>NC_080063.1:2403013-3603270 GCF_026212465.1 Amaranthus tricolor
TGAACGATGAAGAATGAACAAGGATCAATGATCAATGAAGAATGAACGATGAAGAAGGAACAAGGATCAATGATCAATGAAGAATGAACGATGAAGCATGAACAAGGATCAATGATCAATGAAGAATGAACGATGAAGAATGAACAAGGATCAATGATCAATGAAGAATGAACGATGAAGAATGAACAAGGATCAATGATCAATGACGAATGAACGATGATGAATGAACAAGGATCAATGATCAATGAAGAATGAACGATGAAGAATGAACAAGGATCAATGATCAATGAAGAATGAACGATGAAGAATGAACAAGGATCAATGATCAATGACGAATGAACGATGAAGAATGAACAAGGATCAATGATCAATGAAGAATGAACGATGAAGAATGAACAAGGTTCAATGGTAAATGACGAATGAACGATGAAGAATGAACAAGGATCAATGATCAATGAAGAATGAACGATGAAGAATGAACAAGGATCAATGATCAATGAAAAATGAACGATGAAGAATGAACAAGGATCAATGATCAATGAAGAATGAACGATGAAGAATGAACAAGGATCAATGGTCAATGACGAATGAACGATGAAGAATGAACAAGGATCAATGATCAATGAAGAATGAACGATGAAGAATGAACAAGGATTAATGGTCAATGACGAATCAACGATGAAGAATGAAGAAGGATCAATGATTAATGAAGAATGAACGATGAAGAATGAACAAGGATGAATGATAAATAAAGAATGAAAGATGAAGAATGAACAAGGATCAATGATCAATGACGAATGAACAATGAAGAATGAACAAGGATCAATGATCAATGAAGAATGAACGATGAAGAATGAACAAGGATCAATGATCAATGATGAATGAACGATGAAGAATGAACAAGGATCAATGATCAATGAAGAATGAACGATGAAGAATGAACAAGGGTCAATGGTCAATGACGAATGAACGATGAAGAATGAACAAGGATCAATGATCAATGAAGTATGAACGATGAAGAATGAACGAGGATCAATGATCAATGAAGAATGAACGATGATGAATGAAAAAGGATTAATGGTCAATGACGAATGAACGATGAAGAATGAACAAGGATTAATGATCAATGAAGAATGAACGATGAAGAATGAACAAGGATCAATGCTCAATGACGAATGAACGATGAAGAATGAACAAGGATAAATGATCAATGGAGAATGAACGATGAAGAATGAACAAGGATCAATGATCAATGAAGAATGAACGATGAAGAATGAACAAGGATCAATGATCAATGAAGAATGAACGATGAAGAATGAACAAGGATCAATGATCAATGAAGAATGAACGATGAAGAATGAACAAGGATCAATGATCAATGAAGAATGAACGATGAAGAATGAACAAGGATCAATGATCAATGACGAATGAACGATGAAGAATGAACAAGGATCAATGATCAATGAAGAATGATCGATGAAGATTGAACAAGGATCAATGATCAATGAAGAATGAACGATGAAGAATGACCAAGGATCAATGATCAATGACGAATGAACGATGAAGAATGAACAAGGATCAATGATCAATGAAAAATGAACGATGAAGAATGAACAAGGACCAATGGTCAATGACGAATGAACGATGAAGAATGAATAAGGATCAATGATCAACGAAGAATGAACGATGAAGAATGAACAAGGATCAATGGTCAATGACGAATGAAAGATGAAGAATGAACAAGTATCAATGATCAATGAAGAATGAACGATGAAGAATGAACAAGGATTAATGATAAATGACAAATGAACGATGAAGAATGAACAAGGATCAATGATCAATGAAGAATGAACGATGAAGAATGAACAAGGATCAATGATCAATGAAGAATGAAAGATGATGAATGAACAAGGATCAATGATCAATGACGAATGAACGATGAAGAATGAACAAGGATCAATGATCAATGAAGAATGAACGATGAAGACTGAACAAGGATCAATGGTTAATGACGAATGAACGATGAAGAATGAACAAGGATCAATGATCAATGAAGAATGAACGATGAAGAATGAACAAGGATTTATGATCAATGAAAAATGAACGATGAAGAATGAACAAGGATCAATGATCAATTAAGAATGAACGATGAAGAATGAACAAGGATCAATGGTCAATGACGAATGAACGACGAAGAATGAACAAGGATCAATGATCAATGAAGAATGAACGATGAAGAATGAACAAGGATTAATGGTCAATGACGAATGAACGATGAAGAATGAACAAGGATCAATGATCAATGAAGAATGAACGATGAAGAATGAACAAGGATGAATGATAAATAAAGAATGAACGATGAAGAATGAACAAGGATCAATGATCAATGACGAATGAACGTTGAAGAATGAACAAGGATCAATGATCAATGAAAAATGAACGATGAAGAATGAACAAGGATCAATGGTCAATGACGAATGAACGATGAAGAATGAACAAGGATCAATGATCAATGAAGAATGAACGATGAAGAACAAATAAGGATCAATGGTCAATGACGAATGAACGATGAAGAATGAACAAGGATCAATGATCAATGACGAATGAACGATGATGAATGAACAAGGATCAATGATCAATGAAGAATGAACGATGAAGAATGAACAAGGATCAATGATCAATGAAGAATGAACGATGAAGAATGAACAAGGATCAATGATCAATGGAGAATGAACGATGAAGAATGAACAAGGATCAATGATCAATGAAGAATGAACGATGAAGAATGAACAAGGTTCAATGGTCAATGACGAATGAACGATGAAGAATGAACAAGGATCAATGATCAATGAAGAATGAACGATGAAGAATGAACAAGGATCAATGATCAATGAAGAATGAACGATGAAGAATGAACAAGGATCAATGATCAATGAAGAATGAACGATGAAGAATGAACAAGGATCAATGATCAATGACGAATGAACGATGATGAATGAACAAGGATCAATGATCAATGAAGAATGAACGATGAAGAATGAACAAGGATCAATGATCGATGAAGAATGAACGATGAAGAATGAACAAGGATCAATGATCAATGACGAATGAACGATGAAGAATGAACAAGGATCAATGATCAATGAAGAATGAACGATGAAGAATGAACAAGGTTCAATGGTCAATGACAAATGAACGATGAAGAATGAACAAGGATCAATGATCAATGAAGAATGAACGATGAAGAATGAACAAGGATCAATGATCAATGAAAAATGAACGATGAAGAATGAACAAGGATCAATGATCAATGAAGAATGAACGATGAAGAATGAACAAGGATCAATGGTCAATGACGAATGAACGATGAAGAATGAACAAGGATCAATGATCAATGAAGAATGAACGATGAAGAATGAACAAGGATTAATGGTCAATGACGAATCAACGATGAAGAATGAAGAAGGATCAATGATTAATGAAGAATGAACGATGAAGAATGAACAAGGATGAATGATAAATAAAGAATGAACGATGAAGAATGAACAAGGATCAATGATCAATGACGAATGAACAATGAAGAATGAACAAGGATCAATGATCAATGAAGAATGAACGATGAAGAATGAACAAGGATCAATGATCAATGATGAATGAACGATGAAGAATGAACAAGGATCAATGATCAATGAAGAATGAACGATGAAGAATGAACAAGGGTCAATGGTCAATGACGAATGAACGATGAAGAATGAACAAGGATCAATGATCAATGAAGTATGAACGATGAAGAATGAACGAGGATCAATGATCAATGAAGAATGAACGATGATGAATGAAAAAGGATTAATGGTCAATGACGAATGAACGATGAAGAATGAACAAGGATTAATGATCAATGAAGAATGAACGATGAAGAATGAACAAGGATCAATGCTCAATGACGAATGAACGATGAAGAATGAACAAGGATAAATGATCAATGGAGAATGAACGATGAAGAATGAACAAGGATCAATGATCAATGAAGAATGAACGATGAAGAATGAACAAGGATCAATGATCAATGAAGAATGAACGATGAAGAATGAACAAGGATCAATGATCAATGAAGAATGAACGATGAAGAATGAACAAGGATCAATGATCAATGAAGAATGAACGATGAAGAATGAACAAGGATCAATGATCAATGACGAATGAACGATGAAGAATGAACAAGGATCAATGATCAATGAAGAATGATCGATGAAGATTGAACAAGGATCAATGATCAATGAAGAATGAACGATGAAGAATGACCAAGGATCAATGATCAATGACGAATGAACGATGAAGAATGAACAAGGATCAATGATCAATGAAAAATGAACGATGAAGAATGAACAAGGACCAATGGTCAATGACGAATGAACGATGAAGAATGAATAAGGATCAATGATCAACGAAGAATGAACGATGAAGAATGAACAAGGATCAATGGTCAATGACGAATGAAAGATGAAGAATGAACAAGTATCAATGATCAATGAAGAATGAACGATGAAGAATGAACAAGGATTAATGGTAAATGACAAATGAACGATGAAGAATGAAGAAGGATCAATGATCAATGAAGAATGAACGATGAAGAATGAACAAGGATCAATGATCAATGAAGAATGAAAGATGATGAATGAACAAGGATCAATGATCAATGACGAATGAACGATGAAGAATGAACAAGGATCAATGATCAATGAAGAATGAACGATGAAGACTGAACAAGGATCAATGGTTAATGACGAATGAACGATGAAGAATGAACAAGGATCAATGATCAATGAAGAATGAACGATGAAGAATGAACAAGGATTTATGATCAATGAAAAATGAACGATGAAGAATGAACAAGGATCAATGATCAATTAAGAATGAACGATGAAGAATGAACAAGGATCAATGGTCAATGACGAATGAACGACGAAGAATGAACAAGAATCAATGATCAATGAAGAATGAACGATGAAGAATGAACAAGGATTAATGGTCAATGACGAATGAACGATGAAGAATGAACAAGGATCAATGATCAATGAAGAATGAACGATGAAGAATGAACAAGGATGAATGATAAATAAAGAATGAACGATGAAGAATGAACAAGGATCAATGATCAATGACGAATGAACGTTGAAGAATGAACAAGGATCAATGATCAATGAAAAATGAACGATGAAGAATGAACAAGGATCAATGGTCAATGACGAATGAACGATGAAGAATGAACAAGGATCAATGATCAATGAAGAATGAACGATGAAGAACAAATAAGGATCAATGGTCAATGACGAATGAACGATGAAGAATGAACAAGGATCAATGATCAATGAAGAATGAACGATGAAGAATGAACAAGGATTAATGGTAAATGACAAATGAACGATGAAGAATGAACAAGGATCAATGATCAATGAAGAATGAACGATGAAGAATGAACAAGGATCAATGATCAATGAAGAATGAACGATTAAGAATGAACAAGGATCAATGGTCAATGACGAATGAACGATGAAGAATGAACAAGGATCAATGATCAATGAAGAATGAACGATGAAGAATGAACAAGGATCAATGGTCAATGACGAATGAACGATGAAGAATGAACAAGGATCAATGATCAATGAAGAATGAACGATGAAGAATGAACAAGGATTAATGGTCAATGACGAATGAACGATGAAGAATGAAGAAGGATCAATGATCAATGAAGAATGAACGATGAAGAATGAACAAGGATCAATGATAAATAAAGAATGAACGATGAAGAAAGAAAAAGGATTAATGGTCAATGACGAATGAACAATGAAGAATGAACAATGAAGAATGAACGATGAAGAATGAACAAGGATCAATGATCAATGATGAATGAAAGATGAAGAATGAACAAGGATCAATGATCAATGAAGAATGAACGATGAAGAATGAACAAGGGTCAATGGTCAATGACGAATCAATGATGAAGAATGAACAAGGATCAATGATCAATGAAGTATGAACGATAAAGAATGAACAAGGATTAATGATCAATGCAGAATGAACGATGAAGAATGAACAAGGATTAATGATCAATGAAGAATGAACGATGAAGAATGAACAAGGATCAATGGTCAATGATGAATGAACGATGAAGAATGAACAAGGATCAATGATCAAAGACGAATGAACGATGAAGAATGAACAATGATCAATGATCAATGCAGAATGAACGATGAAGAATGAACGAGGATTAATGATCAATGAAGAATGAACGATGAAGAATGAACAAGGATCAATGATCAATGACGAATGAACGATGAAGAATGAACGATTATGAATGAACAAGGATTAATGGTCAATGAAGAATGAACGATGAAGAATGAACAAGGATCAATGATCAATGAAGAATAAACGATGAAGAATGAACAAGGATCAATGATCAATGCAGAATGAACGATGAAGAATGAACAACGATTAATGGTCAATGACGAATGAACGATGAAGAATGAACAAGGATCAATGATCAATGAAGAATGAACGATGAACAATGAACAAGGATTAATGGTCAATGACGAATGAACGATGAAGAATGAACAAGGATCAATGATCAATGAAGAATGAACGATGAAGAATGAACAAGGATCAATGATAAATAAAGAATGAACGATGAAGAAAGAAAAAGGATTAATGGTCAATGACGAATGAACAATGAAGAATGAACAATGAAGAATGAACGATGAAGAATGAACAAGGATCAATGATCAATGATGAATGAAAGATGAAGAATGAACAAGGATCAATGATCAATGAAGAATGAACGATGAAGAATGAACAAGGGTCAATGGTCAATGACGAATCAATGATGAAGAATGAACAAGGATCAATGATCAATGAAGTATGAACGATGAAGAATGAACAAGGATTAATGATCAATGCAGAATGAACGATGAAGAATGAACAAGGATTAATGATCAATGAAGAATGAACGATGAAGAATGAACAAGGATCAATGGTCAATGATGAATGAACTATGAAGAATGAACAAGGATCAATGATCAATGAAGAATGAACGATGAAGAATGAACCAGGATCAATGATCAATGACGAATGAACGATGAAGAATGAACAAGGATCATTGATCAATGAAGAATGAACGATGAAGAATGAACAAGGATCAATTATCAATGACGAATGAACGATGAAGAATGAACCAGGATCAATGATCAATGAAGAATGAACGATGAAGAATGAAAAAGGATTAATGGTCAATGACGAATGAACGATGAAGAATGAACAAGGATCAATGATCAATGAAGAATGAACGATGAAGAATGAACAAGGATCAATGATCAATGAAGAATGAACGATGAAGAATGAACAAGGATCAATGGTCAATGATGAATGAACTATGAAGAATGAACAAGGATCAATGATCAATGAAGAATGAACGATGAAGAATGAACCAGGATCAATGATCAATGACGAATGAACGATGAAGAATGAACAAGGATCATTGATCAATGAAGAATGAACGATGAAGAATGAACAAGGATCAATTATCAATGACGAATGAACGATGAAGAATGAACAAGGATTAATGATCAATGAAGAATGAACGATGAAGAATGAACAAGGATCAATGATCAATGACGAATGAACGATGAAGAATGAACAAGTATCAATGATCAATGAAGAATGAACGATGAAGAATGAACAAGGATCAATGATCAATGAAGAATGAACGATGAAGAATGAACAAGGGTCAATGGTCAATGACGAATCAACGATGAAGAATGAACAAGGATCAATGATCAATGAAGTATGAACGATGAAGAATGAACAAGGATCAATGATCAATGAAGAATGAACGATGAAGAATGAAAAAGGATTAATGGTCAATGACGAATGAACGATGAAGAATGAACAAGTATCAATGATCAATGAAGAATGAACGATGAAGAATGAACAAGGATTAATGGTCAATGACGAATGAACGATGAAGAATGAACAAGGATCAATGATCAATGAAGAGTGAACGATGAAGAATGAACAAGGATCAATGATAAATAAAGAATGAACGATGAAGAATGAAAAAGGATTAATGATCAATGACGAATGAACGATGAAGAATGAACAAGGATCATTGATCAATGAAGAATGAACGATGAAGAATGAACAAGGATCAATGATCAAAGATGAATGAAAGATGAAGAAAGAACAAGGATCAATGATCAATGAAGAATGAACGATGAAGAATGAACAAGGGTCAATGGTCAATGACGAATCAACGATGAAGAATGAACAAGGATCAATGATCAATGAAGTATGAACGATGAAGAATGAACAAGGATCAATGATCAATGAAGAATGAACGATGAAGAATGAAAAAGGATTAATGGTCAATGACGAATGAACGATGAAGAATGAACAAGTATCAATGATCAATGAAGAATGAACGATGAAGAATGAACAAGGATCAATGATCAATGAAGAATGAACGATGAAGAATGAACAAGGATCAATGATCAATGACGAATGAACGATGAAGAATGAAAAAGGATCAATGATCAATGACGAACGAACGATGAAGAATGAACCAGGATCAATGATGAATGACGAATGAACGATGAAGAATGAACAAGGATCAATGATCAATGAAGAACGAACGATGAAGAATGAACAAGGATCAATGATCAATGACGAATGATCGATGAAGAAAGAACAAGGATCAATGATCAATGAAGAATGAACGATGAAGAATGAACAAGGATTAATGATCAATGAAGAATGAACGATGAAGAATGAACAAGGATCAATGATCAATGGCGAATGAACGATGAAGAATGAACAAGGATAAATGATCAATGAAGAATGAATGGTGAAGAATGAACAAGGATCAATGGTCAATGACGAATGAACGATGAATAATGAACAAGGATCAATGATCAATGAAGAATGAACGATGAAGAATGAACAAGGATCATTGATCAATGACGAATGAACGATGAAGAATGAACAAGGATCAATGATCAATGAAGAATGAACGATGAAGAATGAAAAAGGATCAATGCTCAATGACGAATGAACGATGAAGAATATACAAGGATCAATGATCAATGAAGAATGAACGATGACGAATGAACAAGGATCAATGATCAATGAAGAATGAACGATGAAGAATGAACAAGGATGAATGATCAATGAAGAATGAACGATGAAGAATGAACAAGGATCAATGATCAATGACGAATAAACGATGAAGAATGAACAAGGATGAATGATAAATAAAGAATGAACGATGAAGAATGAACAAGGATCAATGATCAATGAAGAATGAACGATGAAGAATGAACAAGGATCAACGATCAATGTAAAATGAACAATGAAGAATGAACAAGGATCAATGGTCAATTACGAATGAATGATGAAGAATGAACAAGGATCAATGATCAATGAAGAATGAACGATGAAGAATGAACAAGGATCATTGATCAATGAAGAATGAACGATGAAGAATGAACAAGGATCAATGATCAATCACGAATGAACGATGAAGAATGAACAAGGATCAATGATCAATGAAGAATGAACGATGAAGAATGAACAAGGATTAATGATCAATGAAGAATGAACGGTGAAGAATGAACAAGGATCAATGATCAATGGCGAATGAACGATGAAGAATGAACAAGGATCAATGATCAATGAAGAATAAACGATGAAGAATGAAAAAGGATCAATGATCAATGACGAATGAACGATGAAGAATGAACAAGGATCAATGATCAATGATGAATGAACGATGAAGAATGAACAAGGATCAATGATCAATGAAGAATGAACGATGAAGAATGAAAAAGGATCAATGCTCAATGACGAATGAACGATGAAGAATGAACAAGGATCAATGATCAATGAAGAATGAACGATGACGAATGAACAAGGATCAATGATCAATGAAGAATGAACGATGAAGAATGAACAAGGATGAATGATCAATGAAGAATGAACGATGAAGAATGAACAAGGATCAATGATCAATGACGAATAAACGATGAAGAATGAACAAGGATGAATGATAAATAAAGAATGAACGATGAAGAATGAACAAGGATCAATGATCAATGAAGAATGAACGATGAAGAATGAACAAGGATCAACGATCAATGTAAAATGAACAATGAAGAATGAACAAGGATCAATGGTCAATTACGAATGAATGATGAAGAATGAACAAGGATCAATGATCAATGAAGAATGAACGATGAAGAATGAACAAGGATCATTGATCAATGAAGCATGAACGATGAAGAATGAACAAGGATCAATGATCAATCACGAATGAACGATGAAGAATGAACAAGGATCAATGATCAATGAAGAATGAACGATGAAGAATGAACAAGGATTAATGATCAATGAAGAATGAACGGTGAAGAATGAACAAGGATCAATGATCAATGGCGAATGAACGATGAAGAATGAACAAGGATCAATGATCAATGAAGAATGAACGATGAAGAATGAAAAAGGATCAATGATCAATGACGAATGAACGATGAAGAATGAACAAGGATCAATGATCAATGATGAATGAACGATGAAGAATGAACAAGGATCAATGATCAATGAAGAATGAACGATGAAGAATGAACAAGGATTAATGGTAAATGACAAATGAACGATGAAGAATGAACAAGGATCAATGATCAATGAAGAATGAACGATGAAGAATGAACAAGGATCAATGATCAATGAAGAATGAACGATGAAGAATGAACAAGGATCAATGATCAATGACGAATGAACGATGAAGAATGAACAAGGATCAATGATCAATGAAGAATGAACGATGATGAATGAACAAGGATCAATGATCAATGAAAAATGAACGATGAAGAATGAAGAATGAACAAGGATAGATGATCAATGAAGAATAAACGATGAAGAATGAACAAGGATCAATGGTCAATGACGAATGAACGATGAAGAATGAACAAGGATCAATGATCAATGAAGAATGAACGATGAAGAATGAACAAGGATTAATGGTCAATGACGAATGAACGATGAAGAATGAACAAGGATCAATGATCAATGGATCATTGATCAATGAAGAATGAACGATAAAGAATGAACAAGGATCAATGATCAATGACGAATGAACGATGAAGAATTAACAAGGATCAATGATCAATGAAGAATGAACGATGAAGAATGAACAAGGATCAATGGTCAATGACGAATGAACGATGAAGAATGAACAAGGATCAATGATCAATGAAGTATGAACGATGAAGAATGAAAAAGGATCAATGATCAATGAAGAATGAACGATGAAGAATGAAAAAGGATTAATGGTCAATGACGAATGAACAATGAAGAATGAACAAGGATCAATGATCAATGAAGAATGAACGATGAAGAATGAACAAGGATCAATGATCAATGAAGAATGAACGTTGAAGAATTAACAAGGATCAATGATCAATGACGAATGAACGATGAAGAATGAACAAGAATCAATGGTCAATGACGAATGAACGATGAAGAATGAACAAGTATCAATGATCAATGAAGAATGAACGATGAAGAATGAACAAGGATCAATGCTCAATGACGAATGAACGATGAAGAATGAACAAGGATCTATGATCAATGAACAATAAACGATGAAGAATGAACAAGGATCAATGATCAATGAAGAATGAACGATGAAGAATGAACAAGGATCAATGGTCAATGACGAATGAACGATAAAGAATGAATTAGGACTAATAATCAATGAAGAATGAACGATGAAGAATGAACAAGGATCAATGATCAATGAAGAATGAACGATGAAGAATGAACAAGGATCAATGATTAATGAAAAATGAACGATGAAGAATGAAGAATGAACAAGGATAGATGATCAATGAAGAATAAACGATGAAGAATGAACAAGGATCAATGGTCAATGACGAATGAACGATGAAGAATGAACAAGGATCAATGATCAATGAAGAATGAACGATGAAGAATGAACAAGGATTAATGGTCAATGACGAATGAACGATGAAGAATGAACAAGGATCAATGATCAATGGATCATTGATCAATGAAGAATGAACGATAAAGAATGAACAAGGATCAATGATCAATGACGAATGAACGATGAAGAATTAACAAGGATCAATGATCAATGAAGAATGAAGGATGAAGAATGAACAAGGATCAATGGTCAATGACGAATGAACGATGAAGAATGAACAAGGATCAATGATCAATGAAGTATGAACGATGAAGAATGAAAAAGGATCAATGATCAATGAAGAATGAACGATGAAGAATGAAAAAGGATTAATGGTCAATGACGAATGAACAATGAAGAATGAACAAGGATCAATGATCAATGAAGAATGAACGATGAAGAATGAACAAGGATCAATGATCAATGAAGAATGAACGATGAAGAATTAACAAGGATCAATGATCAATGACGAATGAACGATGAAGAATGAACAAGAATCAATGGTCAATGACGAATGAACGATGAAGAATGAACAAGTATCAATGATCAATGAAGAATGAACGATGAAGAATGAACAAGGATCAATGCTCATTGACGAATGAACGATGAAGAATGAACAAGGATCTATGATCAATGAACAATAAACGATGAAGAATGAACAAGGATCAATGATCAATGAAGAATGAACGATGAAGAATGAACAAGGATCAATGGTCAATGACGAATGAACGATAAAGAATGAATTAGGACTAATAATCAATGAAGAATGAACGATGAAGAATGAACAAGGATCATTGATCAATGAAGAATGCACAATGAAGAACGAACAAGGATCAATGATCAATGAAGAATGAACGATGAAGAATGAACAAGCATCAATGATCAATGAAGAATGAACGATGAAGAATGAACAAGGATCAATGATTAATGAAGAATGAATGATGAAGAATGAACAAGGATCAATAATCAATGAAGAATGAACGATGAAGAATGAACAAGGATAGATGGTCAATGACGAATGAACGATGAAGAATGAACAAGGATCAATGATCAATGAAGTATGAACGATGAAGAATGAACAAGGATCAATGATCAATGAAGAATGAACGATGAAGAATGAAAAAGGATTAATGGTCAATGACGAATGAACGATGAAGAATAAACAAGGATCAATGATCAATGAAGAATGAACGATGAAGAATGAACAAGGATCAATGATCAATGAAGAATGAACGATGAAGAATGAACAAGGATCAATGATCAATGACGAATGAACAAAGAAGAATGAACAAGGATCAATGATCAATGAAGAATGAACGATGAAGAATGAACAAGGATCAATGATCAATGAAGAATGAACGATGAAGAATGAACAAGGATCAATGATCAATGACGAATGAACGATGAAGAATGAACAAGGATCAATGATCAATGAAAAATGAACGATGAAGAATGAAAAAGGATCAATGCTCAATGACGAATGAACGATGAAGAATGAACAAGGATCAATGATCAATGAAGAATGAACGATGAAGAATGAACAAGGATCAATGATCAATGACGAATGAACGATGAAGTATGAACAAGTATCAATGATCAATGAAGAATGAACGATGAAGAATGAACAACGATCAATGCTCAATGACGAATGAACGATGAAGAATGAACAAGGATCAATGATCATTGAAGAATGAACGATGAAGAATGAACAAGGATCAATGATCAATGAAGAATGAACAAGGATCAATGATCAATGAAGAATGAACGATGAAGAATGAACAAGGATCAATGATCAATGACGAATGAACGATGAAGAATGAACAAGGATCATTGATCAATGAAGAATGAACGATGAAGAAAGAACAAGGATCAATGATCAATGACGAATGAACGATGAAGAATGAACAAGGATCAATGATCAATGAAGAATAAACGATGAAGAATGAACAAGGATCAATGATCAATGAAGAATGAACGATGAAGAATGAACAAGGATCAATGATCAATGACGAATGAACGATGCAGAATGAACAAGGATCATTGATCAATGAAGAATGAACGATGAAGAATGAACCAGGATCAATGATGAATGAACGATGAAGAATGAACAAGGATCAATGATCAATGAAGATTAAACGATGAAGAATGAACAAGGATCAATGATCAATGAAGAATGAACGATGAAGAATGAACAAGGATCAATGATCAATGACGAATGAACGATGAAGAATGAACAAGGATCAATGATCAATGAAGAATGAACGATGAAGAATGAACAAAGATCAATGGTCAATGATGAATGAACGATGAAGAATGAACAAGGATCAATGATCAATAAAGAATGAACGATGAAGAATGAACAAGGATCAATGCTCAATGACGAATGAACGATGAAGAATGAACAAGGATCAATGATCAATGAAGAATAAACGATGAAGAATGAACAAGGATCAATGCTCAATGACGAATGAACGATGAAGAATGAACAAGGATAAATGATCAATGAAGTATGAACGATGAAGAATGAACAAGGATCAATGATCAATGAAGAATGAACGATGAAGAATGAACAAGGATCAATGATCAATGACGAATGAACGATGAAGAATGAACAAGGATCATTGATCAATGAAGAATGAACGATGAAGAATGAACAAGGATCAATGATCAATGATCAATGAAGAATGAACGATGAAGAATGAAAAAGGATCAATGGTCAATGACGAATGAACGATGAAGAATGAACAAGGATAAATGAAGATTGAATGATGATGAATGAACAAGGATCAATAATCAATGAAGAATGAACGATGAAGAATGAACAAGGATCAATGATCAATGAAGAATGAACGATGAAGAATGAACAAGGATCAATTATCAATGATGAATGAACGATGAAGAATGAACAAGGATCAATGATCAATGACGAATGAACGATGAAGAATGAACAAGGATCAATGATCAATGACGAATGAACGATGAAGAATGAACAAGGATCAATGATCAATGAAGAATGAACGGTGAAGAATGAACAAGGATCCATGGTCAATGACGAATGAACGATGAAGAATGAACAAGGATCAATGATCAATGAAAAATGAACGATGAAGAATGAACAAGGATCAATGCTCAATGACGAATGAACGATGAAGAATGAACAAGTATCAATGATCAATGAAGAATGAATGATGAAGAATGAACAACGATCAATGCTCAATGACGAATGAACGATGAAGAATGAACAAGGATCAATGATCATTGAAGAATGAACGATGAAGAATGAACAAGGATCAATGACGAATGAACGATGAAAAATGAACAAGGATCAATGATCAATGAAGAATAAACGATGAAGAATGAACAAGGATCAATGCTCAATGACGAATGAACGATGAAGAATGAACAAGGATAAATGATCAATGAAGTATGAACGATGAAGAATGAACAAGGATCAATGATCAATGAAGAATGAACGATGAAGAATGAACAAGGATCAATGATCAATGACGAATGAACGATGAAGAATGAACAAGGATCATTGATCAATGAAGAATGAAAGATGAAGAATGAACAAGGATCAATGATCAATGATCAATGAAGAATGAACGATGAAGAATGAAAAAGGATCAATGGTCAATGACGAATGAACAATGAAGAATGAACAAGGATAAATGAAGATTGAATGATGATGAATGAACAAGGATCAATAATCAATGAAGAATGAACGATGAAGAATGAACAAGGATCAATGATCAATGAAGAATGAACGATGAAGAATGAACAAGGATCAATTATCAATGATGAATGAACGATGAAGAATGAACAAGGATCAATGATCAATGAAGAATGAACGATGAAGAATGAACAAGGATCAATGATCAATGAAAAATGAACGATGAAGAATGAACAAGGATCAATGATCAATGACGACTGAACGATGAAGAATGAACAAGGATCAATGATCAATGAAGAATGAACGATGAAGAATGAAAAAGGATCAATGATCAATGACGAATGAACGATGAAAAATGAACAAGGATCAATGATCAATCAAGAATGAACGGTGAAGAATGAACAAGGATCAATGATCAATGACGACTGAACGATGAAGAATGAACAAGGATCAATGATCAATGAAGAATGAACGATGAAGAATGAAAAAGGATCAATGATCAATGACGAATGAACGATGAAGAATGAACAAGGATCAATGATCAATGAAGAATGAACGGTGAAGAATGAACAAGGATCCATGGTCAATGACGAATGAACGATGAAGAATGAACAAGGATCAATGATCAATGAAAAATGAACGATGAAGAATGAACAAGGATCAATGCTCAATGACGAATGAACGATGAAGAATGAACAAGTATCAATGATCAATGAAGAATGAATGATGAAGAATGAACAACGATCAATGCTCAATGACGAATGAACGATGAAGAATGAACAAGGATCAATGATCATTGAGGAATGAACGATGAAGAATGAACAAGGATCAATGATCAATGAAGAATGAACGATGAAGAATGAACAAGGATCAATGCTCAATGACGAATGAACGATGAAAAATGAACAAGGATCAATGATCAATGAAGAATAAACGATGAAGAATGAACAAGGATCAATGCTCAATGACGAATGAACGATGAAGAATGAACAAGGATAAATGATCAATGAAGTATGAACGATGAAGAATGAACAAGGATCAATGATCAATGAAGAATGAACGATGAAGAATGAACAAGGATCAATGATCAATGACGAATGAACGATGAAGAATGAACAAGGATCATTGATCAATGAAGAATGAACGATGAAGAATGAACAAGGATCAATGATCAATGATCAATGAAGAATGAACGATGAAGAATGAAAAAGGATCAATGGTCAATGACGAATGAACGATGAAGAATGAACAAGGATAAATGAAGATTGAATGATGATGAATGAACAAGGATCAATAATCAATGAAGAATGAACGCTGAAGAATGAACAAGGATCAATGATCAATGAAGAATGAACGATGAAGAATGAACAAGGATCAATTATCAATGATGAATGAACGATGAAGAATGAACAAGGATCAATGATCAATGAAGAATGAACGATGAAGAATGAACAAGGATCAATGATCAATGAAGAATGAACGATGAAGAATGAACAAGGATCAATGATCAATGAAGAATGAACGATGAAGAATGAACAAGGATCAATGATCAATGAAGAATGAACGATGAAGAATGAACAAGGATCAATGATCAATGACGACTGAACGATGAAGAATGAACAAGGATCAATGATCAATGAAGAATGAACGATGAAGAATGAAAAAGGATCAATGATCAATGACGAATGAACGATGAAGAATGAACAAGGATCAATGATCAATGAAGAATGAACGGTGAAGAATGAACAAGGATCAATGGTCAATGACGAATGAACGATGAAGAATGAACAAGGATCAATGATCAATGAAAAATGAACGATGAAGAATGAACAAGGATCAATGCTCAATGACGAATGAACGATGAAGAATGAACAAGTATCAATGATCAATGAAGAATGAATGATGAAGAATGAACAACGATCAATGCTCAATGACGAATGAACGATGAAGAATGAACAAGGATCAATGATCATTGAGGAATGAACGATGAAGAATGAACAAGGATCAATGATCAATGAAGAATGAACGATGAAGAATGAACAAGGATCAATGCTCAATGACGAATGAACGATGAAAAATGAACAAGGATCAATGATCAATGAAGAATAAACGATGAAGAATGAACAAGGATCAATGCTCAATGACGAATGAACGATGAAGAATGAACAAGGATAAATGATCAATGAAGTATGAACGATGAAGAATGAACAAGGATCAATGATCAATGAAGAATGAACGATGAAGAATGAACAAGGATCAATGATCAATGACGAATGAACGATGAAGAATGAACAAGGATCATTGATCAATGAAGAATGAACGATGAAGAATGAACAAGGATCAATGATCAATGATCAATGAAGAATGAACGATGAAGAATGAAAAAGGATCAATGGTCAATGACGAATGAACGATGAAGAATGAACAAGGATAAATGAAGATTGAATGATGATGAATGAACAAGGATCAATAATCAATGAAGAATGAACGATGAAGAATGAACAAGGATCAATGATCAATGAAGAATGAACGATGAAGAATGAACAAGGATCAATTATCAATGATGAATGAACGATGAAGAATGAACAAGGATCAATGATCAATGAAGAATGAACGATGAAGAATGAACAAGGATCAATGATCAATGAAGAATGAACGATGAAGAATGAACAAGGATCAATGATCAATGACGACTGAACGATGAAGAATGAACAAGGATCAATGATCAATGAAGAATGAACGGTGAAGAATGAACAAGGATCAATGGTCAATGACGAATGAACGATGAAGAATGAACAAGGATCAATGATCAATGAAAAATGAACGATGAAGAATGAACAAGGATCAATGCTCAATGACGAATGAACGATGAAGAATGAACAAGTATCAATGATCAATGAAGAATGAATGATGAAGAATGAACAACGATCAATGCTCAATGACGAATGAACGATGAAGAATGAACAAGGATCAATGATCATTGAGGAATGAACGATGAAGAATGAACAAGGATCAATGATCAATGAAGAATGAACGATGAAGAATGAACAAGGATCAATGCTCAATGACGAATGAACGATGAAAAATGAACAAGGATCAATGATCAATGAAGAATAAACGATGAAGAATGAACAAGGATCAATGCTCAATGACGAATGAACGATGAAGAATGAACAAGGATAAATGATCAATGAAGTATGAACGATGAAGAATGAACAAGGATCAATGATCAATGAAGAATGAACGATGAAGAATGAACAAGGATCAATGATCAATGACGAATGAACGATGAAGAATGAACAAGGATCATTGATCAATGAAGAATGAACGATGAAGAATGAACAAGGATCAATGATCAATGATCAATGAAGAATGAACGATGAAGAATGAAAAAGGATCAATGGTCAATGACGAATGAACGATGAAGAATGAACAAGGATAAATGAAGATTGAATGATGATGAATGAACAAGGATCAATAATCAATGAAGAATGAACGATGAAGAATGAACAAGGATCAATGATCAATGAAGAATGAACGATGAAGAATGAACAAGGATCAATTATCAATGATGAATGAACGATGAAGAATGAACAAGGATCAATGATCAATGAAGAATGAACGATGAAGAATGAACAAGGATCAATGATCAATGAAGAATGAACGATGAAGAATGAACAAGGATCAATGATCAATGACGACTGAACGATGAAGAATGAACAAGGATCAATGATCAATGAAGAATGAACGATGAAGAATGAAAAAGGATCAATGATCAATGACGAATGAACGATGAAGAATGAACAAGGATCAATGATCAATGAAGAATGAACGGTGAAGAATGAACAAGGATCAATGGTCAATGACGAATGAACGATGAAGAATGAACAAGGATCAATGATCAATGAAAAATGAACGATGAAGAATGAACAAGGATCAATGCTCAATGACGAATGAACGATGAAGAATGAACAAGTATCAATGATCAATGAAGAATGAATGATGAAGAATGAACAACGATCAATGCTCAATGACGAATGAACGATGAAGAATGAACAAGGATCAATGATCATTGAGGAATGAACGATGAAGAATGAACAAGGATCAATGATCAATGAAGAATGAACGATGAAGAATGAACAAGGATCAATGCTCAATGACGAATGAACGATGAAAAATGAACAAGGATCAATGATCAATGAAGAATAAACGATGAAGAATGAACAAGGATCAATGCTCAATGACGAATGAACGATGAAGAATGAACAAGGATAAATGATCAATGAAGTATGAACGATGAAGAATGAACAAGGATCAATGATCAATGAAGAATGAACGATGAAGAATGAACAAGGATCAATGATCAATGACGAATGAACGATGAAGAATGAACAAGGATCATTGATCAATGAAGAATGAACGATGAAGAATGAACAAGGATCAATGATCAATGATCAATGAAGAATGAACGATGAAGAATGAAAAAGGATCAATGGTCAATGACGAATGAACGATGAAGAATGAACAAGGATAAATGAAGATTGAATGATGATGAATGAACAAGGATCAATAATCAATGAAGAATGAACGATGAAGAATGAACAAGGATCAATGATCAATGAAGAATGAACGATGAAGAATGAACAAGGATCAATTATCAATGATGAATGAACGATGAAGAATGAACAAGGATCAATGATCAATGAAGAATGAACGATGAAGAATGAACAAGGATCAATGATCAATGAAGAATGAACGATGAAGAATGAACAAGGATCAATGATCAATGACGACTGAACGATGAAGAATGAACAAGGATCAATGATCAATGAAGAATGAACGATGAAGAATGAAAAAGGATCAATGATCAATGACGAATGAACGATGAAGAATGAACAAGGATCAATGATCAATGAAGAATGAACGGTGAAGAATGAACAAGGATCAATGGTCAATGACGAATGAACGATGAAGAATGAACAAGGATCAATGATCAATGAAAAATGAACGATGAAGAATGAACAAGGATCAATGCTCAATGACGAATGAACGATGAAGAATGAACAAGTATCAATGATCAATGAAGAATGAATGATGAAGAATGAACAACGATCAATGCTCAATGACGAATGAACAATGAAGAATGAACAAGGATAAATGATCATTGAAGAATGAACGATGAAGAATGAACAAGGATCAATGATCAATGAAGAATGAACGATGAAGAATGAACAAGGATCAATGATCAATGAAGAATGAACGATGAAGAATGAACAAGGATCAATGATCAATGACGAATGAACGATGAAGAATGAACAAGGATCATTGATCAATGAAGAATGAACGATGAAGAATGAACAAGGATCAATGATCAATGACGAATGAACGATGAAGAATGAACAAGGATCAATGATCAATGAAGAATAAACGATGAAGAATGAACAAGGATCAATGATCAATGAAGAATGAACGATGAAGAATGAACAAGGATCAATGATCAATGACGAATGAACGATGAAGAATGAACAAGGATCAATGATCAATGAAGAATGAACGATGAAGAATGTACAAGGATCAATGGTCAATGACGAATGAACGATGAAGAATGAACAAGGATCAATGATCAATGAAGAATGAACGATGAAGAATGAACAAGGATCAATGCTCAATGACGAATGAACGATGAAGAATGAACAAGGTTCAATGATCAATGAAGAATGAACGATGAAGAATGAACAAGGATCAATGCTCAATGACGAATAAACGATGAAGAATGAACAAGGATCAATGATCAATGAAGAATGAACGATGAAGAATGAACAAGGATCAATGGTCAATGACGAATGAACGATGAAGAATGAACAAGGATCAATGATCAATGAAGTATGAACGATGAAGAATGAACAAGGATCAATGATCAATGAAGAATGAACGATGAAGAATGAAAAAGGATTGATGGTCAATGACGAATGAACGATGAAGAATGAACAAGTATCAATGATCAATGAAGAATGAATGATGAAGAATGAACAACGGTCAATGCTCAATGACGAATGAACGATGAAGAATGAACAAGGATCAATGATCATTGAAGAATGAACGATGAAGAATGAACAAGGATCAATGATCAATGAAGAATGAACGATGAAGAATGAACAAGGATCAATGCTCAATGACGAATGAACGATGAAGAATGAACAAGGATCAATGATCAATGAAGAATAAACGATGAAGAATGAACAAGGATCAATGCTCAATGACGAATGAACGATGAAGAATGAACAAGGATAAATGATCAATGAAGTATGAACGATGAAGAATGAACAAGGATCAATGATCAATGAAGAATGAACGATGAAGAATGAACAAGGATCAATGATCAATGACGAATGAATGATGAAGAATGAACAAGGATCATTGATCAATGAAGAATGAACGATGAAGAATGAACAAGGATCAATGATCAATGATCAATGAAGAATGAACGATGAAGAATGAAAAAGGATCAATGGTCAATGACGAATGAACGATGAAGAATGAACAAGGATAAATGAAGATTGAATGATGATGAATGAATAAGGATCAATAATCAATGAAGAATGAACGATGAAGAATGAACAAGGATCAATGATCAATGAAGAATGAACGATGAAGAATGAACAAGGATCAATTATCAATGATGAATGAACGATGAAGAATGAACAAGGATCAATGATCAATGAAGAATGAACGATGAAGAATGAACAAGGATGAATGATCAATGAAGAATGAACGATGAAGAATGAACAAGGATCAATGATCAATGACGACTGAACGATGAAGAATGAACAAGGATCAATGGTCAATGACGAATGAACGATGAAGAATGAACAAGGATCAATGATCAATGAAGTATGAACGATGAAGAATGAACAAGGATCAATGATGAATGAAGAATGAACGATGAAGAATGAAAAAGGATTAATGGTCAATGACGAATGAACGATGAAGAATGAACAAGGATCAATGATCAATGAAGAATGAACGATGAAGAATGAACAAGGATCAATGATCAATGAAGAATGAACGATGAAGAATGAACAAAATCAATGATCAATGACGAATGAACGATGAAGAATGAACAAGGATCAATGATCAATGAAGAATGAACGGTGAAGAATGAACAAGGATCAATGGTCAATGACGAATGAACGATGAAGAATGAACAAGGATCAATGATCAATGAAAAATGAACGATGAAGAATGAACAAGGATCAATTCTCAATGACGAATGAACGATGAAGAATGAACAAGTATCAATGATCAATGAAGAATGAATGATGAAGAATGAACAACGATCAATGCTCAATGACGAATGAACAATGAAGAATGAACAAGGATCAATGATCATTGAAGAATGAACGATGAAGAATGAACAAGGATCAATGATCAATGAAGAATGAACGATGAAGAATGAACAAGGATCAATGATCAATGAAGAATGAACGATGAAGAATGAACAAGGATCAATGATCAATGACGAATGAACGATGAAGAATGAACAAGGATCATTGATCAATGAAGAATGAACGATGAAGAATGAACAAGGATCAATGATCAATGACGAATGAACGATGAAGAATGAACAAGGATCAATGATCAATGAAGAATAAATGATGAAGAATGAACAAGGATCAATGATCAATGAAGAATGAACGATGAAGAATGAACAAGGATCAATGATCAATGACGAATGAACGATGAAGAATGAACAAGGATCAATGATCAATGAAGAATGAACGATGAAGAATGTACAAGGATCAATGGTCAATGACGAATGAACGATGAAGAATGAACAAGGATCAATGATCAATGAAGAATGAACGATGAAGAATGAACAAGGATCAATGCTCAATGACGAATGAACGATGAAGAATGAACAAGGTTCAATGATCAATGAAGAATGAACGATGAAGAATGAACAAGGATCAATGCTCAATGACGAATGAACGATGAAGAATGAACAAGGATCAATGATCAATGAAGAATGAACGATGAAGAATGAACAAGGATCAATGGTCAATGACGAATGAACGATGAAGAATGAACAAGGATCAATGATCAATGAAGTATGAACGATGAAGAATGAACGATGAAGAATGAACGATGAAGAATGAAAAAGGATTGATGGTCAATGACGAATGAACGATGAAGAATGAACAAGGATCAATGATCAATAACGAATGAACGATGAAGAATGAACAAGGATCAATGATCAATGAAGAATGAACGATGAAGAATGAACAAGGATCAATGATCAATAACGAATGAACGATGAAGAATGAAAAAGAATCAATGGTCAATGACGAATGAACGATGAAGAATGAACAAGTATCAATGATCAATGAAGAATGAACAAGGATCAATGCTCAATGACGAATGAACGATGAAGAATGAACAAGTATCAATCATCCATGAAGAAAGAACGATGAAGAATGAACAAGGATCTATGATCAATGAACAATAAACGATGAAGAATGAACAAGGATCAATGATCAATGAAGAATGAACGATGAAGAATGAACAAGGATCAATGGTCAATGACGAATGAACGATAAAGAATGGATTAGGACTAATAATCAATGAAGAATGAACGATGAAGAATGAACAAGGATCATTGATCAATGAAGAATGCACAATGAAGAACGAACAAGGATCAATGATCAATGAAGAATGAACGATTAAGAATGAACAAGCATCAATGATCAATGAAGAATGAACGATGAAAAATGAACAAGGATCAATGATCAATGAAGAATGAACGATGAAGAATGAACAAGGATCAATGGTCAATGACGAATGAACGATGAAGAATGAACAAGGATCAATGATCAATGAAGTATGAACGATGAAGAATGAACAAGGATCAATGATGAATGAAGAATGAACGATGAAGAATGAAAAAGGATTAATGGTCAATGACGAATGAACGATGAAGAATGAACAAGGATCAATGATCAATGAAGAATGAACGATGAAGAATGAACAAGGATCAATGATCAATGAAGAATGAACGATGAAGAATGAACAAAATCAATGATCAATGACGAATGAACGATGAAGAATGAACAAGGATCAATGATCAATGAAGAATGAACGATGAAGAATGAACAAGGATCAATGATCAATGACGAATGAACGATGAAGAATGAACAAGGATCAATGATCAATGAAGAATGAACAATGAAGAATAAACAAGGATCAATGATCAATGACGAATGAACGATGAAGAATGAACAAGGATCAATGATCAATGAAGAATGAACGGTGAAGAATGAACAAGGATCAAAGGTCAATGACGAATGAACGATGAAGAATGAACAAGGATCAATGATCAATGAAAAATGAACGATGAAGAATGAAAAAGGATCAATGCTCAATGACGAATGAACGATGAAGAATGAACAAGGATCAATGATCAATGAAGAATGAATGATGAAGAATGAACAAGGATCAATGCTCAATGACGAATGAACAATGAAGAATGAACAAGGATCAATGATCAATGAAGAATGAACTATGAAGAATGAACAAGGATCAATGATCAATGAAGAATGAACGATGAAGAATGAACAAGGATCAATGATCAATGAAGAATGAACGATGAAGAATGAACAAGGATCAAGGATCAATGACGAATGAACGATGAAGAATGAACAAGGATCATTGATCAATGAAGAATGAACGATGAAGAATGAACAAGGATCAATGATCATTGACGAATGAACGATGAAGAATGAACAAGGATCAATGATCAATGAAGAATAAACGATGAAGAATGAACAAGGATCAATGATCAATGAAGAATGAACGATGAAGAATGAACAAGGATCAATGATCAATGACGAATGAAAGATGAAGAATGAACAAGGATCAATGATCAATGAAGAATGAACGATGAAGAATGAAAAAGGATCAATGGTCAATGACGAATGAACGATGAAGAATGAACAAGGATCAATGATCAATGAAGAATGAACGATGAAGAATGAACAAGGATCAATGCTCAATGACGAATGAACGATGAAGAATGAACAAGGTTCAATGATCAATGAAGAATGAACGATGAAGAATGAACAAGGATCAATGCTCAATGACGAATGAACGATGAAGAATGAACAAGGTTCAATGATCAATGAAGAATGAACGATGAAGAATGAACAAGGATCAATGCTCAATGACGAATGAACGATGAAGAATGAACAAGGATCAATGATCAATGAAGAATGAACGATGAAGAATGAACAAGGATCAATGCTCAATGACGAATGAACGATGAAGAATGAACAAGGTTCAATGATCAATGAAGAATGAACGATGAAGAATGAACAAGGATCAATGCTCAATGACGAATGAACGATGAAGAATGAACAAGGTTCAATGATCAATGAAGAATGAACGATGAAGAATGAACAAGGATCAATGCTCAATGACGAATGAACGATGAAGAATGAACAAGGATCAATGATCAATGAAGAATGAATGATGAAGAATTAACAAGGATCAATGCTCAATGACGAATGAACGATGAAGAATGAACAAGGATCAATGATCAATGAAGAATGAACGATGAAGAATGAACAAGGATCAATGATCAATGACGAATGAACGATGAAGAATGAACAAGGATCATTGATCAATGAAGAATGAACGATGAAGAATGAACAAGGATCAATGATCAATGATCAATGAAGAATGAACGATGAAGAATGAAAAAGGATCAATGGTCAATGACGAATGAACGATGAAGAATGAACAAGGATAAATGAAGATTGAATGATGATGAATGAACAAGGATCAATAATCAATGAAGAATGAACGATGAAGAATGAACAAGGATCAATGATCAATGAAGAATGAACGATGAAGAATGAACAAGGATCAATTATCAATGATGAATGAACGATGAAGAATGAACAAGGATCAATGATCAATGAAGAATGAACGATGAAGAATGAACAAGGATCAATGATCAATGAAGAATGAACGATGAAGAATGAACAAGGATCAATGATCAATGACGAATGAACGATGAAGAATGAACAAGGATCAATGATCAATGAAGAATGAACGATGAAGAATGAACAAGGATCAATGATCAATGACGAATGAACGATGAAGAATGAACAAGGATCAATGATCAATGAAGAATGAACGGTGAAGAATGAACAAGGATCAATGGTCAATGACGAATGAACGATGAAGAATGAACAAGGATCAATGATCAATGAAAAATGAACGATGAAGAATGAACAAGGATCAATGCTCAATGAAGAATGAACGATGAAGAATGAACAAGGATCAATGATCAATGACGAATGAACGATGAAGAATGAACAAGGATCAATGATCAATGAAGAATGAACGGTGAAGAATGAACAAGGATCAATGGTCAATGACGAATGAACGATAAAGAATGAATTAGGACTAATAATCAATGAAGAATGAACGATGAAGAATGAACAAGGATCATTGATCAATGAAGAATGCACAATGAAGAACGAACAAGGATCAATGATCAATGAAGAATGAACGATGAAGAATGAACAAGCATCAATGATCAATGAAGAATGAACGATGAAAAATGAACAAGGATCAATGATCAATGAAGAATGAACGATGAAGAATGAACAAGGATCAATTATCAATGATGAATGAACGATGAAGAATGAACAAGGATCAATGATCAATGAAGAATGAACGATGAAGAATGAACAAGGATCAATGATCAATGAAGAATGAACGATGAAGAATGAACAAGGATCAATGATCAATGACGAATGAACGATGAAGAATGAACAAGGATCAATGATCAATGAAGAATGAACAATGAAGAATAAACAAGGATCAATGATCAATGACGAATGAACGATGAAGAATGAACAAGGATCAATGATCAATGAAGAATGAACGGTGAAGAATGAACAAGGATCAAAGGTCAATGACGAATGAACGATGAAGAATGAACAAGGATCAATGATCAATGAAAAATGAACGATGAAGAATGAAAAAGGATCAATGCTCAATGACGAATGAACGATGAAGAATGAACAAGGATCAATGATCAATGAAGAATGAATGATGAAGAATGAACAAGGATCAATGCTCAATGACGAATGAACAATGAAGAATGAACAAGGATCAATGATCAATGAAGAATGAACTATGAAGAATGAACAAGGATCAATGATCAATGAAGAATGAACGATGAAGAATGAACAAGGATCAATGATCAATGAAGAATGAACGATGAAGAATGAACAAGGATCAAGGATCAATGACGAATGAACGATGAAGAATGAACAAGGATCATTGATCAATGAAGAATGAACGATGAAGAATGAACAAGGATCAATGATCATTGACGAATGAACGATGAAGAATGAACAAGGATCAATGATCAATGAAGAATAAACGATGAAGAATGAACAAGGATCAATGATCAATGAAGAATGAACGATGAAGAATGAACAAGGATCAATGATCAATGACGAATGAAAGATGAAGAATGAACAAGGATCAATGATCAATGAAGAATGAACGATGAAGAATGAAAAAGGATCAATGGTCAATGACGAATGAACGATGAAGAATGAACAAGGATCAATGATCAATGAAGAATGAACGATGAAGAATGAACAAGGATCAATGCTCAATGACGAATGAACGATGAAGAATGAACAAGGTTCAATGATCAATGAAGAATGAACGATGAAGAATGAACAAGGATCAATGCTCAATGACGAATGAACGATGAAGAATGAACAAGGTTCAATGATCAATGAAGAATGAACGATGAAGAATGAACAAGGATCAATGCTCAATGACGAATGAACGATGAAGAATGAACAAGTATCAATGATCAATGAAGAATGAACAAGGATCAATGCTCAATGACGAATGAACGATGAAGAATGAACAAGTATCAATCATCCATGAAGAAAGAACGATGAAGAATGAACAAGGATCTATGATCAATGAACAATAAACGATGAAGAATGAACAAGGATCAATGATCAATGAAGAATGAACGATGAAGAATGAACAAGGATCAATGGTCAATGACGAATGAACGATAAAGAATGGATTAGGACTAATAATCAATGAAGAATGAACGATGAAGAATGAACAAGGATCATTGATCAATGAAGAATGCACAATGAAGAACGAACAAGGATCAATGATCAATGAAGAATGAACGATTAAGAATGAACAAGCATCAATGATCAATGAAATATGAACGATGAAAAATGAACAAGGATCAATGATCAATGAAGAATGAACGATGAAGAATGAACAAGGATCAATGGTCAATGACGAATGAACGATGAAGAATGAACAAGGATCAATGATCAATGAAGTATGAACGATGAAGAATGAACAAGGATCAATGATGAATGAAGAATGAACGATGAAGAATGAAAAAGGATTAATGGTCAATGACGAATGAACGATGAAGAATGAACAAGGATCAATGATCAATGAAGAATGAACGATGAAGAATGAACAAGGATCAATGATCAATGAAGAATGAACGATGAAGAATGAACAAAATCAATGATCAATGACGAATGAACGATGAAGAATGAACAAGGATCAATGATCAATGAAGAATGAACGATGAAGAATGAACAAGGATCAATGATCAATGACGAATGAACGATGAAGAATGAACAAGGATCAATGATCAATGAAGAATGAACAATGAAGAATAAACAAGGATCAATGATCAATGACGAATGAACGATGAAGAATGAACAAGGATCAATGATCAATGAAGAATGAACGGTGAAGAATGAACAAGGATCAAAGGTCAATGACGAATGAACGATGAAGAATGAACAAGGATCAATGATCAATGAAAAATGAACGATGAAGAATGAAAAAGGATCAATGCTCAATGACGAATGAACGATGAAGAATGAACAAGGATCAATGATCAATGAAGAATGAATGATGAAGAATGAACAAGGATCAATGCTCAATGACGAATGAACAATGAAGAATGAACAAGGATCAATGATCAATGAAGAATGAACTATGAAGAATGAACAAGGATCAATGATCAATGAAGAATGAACGATGAAGAATGAACAAGGATCAATGATCAATGAAGAATGAACGATGAAGAATGAACAAGGATCAAGGATCAATGACGAATGAACGATGAAGAATGAACAAGGATCATTGATCAATGAAGAATGAACGATGAAGAATGAACAAGGATCAATGATCATTGACGAATGAACGATGAAGAATGAACAAGGATCAATGATCAATGAAGAATAAACGATGAAGAATGAACAAGGATCAATGATCAATGAAGAATGAACGATGAAGAATGAACAAGGATCAATGATCAATGACGAATGAAAGATGAAGAATGAACAAGGATCAATGATCAATGAAGAATGAACGATGAAGAATGAAAAAGGATCAATGGTCAATGACGAATGAACGATGAAGAATGAACAAGGATCAATGATCAATGAAGAATGAACGATGAAGAATGAACAAGGATCAATGCTCAATGACGAATGAACGATGAAGAATGAACAAGGTTCAATGATCAATGAAGAATGAACGATGAAGAATGAACAAGGATCAATGCTCAATGACGAATGAACGATGAAGAATGAACAAGGTTCAATGATCAATGAAGAATGAACGATGAAGAATGAACAAGGATCAATGCTCAATGACGAATGAACGATGAAGAATGAACAAGGATCAATGATCAATGAAGAATGAACGATGAAGAATGAACAAGGATCAATGCTCAATGACGAATGAACGATGAAGAATGAACAAGGTTCAATGATCAATGAAGAATGAACGATGAAGAATGAACAAGGATCAATGCTCAATGACGAATGAACGATGAAGAATGAACAAGGTTCAATGATCAATGAAGAATGAACGATGAAGAATGAACAAGGATCAATGCTCAATGACGAATGAACGATGAAGAATGAACAAGGATCAATGATCAATGAAGAATGAATGATGAAGAATTAACAAGGATCAATGCTCAATGACGAATGAACGATGAAGAATGAACAAGGATCAATGATCAATGAAGAATGAACGATGAAGAATGAACAAGGATCAATGATCAATGACGAATGAACGATGAAGAATGAACAAGGATCATTGATCAATGAAGAATGAACGATGAAGAATGAACAAGGATCAATGATCAATGATCAATGAAGAATGAACGATGAAGAATGAAAAAGGATCAATGGTCAATGACGAATGAACGATGAAGAATGAACAAGGATAAATGAAGATTGAATGATGATGAATGAACAAGGATCAATAATCAATGAAGAATGAACGATGAAGAATGAACAAGGATCAATGATCAATGAAGAATGAACGATGAAGAATGAACAAGGATCAATTATCAATGATGAATGAACGATGAAGAATGAACAAGGATCAATGATCAATGAAGAATGAACGATGAAGAATGAACAAGGATCAATGATCAATGAAGAATGAACGATGAAGAATGAACAAGGATCAATGATCAATGACGAATGAACGATGAAGAATGAACAAGGATCAATGATCAATGAAGAATGAACGATGAAGAATGAACAAGGATCAATGATCAATGACGAATGAACGATGAAGAATGAACAAGGATCAATGATCAATGAAGAATGAACGGTGAAGAATGAACAAGGATCAATGGTCAATGACGAATGAACGATGAAGAATGAACAAGGATCAATGATCAATGAAAAATGAACGATGAAGAATGAACAAGGATCAATGCTCAATGAAGAATGAACGATGAAGAATGAACAAGGATCAATGATCAATGACGAATGAACGATGAAGAATGAACAAGGATCAATGATCAATGAAGAATGAACGGTGAAGAATGAACAAGGATCAATGGTCAATGACGAATGAACGATAAAGAATGAATTAGGACTAATAATCAATGAAGAATGAACGATGAAGAATGAACAAGGATCATTGATCAATGAAGAATGCACAATGAAGAACGAACAAGGATCAATGATCAATGAAGAATGAACGATGAAGAATGAACAAGCATCAATGATCAATGAAGAATGAACGATGAAAAATGAACAAGGATCAATGATCAATGAAGAATGAACGATGAAGAATGAACAAGGATCAATTATCAATGATGAATGAACGATGAAGAATGAACAAGGATCAATGATCAATGAAGAATGAACGATGAAGAATGAACAAGGATCAATGATCAATGAAGAATGAACGATGAAGAATGAACAAGGATCAATGATCAATGACGAATGAACGATGAAGAATGAACAAGGATCAATGATCAATGAAGAATGAACAATGAAGAATAAACAAGGATCAATGATCAATGACGAATGAACGATGAAGAATGAACAAGGATCAATGATCAATGAAGAATGAACGGTGAAGAATGAACAAGGATCAAAGGTCAATGACGAATGAACGATGAAGAATGAACAAGGATCAATGATCAATGAAAAATGAACGATGAAGAATGAAAAAGGATCAATGCTCAATGACGAATGAACGATGAAGAATGAACAAGGATCAATGATCAATGAAGAATGAATGATGAAGAATGAACAAGGATCAATGCTCAATGACGAATGAACAATGAAGAATGAACAAGGATCAATGATCAATGAAGAATGAACTATGAAGAATGAACAAGGATCAATGATCAATGAAGAATGAACGATGAAGAATGAACAAGGATCAATGATCAATGAAGAATGAACGATGAAGAATGAACAAGGATCAAGGATCAATGACGAATGAACGATGAAGAATGAACAAGGATCATTGATCAATGAAGAATGAACGATGAAGAATGAACAAGGATCAATGATCATTGACGAATGAACGATGAAGAATGAACAAGGATCAATGATCAATGAAGAATAAACGATGAAGAATGAACAAGGATCAATGATCAATGAAGAATGAACGATGAAGAATGAACAAGGATCAATGATCAATGACGAATGAAAGATGAAGAATGAACAAGGATCAATGATCAATGAAGAATGAACGATGAAGAATGAAAAAGGATCAATGGTCAATGACGAATGAACGATGAAGAATGAACAAGGATCAATGATCAATGAAGAATGAACGATGAAGAATGAACAAGGATCAATGCTCAATGACGAATGAACGATGAAGAATGAACAAGGTTCAATGATCAATGAAGAATGAACGATGAAGAATGAACAAGGATCAATGCTCAATGACGAATGAACGATGAAGAATGAACAAGGTTCAATGATCAATGAAGAATGAACGATGAAGAATGAACAAGGATCAATGCTCAATGACGAATGAACGATGAAGAATGAACAAGTATCAATGATCAATGAAGAATGAACAAGGATCAATGCTCAATGACGAATGAACGATGAAGAATGAACAAGTATCAATCATCCATGAAGAAAGAACGATGAAGAATGAACAAGGATCTATGATCAATGAACAATAAACGATGAAGAATGAACAAGGATCAATGATCAATGAAGAATGAACGATGAAGAATGAACAAGGATCAATGGTCAATGACGAATGAACGATAAAGAATGGATTAGGACTAATAATCAATGAAGAATGAACGATGAAGAATGAACAAGGATCATTGATCAATGAAGAATGCACAATGAAGAACGAACAAGGATCAATGATCAATGAAGAATGAACGATTAAGAATGAACAAGCATCAATGATCAATGAAGAATGAACGATGAAAAATGAACAAGGATCAATGATCAATGAAGAATGAACGATGAAGAATGAACAAGGATCAATGGTCAATGACGAATGAACGATGAAGAATGAACAAGGATCAATGATCAATGAAGTATGAACGATGAAGAATGAACAAGGATCAATGATGAATGAAGAATGAACGATGAAGAATGAAAAAGGATTAATGGTCAATGACGAATGAACGATGAAGAATGAACAAGGATCAATGATCAATGAAGAATGAACGATGAAGAATGAACAAGGATCAATGATCAATGAAGAATGAACGATGAAGAATGAACAAAATCAATGATCAATGACGAATGAACGATGAAGAATGAACAAGGATCAATGATCAATGAAGAATGAACGATGAAGAATGAACAAGGATCAATGATCAATGACGAATGAACGATGAAGAATGAACAAGGATCAATGATCAATGAAGAATGAACAATGAAGAATAAACAAGGATCAATGATCAATGACGAATGAACGATGAAGAATGAACAAGGATCAATGATCAATGAAGAATGAACGGTGAAGAATGAACAAGGATCAAAGGTCAATGACGAATGAACGATGAAGAATGAACAAGGATCAATGATCAATGAAAAATGAACGATGAAGAATGAAAAAGGATCAATGCTCAATGACGAATGAACGATGAAGAATGAACAAGGATCAATGATCAATGAAGAATGAATGATGAAGAATGAACAAGGATCAATGCTCAATGACGAATGAACAATGAAGAATGAACAAGGATCAATGATCAATGAAGAATGAACTATGAAGAATGAACAAGGATCAATGATCAATGAAGAATGAACGATGAAGAATGAACAAGGATCAATGATCAATGAAGAATGAACGATGAAGAATGAACAAGGATCAAGGATCAATGACGAATGAACGATGAAGAATGAACAAGGATCATTGATCAATGAAGAATGAACGATGAAGAATGAACAAGGATCAATGATCATTGACGAATGAACGATGAAGAATGAACAAGGATCAATGATCAATGAAGAATAAACGATGAAGAATGAACAAGGATCAATGATCAATGAAGAATGAACGATGAAGAATGAACAAGGATCAATGATCAATGACGAATGAAAGATGAAGAATGAACAAGGATCAATGATCAATGAAGAATGAACGATGAAGAATGAAAAAGGATCAATGGTCAATGACGAATGAACGATGAAGAATGAACAAGGATCAATGATCAATGAAGAATGAACGATGAAGAATGAACAAGGATCAATGCTCAATGACGAATGAACGATGAAGAATGAACAAGGTTCAATGATCAATGAAGAATGAACGATGAAGAATGAACAAGGATCAATGCTCAATGACGAATGAACGATGAAGAATGAACAAGGTTCAATGATCAATGAAGAATGAACGATGAAGAATGAACAAGGATCAATGCTCAATGACGAATGAACGATGAAGAATGAACAAGGATCAATGATCAATGAAGAATGAATGATGAAGAATTAACAAGGATCAATGCTCAATGACGAATGAACGATGAAGAATGAACAAGGATCAATGATCAATGAAGAATGAACGATGAAGAATGAACAAGGATCAATGATCAATGACGAATGAACGATGAAGAATGAACAAGGATCATTGATCAATGAAGAATGAACGATGAAGAATGAACAAGGATCAATGATCAATGATCAATGAAGAATGAACGATGAAGAATGAAAAAGGATCAATGGTCAATGACGAATGAACGATGAAGAATGAACAAGGATAAATGAAGATTGAATGATGATGAATGAACAAGGATCAATAATCAATGAAGAATGAACGATGAAGAATGAACAAGGATCAATGATCAATGAAGAATGAACGATGAAGAATGAACAAGGATCAATTATCAATGATGAATGAACGATGAAGAATGAACAAGGATCGATGATCAATGAAGAATGAACGATGAAGAATGAACAAGGATCAATGATCAATGAAGAATGAACGATGAAGAATGAACAAGGATCAATGATCAATGACGAATGAACGATGAAGAATGAACAAGGATCAATGATCAATGAAGAATGAACGATGAAGAATGAACAAGGATCAATGATCAATGACGAATGAACGATGAAGAATGAACAAGGATCAATGATCAATGAAGAATGAACGGTGAAGAATGAACAAGGATCAATGGTCAATGACGAATGAACGATGAAGAATGAACAAGGATCAATGATCAATGAAAAATGAACGATGAAGAATGAACAAGGATCAATGCTCAATGAAGAATGAACGATGAAGAATGAACAAGGATCAATGATCAATGACGAATGAACGATGAAGAATGAACAAGGATCAATGATCAATGAAGAATGAACGGTGAAGAATGAACAAGGATCAATGGTCAATGACGAATGAACGATAAAGAATGAATTAGGACTAATAATCAATGAAGAATGAACGATGAAGAATGAACAAGGATCATTGATCAATGAAGAATGCACAATGAAGAACGAACAAGGATCAATGATCAATGAAGAATGAACGATGAAGAATGAACAAGCATCAATGATCAATGAAGAATGAACGATGAAAAATGAACAAGGATCAATGATCAATGAAGAATGAACGATGAAGAATGAACAAGGATCAATTATCAATGATGAATGAACGATGAAGAATGAACAAGGATCAATGATCAATGAAGAATGAACGATGAAGAATGAACAAGGATCAATGATCAATGAAGAATGAACGATGAAGAATGAACAAGGATCAATGATCAATGACGAATGAACGATGAAGAATGAACAAGGATCAATGATCAATGAAGAATGAACAATGAAGAATAAACAAGGATCAATGATCAATGACGAATGAACGATGAAGAATGAACAAGGATCAATGATCAATGAAGAATGAACGGTGAAGAATGAACAAGGATCAAAGGTCAATGACGAATGAAATATGAAGAATGAACAAGGATCAATGATCAATGAAAAATGAACGATGAAGAATGAAAAAGGATCAATGCTCAATGACGAATGAACGATGAAGAATGAACAAGGATCAATGATCAATGAAGAATGAATGATGAAGAATGAACAAGGATCAATGCTCAATGACGAATGAACAATGAAGAATGAACAAGGATCAATGATCAATGAAGAATGAACTATGAAGAATGAACAAGGATCAATGATCAATGAAGAATGAACGATGAAGAATGAACAAGGATCAATGATCAATGAAGAATGAACGATGAAGAATGAACAAGGATCAAGGATCAATGACGAATGAACGATGAAGAATGAACAAGGATCATTGATCAATGAAGAATGAACGATGAAGAATGAACAAGGATCAATGATCATTGACGAATGAACGATGAAGAATGAACAAGGATCAATGATCAATGAAGAATAAACGATGAAGAATGAACAAGGATCAATGATCAATGAAGAATGAACGATGAAGAATGAACAAGGATCAATGATCAATGACGAATGAAAGATGAAGAATGAACAAGGATCAATGATCAATGAAGAATGAACGATGAAGAATGAAAAAGGATCAATGGTCAATGACGAATGAACGATGAAGAATGAACAAGGATCAATGATCAATGAAGAATGAACGATGAAGAATGAACAAGGATCAATGCTCAATGACGAATGAACGATGAAGAATGAACAAGGTTCAATGATCAATGAAGAATGAACGATGAAGAATGAACAAGGATCAATGCTCAATGACGAATGAACGATGAAGAATGAACAAGGTTCAATGATCAATGAAGAATGAACGATGAAGAATGAACAAGGATCAATGCTCAATGACGAATGAACGATGAAGAATGAACAAGGATCAATGATCAATGAAGAATGAATGATGAAGAATTAACAAGGATCAATGCTCAATGACGAATGAACGATGAAGAATGAACAAGGATCAATGATCAATGAAGAATGAACGATGAAGAATGAACAAGGATCAATGATCAATGACGAATGAACGATGAAGAATGAACAAGGATCATTGATCAATGAAGAATGAACGATGAAGAATGAACAAGGATCAATGATCAATGATCAATGAAGAATGAACGATGAAGAATGAAAAAGGATCAATGGTCAATGACGAATGAACGATGAAGAATGAACAAGGATAAATGAAGATTGAATGATGATGAATGAACAAGGATCAATAATCAATGAAGAATGAACGATGAAGAATGAACAAGGATCAATGATCAATGAAGAATGAACGATGAAGAATGAACAAGGATCAATTATCAATGATGAATGAACGATGAAGAATGAACAAGGATCAATGATCAATGAAGAATGAACGATGAAGAATGAACAAGGATCAATGATCAATGAAGAATGAACGATGAAGAATGAACAAGGATCAATGATCAATGACGAATGAACGATGAAGAATGAACAAGGATCAATGATCAATGAAGAATGAACGATGAAGAATGAACAAGGATCAATGATCAATGACGAATGAACGATGAAGAATGAACAAGGATCAATGATCAATGAAGAATGAACGGTGAAGAATGAACAAGGATCAATGGTCAATGACGAATGAACGATGAAGAATGAACAAGGATCAATGATCAATGAAAAATGAACGATGAAGAATGAACAAGGATCAATGCTCAATGAAGAATGAACGATGAAGAATGAACCAGGATCAATGATCAATGACGAATGAACGATGAAGAATGAACAAGGATCAATGATCAATGAAGAATGAACGGTGAAGAATGAACAAGGATCAATGGTCAATGACGAATGAACGATAAAGAATGAATTAGGACTAATAATCAATGAAGAATGAACGATGAAGAATGAACAAGGATCATTGATCAATGAAGAATGCACAATGAAGAACGAACAAGGATCAATGATCAATGAAGAATGAACGATGAAGAATGAACAAGCATCAATGATCAATGAAGAATGAACGATGAAAAATGAACAAGGATCAATGATCAATGAAGAATGAACGGTGAAGAATGAACAAGGATCAATGGTCAATGACGAATGAACGATGAAGAATGAACAAGGATCAATGATCAATGAAGAATGAACGATGAAGAATGAACAAGGATCAATGCTCAATGACGAATGAACGATGAAGAATGAACAAGGTTCAATGATCAATGAAGAATGAACGATGAAGAATGAACAAGGATCAATGCTCAATGACGAATGAACGATTAAGAATGAACAAGGTTCAATGATCAATGAAGAATGAACGATGAAGAATGAACAAGGATCAATGCTCAATGACGAATGAACGATGAAGAATGAACAAGGATCAATGATCAATGAAGAATGAATGATGAAGAATTAACAAGGATCAATGCTCAATGACGAATGAACGATGAAGAATGAACAAGGATCAATGATCAATGAAGAATGAACGATGAAGAATGAACAAGGATCAATGATCAATGACGAATGAACGATGAAGAATGAACAAGGATCATTGATCAATGAAGAATGAACGATGAAGAATGAACAAGGATCAATGATCAATGATCAATGAAGAATGAACGATGAAGAATGAAAAAGGATCAATGGTCAATGACGAATGAACGATGAAGAATGAACAAGGATAAATGAAGATTGAATGATGATGAATGAACAAGGATCAATAATCAATGAAGAATGAACGATGAAGAATGAACAAGGATCAATGATCAATGAAGAATGAACGATGAAGAATGAACAAGGATCAATTATCAATGATGAATGAACGATGAAGAATGAACAAGGATCAATGATCAATGAAGAATGAACGATGAAGAATGAACAAGGATCAATGATCAATGAAGAATGAACGATGAAGAATGAACAAGGATCAATGATCAATGACGAATGAACGATGAAGAATGAACAAGGATCAATGATCAATGAAGAATGAACGATGAAGAATGAACAAGGATCAATGATCAATGACGAATGAACGATGAAGAATGAACAAGGATCAATGATCAATGAAGAATGAACGGTGAAGAATGAACAAGGATCAATGGTCAATGACGAATGAACGATGAAGAATGAACAAGGATCAATGATCAATGAAAAATGAACGATGAAGAATGAACAAGGATCAATGCTCAATGAAGAATGAACGATGAAGAATGAACAAGGATCAATGATCAATGACGAATGAACGATGAAGAATGAACAAGGATCAATGATCAATGAAGAATGAACGGTGAAGAATGAACAAGGATCAATGGTCAATGACGAATGAACGATAAAGAATGAATTAGGACTAATAATCAATGAAGAATGAACGATGAAGAATGAACAAGGATCATTGATCAATGAAGAATGCACAATGAAGAACGAACAAGGATCAATGATCAATGAAGAATGAACGATGAAGAATGAACAAGCATCAATGATCAATGAAGAATGAACGATGAAAAATGAACAAGGATCAATGATCAATGAAGAATGAACGGTGAAGAATGAACAAGGATCAATGGTCAATGACGAATGAACGATGAAGAATGAACAAGGATCAATGATCAATGAAAAATGAACGATGAAGAATGAACAAGGATCAATGCTCAATGAAGAATGAACGATGAAGAATGAACAAGCATCAATGATCAATGACGAATGAACGATGAAGAATGAACAAGGATCAATGATCAATGAAGAATGAACGGTGAAGAATGAACAAGGATCAATGGTCAATGACGAATGAACGATAAAGAATGAATTAGGACTAATAATCAATGAAGAATGAACGATGAAGAATGAACAAGGATCATTGATCAATGAAGAATGCACAATGAAGAACGAACAAGGATCAATGATCAATGAAGAATGAACGATGAAGAATGAACAAGCATCAATGATCAATGAAGAATGAACGATGAAAAATGAACAAGGATCAATGATTAATGAAGAATGAATGATGAAGAATGAACAAGGATCAATGATCAATGAAGAATGAACGATGAAGAATGAACAAGGATCAATGGTCAATGACGAATGAACGATGAAGAATGAACAAAGATCAATGATCAATGAAGTATGAACGATGAAGAATGAACAAGGATCAATGATGAATGAAGAATGAACGATGAAGAATGAAAAAGGATTAATGGTCAATGACGAATGAACGATGAAGAATGAACAAGGATCAATGATCAATGAAGAATGAACGATGAAGAATGAACAAGGGTCAATGATCAATGACGAATGAACGATGAAGAATGAACAAGGATCAATGATCAATGAAGAATGAACGATGAAGAATGAACAAGGATCAATGATCAATGACGAATGAACGATGAAGAATGAACAAGGATCAATGATCAATGAAGAATGAACAATGAAGAATAAAGAAGGATCAATGATCAATGACGAATGAACGATGAAGAATGAACAAGGATCAATGATCAATGAAGAATGAACGGTGAAGAATGAACAAGGATCAATGGTCAATGACGAATGAACGATGAAGAATGAACAAGGATAAATGATCAATGAAAAATGAACGATGAAGAATGAACAAGGATCAATGCTCAATGACGAATGAACGATGAAGAATGAACAAGGATCAATGATCAATGAAGAATGAATGATGAAGAATGAACAAGGATCAATGCTCAATGACGAATGAACAATGAAGAATGAACAAGGATCAATGATCAATGAAGAATGAACTATGAAGAATGAACAAGGATCAATGATCAATGAAGAATGAACGATGAAGAATGAACAAGGATCAATGATCAATGAAGAATGAACGATGAAGAATGAACAAGGATCAAGGATCAATGACGAATGAACGATGAAGAATGAACAAGGATCATTGATCAATGAAGAATGAACGATGAAGAATGAACAAGGATCAATGATCATTGACGAATGAAAGATGAAGAATGAACAAGGATCAATGATCAATGAAGAATAAACGATGAAGAATGAACAAGGATCAATGATCAATAAAGAATGAACGATGAAGAATGAACAAGGATCAATGATCAATGACGAATGAACGATGAAGAATGAACAAGGATCAATGATCAATGAAGAATGAACGATGAAGAATGAAAAAGGATCAATGGTCAATGACGAATGAACGATGAAGAATGAACAAGGATCAATGATCAATTAAGAATGAACGATGAAGAATAAACAAGGATCAATGCTCAATGACGAATGAACGATGAAGAATGAACAAGGTTCAATGATCAATGAAGAATGAACGATGAAGAATGAACAAGGATCAATGCTCAATGACGAATGAACGATGAAGAATGAACAAGGTTCAATGATCAATGAAGATTGAACGAAGAAGAATGAACAAGGATCAATGCTCAATGACGAATGAACGATGAAGAATGAACAAGGATCAATGATCAATGAAGAATGAATGATGAAGAATGAACAAGGATCAATGCTCAATGACGAATGAACGATGAAGAATGAACAAGGATCATTGATCAATGAAGAATGAACGATGAAGAATGAACAAGGATCAATGATCAACGATCAATGAAGAATGAACGATGAAGAATGAAAAAGGATCAATGGTCAATGACGAATGAACGATGAAGAATGAACAAGGATAAATGAAGATTGAATGATGATGAATGAACAAGGATCAATAATCAATGAAGAATGAACGATGAAGAATGAACAAGGATCAATGATCAATGAAGAATGAACGATGAAGAATGAAAAAGGATCAATTATCAATGATGAATGAACGATGAAGAATGAACAAGGATCAATGATCAATGAAGAATGAACAATGAAGAATGAACAAGGATCAATGATCAATGAAGAATGAACGATGAAGAATGAACAAGGATCAATGATCAATGACGAATGAACGATGAAGAATGAACAAGGATCAATGATCAATGAAGAATGAACGATGAAGAATGAACAAGGATCAATGATCAATGACGAATGAACGATGAAGAATGAACAAGGATCAATGATCAATGAAGAATGAACGGTGAAGAATGAACAAGGATCAATGGTCAATGACGAATGAACGATGAAGAATGAACAAGGATCAATGATCAATGAAAAATGAACGATGAAGAATGAACAAGGATCAATGATCAATGAAAAATGAACGATGAAGAATGAACAAGGATCAATGATCAATGAACAATGAACGATGAAGAATGAACAAGGATTAATGCTCAATGACGAATGAACGATGAAGAATGAATAAGGTTCAATGATCAATGAAGAATGAACGATGAAGAATGAACAAGGATCAATGCTCAATGACGAATGAACGATGAAGAATGAACAAGGATCAATGATCAATGAAGAATGAACGATGAAGAATGAACAAGGATCAATGCTCAATGACGAATGAACGATGAAGAATGAACAAGGATCAATGATCAATGAAGTATGAACGATGAAGAATGAACAAGGATCAATGATCAATGAAGAATGAACGATGAAGAATGAAAAAGGATTGATGGTCAATGACGAATGAACGATGAAGAATGAACAAGGATCAATGATCAATGAAGAATGAACGATGAAGAATGAACAAGGATCAATGATCAATGAAGAATGAACGATGAAGAATGAACAAGGATCAATGCTCAATGACGAATGAACGATGAAGAATGAACAAGGATCAATGGTCAATGACGAATGAACGATGAAGAATGAACAAGTATCAATGATCAATGAAGAATGAACGATGAAGAATGAACAAGGATCAATGCTGAATGACGAATGAACGATGAAGAATGAACAAGGATCATTGATCAATGAAGAATGAACGATGAAGAATGAACAAGGATCAATGATCAATGATCAATGAAGAATGAACGATGAAGAATGAAAAAGGATCAATGGTCAATGACGAATGAACGATGAAGAATGAACAAGGATAAATGAAGATTGAATGATGATGAATGAACAAGGATCAATAATCAATGAAGAATGAACGATGAAGAATGAACAAGGATCAATGATCAATGAAGAATGAACGATGAAGAATGAACAAGGATCAATTATCAATGATGAATGAACGATGAAGAATGAACAAGGATCAATGATCAATGAAGAATGAACGATGAAGAATGAACAAGGATCAATGATCAATGAAGAATGAACGATGAAGAATGAACAAGGATCAATGATCAATGACGAATGAACGATGAAGAATGAACAAGGATCAATGATCAATGAAGAATGAACGATGAAGAATGAACAAGGATCAATGCTCAATGACGAATGAACGATGAAGAATGAACAAGGATCAATGATCAATGAAGAATGAATGATGAAGAATGAACAAGGATCAATGCTCAATGACGAATGAACAATGAAGAATGAACAAGGATCAATGATCAATGAAGAATGAACTATGAAGAATGAACAAGGATCAATGATCAATGAAGAATGAACGATGAAGAATGAACAAGGATCAATGATCAATGAAGAATGAACGATGAAGAATGAACAAGGATCAAGGATCAATGACGAATGAACGATGAAGAATGAACAAGGATCATTGATCAATGAAGAATGAACGATGAAGAATGAACAAGGATCAATGATCATTGACGAATGAAAGATGAAGAATGAACAAGGATCAATGATCAATGAAGAATAAACGATGAAGAATGAACAAGGATCAATGATCAATAAAGAATGAACGATGAAGAATGAACAAGGATCAATGATCAATGACGAATGAACGATGAAGAATGAACAAGGATCAATGATCAATGAAGAATGAACGATGAAGAATGAAAAAGGATCAATGGTCAATGACGAATGAACGATGAAGAATGAACAAGGATCAATGATCAATGAAGAATGAACGATGAAGAATAAACAAGGATCAATGCTCAATGACGAATGAACGATGAAGAATGAATAAGGTTCAATGATCAATGAAGAATGAACGATGAAGAATGAACAAGGATCAATGCTCAATGACGAATGAACGATGAAGAATGAACAAGGTTCAATGATCAATGAAGATTGAACAATGAAGAATGAACAAGGATCAATGCTCAATGACGAATGAACGATGAAGAATGAACAAGGATCAATGATCAATGAAGAATGAATGATGAAGAATGAACAAGGATCAATGCTCAATGACGAATGAACGATGAAGAATGAACAAGACGATGAAGAATGAACAAGGATGAATGATCAATGACGAATGAACGATGAAGAATGAACAAGGATCATTGATCAATGAAGAATGAACGATGAAGAATAAACAAGGATCAATGATCAACGATCAATGAAGAATGAACGATGAAGAATGAAAAAGGATCAATGGTCAATGACGAATGAACGATGAAGAATGAACAAGGATAAATGAAGATTGAATGATGATGAATGAACAAGGATCAATAATCAATGAAGAATGAACGATGAAGAATGAACAAGGATCAATGATCAATGAAGAATGAACGATGAAGAATGAAAAAGGATCAATTATCAATGATGAATGAACGATGAAGAATGAACAAGGATCAATGATCAATGAAGAATGAACGATGAAGAATGAACAAGGATCAATGATCAATGAAGAATGAACGATGAAGAATGAACAAGGATCAATGATCAATGACGAATGAACGATGAAGAATGAACAAGGATCAATGATCAATGAAGAATGAACGATGAAGAATGAACAAGGATCAATGATCAATGACGAATGAACGATGAAGAATGAACAAGGATCAATGATCAATGAAGAATGAACGGTGAAGAATGAACAAGGATCAATGGTCAATGACGAATGAACGATGAAGAATGAACAAGGATCAATGATCAATGAAAAATGAACGATGAAGAATGAACAAGGATCAATGCTCAATGACGAATGAACGATGAAGAATGAACAAGTATCAATGATCAATGAAGAATGAATGATGAAGAATGAACAACGATCAATGCTCAATGACGAATGAACGATGAAGAATGAATAAGGATCAATGATCATTGAAGAATGAACGATGAAGAATGAACAAGGATCAATGATCAATGAAGAATGAACGATGAAGAATGAACAAGGATCAATGATCAATGAAGAATGAACGATGAAGAATGAACAAGGATCAATGATCAATGACGAATGAACGATGAAGAATGAACAAGGATCATTGATCAATGAAGAATGAACGACGAAGAATGAACAAGGATCAATGATCAATGACGAATGAACGATGAAGAATGAACAAGGATCAATGATCAATGAAGAATAAACGATGAAGAATGAACAAGGATCAATGATCAATGAAGAATGAACGATGAAGAATGAACAAGGATCAATGATCAATGACGAATGAACGATGAAGAATGAACAAGGATCAATGATCAATGAAGAATGAACATTGAAGAATGAACAAGGATCAATGGTCAATGACGAATGAACGATGAAGAATGAACAAGGATCAATGATCAATGAACAATGAACGATGAAGAATGAACAAGGATTAATGCTCAATGACGAATGAACGATGAAGAATGAATAAGGTTCAATGATCAATGAAGAATGAACGATGAAGAATGAACAAGGATCAATGCTCAATGACGAATGAACGATGAAGAATGAACAAGGATCAATGATCAATGAAGAATGAACGATGAAGAATGAACAAGGATCAATGCTCAATGACGAATGAACGATGAAGAATGAACAAGGATCAATGATCAATGAAGTATGAACGATGAAGAATGAACAAGGATCAATGATCAATGAAGAATGAACGATGAAGAATGAAAAAGGATTGATGGTCAATGACGAATGAACGATGAAGAATGAACAAGGATCAATGATCAATGAAGAATGAACGATGAAGAATGAACAAGGATCAATGATCAATGAAGAATGAACGATGAAGAATGAACAAGGATCAATGCTCAATGACGAATGAACGATGAAGAATGAACAAGGATCAATGGTCAATGACGAATGAACGATGAAGAATGAACAAGTATCAATGATCAATGAAGAATGAACGATGAAGAATGAACAAGGATCAATGCTGAATGACGAATGAACGATGAAGAATGAACAAGGATCATTGATCAATGAAGAATGAACGATGAAGAATGAACAAGGATCAATGATCAATGATCAATGAAGAATGAACGATGAAGAATGAAAAAGGATCAATGGTCAATGACGAATGAACGATGAAGAATGAACAAGGATAAATGATGATTGAATGATGATGAATGAACAAGGATCAATAATCAATGAAGAATGAACGATGAAGAATGAACAAGGATCAATGATCAATGAAGAATGAACGATGAAGAATGAACAAGGATCAATTATCAATGATGAATGAACGATGAAGAATGAACAAGGATCAATGATCAATGAAGAATGAACGATGAAGAATGAACAAGGATCAATGATCAATGAAGAATGAACGATGAAGAATGAACAAGCATCAATGATCAATGACGAATGAACGATGAAGAATGAACAAGGATCAATGATCAATGAAGAATGAACGATGAAGAATGAACAAGGATCAATGATCAATGACGAATGAACGATGAAGAATGAACAAGGATCAATGATCAATGAAGAATGAACGGTGAAGAATGAACAAGGATCAATGGTCAATGACGAATGAACGATGAAGAATGAACAAGGATCAATGATCAATCAAAAATGAACGATGAAGAATAAACAAGGATCAATGATCAATGAAGAATGAACGATGAAGAATGAACAAGGATCAATGATCAATAACGAATGAACGATGAAGAATGAACAAGAATCAATGGTCAATGACGAATGAACGATGAAGAATGAACAAGTATCAATGATCAATGAAGAATGAACGATGAAGAATGAACAAGGATCAATGCTCAATGAAGAATGAACGATGAAGAATGAACAAGGATCATTGATCAATGAAGAATGAACGATGAAGAATGAACAAGGATCAATGATCAATGAAAAATGAACGATGAAGAATGAACAAGGATCAATGCTCAATGACGAATGAACGATGAAGAATGAACAAGTATCAATGATCAATGAAGAATGAACAACGATCAATGCTCAATGACGAATGAACGATGAAGAATGAACAAGGATCAATGATCATTGAAGAATGAACGATGAAGAATGAACAAGGATCAATGATCAATGAAGAATGAACGATGAAGAATGAACAAGGATCAATGATCAATGAAGAATGAACGATGAAGAATGAACAAGGATCAATGATCAATGACGAATGAACGATGAAGAATGAACAAGGATCATTGATCAATGAAGAATGAACGACGAAGAATGAACAAGGATCAATGATCAATGACGAATGAACGATGAAGAATGAACAAGGATCAATGATCAATGAAGAATAAACGATGAAGAATGAACAAGGATCAATGATCAATGAAGAATGAACGATGAAGAATGAACAAGGATCAATGATCAATGAAGAATGAACGATGAAGAATGAACAAGGATCAATGATCAATGAAGAATGAACGATGAAGAATGAACAAGGATCAATGATCAATGAAGAATGAACGATGAATAATGAACAAGGATCAATGATCAATGACGAATGAACGATGAAGAATGAACAAGGATCAATGATAAATGAAGAATGAACGATGAAGAATGAACAAGGATCAATGATCAATGAAGAATGAACGATGAAGAATGAACAAGGATCAATGATCAATGACGAATGAACGATGAAGAATGAACAAGGATCAATGATCAATGAAGAATGAACGGTGAAGAATGAACAAGGATCAATGGTCAATGACGAATGAACGATGAAGAATGAACAAGGATCAATGATCAATGAAAAATGAACGATGAAGAATGAACAAGGATCAATGCTCAATGACGAATGAACGATGAAGAATGAACAAGTATCAATGATCAATGAAGAATGAATGATGAAGAATGAACAACGATCAATGCTCAATGACGAATGAACGATGAAGAATGAATAAGGATCAATGATCATTGAAGAATGAACGATGAAGAATGAACAAGGATCAATGATCAATGAAGAATGAACGATGAAGAATGAACAAGGATCAATGATCAATGAAGAATGAACGATGAAGAATGAACAAGGATCAATGATCAATGACGAATGAACGATGAAGAATGAACAAGGATCATTGATCAATGAAGAATGAACGACGAAGAATGAACAAGGATCAATGATCAATGACGAATGAACGATGAAGAATGAACAAGGATCAATGATCAATGAAGAATAAACGATGAAGAATGAACAAGGATCAATGATCAATGAAGAATGAACGATGAAGAATGAACAAGGATCAATGATCAATGACGAATGAACGATGAAGAATGAACAAGGATCAATGATCAATGAAGAATGAACGATGAAGAATGAACAAGGATCAATGGTCAATGACGAATGAACGATGAAGAATGAACAAGGATCAATGATCAATGAACAATGAACGATGAAGAATGAACAAGGATTAATGCTCAATGACGAATGAACGATGAAGAATGAATAAGGTTCAATGATCAATGAAGAATGAACGATGAAGAATGAACAAGGATCAATGCTCAATGACGAATGAACGATGAAGAATGAACAAGGATCAATGATCAATGAAGAATGAACGATGAAGAATGAACAAGGATCAATTATCAATGATGAATGAACGATGAAGAATGAACAAGGATCAATGATCAATGAAGAATGAACGATGAAGAATGAACAAGGATCAATGATCAATGAAGAATGAACGATGAAGAATGAACAAGCATCAATGATCAATGACGAATGAACGATGAAGAATGAACAAGGATCAATGATCAATGAAGAATGAACGATGAAGAATGAACAAGGATCAATGATCAATGACGAATGAACGATGAAGAATGAACAAGGATCAATGATCAATGAAGAATGAACGGTGAAGAATGAACAAGGATCAATGGTCAATGACGAATGAACGATGAAGAATGAACAAGGATCAATGATCAATCAAAAATGAACGATGAAGAATGAACAAGGATCAATGATCAATGAAGAATGAACGATGAAGAATGAACAAGGATCAATGATCAATAACGAATGAACGATGAAGAATGAACAAGAATCAATGGTCAATGACGAATGAACGATGAAGAATGAACAAGTATCAATGATCAATGAAGAATGAACGATGAAGAATGAACAAGGATCAATGCTCAATGAAGAATGAACGATGAAGAATGAACAAGGATCATTGATCAATGAAGAATGAACGATGAAGAATGAACAAGGATCAATGATCAATGAAAAATGAACGATGAAGAATGAACAAGGATCAATGCTCAATGACGAATGAACGATGAAGAATGAACAAGTATCAATGATCAATGAAGAATGAACAACGATCAATGCTCAATGACGAATGAACGATGAAGAATGAACAAGGATCAATGATCATTGAAGAATGAACGATGAAGAATGAACAAGGATCAATGATCAATGAAGAATGAACGATGAAGAATGAACAAGGATCAATGATCAATGAAGAATGAACGATGAAGAATGAACAAGGATCAATGATCAATGACGAATGAACGATGAAGAATGAACAAGGATCATTGATCAATGAAGAATGAACGACGAAGAATGAACAAGGATCAATGATCAATGACGAATGAACGATGAAGAATGAACAAGGATCAATGATCAATGAAGAATAAACGATGAAGAATGAACAAGGATCAATGATCAATGAAGAATGAACGATGAAGAATGAACAAGGATCAATGATCAATGAAGAATGAACGATGAAGAATGAACAAGGATCAATGATCAATGAAGAATGAACGATGAAGAATGAACAAGGATCAATGATCAATGAAGAATGAACGATGAATAATGAACAAGGATCAATGATCAATGACGACTGAACGATGAAGAATGAACAAGGATCAATGATCAATGACGAATGAACGATGAAGAATGAACAAGGATCAATGATCAATGAAGAATGAACGGTGAAGAATGAACAAGGATCAATGGTCAATGACGAATGAACGATGAAGAATGAACAAGGATCAATGATCAATGAAAAATGAACGATGAAGAATGAACAAGGATCAATGCTCAATGACGAATGAACGATGAAGAATGAACAAGTATCAATGATCAATGAAGAATGAATGATGAAGAATGAACAACGATCAATGCTCAATGACGAATGAACGATGAAGAATGAATAAGGATCAATGATCATTGAAGAATGAACGATGAAGAATGAACAAGGATCAATGATCAATGAAGAATGAACGATGAAGAATGAACAAGGATCAATGATCAATGAAGAATGAACGATGAAGAATGAACAAGGATCAATGATCAATGACGAATGAACGATGAAGAATGAACAAGGATCATTGATCAATGAAGAATGAACGACGAAGAATGAACAAGGATCAATGATCAATGACGAATGAACGATGAAGAATGAACAAGGATCAATGATCAATGAAGAATAAACGATGAAGAATGAACAAGGATCAATGATCAATGAAGAATGAACGATGAAGAATGAACAAGGATCAATGATCAATGACGAATGAACGATGAAGAATGAACAAGGATCAATGATCAATGAAGAATGAACGATGAAGAATGAACAAGGATCAATGGTCAATGACGAATGAACGATGAAGAATGAACAAGGATCAATGATCAATGAACAATGAACGATGAAGAATGAACAAGGATTAATGCTCAATGACGAATGAACGATGAAGAATGAATAAGGTTCAATGATCAATGAAGAATGAACGATGAAGAATGAACAAGGATCAATGCTCAATGACGAATGAACGATGAAGAATGAACAAGGATCAATGATCAATGAAGAATGAACGATGAAGAATGAACAAGGATCAATGCTCAATGACGAATGAACGATGAAGAATGAACAAGGATCAATGATCAATGAAGTATGAACGATGAAGAATGAACAAGGATCAATGATCAATGAAGAATGAACGATGAAGAATGAAAAAGGATTGATGGTCAATGACGAATGAACGATGAAGAATGAACAAGGATCAATGATCAATGAAGAATGAACGATGAAGAATGAACAAGGATCAATGATCAATGAAGAATGAACGATGAAGAATGAACAAGGATCAATGCTGAATGACGAATGAACGATGAAGAATGAACAAGGATCATTGATCAATGAAGAATGAACGATGAAGAATGAACAAGGATCAATGATCAATGATCAATGAAGAATGAACGATGAAGAATGAAAAAGGATCAATGGTCAATGACGAATGAACGATGAAGAATGAACAAGGATAAATGAAGATTGAACGATGATGAATGAACAAGGATCAATAATCAATGAAGAATGAACGATGAAGAATGAACAAGGATCAATGATCAATGAAGAATGAACGATGAAGAATGAACAAGGATCAATTATCAATGATGAATGAACGATGAAGAATGAACAAGGATCAATGATCAATGAAGAATGAACGATGAAGAATGAACAAGGATCAATGATCAATGAAGAATGAACGATGAAGAATGAACAAGCATCAATGATCAATGACGAATGAACGATGAAGAATGAACAAGGATCAATGATCAATGAAGAATGAACGATGAAGAATGAACAAGGATCAATGATCAATGACGAATGAACGATGAAGAATGAACAAGGATCAATGATCAATGAAGAATGAACGGTGAAGAATGAACAAGGATCAATGGTCAATGACGAATGAACGATGAAGAATGAACAAGGATCAATGATCAATCAAAAATGAACGATGAAGAATGAACAAGGATCAATGATCAATGAAGAATGAACGATGAAGAATGAACAAGGATCAATGATCAATAACGAATGAACGATGAAGAATGAACAAGAATCAATGGTCAATGACGAATGAACGATGAAGAATGAACAAGTATCAATGATCAATGAAGAATGAACGATGAAGAATGAACAAGGATCAATGCTCAATGAAGAATGAACGATGAAGAATGAACAAGGATCATTGATCAATGAAGAATGAACGATGAAGAATGAACAAGGATCAATGATCAATGAAAAATGAACGATGAAGAATGAACAAGGATCAATGCTCAATGACGAATGAACGATGAAGAATGAACAAGTATCAATGATCAATGAAGAATGAACAACGATCAATGCTCAATGACGAATGAACGATGAAGAATGAACAAGGATCAATGATCATTGAAGAATGAACGATGAAGAATGAACAAGGATCAATGATCAATGAAGAATGAACGATGAAGAATGAACAAGGATCAATGATCAATGAAGAATGAACGATGAAGAATGAACAAGGATCAATGATCAATGACGAATGAACGATGAAGAATGAACAAGGATCATTGATCAATGAAGAATGAACGACGAAGAATGAACAAGGATCAATGATCAATGACGAATGAACGATGAAGAATGAACAAGGATCAATGATCAATGAAGAATAAACGATGAAGAATGAACAAGGATCAATGATCAATGAAGAATGAACGATGAAGAATGAACAAGGATCAATGATCAATGAAGAATGAACGATGAAGAATGAACAAGGATCAATGATCAATGAAGAATGAACGATGAAGAATGAACAAGGATCAATGATCAATGAAGAATGAACGATGAATAATGAACAAGGATCAATGATCAATGACGAATGAACGATGAAGAATGAACAAGGATCAATGATAAATGAAGAATGAACGATGAAGAATGAACAAGGATCAATGATCAATGAAGAATGAACGATGAAGAATGAACAAGGATCAATGATCAATGACGAATGAACGATGAAGAATGAACAAGGATCAATGATCAATGAAGAATGAACGGTGAAGAATGAACAAGGATCAATGGTCAATGACGAATGAACGATGAAGAATGAACAAGGATCAATGATCAATGAAAAATGAACGATGAAGAATGAACAAGGATCAATGCTCAATGACGAATGAACGATGAAGAATGAACAAGTATCAATGATCAATGAAGAATGAATGATGAAGAATGAACAACGATCAATGCTCAATGACGAATGAACGATGAAGAATGAATAAGGATCAATGATCATTGAAGAATGAACGATGAAGAATGAACAAGGATCAATGATCAATGAAGAATGAACGATGAAGAATGAACAAGGATCAATGATCAATGAAGAATGAACGATGAAGAATGAACAAGGATCAATGATCAATGACGAATGAACGATGAAGAATGAACAAGGATCATTGATCAATGAAGAATGAACGACGAAGAATGAACAAGGATCAATGATCAATGACGAATGAACGATGAAGAATGAACAAGGATCAATGATCAATGAAGAATAAACGATGAAGAATGAACAAGGATCAATGATCAATGAAGAATGAACGATGAAGAATGAACAAGGATCAATGATCAATGACGAATGAACGATGAAGAATGAACAAGGATCAATGATCAATGAAGAATGAACGATGAAGAATGAACAAGGATCAATGGTCAATGACGAATGAACGATGAAGAATGAACAAGGATCAATGATCAATGAACAATGAACGATGAAGAATGAACAAGGATTAATGCTCAATGACGAATGAACGATGAAGAATGAATAAGGTTCAATGATCAATGAAGAATGAACGATGAAGAATGAACAAGGATCAATGCTCAATGACGAATGAACGATGAAGAATGAACAAGGATCAATGATCAATGAAGAATGAACGATGAAGAATGAACAAGGATCAATTATCAATGATGAATGAACGATGAAGAATGAACAAGGATCAATGATCAATGAAGAATGAACGATGAAGAATGAACAAGGATCAATGATCAATGAAGAATGAACGATGAAGAATGAACAAGCATCAATGATCAATGACGAATAAACGATGAAGAATGAACAAGGATCAATGATCAATGAAGAATGAACGATGAAGAATGAACAAGGATCAATGATCAATGACGAATGAACGATGAAGAATGAACAAGGATCAATGATCAATGAAGAATGAACGGTGAAGAATGAACAAGGATCAATGGTCAATGACGAATGAACGATGAAGAATGAACAAGGATCAATGATCAATCAAAAATGAACGATGAAGAATGAACAAGGATCAATGATCAATGAAGAATGAACGATGAAGAATGAACAAGGATCAATGATCAATAACGAATGAACGATGAAGAATGAACAAGAATCAATGGTCAATGACGAATGAACGATGAAGAATGAACAAGTATCAATGATCAATGAAGAATGAACGATGAAGAATGAACAAGGATCAATGCTCAATGAAGAATGAACGATGAAGAATGAACAAGGATCATTGATCAATGAAGAATGAACGATGAAGAATGAACAAGGATCAATGATCAATGAAAAATGAACGATGAAGAATGAACAAGGATCAATGCTCAATGACGAATGAACGATGAAGAATGAACAAGTATCAATGATCAATGAAGAATGAACAACGATCAATGCTCAATGACGAATGAACGATGAAGAATGAACAAGGATCAATGATCATTGAAGAATGAACGATGAAGAATGAACAAGGATCAATGATCAATGAAGAATGAACGATGAAGAATGAACAAGGATCAATGATCAATGAAGAATGAACGATGAAGAATGAACAAGGATCAATGATCAATGACGAATGAACGATGAAGAATGAACAAGGATCATTGATCAATGAAGAATGAACGACGAAGAATGAACAAGGATCAATGATCAATGACGAATGAACGATGAAGAATGAACAAGGATCAATGATCAATGAAGAATAAACGATGAAGAATGAACAAGGATCAATGATCAATGAAGAATGAACGATGAAGAATGAACAAGGATCAATGATCAATGAAGAATGAACGATGAAGAATGAACAAGGATCAATGATCAATGAAGAATGAACGATGAAGAATGAACAAGGATCAATGATCAATGAAGAATGAACGATGAATAATGAACAAGGATCAATGATCAATGACGAATGAACGATGAAGAATGAACAAGGATCAATGATCAATGACGAATGAACGATGAAGAATGAACAAGGATCAATGATCAATGAAGAATGAACGGTGAAGAATGAACAAGGATCAATGGTCAATGACGAATGAACGATGAAGAATGAACAAGGATCAATGATCAATGAAAAATGAACGATGAAGAATGAACAAGGATCAATGCTCAATGACGAATGAACGATGAAGAATGAACAAGTATCAATGATCAATGAAGAATGAATGATGAAGAATGAACAACGATCAATGCTCAATGACGAATGAACGATGAAGAATGAATAAGGATCAATGATCATTGAAGAATGAACGATGAAGAATGAACAAGGATCAATGATCAATGAAGAATGAACGATGAAGAATGAACAAGGATCAATGATCAATGAAGAATGAACGATGAAGAATGAACAAGGATCAATGATCAATGACGAATGAACGATGAAGAATGAACAAGGATCATTGATCAATGAAGAATGAACGACGAAGAATGAACAAGGATCAATGATCAATGACGAATGAACGATGAAGAATGAACAAGGATCAATGATCAATGAAGAATAAACGATGAAGAATGAACAAGGATCAATGATCAATGAAGAATGAACGATGAAGAATGAACAAGGATCAATGATCAATGACGAATGAACGATGAAGAATGAACAAGGATCAATGATCAATGAAGAATGAACGATGAAGAATGAACAAGGATCAATGGTCAATGACGAATGAACGATGAAGAATGAACAAGGATCAATGATCAATGAACAATGAACGATGAAGAATGAACAAGGATTAATGCTCAATGACGAATGAACGATGAAGAATGAATAAGGTTCAATGATCAATGAAGAATGAACGATGAAGAATGAACAAGGATCAATGCTCAATGACGAATGAACGATGAAGAATGAACAAGGATCAATGATCAATGAAGAATGAACGATGAAGAATGAACAAGGATCAATGCTCAATGACGAATGAACGATGAAGAATGAACAAGGATCAATGATCAATGAAGTATGAACGATGAAGAATGAACAAGGATCAATGATCAATGAAGAATGAACGATGAAGAATGAAAAAGGATTGATGGTCAATGACGAATGAACGATGAAGAATGAACAAGGATCAATGATCAATGAAGAATGAACGATGAAGAATGAACAAGGATCAATGATCAATGAAGAATGAACGATGAAGAATGAACAAGGATCAATGCTGAATGACGAATGAACGATGAAGAATGAACAAGGATCATTGATCAATGAAGAATGAACGATGAAGAATGAACAAGGATCAATGATCAATGATCAATGAAGAATGAACGATGAAGAATGAAAAAGGATCAATGGTCAATGACGAATGAACGATGAAGAATGAACAAGGATAAATGAAGATTGAATGATGATGAATGAACAAGGATCAATAATCAATGAAGAATGAACGATGAAGAATGAACAAGGATCAATGATCAATGAAGAATGAACGATGAAGAATGAACAAGGATCAATTATCAATGATGAATGAACGATGAAGAATGAACAAGGATCAATGATCAATGAAGAATGAACGATGAAGAATGAACAAGGATCAATGATCAATGAAGAATGAACGATGAAGAATGAACAAGCATCAATGATCAATGACGAATGAACGATGAAGAATGAACAAGGATCAATGATCAATGAAGAATGAACGATGAAGAATGAACAAGGATCAATGATCAATGACGAATGAACGATGAAGAATGAACAAGGATCAATGATCAATGAAGAATGAACGGTGAAGAATGAACAAGGATCAATGGTCAATGACGAATGAACGATGAAGAATGAACAAGGATCAATGATCAATCAAAAATGAACGATGAAGAATGAACAAGGATCAATGATCAATGAAGAATGAACGATGAAGAATGAACAAGGATCAATGATCAATAACGAATGAACGATGAAGAATGAACAAGAATCAATGGTCAATGACGAATGAACGATGAAGAATGAACAAGTATCAATGATCAATGAAGAATGAACGATGAAGAATGAACAAGGATCAATGCTCAATGAAGAATGAACGATGAAGAATGAACAAGGATCATTGATCAATGAAGAATGAACGATGAAGAATGAACAAGGATCAATGATCAATGAAAAATGAACGATGAAGAATGAACAAGGATCAATGCTCAATGACGAATGAACGATGAAGAATGAACAAGTATCAATGATCAATGAAGAATGAACAACGATCAATGCTCAATGACGAATGAACGATGAAGAATGAACAAGGATCAATGATCATTGAAGAATGAACGATGAAGAATGAACAAGGATCAATGATCAATGAAGAATGAACGATGAAGAATGAACAAGGATCAATGATCAATGAAGAATGAACGATGAACAATGAACAAGGATCAATGATCAATGACGAATGAACGATGAAGAATGAACAAGGATCATTGATCAATGAAGAATGAACGACGAAGAATGAACAAGGATCAATGATCAATGACGAATGAACGATGAAGAATGAACAAGGATCAATGATCAATGAAGAATAAACGATGAAGAATGAACAAGGATCAATGATCAATGAAGAATGAACGATGAAGAATGAACAAGGATCAATGATCAATGAAGAATGAACGATGAAGAATGAACAAGGATCAATGATCAATGAAGAATGAACGATGAAGAATGAACAAGGATCAATGATCAATGAAGAATGAACGATGAATAATGAACAAGGATCAATGATCAATGACGAATGAACGATGAAGAATGAACAAGGATCAATGATAAATGAAGAATGAACGATGAAGAATGAACAAGGATCAATGATCAATGAAGAATGAACGATGAAGAATGAACAAGGATCAATGATCAATGACGAATGAACGATGAAGAATGAACAAGGATCAATGATCAATGAAGAATGAACGGTGAAGAATGAACAAGGATCAATGGTCAATGACGAATGAACGATGAAGAATGAACAAGGATCAATGATCAATGAAAAATGAACGATGAAGAATGAACAAGGATCAATGCTCAATGACGAATGAACGATGAAGAATGAACAAGTATCAATGATCAATGAAGAATGAATGATGAAGAATGAACAACGATCAATGCTCAATGACGAATGAACGATGAAGAATGAATAAGGATCAATGATCATTGAAGAATGAACGATGAAGAATGAACAAGGATCAATGATCAATGAAGAATGAACGATGAAGAATGAACAAGGATCAATGATCAATGAAGAATGAACGATGAAGAATGAACAAGGATCAATGATCAATGACGAATGAACGATGAAGAATGAACAAGGATCATTGATCAATGAAGAATGAACGACGAAGAATGAACAAGGATCAATGATCAATGACGAATGAACGATGAAGAATGAACAAGGATCAATGATCAATGAAGAATAAACGATGAAGAATGAACAAGGATCAATGATCAATGAAGAATGAACGATGAAGAATGAACAAGGATCAATGATCAATGACGAATGAACGATGAAGAATGAACAAGGATCAATGATCAATGAAGAATGAACGATGAAGAATGAACAAGGATCAATGGTCAATGACGAATGAACGATGAAGAATGAACAAGGATCAATGATCAATGAACAATGAACGATGAAGAATGAACAAGGATTAATGCTCAATGACGAATGAACGATGAAGAATGAATAAGGTTCAATGATCAATGAAGAATGAACGATGAAGAATGAACAAGGATCAATGCTCAATGACGAATGAACGATGAAGAATGAACAAGGATCAATGATCAATGAAGAATGAACGATGAAGAATGAACAAGGATCAATTATCAATGATGAATGAACGATGAAGAATGAACAAGGATCAATGATCAATGAAGAATGAACGATGAAGAATGAACAAGGATCAATGATCAATGAAGAATGAACGATGAAGAATGAACAAGCATCAATGATCAATGACGAATGAACGATGAAGAATGAACAAGGATCAATGATCAATGAAGAATGAACGATGAAGAATGAACAAGGATCAATGATCAATGACGAATGAACGATGAAGAATGAACAAGGATCAATGATCAATGAAGAATGAACGGTGAAGAATGAACAAGGATCAATGGTCAATGACGAATGAACGATGAAGAATGAACAAGGATCAATGATCAATCAAAAATGAACGATGAAGAATGAACAAGGATCAATGATCAATGAAGAATGAACGATGAAGAATGAACAAGGATCAATGATCAATAACGAATGAACGATGAAGAATGAACAAGAATCAATGGTCAATGACGAATGAACGATGAAGAATGAACAAGTATCAATGATCAATGAAGAATGAACGATGAAGAATGAACAAGGATCAATGCTCAATGAAGAATGAACGATGAAGAATGAACAAGGATCATTGATCAATGAAGAATGAACGATGAAGAATGAACAAGGATCAATGATCAATGAAAAATGAACGATGAAGAATGAACAAGGATCAATGCTCAATGACGAATGAACGATGAAGAATGAACAAGTATCAATGATCAATGAAGAATGAACAACGATCAATGCTCAATGACGAATGAACGATGAAGAATGAACAAGGATCAATGATCATTGAAGAATGAACGATGAAGAATGAACAAGGATCAATGATCAATGAAGAATGAACGATGAAGAATGAACAAGGATCAATGATCAATGAAGAATGAACGATGAAGAATGAACAAGGATCAATGATCAATGACGAATGAACGATGAAGAATGAACAAGGATCATTGATCAATGAAGAATGAACGACGAAGAATGAACAAGGATCAATGATCAATGACGAATGAACGATGAAGAATGAACAAGGATCAATGATCAATGAAGACTAAACGATGAAGAATGAACAAGGATCAATGATCAATGAAGAATGAACGATGAAGAATGAACAAGGATCAATGATCAATGAAGAATGAACGATGAAGAATGAACAAGGATCAATGATCAATGAAGAATGAACGATGAAGAATGAACAAGGATCAATGATCAATGAAGAATGAACGATGAATAATGAACAAGGATCAATGATCAATGACGAATGAACGATGAAGAATGAACAAGGATCAATGATCAATGACGAATGAACGATGAAGAATGAACAAGGATCAATGATCAATGAAGAATGAACGGTGAAGAATGAACAAGGATCAATGGTCAATGACGAATGAACGATGAAGAATGAACAAGGATCAATGATCAATGAAAAATGAACGATGAAGAATGAACAAGGATCAATGCTCAATGACGAATGAACGATGAAGAATGAACAAGTATCAATGATCAATGAAGAATGAATGATGAAGAATGAACAACGATCAATGCTCAATGACGAATGAACGATGAAGAATGAATAAGGATCAATGATCATTGAAGAATGAACGATGAAGAATGAACAAGGATCAATGATCAATGAAGAATGAACGATGAAGAATGAACAAGGATCAATGATCAATGAAGAATGAACGATGAAGAATGAACAAGGATCAATGATCAATGACGAATGAACGATGAAGAATGAACAAGGATCATTGATCAATGAAGAATGAACGACGAAGAATGAACAAGGATCAATGATCAATGACGAATGAACGATGAAGAATGAACAAGGATCAATGATCAATGAAGAATAAACGATGAAGAATGAACAAGGATCAATGATCAATGAAGAATGAACGATGAAGAATGAACAAGGATCAATGATCAATGACGAATGAACGATGAAGAATGAACAAGGATCAATGATCAATGAAGAATGAACGATGAAGAATGAACAAGGATCAATGGTCAATGACGAATGAACGATGAAGAATGAACAAGGATCAATGATCAATGAACAATGAACGATGAAGAATGAACAAGGATTAATGCTCAATGACGAATGAACGATGAAGAATGAATAAGGTTCAATGATCAATGAAGAATGAACGATGAAGAATGAACAAGGATCAATGCTCAATGACGAATGAACGATGAAGAATGAACAAGGATCAATGATCAATGAAGAATGAACGATGAAGAATGAACAAGGATCAATGCTCAATGACGAATGAACGATGAAGAATGAACAAGGATCAATGATCAATGAAGTATGAACGATGAAGAATGAACAAGGATCAATGATCAATGAAGAATGAACGATGAAGAATGAAAAAGGATTGATGGTCAATGACGAATGAACGATGAAGAATGAACAAGGATCAATGATCAATGAAGAATGAACGATGAAGAATGAACAAGGATCAATGATCAATGAAGAATGAACGATGAAGAATGAACAAGGATCAATGCTCAATGACGAATGAACGATGAAGAATGAACAAGGATCAATGGTCAATGACGAATGAACGATGAAGAATGAACAAGTATCAATGATCAATGAAGAATGAACGATGAAGAATGAACAAGGATCAATGCTGAATGACGAATGAACGATGAAGAATGAACAAGGATCATTGATCAATGAAGAATGAACGATGAAGAATGAACAAGGATCAATGATCAATGATCAATGAAGAATGAACGATGAAGAATGAAAAAGGATCAATGGTCAATGACGAATGAACGATGAAGAATGAACAAGGATAAATGAAGATTGAATGATGATGAATGAACAAGGATCAATAATCAATGAAGAATGAACGATGAAGAATGAACAAGGATCAATGATCAATGAAGAATGAACGATGAAGAATGAACAAGGATCAATTATCAATGATGAATGAACGATGAAGAATGAACAAGGATCAATGATCAATGAAGAATGAACGATGAAGAATGAACAAGGATCAATGATCAATGAAGAATGAACGATGAAGAATGAACAAGCATCAATGATCAATGACGAATGAACGATGAAGAATGAACAAGGATCAATGATCAATGAAGAATGAACGATGAAGAATGAACAAGGATCAATGATCAATGACGAATGAACGATGAAGAATGAACAAGGATCAATGATCAATGAAGAATGAACGGTGAAGAATGAACAAGGATCAATGGTCAATGACGAATGAACGATGAAGAATGAACAAGGATCAATGATCAATCAAAAATGAACGATGAAGAATGAACAAGGATCAATGATCAATGAAGAATGAACGATGAAGAATGAACAAGGATCAATGATCAATAACGAATGAACGATGAAGAATGAACAAGAATCAATGGTCAATGACGAATGAACGATGAAGAATGAACAAGTATCAATGATCAATGAAGAATGAACGATGAAGAATGAACAAGGATCAATGCTCAATGAAGAATGAACGATGAAGAATGAACAAGGATAATTGATCAATGAAGAATGAACGATGAAGAATGAACAAGGATCAATGATCAATGAAAAATGAACGATGAAGAATGAACAAGGATCAATGCTCAATGACGAATGAACGATGAAGAATGAACAAGTATCAATGATCAATGAAGAATGAACAACGATCAATGCTCAATGACGAATGAACGATGAAGAATGAACAAGGATCAATGATCATTGAAGAATAAACGATGAAGAATGAACAAGGATCAATGATCAATGAAGAATGAACGATGAAGAATGAACAAGGATTAATGATCAATGAAGAATGAACGATGAAGAATGAACAAGGATCAATGATCAATGACGAATGAACGATGAAGAATGAACAAGGATCATTGATCAATGAAGAATGAACGACGAAGAATGAACAAGGATCAATGATCAATGACGAATGAACGATGAAGAATGAACAAGGATCAATGATCAATGAAGAATAAACGATGAAGAATGAACAAGGATCAATGATCAATGAAGAATGAACGATGAAGAATGAACAAGGATCAATGATCAATGAAGAATGAACGATGAAGAATGAACAAGGATCAATGATCAATGAAGAATGAACGATGAAGAATGAACAAGGATCAATGATCAATGAAGAATGAACGATGAATAATGAACAAGGATCAATGATCAATGACGAATGAACGATGAAGAATGAACAAGGATCAATGATAAATGAAGAATGAACGATGAAGAATGAACAAGGATCAATGATCAATGACGAATGAACGATGAAGAATGAACAAGGATCAATGATCAATGAAGAATGAACGGTGAAGAATGAACAAGGATCAATGGTCAATGACGAATGAACGATGAAGAATGAACAAGGATCAATGATCAATGAAAAATGAACGATGAAGAATGAACAAGGATCAATTATCAATGAAGAATGAACGATGAAGAATGAACAAGGATCAATGATCAATAACGAATGAACGATGAAGAATGAACAAGAATCAATGGTCAATGACGAATGAACGATGAAGAATGAACAAGTATCAATGATCAATGAAGAATGAACGATGAAGAATGAACAAGGATCAATGCTCAATGACGAATGAACGATGAAGAATGAACAAGGATCATTGATCAATGAAGAATGAACGATGAAGAATGAACAAGGATCAATGATCAATGAAAAATGAACGATGAAGAATGAACAAGGATCAATGCTCAATGACGATTGAACGATGAAGAATGAACAAGTATCAATGATCAATGAAGAATGAATGATGAAGAATGAACAACGATCAATGCTCAATGACGAATGAACGATGAAGAATGAACAAGGATCAATGATCATTGAAGAATGAACGATGAAGAATGAACAAGGATCAATGATCAATGAAGAATGAACGATGAAGAATGAACAAGGATCAATGATCAATGAAGAATGAACGATGAAGAATGAACAAGGATCAATGATCAATGACGAATGAACGATGAAGAATGAACAAGGATCATTGATCAATGAAGAATGAACGACGAAGAATGAACAAGGATCAATGATCAATGACGAATGAACGATGAAGAATGAACAAGGATCAATGATCAATGAAGAATAAACGATGAAGAATGAACAAGGATCAATGATCAATGAAGAATGAACGATGAAGAATGAACAAGGATCAATGATCAATGACGAATGAACGATGAAGAATGAACAAGGATCAATGATCAATGAAGAATGAACGATGAAGAATGAACAAGGATCAATGGTCAATGACGAATGAACGATGAAGAATGAACAAGGATCAATGATCAATGAACAATGAACGATGAAGAATGAACAAGGATCAATGCTCAATGACGAATGAACGATGAAGAATGAACAAGGTTCAATGATCAATGAAGAATGAACGATGAAGAATGAACAAGGATCAATGCTCAATGACGAATGAACGATGAAGAATGAACAAGGATCAATGATCAATGAAGTATGAACGATGAAGAATGAACAAGGATCAATGATCAATGAAGAATGAACGATGAAGAATGAAAAAGGATTGATGGTCAATGACGAATGAACGATGAAGAATGAACAAGGATCAATGATCAATGAAAAATGAACGATGAAGAATGAACAAGGATCAATGATCAATGAAGAATGAACGATGAAGAATGAACAAGGATCAATGATCAATAACGAATGAACGATGAAGAATGAACAAGAATCAATGGTCAATGACAAATGAACGATGAAGAATGAACAAGTATCAATGATCAATGAAGAATGAACGATGAAGAATGAACAAGGATCAATGCTCAATGACGAATGAACGATGAAGAATGAACAAGGATCAATCATCCATGAAGAATGAACGATGAAGAATGAACAAGGATCTATGATCAATGAACAATAAACGATGAAGAATGAACAAGGATCAATGATCAATGAAGAATGAACGATGAAGAATGAACAAGGATCAATGGTCAATGACGAATGAACGATAAAGAATGAATTAGGACTAATAATCAATGAAGAATGAACGATGAAGAATGAACAAGGATCATTGATCAATGAAGAATGCACAATGAAGAACGAACAAGGATCAATGTTCAATGAAGAATGAACGATGAAGAATGAACAAGCATCAATGATCAATGAAGAATGAACGATAAAAAATGAACAAGGATCAATGATTAATGAAGAATGAATGATGAAGAATGAACAAGGATCAATGATCAATGTAGAATGAACGATGAAGAATGAACAAGGATCAATGGTCAATGACGAATGAACGATGAAGAATGAACAAGGATCAATGATCAATGAAGTATGAACGATGAAGAATGAACAAGGATCAATGATCAATGAAGAATGAACGATGAAGAATGAAAAAGGATTAATGGTCAATGACGAATGAACGATGAAGAATGAACAAGGATCAATGATCAATGAAGAATGAACGATGAAGAATGAACAAGGATCAATGATCAATGAAGAATGAACGATGAAGAATAAACAAGGATCAATGATCAATGACGAATGAACGATGAAGAATGAACAAGGATCAATGACCAATGAAGAATGAACGATGAAGAATGAACAAGGATCAATGATCAATGACGAATGAACGATGAAGAATGAACAAGGATCAATGATCAATGAAGAATGAACCATGAAGAATGAACAAGGATCAATGATCAATGACGAATGAACGATGAAGAATGAACAAGGATCAATGATCAATGAAGAATGAACGGTGAAGAATGAACAAGGATCAATGGTCAATGACGAATGAACGATGAAGAATGAACAAGGATCAATGATCAATGAAAAATGAACGATGAAGAATGAGCAAGGATCAATGATCAATGACGAATGAACGATGAAGAATGAACAAGGATCAATGATCAATGAAGAATGAACGATGAAGAATGAACAAGGATCAATGGTCAATGACGAATGAACGATGAAGAATGAACAAGGATCAATGATCAATGAACAATGAACGATGAAGAATGAACAAGGATCAATGCTCAATGAGGAATGAACGATGAAGAATGAAAAGGGTTCAATGATCAATGAAGAATGAACGATGAAGAATGAACAAGGATCAATGCTCAATGACGAATGAACGATGAAGAATGAACAAGGATCAATGATCAATGAAGAATGAATGAAGAAGAATGAACAAGGATCAATGGTCAATGACGAATGAACGATGAAGAATGAACAATGATCAATGATCAATGAAGTATGAACGATGAAGAATGAACAAGGATCAATGATCAATGAAGAATGAACGATGAAGAATGAAAAAGGATTGATGGTCAATGACGAATGAACGATGAAGAATGAACAAGGATCAATGATCAATGAAGAATGAACGATGAAGAATGAACAAGGATCAATGATCAATGAAGAATGAACGATGAAGAATGAACAAGGATCAATGATCAATAACGAATGAACGATGAAGAATAAACAAGAATCAATGGTCAATGACGAATGAACGATGAAGAATGAACAAGTATCAATGATCAATGAAGAATGAACGATGAAGAATGAACAAGGATCAATGCTCAATGACGAATGAACGATGAAGAATGAACAAGGATCAATCATCCATGAAGAATGAACGATGAAGAATGAACAAGGATCTATGATCAATGAACAATAAACGATGAAGAATGAACAAGGATCAATGATCAATGAAAAATGAACGATGAAGAATGAACAAGGATCAATTATCAATGAAGAATGAACGATGAAGAATGAACAAGGATCAATGATCAATAACGAATGAACGATGAAGAATGAACAAGAATCAATGGTCAATGACGAATGAACGATGAAGAATGAACAAGTATCAATGATCAATGAAGAATGAACGATGAAGAATGAACAAGGATCAATGCTCAATGACGAATGAACGATGAAGAATGAACAAGGATCATTGATCAATGAAGAATGAACGATGAAGAATGAACAAGGATCAATGATCAATGAAAAATGAACGATGAAGAATGAACAAGGATCAATGCTCAATGACGATTGAACGATGAAGAATGAACAAGTATCAATGATCAATGAAGAATGAATGATGAAGAATGAACAACGATCAATGCTCAATGACGAATGAACGATGAAGAATGAACAAGGATCAATGATCATTGAAGAATGAACGATGAAGAATGAACAAGGATCAATGATCAATGAAGAATGAACGATGAAGAATGAACAAGGATCAATGATCAATGAAGAATGAACGATGAAGAATGAACAAGGATCAATGATCAATGACGAATGAACGATGAAGAATGAACAAGGATCATTGATCAATGAAGAATGAACGACGAAGAATGAACAAGGATCAATGATCAATGACGAATGAACGATGAAGAATGAACAAGGATCAATGATCAATGAAGAATAAACGATGAAGAATGAACAAGGATCAATGATCAATGAAGAATGAACGATGAAGAATGAACAAGGATCAATGATCAATGACGAATGAACGATGAAGAATGAACAAGGATCAATGATCAATGAAGAATGAACGATGAAGAATGAACAAGGATCAATGGTCAATGACGAATGAACGATGAAGAATGAACAAGGATCAATGATCAATGAACAATGAACGATGAAGAATGAACAAGGATCAATGCTCAATGACGAATGAACGATGAAGAATGAACAAGGTTCAATGATCAATGAAGAATGAACGATGAAGAATGAACAAGGATCAATGCTCAATGACGAATGAACGATGAAGAATGAACAAGGATCAATGATCAATGAAGTATGAACGATGAAGAATGAACAAGGATCAATGATCAATGAAGAATGAACGATGAAGAATGAAAAAGGATTGATGGTCAATGACGAATGAACGATGAAGAATGAACAAGGATCAATGATCAATGAAAAATGAACGATGAAGAATGAACAAGGATCAATGATCAATGAAGAATGAACGATGAAGAATGAACAAGGATCAATGATCAATAACGAATGAACGATGAAGAATGAACAAGAATCAATGGTCAATGACAAATGAACGATGAAGAATGAACAAGTATCAATGATCAATGAAGAATGAACGATGAAGAATGAACAAGGATCAATGCTCAATGACGAATGAACGATGAAGAATGAACAAGGATCAATCATCCATGAAGAATGAACGATGAAGAATGAACAAGGATCTATGATCAATGAACAATAAACGATGAAGAATGAACAAGGATCAATGATCAATGAAGAATGAACGATGAAGAATGAACAAGGATCAATGGTCAATGACGAATGAACGATAAAGAATGAATTAGGACTAATAATCAATGAAGAATGAACGATGAAGAATGAACAAGGATCATTGATCAATGAAGAATGCACAATGAAGAACGAACAAGGATCAATGTTCAATGAAGAATGAACGATGAAGAATGAACAAGCATCAATGATCAATGAAGAATGAACGATAAAAAATGAACAAGGATCAATGATTAATGAAGAATGAATGATGAAGAATGAACAAGGATCAATGATCAATGTAGAATGATCGATGAAGAATGAACAAGGATCAATGGTCAATGACGAATGAACGATGAAGAATGAACAAGGATCAATGATCAATGAAGTATGAACGATGAAGAATGAACAAGGATCAATGATCAATGAAGAATGAACGATGAAGAATGAAAAAGGATTAATGGTCAATGACGAATGAACGATGAAGAATGAACAAGGATCAATGATCAATGAAGAATGAACGATGAAGAATGAACAAGGATCAATGATCAATGAAGAATGAACGATGAAGAATGAACAAGGATCAATGATCAATGACGAATGAACGATGAAGAATGAACAAGGATCAATGACCAATGAAGAATGAACGATGAAGAATGAACAAGGATCAATGATCAATGACGAATGAACGATGAAGAATGAACAAGGATCAATGATCAATGAAGAATGAACCATGAAGAATGAACAAGGATCAATGATCAATGACGAATGAACGATGAAGAATGAACAAGGATCAATGATCAATGAAGAATGAACGGTGAAGAATGAACAAGGATCAATGGTCAATGACGAATGAACGATGAAGAATGAACAAGGATCAATGATCAATGAAAAATGAACGATGAAGAATGAGCAAGGATCAATGATCAATGACGAATGAACGATGAAGAATGAACAAGGATCAATGATCAATGAAGAATGAATGATGAAGAATGAACAAGGATCAATGGTCAATGACGAATGAACGATGAAGAATGAACAAGGATCAATGATCAATGAACAATGAACGATGAAGAATGAACAAGGATCAATGCTCAATGAGGAATGAACGATGAAGAATGAAAAGGGTTCAATGATCAATGAAGAATGAACGATGAAGAATGAACAAGGATCAATGCTCAATGACGAATGAACGATGAAGAATGAACAAGGATCAATGATCAATGAAGAATGAATGAAGAAGAATGAACAAGGATCAATGGTCAATGACGAATGAACGATGAAGAATGAACAATGATCAATGATCAATGAAGTATGAACGATGAAGAATGAAAAAGGATCAATGATCAATGAAGAATGAACGATGAAGAATGAAAAAGGATTGATGGTCAATGACGAATGAACGATGAAGTATGAACAAGGATCAATGATCAATGAAGAATGAACGATGAAGAATGAACAAGGATCAATGATCAATGAAGAATGAACGATGAAGAATGAACAAGGATCAATGATCAATAACGAATGAACGATGAAGAATAAACAAGAATCAATGGTCAATGACGAATGAACGATGAAGAATGAACAAGTATCAATGATCAATGAAGAATGAACGATGAAGAATGAACAAGGATCAATGCTCAATGACGAATGAACGATGAAGAATGAACAAGGATCAATCATCCATGAAGAATGAACGATGAAGAATGAACAAGGATCTATGATCAATGAACAATAAACGATGAAGAATGAACAAGGATCAATGATCAATGAAGAATGAACGATGAAGAATGAACAAGGATCAATGGTCAATGACGAATGAACGATAAAGAATGAATTAGGACTAATAATCAATGAAGAATGAACGATGAAGAATGAACAAGGATCATTGATCAATGAAGAATGCACAATGAAGAACGAACAAGGATCAATGATCAATGAAGAATGAACGATGAAGAATGAACAAGCATCAATGATCAATGAAGAATGAACGATGAAAAATGAACAAGGATCAATGATCAATGTAGAATGAACGATGAAGAATGAACAAGGATCAATGGTCAATGACGAATGAACGATGAAGAATGAACAAGGATCAATGATCAATGAAGTATGATCGATGAAGAATGAACAAGGATCAATGATCAATGAAGAATGAACGATGAAGAATGAAAAAGGATTAATGGTCAATGACGAATGAACGATGAAGAATGAACAAGGATCAATGATCAATGAAGAATGAACGATGAAGAATGAACAAGGATCAATGATCAATGAAGAATGAACGATGAAGAATGAACAAGGATCAATGATCAATGACGAATGAACGATGAAGAATGAACAAGGATCAATGACCAATGAAGAATGAACGATGAAGAATGAACAAGGATCAATGATCAATGATCAACGACGAATGAACGATGAAGAATGAACAAGGATCATTGATCAATGAAGAATGAACAATGAAGAATGAACAAGGATCAATGATCAATGACGAATGAACGATGAAGAATGAACAAGGATCAATGATCAATGAAGAATGAACGGTGAAGAATGAACAAGGATCAATGGTCAATGACGAATGAACGATGAAGAATGAACAAGGATCAATGATCAATGAAAAATGAACGATGAAGAATGAACAAGGATCAATGCTCAATGACGAATGAACGATGAAGAATGAACAAGGATCAATGATCAATGAAGAATGAATGATGAAGAATGAACAAGGATCAATGCTCAATGACGAATGAACAATGAAGAATGAACAAGGATCAATGATCAATGAAGAATGAACTATGAAGAATGAACAAGGATCAATGCTCAATGACGAATGAACGATGAAGAATGAACAAGTATCAATGATCAATGAAGAATGAATGATGAAGAATAAACAACGATCAATGCTCAATGACGAATGAACGATGAAGAATGAACAAGGATCAATGATCATTGAAGAATGAACGATGAAGAATGAACAAGGATCAATGATCAATAAAGAATGAACGATGAAGAATGAACAAGGATCAATGAACGATGAAGAATGAACAAGGATCAATGATCAATGACGAATGAACGATGAAGAATGAACAAGGATCATTGATCAATGAAGAATGAACGATGAAGAATGAACAAGGATCAATGATCAATGACGAATGAACGATGAAGAATGAATAAGGATCAATGATCAATGAAGAATAAACGATGAAGAATGAACAAGGATCAATGATCAATGAAGAATGAACGATGAAGAATGAACAAGGATCAATGATCAATGACGAATGAACGATGAAGAATGAACAAGGATCAATGATCAATGAAGAATGAACGATGAAGAATGTACAAGGATCAATGGTCAATGACGAATGAACGAAGAAGAATGAACAAGGATCAATGATCAATGAAGAATGAACGATGAAGAATGAACAAGGATCAATGCTCAATGACGAATGAACGATGAAGAATGAACAAGGTTCAATGATCAACGAAGAATGAACGATGAAGAATGAACAAGGATCAATGCTCAATGACGAATGAACGATGAAGAATGAACAAGGATCAATGATCAATGAAGAATGAACGATGAAGAATGAACAAGGATCAATGGTCAATCACGAATGAACGATGAAGAATGAACAAGGATCAATGATCAATGAAGTATGAACGATGAAGAATGAACAAGGATCAATGATCAATGAAGAATGAACGATGAAGAATGAAAAAGGATTGATGGTCAATGACGAATGAACGATGAAGAATGAACAAGGATCAATGATCAATGAAGAATGAACGATGAAGAATGAACAAGGATCAATGATCAATGAAGAATGAACGATGAAGAATGAACAAGGATCAATGATCAATAACGAATGAACGATGAAGAATGAAAAAGAATCAATGGTCAATGACGAATGAACGATGAAGAATGAACAAGTATCAATGATCAATGAAGAATGAACAAGGATCAATGCTCAATGACGAATGAACGATGAAGAAGGAACAAGGATCAATGATCAATGAAGTATGAACGATGAAGAATGAACAAGGATCAATGATCAATGAAGAATGAACGATGAAGAATGAAAAAGGATTGATGGTCAATGACGAATGAACGATGAACAATGAACAAGGATCAATGATCAATGAAGAATGAACGATGAAGAATGAACAAGGATCAATGATCAATGAAGAATGAACGATGAAGAATGAACAAGGATCAATGATCAATAACGAATGAACGATGAAGAATGAATAAGAATCAATGGTCAATGACGAATGAACAATGAAGAATAAACAAGTATCAATGATCAATGAAGAATGAACGATGAAGAATGAACAAGGATCAATGCTCAATGACGAATGAACGATGAAGAATGAACAAGGATCAATCATCCATGAAGAATGAACGATGAAGAATGAACAAGGATCTATGATCAATGAACAATAAACGATGAAGAATGAACAAGGATCAATGATCAATGAAGAATGAACGATGAAGAATGAACAAGGATCAATGGTCAATGACGAATGAACGATAAAGAATGAATTAGGACTAATAATCAATGAAGAATGAACGATGAAGAATGAACAAGGATCATTGATCAATGAAGAATGCACAATGAAGAACGAACAAGGATCAATGATCAATGAAGAATGAACGATGAAGAATGAACAAGGATCAATGGTCAATGACGAATGAACGATAAAGAATGAATTAGGACTAATAATCAATGAAGAATGAACGATGAAGAATGAACAAGGATCATTGATCAATGAAGAATGCACAATGAAGAACGAACAAGGATCAATGATCAATGAAGAATGAACGATGAAGAATGAACAAGCATCAATGATCAATGAAGAATGAACGATGAAAAATGAACAAGGATCAATGATTAATGAAGAATGAATGATGAAAAATGAACAAGGATCAATGATCAATGTAGAATGAACGATGAAGAATGAACAAGGATCAATGGTCAATGACGAATGAACGATGAAGAATGAACAAGGATCAATGATCAATGAAGTATGATCGATGAAGAATGAACAAGGATCAATGATCAATGAAGAATGAACGATGAAGAATGAAAAAGGATTAATGGTCAATGACGAATGAACGATGAAGAATGAATAAGGATCAATGATCAATGAAGAATGAACGATGAAGAATGAACAAGGATCAATGATCAATGAAGAATGAACGATGAAGAATGAACAAGGATCAATGATCAATGACGAATGAACGATGAAGAATGAACAAGGATCAATGACCAATGAAGAATGAACGATGAAGAATGAACAAGGATCAATGATCAACGACGAATGAACGATGAAGAATGAACAAGGATCAATGATCAATGAAGAATGAACAAGGATCAATGATCAATGACGAATGAACGATGAAGAATGAACAAGGATCAATGATCAATGAAGAATGAACGGTGAAGAATGAACAAGGATCAATGGTCAATGACGAATGAACGATGAAGAATGAACATGGATCAATGATCAATGAAAAATGAACGATGAAGAATGAACAAGGATCAATGCTCAATGACGAATGAACGATGAAGAATGAACAAGGATCAATGATCAATGAAGAATGAATGATGAAGAATGAACAAGGATCAATGCTCAATGACGAATGAACAATGAAGAATGAACAAGGATCAATGATCAATGAAGAATGAACTATGAAGAATGAACAAGGATCAATGATCAATGAAGAATGAACGATGAAGAATGAACAAGGATCAATGATCAATAACGAATGAACGATGAAGAATGAAAAAGAATCAATGGTCAATGACGAATGAACGATGAAGAATGAACAAGTATCAATGATCAATGAAGAATGAATGATGAAGAATGAACAACGATCAATGCTCAATGACGAATGAACGATGAAGAATGAACAAGGATCAATGATCAATGAAGAATGAACGATGAAGAATGAACAAGGATCAATGATCAATGAAGAATGAACGATGAAGAATGAACAAGGATCAATGATCAATAACGAATGAACGATGAAGAATGAAAAAGAATCAATGGTCAATGACGAATGAACGATGAAGAATGAACAAGTATCAATGATCAATGAAGAATGAACAAGGATCAATGCTCAATGACGAATGAACGATGAAGAATGAACAAGGATCAATGATCAATGAAGTATGAACGATGAAGAATGAACAAGGATCAATGATCAATGAAGAATGAACGATGAAGAATGAAAAAGGATTGATGGTCAATGACGAATGAACGATGAACAATGAACAAGGATCAATGATCAATGAAGAATGAACGATGAAGAATGAACAAGGATCAATGATCAATGAAGAATGAACGATGAAGAATGAACAAGGATCAATGATCAATAACGAATGAACGATGAAGAATGAACAAGAATCAATGGTCAATGACGAATGAACGATGAAGAATAAACAAGTATCAATGATCAATGAAGAATGAACGATGAAGAATGAACAAGGATCAATGCTCAATGACGAATGAACGATGAAGAATGAACAAGGATCAATCATCCATGAAGAATGAACGATGAAGAATGAACAAGGATCTATGATCAATGAACAATAAACGATGAAGAATGAACAAGGATCAATGATCAATGAAGAATGAACGATGAAGAATGAACAAGGATCAATGGTCAATGACGAATGAACGATAAAGAATGAATTAGGACTAATAATCAATGAAGAATGAACGATGAAGAATGAACAAGGATCATTGATCAATGAAGAATGCACAATGAAGAACGAACAAGGATCAATGATCAATGAAGAATGAACGATGAGGAATGAACAAGGATCAATGGTCAATGACGAATGAACGATAAAGAATGAATTAGGACTAATAATCAATGAAGAATGAACGATGAAGAATGAACAAGGATCATTGATCAATGAAGAATGCACAATGAAGAACGAACAAGGATCAATGATCAATGAAGAATGAACGATGAAGAATGAACAAGCATCAATGATCAATGAAGAATGAACGATGAAAAATGAACAAGGATCAATGATTAATGAAGAATGAATGATGAAAAATGAACAAGGATCAATGATCAATGTAGAATGAACGATGAAGAATGAACAAGGATCAATGGTCAATGACGAATGAACGATGAAGAATGAACAAGGATCAATGATCAATGAAGTATGATCGATGAAGAATGAACAAGGATCAATGATCAATGAAGAATGAACGATGAAGAATGAAAAAGGATTAATGGTCAATGACGAATGAACGATGAAGAATGAATAAGGATCAATGATCAATGAAGAATGAACGATGAAGAATGAACAAGGATCAATGATCAATGAAGAATGAACGATGAAGAATGAACAAGGATCAATGATCAATGACGAATGAACGATGAAGAATGAACAAGGATCAATGACCAATGAAGAATGAACGATGAAGAATGAACAAGGATCAATGATCAACGACGAATGAACGATGAAGAATGAACAAGGATCAATGATCAATGAAGAATGAACAATGAAGAATGAACAAGGATCAATGATCAATGACGAATGAACGATGAAGCATGAACAAGGATCAATGATCAATGAAGAATGAACGGTGAAGAATGAACAAGGATCAATGGTCAATGACGAATGAACGATGAAGAATGAACAAGGATCAATGATCAATGAAAAATGAACGATGAAGAATGAACAAGGATCAATGCTCAATGACGAATGAACGATGAAGAATGAACAAGGATCAATGATCAATGAAGAATGAATGATGAAGAATGAACAAGGATCAATGCTCAATGACGAATGAACAATGAAGAATGAACAAGGATCAATGATCAATGAAGAATGAACTATGAAGAATGAACAAGGATCAATGCTCAATGACGAATGAACGATGAAGAATGAACAAGTATCAATGATCAATGAAGAATGAATGATGAAGAATGAACAACGATCAATGCTCAATGACGAATGAACGATGAAGAATGAACAAGGATCAATGATCATTGAAGAATGAACGATGAAGAATGAACAAGGATCAATGATCAATGAAGAATGAACGATGAAGAATGAACAAGGATCAATGATCAATGAAGAATGAACGATGAAGAATGAACAAGGATCAATGATCAATGAAGAATGAACGATGAAGAATGAACAAGGATCAATGGTCAATGACGAATGAACGATAAATAATGAATTAGGACTAATAATCAATGAAGAATGAACGATGAAGAATGAACAAGGATCATTGATCAATGAAGAATGCACAATGAAGAACGAACAAGGATCAATGATCAATGAAGAATGAACGATGAAGAATGAACAAGCATCAATGATCAATGAAGAATGAACGATGAAAAATAAACAAGGATCAATGATTAATGAAGAATGAATGATGAAAAATGAACAAGGATCAATGATCAATGTAGAATGAACGATGAAGAATGAACAAGGATCAATGGTCAATGACGAATGAACGATGAAGAATGAACAAGGATCAATGATCAATGAAGTATGATCGATGAAGAATGAACAAGGATCAATGATCAATGAAGAATGAACGATGAAGAATGAAAAAGGATTAATGGTCAATGACGAATGAACGATGAAGAATGAATAAGGATCAATGATCAATGAAGAATGAACGATGAAGAATGAACAAGGATCAATGATCAATGAAGAATGAACGATGAAGAATGAACAAGGATCAATGATCAATGACGAATGAACGATGAAGAATGAACAAGGATCAATGACCAATGAAGAATGAACGATGAAGAATGAACAAGGATCAATGATCAATGACGAATGAACGATGAAGAATGAACAAGGATCAATGATCAATGAAGAATGAACAATGAAGAATAAACAAGGATCAATGATCAATGACGAATGAACGATGAAGAATGAACAAGGATCAATGATCAATGAAGAATGAACGGTGAAGAATGAACAAGGATCAATGGTCAATGACGAATGAACGATGAAGAATGAACAAGGATCAATGATCAATGAAAAATGAACGATGAAGAATGAACAAGGATCAATGCTCAATGACGAATGAACGATGAAGAATGAACAAGGATCAATGATCAATGAAGAATGAATGATGAAGAATGAACAAGGATCAATGCTCAATGACGAATGAACAATGAAGAATGAACAAGGATCAATGATCAATGAAGAATGAACTATGAAGAATGAACAAGGATCAATGCTCAATGACGAATGAACGATGAAGAATGAACAAGTATCAATGATCAATGAAGAATGAATGATGAAGAATGAACAACGATCAATGCTCAATGACGAATGAACGATGAAGAATGAACAAGGATCAATGATCATTGAAGAATGAACGATGAAGAATGAACAAGGATCAATGATCAATGAAGAATGAACGATGAAGAATGAACAAGGATCAATGATCAATGAAGAATGAACGATGAAGAATGAACAAGGATCAATGATCAATGACGAATGAACGATGAAGAATGAACAAGGATCATTGATCAATGAAGAATGAACGATGAAGAATGAACAAGAATCAATGATCAATGACGAATGAACGATGAAGAATGAACAAGGATCAATGATCAATGAAGAATAAACGATGAAGAATGAACAAGGATCAATGATCAATGAAGAATGAACGATGAAGAATGAACAAGGATCAATGATCAATGACGAATGAACGATGAAGAATGAACAAGGATCAATGATCAATGAAGAATGAACGATGAAGAATGTACAAGGATCAATGGTCAATGACGAATGAACGAAGAAGAATGAACAAGGATCAATGATCAATGAAGAATGAACGATGAAGAATGAACAAGGATCAATGCTCAATGACGAATGAACGATGAAGAATGAACAAGGTTCAATGATCAATGAAGAATGAACGATGAAGAATGAACAAGGATCAATGCTCAATGACGAATGAACGATGAAGAATGAACAAGGATCAATGATCAATGAAGAATGAACGATGAAGAATGAACAAGGATCAATGGTCAATGACGAATGAACGATGAAGAATGAACAAGGATCAATGATCAATGAAGTATGAACGATGAAGAATGAACAAGGATCAATGATCAATGAAGAATGAACGATGAAGAATGAAAAAGGATTGATGGTCAATGACGAATGAACGATTAAGAATGAACAAGGATCAATGATCAATGAAGAATGAACGATGAAGAATGAACAAGGATCAATGATCAATGAAGAATGAACGATGAAGAATGAACAAGGATAAATGATCAATAACGAATGAACGATGAAGAATGAATAAGAATCAATGGTCAATGACGAATGAACGATGAAGAATGAACAAGGATCATTGATCAATGAAGAATGAACGATGAAGAATGAACAAGAATCAATGATCAATGACGAATGAACGATGAAGAATGAACAAGGATCAATGATCAATGAAGAATAAACGATTAAGAATGAACAAGGATCAATGATCAATGAAGAATGAACGATGAAGAATGAACAAGGATCAATGATCAATGACGAATGAACGATGAAGAATGAACAAGGATCAATGATCAATGAAGAATGAACGATGAAGAATGTACAAGGATCAATGGTCAATGACGAATGAACGAAGAAGAATGAACAAGGATCAATGATCAATGAAGAATGAACGATGAAGAATGAACAAGGATCAATGCTCAATGACGAATGAACGATGAAGAATGAACAAGGTTCAATGATCAATGAAGAATGAACGATGAAGAATGAACAAGGATCAATGCTCAATGACGAATGAACGATGAAGAATGAACAAGGATCAATGATCAATGAAGAATGAACGATGAAGAATGAACAAGGATCAATGGTCAATGACGAATGAACGATGAAGAATGAACAAGGATCAATGATCAATGAAGTATGAACGATGAAGAATGAACAAGGATCAATGATCAATGAAGAATGAACGATGAAGAATGAAAAAGGATTGATGGTCAATGACGAATGAACGATGAAGAATGAACAAGGATCAATGATCAATGAAGAATGAACGATGAAGAATGAACAAGGATCAATGATCAATGAAGAATGAACGATGAAGAATGAACAAGGATAAATGATCAATAACGAATGAACGATGAAGAATGAATAAGAATCAATGGTCAATGACGAATGAACGATGAAGAATGAACAAGGATCATTGATCAATGAAGAATGAACGATGAAGAATGAACAAGAATCAATGATCAATGACGAATGAACGATGAAGAATGAACAAGGATCAATGATCAATGAAGAATAAACGATGAAGAATGAACAAGGATCAATGATCAATGAAGAATGAACGATGAAGAATGAACAAGGATCAATGATCAATGACGAATGAACGATGAAGAATGAACAAGGATCAATGATCAATGAAGAATGAACGATGAAGAATGTACAAGGATCAATGGTCAATGACGAATGAACGAAGAAGAATGAACAAGGATCAATGATCAATGAAGAATGAACGATGAAGAATGAACAAGGATCAATGCTCAATGACGAATGAACGATGAAGAATGAACAAGGTTCAATGATCAATGAAGAATGAACGATGAAGAATGAACAAGGATCAATGCTCAATGACGAATGAACGATGAAGAATGTACAAGGATCAATGATCAATGAAGAATGAACGATGAAGAATGAACAAGGATCAATGGTCAATGACGAATGAACGATGAAGAATGAACAAGGATCAATGATCAATGAAGTATGAACGATGAAGAATGAACAAGGATCAATGATCAATGAAGAATGAACGATGAAGAATGAAAAAGGATTGATGGTCAATGACGAATGAACGATTAAGAATGAACAAGGATCAATGATCAATGAAGAATGAACGATGAAGAATGAACAAGGATCAATGATTAATGAAGAATGAACGATGAAGAATGAACAAGGATAAATGATCAATAACGAATGAACGATGAAGAATGAATAAGAATCAATGGTCAATGACGAATGAACGATGAAGAATGAACAAGGATCATTGATCAATGAAGAATGAACGATGAAGAATGAACAAGAATCAATGATCAATGACGAATGAACGATGAAGAATGAACAAGGATCAATGATCAATGAAGAATAAACGATGAAGAATGAACAAGGATCAATGATCAATGAAGAATGAACGATGAAGAATGAACAAGGATCAATGATCAATGACGAATGAACGATGAAGAATGAACAAGGATCAATGATCAATGAAGAATGAACGATGAAGAATGCACAAGGATCAATGGTCAATGACGAATGAACGAAGAAGAATGAACAAGGATCAATGATCAATGAAGAATGAACGATGAAGAATGAACAAGGATCAATGCTCAATGACGAATGAACGATGAAGAATGAACAAGGTTCAATGATCAATGAAGAATGAACGATGAAGAATGAACAAGGATCAATGCTCAATGACGAATGAACGATGAAGAATGAACAAGGATCAATGATCAATGAAGAATGAACGATGAAGAATGAACAAGGATCAATGGTCAATGACGAATGAACGATGAAGAATGAACAAGGATCAATGATCAATGAAGTATGAACGATGAAGAATGAACAAGGATCAATGATCAATGAAGAATGAACGATGAAGAATGAAAAAGGATTGATGGTCAATGACGAATGAACGATGAAGAATGAACAAGGATCAATGATCAATGAAGAATGAACGATGAAGAATGAACAAGGATCAATGATCAATGAAGAATGAACGATGAAGAATGAACAAGGATAAATGATCAATAACGAATGAACGATGAAGAATGAATAAGAATCAATGGTCAATGACGAATGAACGATGAAGAATGAACAAGGATCATTGATCAATGAAGAATGAACGATGAAGAATGAACAAGAATCAATGATCAATGACGAATGAACGATGAAGAATGAACAAGGATCAATGATCAATGAAGAATAAACGATGAAGAATGAACAAGGATCAATGATCAATGAAGAATGAACGATGAAGAATGAACAAGGATCAATGATCAATGACGAATGAACGATGAAGAATGAACAAGGATCAATGATCAATGAAGAATGAACGATGAAGAATGTACAAGGATCAATGGTCAATGACGAATGAACGAAGAAGAATGAACAAGGATCAATGATCAATGAAGAATGAACGATGAAGAATGAACAAGGATCAATGCTCAATGACGAATGAACGATGAAGAATGAACAAGGTTCAATGATCAATGAAGAATGAACGATGAAGAATGAACAAGGATCAATGCTCAATGACGAATGAACGATGAAGAATGAACAAGGATCAATGATCAATGAAGAATGAACGATGAAGAATGAACAAGGATCAATGGTCAATGACGAATGAACGATGAAGAATAAACAAGGATCAATGATCAATGAACAATGAACGATGAAGAATGAACAAGGATCAATGCTCAATGACGAATGAACGATGAAGAATGAACAAGGTTCAATGATCAATGAAGAATGAACGATGAAGAATGAACAAGGATAAATGCTCAATGACGAATGAACGATGAAGAATGAACAAGGATCAAAGATCAATGAAGAATGAACGAAGAAGAATGAACAAGGATCAATGGTCAATGACGAATGAACGATGAAGAATGAACAATGATCAATGATCAATGAAGTATGAACGATGAAGAATGAACAAGGATCAATGATCAATGAAGAATGAACGATGAAGAATGAAAAAGGATTGATGGTCAATGACGAATGAACGATGAAGAATGAACAAGGATCAATGATCAATGAAGAATGAACGATGAAGAATGAACAAGGATCAATGATCAATGAAGAATGAACGATGAAGAATGAACAAGGATAAATGATCAATAACGAATGAACAATGAAGAATCAATAAGAATCAATGGTCAATGACGAATGAACGATGAAGAATGAACAAGGATCATTGATCAATGAAGAATGAACGATGAAGAATAAACAAGAATCAATGATCAATGACGAATGAACGATGAAGAATGAACAAGGATCAATGATCAATGAAGAATAAACGATGAAGAATGAACAAGGATCAATGATCAATGAAGAAAGAACGATGAAGAATGAACAAGGATCAATGATCAATGACGAATGAACGATGAAGAATGAACAAGGATCAATGATCAATGAAGAATGAACGATGAAGAATGTACAAGGATCAATGGTCAATGACGAATGAACGAAGAAGAATGAACAAGGATCAATGATCAATGAAGAATGAACGATGAAGAATGAACAAGGATCAATGCTCAATGACGAATGAACGATGAAGAATGAACAAGGTTCAATGATCAATGAAGAATGAACGATGAAGAATGAACAAGGATCAATGCTCAATGACGAATGAACGATGAAGAATGAACAAGGATCAATGATCAATGAAGAATGAACGATGAAGAATGAACAAGGATCAATGGTCAATGACGAATGAACGATGAAGAATGAACAAGGATCAATGATCAATGAAGTATGAACGATGAAGAATGAACAAGGATCAATGATCAATGAAGAATGAACGATGAAGAATGAAAAAGGATTGATGGTCAATGACGAATGAACGATGAAGAATGAACAAGGATCAATGATCAATGAAGAATGAACGATGAAGAATGAACAAGGATCAATGATCAATGAAGAATGAACGATGAAGAATGAACAAGGATAAATGATCAATAACGAATGAACAATGAAGAATGAATAAGAATCAATGGTCAATAACGAATGAACGATGAAGAATGAACAAGGATCATTGATCAATGAAGAATGAACGATGAAGAATGAACAAGAATCAATGATCAATGACGAATGAACGATGAAGAATGAACAAGGATCAATGATCAATGAAGAATAAACGATGAAGAATGAACAAGGATCAATGATCAATGAAGAATGAACGATGAAGAATGAACAAGGATCAATGATCAATGACGAATGAACGATGAAGAATGAACAAGGATCAATGATCAATGAAGAATGAACGATGAAGAATGTACAAGGATCAATGGTCAATGACGAATGAACGAAGAAGAATGAACAAGGATCAATGATCAATGAAGAATGAACGATGAAGAATGAACAAGGATCAATGCTCAATGACGAATGAACGATGAAGAATGAACAAGGTTCAATGATCAATGAAGAATGAACGATGAAGAATGAACAAGGATCAATGCTCAATGACGAATGAACGATGAAGAATAAACAAGGATCAATGATCAATGAAGAATGAACGATGAAGAATGAACAAGGATCAATGGTCAATGACGAATGAACGATGAAGAATGAACAAGGATCAATGATCAATGAAGTATGAACGATGAAGAATGAACAAGGATCAATGATCAATGAAGAATGAACGATGAAGAATGAAAAAGGATTGATGGTCAATGACGAATGAACGATGAAGAATGAACAAGGATCAATGATCAATGAAGAATGAACGATGAAGAATGAACAAGGATCAATGATCAATGAAGAATGAACGATGAAGAATGAACAAGGATCAATGATCAATAACGAATGAACGATGAAGAATGAAAAAGAATCAATGGTCAATGACGAATGAACGATGAAGAATGAACAAGTATCAATGATCAATGAAGAATGAACAAGGATCAATGCTCAATGACGAATGAACGATGAAGAATGAACAAGGATCAATGATCAATGAAGTATGAACGATGAAGAATGAACAAGGATCAATGATCAATGAAGAATGAACGATGAAGAATGAAAAAGGATTGATGGTCAATGACGAATGAACGATGAAGAATGAACAAGGATCAATGATCAATGAAGAATGAACGATGAAGAATGAACAAGGATCAATGATCAATGAAGAATGAACGATGAAGAATGAACAAGGATAAATGATCAATAACGAATGAACGATGAAGAATGAATAAGAATCAATGGTCAATGACGAATGAACGATGAAGAATGAACAAGTATCAATGATCAATGAAGAATGAACGATGAAGAATGAACAAGGATCAATGCTCAATGACGAATGAACGATGAAGAATGAACATGGATCAATCATCCATGAAGAATGAACGATGAAGAATGAACAAGGATCTATGATCAATGAACAATAAACGATGAAGAATGAACAAGGATCAATGATCAATGAAGAATGAACGATGAAGAATGAACAAGGATCAATGGTCAATGACGAATGAACGATAAAGAATGAATTAGGACTAATAATCAATGAAGAATGAACGATGAAGAATGAACAAGGATCATTGATCAATGAAGAATGCACAATGAAGAACGAACAAGGATCAATGATCAATGAAGAATGAACGATGAAGAATGAACAAGCATCAATGATCAATGAAGAATGAACGATAAAAAAAGAACAAGGATCAATGATTAATGAAGAATGAATGATGAAGAATGAACAAGGATCAATGATCAATGTAGAATGAACGATGAAGAATGAACAAGGATCAATGGTCAATGACGAATGAACGATGAAGAATGAACAAGGATCAATGATCAATGAAGTATGAACGATGAAGAATGAACAAGGATCAATGATCAATGAAGAATGAACGATGAAGAATGAAAAAGGATTAATGGTCAATGACGAATGAACGATGAAGAATGAACAAGGATCAATGATCAATGAAGAATGAACGATGAAGAATGAAAAAGGATCAATGATCAATGAAGAATGAACGATGAAGAATGAACAAGGATCAATGATCAATGACGAATGAACGATGAAGAATGAACAAGGATCAATGACCAATGAAGAATGAACGATGAAGAATGAACAAGGATCAATGATCAATGACGAATGAACGATGAAGAATGAACAAGGATCAATGATCAATGAAGAATGAACCATGAAGAATGAACAAGGATCAATGATCAATGACGAATGAACGATGAAGAATGAACAAGGATCAATGATCAATGAAGAATGAACGGTGAAGAATGAACAAGGATCAATGGGCAATGACGAATGAACGATGAAGAATGAACAAGGATCAATGATCAATGAAAAATGAACGATGAAGAATGAACAAGGATCAATGATCAATGACGAATGAACGATGAAGAATGAACAAGGATCAATGATCAATGAAGAATGAACGATGAAGAATGAACAAGGATCAATGGTCAATGACGAATGAACGATGAAGAATAAACAAGGATCAATGATCAATGAACAATGAACGATGAAGAATGAACAAGGATCAATGCTCAATGACGAATGAACGATGAAGAATGAACAAGGTTCAATGATCAATGAAGAATGAACGATGAAGAATGAACAAGGATAAATGCTCAATGACGAATGAACGATGAAGAATGAACAAGGATCAAAGATCAATGAAGAATGAACGAAGAAGAATGAACAAGGATCAATGGTCAATGACGAATGAACGATGAAGAATGAACAATGATCAATGATCAATGAAGTATGAACGATGAAGAATGAACAAGGATCAATGATCAATGAAGAATGAACGATGAAGAATGAACAAGGATCAATGATCAATGAAGTATGAACGATGAAGAATGAACAAGGATCAATGATCAATGAAGAATGAACGATGAAGAATGAAAAAGGATTAATGGTCAATGACGAATGAACGATGAAGAATGAACAAGGATCAATGATCAATGAAGAATGCACGATGAAGAATGAACAAGGATCAATGATCAATGAAGAATGAACGATGAAGAATGAACAAGGATCAATGATCAATGACGAATGAACGATGAAGAATGAACAAGGATCAATGATCAATGACGAATGAACGATGAAGAATGAACAAGGATCAATGATCAATGAAGAATGATCCATGAAGAATGAACAAGGATCAATGATCAATGACGAATGAACGATGAAGAATGAACAAGGATCAATGATCAATGAAGAATGAACGGTGAAGAATGAACAAGGATCAATGGTCAATGACGAATGAACGATGAAGAATGAACAAGGATCAATGATCAATGAAAAATGAACGATGAAGAATGAACAAGGATCAATGATCAAGGACGAATGAACGATGAAGAATGAACAAGGATCATTGATCAATGAAGAATGAACGATGAAGAATGAACAAGGATCAATGATCAATGACGAATGAACGATGAAGAATGAACAAGGATCAATGAAGAATAAACGATGAAGAATGAACAAGGATCAATGATCAATGAAGAATGAACGATGAAGAATGAACAAGGATCAATGATCAATGACGAATGAACGATGAAGAATGAACAAGGATCAATGATCAATGAAGAATGAACGATGAAGAATGTACAAGGATCAATGGTCAATGACGAATGAACGAAGAAGAATGAACAAGGATCAATGATCAATGAAGAATGAACGATGAAGAATGAACAAGGATCTATGCTCAATGACGAATGAACGATGAAGAATGAACAAGGATCAATGATCAATGAAGAATGAACGATGAAGAATGAACAAGGATCAATGGTCAATGACGAATGAACGATGAAGAATAAACAAGGATCAATGATCAATGAAGTATGAACGATGAAGAATGAACAAGGATCAATGATCAATGAAGAATGAACGATGAAGAATGAAAAAGGATTGATGGTCAATGACGAATGAACGATGAAGAATGAACAAGGATAAATGATCAATGAAGAATGAACGATGAAGAATGAACAAGGATCAATGATCAATGAAGAATGAACGATGAAGAATGAACAAGGATCAATGATCAATAACGAATGAACGATGAAGAATGAAAAAGAATCAATGGTCAATGACGAATGAACGATGAAGAATGAACAAGTATCAATGATCAATGAAGAATGAACAAGGATCAATGCTCAATGACGAATGAACGATGAAGAATGAACAAGGATCAATGATCAATGAAGTATGAACGATGAAGAATGAACAAGGATCAATGATCAATGAAGAATGAACGATGAAGAATGAACAAGGATCAATGATCAATGAAGAATGAACGATGAAGAATGAACAAGGATCAATGATCAATAACGAATGAACGATGAAGAATGAACAAGAATCAATGGTCAATGACGAATGAACGATGAAGAATGAACAAGTATCAATGATCAATGAAGAATGAACGATGAAGAATGAACAAGGATCAATGCTCAATGAAGAATGAACCATGAAGAATGAACAAGGATCAATGATCAATGACGAATGAACGATGAAGAATGAACAAGGATCAATGATCAATGAAGAATGAACGGTGAAGAATGAACAAGGATCAATGGTCAATGACGAATGAACGATGAAGAATGAACAAGGATCAATGATCAATGAAAAATGAACGATGAAGAATGAACAAGGATCAATGATCAAGGACGAATGAACGATGAAGAATGAACAAGGATCATTGATCAATGAAGAATGAACGATGAAGAATGAACAAGGATCAATGATCAATGACGAATGAACGATGAAGAATGAACAAGGATCAATGAAGAATAAACGATGAAGAATGAACAAGGATCAATGATCAATGAAGAATGAACGATGAAGAATGAACAAGGATCAATGATCAATGACGAATGAACGATGAAAAATGAACAAGGATCAATGATCAATGAAGAATGAACGATGAAGAATGTACAAGGATCAATGGTCAATGACGAATGAACGAAGAAGAATGAACAAGGATCAATGATCAATGAAGAATGAACGATGAAGAATGAACAAGGATCTATGCTCAATGACGAATGAACGATGAAGAATGAACAAGGATCAATGATCAATGAAGAATGAACGATGAAGAATGAACAAGGATCAATGGTCAATGACGAATGAACGATGAAGAATAAACAAGGATCAATGATCAATGAAGTATGAACGATGAAGAATGAACAAGGATCAATGATCAATGAAGAATGAACGATGAAGAATGAAAAAGGATTGATGGTCAATGACGAATGAACGATGAAGAATGAACAAGGATAAATGATCAATGAAGAATGAACGATGAAGAATGAACAAGGATCAATGATCAATGAAGAATGAACGATGAAGAATGAACAAGGATCAATGATCAATAACGAATGAACGATGAAGAATGAAAAAGAATCAATGGTCAATGACGAATGAACGATGAAGAATGAACAAGTATCAATGATCAATGAAGAATGAACAAGGATCAATGCTCAATGACGAATGAACGATGAAGAATGAACAAGGATCAATGATCAATGAAGTATGAACGATGAAGAATGAACAAGGATCAATGATCAATGAAGAATGAACGATGAAGAATGAACAAGGATCAATGATCAATGAAGAATGAACGATGAAGAATGAACAAGGATCAATGATCAATAACGAATGAACGATGAAGAATGAACAAGAATCAATGGTCAATGACGAATGAACGATGAAGAATGAACAAGTATCAATGATCAATGAAGAATGAACGATGAAGAATGAACAAGGATCAATGCTCAATGACGAATGAACGATGAAGAATGAACATGGATCAATCATCCATGAAGAATGAACGATGAAGAATGAACAAGGATCTATGATCAATGAACAATAAACGATGAAGAATGAACAAGGATCAATGATCAATGAAGAATGAACGATGAAGAATGAACAAGGATCAATGGTCAATGACGAATGAACGATAAAGAATGAATTAGGACTAATAATCAATGAAGAATGAACGATGAAGAATGAACAAGGATCATTGATCAATGAAGAATGCACAATGAAGAACGAACAAGGATCAATGATCAATGAAGAATGAACGATGAAGAATGAACAAGGATCAATGATCAATGACGAATGAACGATGAAGAATGAACAAGGATCAATGACCAATGAAGAATGAACGATGAAGAATGAACAAGGATCAATGATCAATGACGAATGAACGATGAAGAATGAACAAGGATCAATGATCAATGAAGAATGAACCATGAAGAATGAACAAGGATCAATGATCAATGACGAATGAACGATGAAGAATGAACAAGGATCAATGATCAATGAAGAATGAACGGTGAAGAATGAACAAGGATCAATGGTCAATGACGAATGAACGATGAAGAATGAACAAGGATCAATGATCAATGAAAAATAAACGATGAAGAATGAACAAGGATCAATGATCAATGACGAATGAACGATGAAGAATGAACAAGGATCAATGATCAATGAAGAATGAACGATGAAGAATGAACAAGGATCAATGGTCAATGACGAATGAACGATGAAGAATAAACAAGTATCAATGATCAATGAACAATGAACGATGAAGAATGAACAAGGATCAATGCTCAATGACGAATGAACGATGAAGAATGAACAAGGTTCAATGATCAATGAAGAATGAACGATGAAGAATGAACAAGGATCAATGCTCAATGACGAATGAACGATGAAGAATGAACAAGGATCAATGATCAATGAAGAATGAACGAAGAAGAATGAACAAGGATTAATGGTCAATGACGAATGAACGATGAAGAATGAACAATGATCAATGATCAATGAAGTATGAACGATGAAGAATGAACAAGGATCAATGATCAATGAAGAATGAACGATGAAGAATGAACAAGGATCAATGATCAATGAAGTATGAACGATGAAGAATGAACAAGGATCAATGATCAATGAAGAATGAACGATGAAGAATGAAAAAGGATTAATGGTCAATGACGAATGAACGATGAAGAATGAACAAGGATCAATGATCAATGAAGAATGAACGATGAAGAATGAACAAGGATCAATGATCAATGAAGAATGAACGATGAAGAATGAACAAGGATCAATGATCAATGACGAATGAACGATGAAGAATGAACAAGGATCAATGATCAATGAAGAATGAACGATGAAGAATGAACAAGGATCAATGATCAATGACGAATGAACGATGAAGAATGAAAAAGGATCAATGATCAATGAAGAATGAACCATGAAGAATGAACAAGGATCAATGATCAATGACGAATGAACGATGAAGAATGAACAAGGATCAATGATCAATGAAGAATGAACGGTGAAGAATGAACAAGGATCAATGGTCAATGACGAATGAACGATGAAGAATGAACAAGGATCAATGATCAATGAAAAATGAACGATGAAGAATGAACAAGGATCAATGATCAATGACGAATGAACGATGAAGAATGAACAAGGATCATTGATCAATGAAGAATGAACGACGAAGAATGAACAAGGATCAATGATCAATGACGAATGAACGATGAAGAATGAACAAGGATCAATGATCAATGAAGAATAAACGATGAAGAATGAACAAGGATCAATGATCAATGAAGAATGAACGATGAAGAATGAACAAGGATCAATGATCAATGACGAATGAACGATGAAGAATGAACAAGGATCAATGATCAATGAAGAATGAACGATGAAGAATGTACAAGGATCAATGGTCAATGACGAATGAACGAAGAAGAATTAACAAGGATCAATGATCAATGAAGAATGAACGATGAAGAATGAACAAGGATCAATGATCAATGAAGAATGAACGATGAAGAATGAACAAGGATCAATGATCAATAACGAATGAACGATGAAGAATGAAAAAGAATCAATGGTCAATGACGAATGAACGATGAAGAATGAACAAGTATCAATGATCAATGAAGAATGAACAAGGATCAATGCTCAATGACGAATGAACGATGAAGAATGAACAAGGATCAATGATCAATGAAGTATGAACGATGAAGAATGAACAAGGATCAATGATCAATGAAGAATGAACGATGAAGAATGAAAAAGGATTGATGGTCAATGACGAATGAACGATGAAGAATGAACAAGGATCAATGATCAATGAAGAATGAACGATGAAGAATGAACAAGGATCAATGATCAATGACGAATGAACGATGAAGAATGAACAAGGATCAATGATCAATAACGAATGAACGATGAAGAATGAACAAGAATCAATGGTCAATGACGAATGAACGATGAAGAATGAACAAGTATCAATGATCAATGAAGAATGAACGATGAAGAATGAACAAGGATCAATGCTCAATGACGAATGAACGATGAAGAATGAACATGGATCAATCATCCATGAAGAATGAACGATGAAGAATGAACAAGGATCTATGATCAATGAACAATAAACGATGAAGAATGAACAAGGATCAATGATCAATGAAGAATGAACGATGAAGAATGAACAAGGATCAATGATCAATGAAGAATGAACGATGAAGAATGAACAAGGATCAATGATCAATGAAGAATGAACGATGAAGAATGAACAAGGATCAATGATCAATAACGAATGAACGATGAAGAATGAACAAGAATCAATGGTCAATGACGAATGAACGATGAAGAATGAACAAGTATCAATGATCAATGAAGAATGAACGATGAAGAATGAACAAGGATCAATGCTCAATGACGAATGAACGATGAAGAATGAACATGGATCAATCATCCATGAAGAATGAACGATGAAGAATGAACAAGGATCTATGATCAATGAACAATAAACGATGAAGAATGAACAACGATCAATGATCAATGAAGAATGAACGATGAAGAATGAACAAGGATCAATGGTCAATGACGAATGAACGATAAAGAATGAATTAGGACTAATAATCAATGAAGAATGAACGATGAAGAATGAACAAGGATCATTGATCAATGAAGAATGCACAATGAAGAACGAACAAGGATCAATGATCAATGAAGAATGAACGATGAAGAATGAACAAGGATCAATGATCAATGACGAATGAACGATGAAGAATGAACAAGGATCAATGACCAATGAAGAATGAACGATGAAGAATGAACAAGGATCAATGATCAATGACGAATGAACGATGAAGAATGAACAAGGATCAATGATCAATGAAGAATGAACCATGAAGAATGAAGAAGGATCAATGATCAATGACGAATGAACGATGAAGAATGAACAAGGATCAATGATCAATGAAGAATGAACGGTGAAGAATGAACAAGGATCAATGGTCAATGACGAATGAACGATGAAGAATGAACAAGGATCAATGATCAATGAAAAATGAACGATGAAGAATGAACAAGGATCAATGATCAATGACGAATGAACGATGAAGAATGAACAAGGATCAATGATCAATGAAGAATGAACGATGAAGAATGAACAAGGATCAATGGTCAATGACGAATGAACGATGAAGAATAAACAAGTATCAATGATCAATGAACATTGAACGATGAAGAATGAACAAGGATCAATGCTCAATGACGAATGAACGATGAAGAATGAACAAGGTTCAATGATCAATGAAGAATGAACGATGAAGAATGAACAAGGATCAATGCTCAATGACGAATGAACGATGAAGAATGAACAAGGATCAATGATCAATGAAGAATGAACGAAGAAGAATGAACAAGGATCAATGGTCAATGACGAATGAACGATGAAGAATGAACAATGATCAATGATCAATGAAGTATGAACGATGAAGAATGAACAAGGATCAATGATCAATGAAGAATGAACGATGAAGAATGAACAAGGATCAATGATCAATGAAGTATGAACGATGAAGAATGAACAAGGATCAATGATCAATGAAGAATGAACGATGAAGAATGAAAAAGGATTAATGGTCAATGACGAATGAACGATGAAGAATGAACAAGGATCAATGATCAATGAAGAATGAACGATGAAGAATGAACAAGGATCAATGATCAATGAAGAATGAACGATGAAGAATGAACAAGGATCAATGATCAATCACGAATGAACGATGAAGAATGAACAAGGATCAATGATCAATGAAGAATGAACGATGAAGAATGAACAAGGATCAATGATCAATGACGAATGAACGATGAAGAATGAAAAAGGATCAATGATCAATGAAGAATGAACCATGAAGAATGAACAAGGATCAATGATCAATGACGAATGAACGATGAAGAATGAACAAGGATCAATGATCAATGAAGAATGAACGGTGAAGAATGAACAAGGATCAATGGTCAATGACGAATGAACGATGAAGAATGAACAAGGATCAATGATCAATGAAAAATGAACAATGAAGAATGAACAAGGATCAATGATCAATGACGAATGAACGATGAAGAATGAACAAGGATCATTGATCAATGAAGAATGAACGACGAAGAATGAACAAGGATCAATGATCAATGACGAATGAACGATGAAGAATGAACAAGGATCAATGATCAATGAAGAATAAACGATGAAGAATGAACAAGGATCAATGATCAATGAAGAATGAACGATGAAGAATGAACAAGGATCAATGATCAATGACGAATGAACGATGAAGAATGAACAAGGATCAATGATCAATGAAGAATGAACGATGAAGAATTTACAAGGATCAATGGTCAATGACGAATGAACGAAGAAGAATGAACAAGGATCAATGATCAATGAAGAATGAACGATGAAGAATGAACAAGGATCAATGATCAATGAAGAATGAACGATGAAGAATGAACAAGGATCAATGATCAATAACGAATGAACGATGAAGAATGAAAAAGAATCAATGGTCAATGACGAATGAACGATGAAGAATGAACAAGTATCAATGATCAATGAAGAATGAACAAGGATCAATGCTCAATGACGAATGAACGATGAAGAATGAACAAGGATCAATGATCAATGAAGTATGAACGATGAAGAATGAACAAGGATCAATGATCAATGAAGAATGAACGATGAAGAATGAAAAAGGATTGATGGTCAACGACGAATGAACGATGAAGAATGAACAAGGATCAATGATCAATGAAGAATAAACAATGAAGAATGAACAAGGATCAATGATCAATGAAGAATGAACGATGAAGAATGAACAAGGATCAATGATCAATGACGAATGAACGATGAAGAATGAACAAGGATCAATGATCAATGAAGAATGAACGATGAAGAATGTACAAGGATCAATGGTCAATGATGAATGAACGAAGAAGAATGAACAAGGATCAATGATCAATGAAGAATGAACGATGAAGAATGAACAAGGATCAATGCTCAATGACGAATGAACGATGAAGAATGAACAAGGTTCAATGATCAATGAACAATGAACGATGAAGAATGAACAAGGATCAATGGTCAATGACGAATGAACGATGAAGAATGAACAAGGATCAATGATCAATAAAGTATGAACGATGAAGAATGAACAAGGATCAATGATCAATGAAGAATGAACGATGAAGAATGAAAAAGGATTGATGGTCAATGACGAATGAACGATGAAGAATGAACAAGGATCAATGATCAATGAAGAATGAACGATGAAGAATGAACAAGGATCAATGATCAATGAAGAATGAACGATGAAGAATGAACAAGGATCAATGATCAATAACGAATGAACGATGAAGAATGAAAAAGAATCAATGGTCAATGACGAATGAACGATGAAGAATGAACAAGTATCAATGATCAATGAAGAATGAACAAGGATCAATGCTCAATGACGAATGAACGATGAAGAATGAACAAGGATCAATCATCCATGAAGAAAGAACGATGAAGAATGAACAAGGATCTATGATCAATGAACAACAAACGATGAAGAATGAACAAGGATCAATGATCAATGAAGAATGAACGATGAAGAATGAACAAGGATCAATGGTCAATGACGAATGAACGATAAAGAATGAATTAGGACTAATAATCAATGAAGAATGAACGATGAAGAATGAACAAGGATCATTGATCAATGAAGAATGCACAATGAAGAACGAACAAGGATCAATGATCAATGAAGAATGAACGATGAAGAATGAACAAGCATCAATGATCAATGAAGAATGAACGATGAAAAATGAACAAGGATCAATGATTAATGAAGAATGAATGATGAAGAATGAACAAGGATCAATGATCAATGAAGAATGAACGATGAAGAATGAACAAGGATCAATGGTCAATGACGAATGAACGATGAAGAATGAACAAGGATCAATGATCAATGAAGTATGAACGATGAAGAATGAACAAGGATCAATGATGAATGAAGAATGAACGATGAAGAATGAAAAAGGATTAATGGTCAATGACGAATGAACGATGAAGAATGAACAAGGATCAATGATCAATGAAGAATGAACAAGGATCAATGATCAATGAAGAATGAACGATGAAGAATGAACAAGGATCAATGATCAATGACGAATGAACGATGAAGAATGAACAAGGATCAATGATCAATGACGAATGAACGATGAAGAATGAACAAGGATCAATGATCAATGAAGAATGAACAATGAAGAATGAACAAGGATCAATGATCAATGACGAATGAACGATGACGAATGAACAAGGATCAATGATCAATAAAGAATGAACGGTGAAGAATGAACAAGGATCAATGGTCAATGACGAATGAGCGATGAAGAATGAACAAGGATCAATGATCAATGAAAAATGAACGATGAAGAATGAACAAGGATCAATGCTCAATGACGAATGAACGATGAAGAATGAACAAGGATCAAGAATCAATGAAGAATGAATGATGAAGAATGAACAAGGATCAATGCTCAATGACGAATGAACAATGAAGAATGAACAAGGATCAATGATCAATGAAGAATGAACTATGAAGAATGAACAAGGATCAATGATCAATGAAGAATGAACGATGAAGAATGAACAAGGATCAATGATCAATGAAGAATGAACGATGAAGAATGAACAAGGATCAAGGATCAATGACGAATGAACGATGAAGAATGAAGAAGGATCATTGATCAATGAAGAATGAACGATGAAGAATGAACAAGGATCAATGATCATTAACGAATGAACGATGAAGAATGAACAAGGATCAATAATCAATCAAGAATAAACGATGAAGAATGAACAAGGATCAATGATCAATGAAGAATGAACGATGAAGAATGAACAAGGATCAATGATCAATGACGAATGAACGATGAAGAATGAACAAGGATCCATGATCAATGAAGAATGAGCGATGAAGAATGAAAAAGGATCAATGGTCAATGACGAATGAACGATGAAGAATGAATAAGGATCAATGATCAATGAAGAATGAACGATGAAGAATGAACAAGGATCAATGCTCAATGACGAATGAACGATGAAGAATGAACAAGGTTCAATGATCAATGAAGAATGAACGATGAAGAATGAACAAGGATCAATGCTCAATGACGAATGAACGATGAAGAATGAACAAGGATCAATGATCAATGAAGAATGAACGATGAAGAATGAACAAGGATCAATGATCAATGAAGAATGAACGATGAAGAATGAACAAGGATCAATGATCAATGACGAATGAACGATGAAGAATGAACAAGGATCATTGATCAATGAAGAATGAACGATGAAGAATGAACAAGGATCAATGATCAATGATCAATGAAGAATGAACGATGAAGAATGAACAAGGATCAATGATCAATGAAGAATGAACGATGAAGAATGAACAAGGATCAATAATCAATGAAGAATGAACGATGAAGAATGAACAAGGATCAATGATCAATGAAGAATGAACGATGAAGAATGAACAAGGATCAATTATCAATGATGAATGAACGATGAAGAATGAACAAGGATCAATGATCAATGAAGAATGAACGATGAAGAATGAACAAGGATCAATGATCAATGAAGAATGAACGATGAAGAATGAACAAGGATCAATGATCAATGACGAATGAACGATGAAGAATGAACAAGGATTAATGATCAATGAAGAATGAACGATGAAGAATGAACAAGGATCAATGATCAATGACGAATGAACGATGAAGAATGAACTAGGATCAATGATCAATGAAGAATGAACGGTGAAGAATGAACAAGGATCAATGGTCAATGACGAATGAACGATGAAGAATGAACAAGGATCAATGATCAATGAAAAATGAACGATGAAGAATGAACAAGGATCAATGCTCAATGACGAATGAACGATGAAGAATGAACAAGTATCAATGATCAATGAAGAATGAATGATGAAGAATGAACAACGATCAATGCTCAATGACGAATGAACGATGAAGAATGAACAAGGATCAATGATCATTGAAGAATGAACGATGAAGAATGAACAAGGATCAATGATCAATGAAGAATAAACGATGAAGAATGAACAAGGATCAATGATCAATGAAGAATGATAGATGAAGAATGAACAAGTATCAATGATCAATGAAGAATGAATGATGAAGAATGAACAACGATCAATGCTCAATGACGAATGAACGATGAAGAATGAACAAGGATCAATGATCATTGAAGAATGAACGATGAAGAATGAACAAGGATCAATGATCAATGAAGAATGAACGATGAAGAATGAACAAGGATCAATGATCAATGAAGAATGAACGATGAAGAATGAACAAGGATCAATGATCAATGACGAATGAACGATGAAGAATGAACAAGGATCAATGATCAATGAAGAATGAACGATGAAGAATGAACAAGGATCAATGATCAATGACGAATGAACGATGAAGAATGAACTAGGATCAATGATCAATGAAGAATGAACGGTGAAGAATGAACAAGGATTAATGGTCAATGACGAATGAACGATGAAGAATGAACAAGGAACAATGATCAATGAAAAATGAACGATGAAGAATGAACAAGGATCAATGCTCAATGACGAATGAACGATGAAGAATGAACAAGTATCAATGATCAATGAAGAATGAATGATGAAGAATGAACACCGATCAATGCTCAATGACGAATGAACGATGAAGAATGAACAAGGATCAATGGTCATTGAAGAATGAACGATGAAGAATGAATAAGGATCAATGATCAATGAAGAATAAACGATGAAGAATGAACAAGGATCAATGATCAATGAAGAATGAACGATGAAGAATGAACAAGGATCAATGGTCAATGACGAATGAACGATGAAGAATGAACAAGGATCAATGATCAATGAACAATGAACGATGAAGAATGAACAAGGATCAATGCTCAATGACAAATGAACGATGAAGAATGAACAAGGTTCAATGATCAATGAAGAATGAACGATGAAGAATGAACAAGGATCAATGCTCAATGACGAATGAACGATGAAGAATGAACAAGGATCAATGATCAATGAAGAATGAACGATGAAGAATGAACAAGGATCAATGGTCAATGACGAATGAACGATGAAGAATGAACAAGGATCAATGATCAATGAAGTATGAACGATGAAGAATGAACAAGGATCAATGATCAATGAAGAATGAACGATGAAGAATGAAAAAGGATTGATGGTCAATGACGAATGAACGATGAAGAATGAACAAGGATCAATGATCAATGAAGAATGAACGATGAAGAATGAACAAGGATCAATGATCAATGAAGAATGAACGATGAAGAATGAACAAGGATCAATGCTCAATGACGAATGAACGATGAAGAATGAACAAGGATCAATGGTCAATGACGAATGAACGATGAAGAATGAACAAGTATCAATGATCAATGAAGAATGAACGATGAAGAATGAACAAGGATCAATGCTCAATGACGAATGAACGATGAAGAATGAACAAGGATCATTGATCAATGAAGAATGAACGATGAAGAATGAACAAGGATCAATGATCAATGATCAACGAAGAATGAACGATGAAGAATGAAAAAGGATCAATGGTCAATGACGAATGAACGATGAAGAATGAACAAGGATAAATGAAGATTGAATGATGATGAATGAACAAGGATGAATAATCAATGAAGAATGAACGATGAAGAATGAACAAGGATCAATGATCAATGAAGAATGAACGATGAAGAATGAACAAGGATCAATTATCAATGATGAATGAACGATGAAGAATGAACAAGGATCAATGATCAATGAAGAATGAACGATGAAGAATGAACAAGGATCAATGATCAATGAAGAATGAACGATGAAGAATGAACAAGGATCAATGATCAATGACGAATGAACGATGAAGAATGAACAAGGATCAATGATCAATGAAGAATGAACGATGAAGAATGAACAAGGATCAATGATCAATGACGAATGAACGATGAAGAATGAACAAGGATCAATGATCAATGAAGAATGAACGGTGAAGAATGAACAAGGATCAATGGTCAATGACGAATGAACGATGAAGAATGAACAAGGATCAATGATCAATGAAAAATGAACGATGAAGAATGAACAAGGATCAATGCTCAATGACGAATGAACGATGAAGAATGAACAAGTATCAATGATCAATGAAGAATGATTGATGAAGAATGAACAACGATCAATGCTCAATGACGAATGAACGATGAAGAATGAACAAGGATCAATGATCATTGAAGTATGAACGATGAAGAATGAACAAGGATCAATGATCAATGAAGAATGAACGATGAAGAATGAACAAGGATCAATGATCAATGAAGAATGAACGATGAAGAATGAACAAGGATCAATGATCAATGACGAATGAACGATGAAGAATGAACAAGGATCATTGATCAATGAAGAATGAACGACGAAGAATGAACAAGGATCAATGATCAATGACGAATGAACGATGAAGAATGAACAAGGATCAATGATCAATGAAGAATGAACGATGAAGAATGAACAAGGATCAATGATCAATGACGAATGAACGATGAAGAATGAACAAGGATCAATGATCAATGAAGAATGAACGATGAAGAATGAACAAGGATCAATGGTCAATGACGAATGAACGATGAAGAATGAACAAGGATCAATGATCAATGAACAATGAACGATGAAGAATGAACAACGATCAATGCTCAATGACGAATGAACAATGAAGAATGAACAAGGTTCAATGATCAATGAGGAATGAACGATGAAGAATGAACAAGGATCAATGCTCAATGACGAATGAACGATGAAGAATGAACAAGGATCAATGATCAATGAAGAATGAACGATGAAGAATGAACAAGGATCAATGGTGAATGACGAATGAACGATGAAGAATGAACAAGGATCAATGATCAATGAACTATGAACGATGAAGAATGAACAAGGATCAATGATCAATGAAGAATGAACGATGAAGAATGAAAAAGGATTGATGGTCAATGACGAACGAACGATGAAGAATGAACAAGGATCAATGATCAATGAAGAATGAACGATGAAGAATGAAAAAGGATCAATGATCAATGAAGAATGAACGATGAAGAAGGAACAAGGATCAATGATCAATAACGAATGAACGATGAAGAATGAACAAGAATCAATGGTCAATGACGAATGAACGATGAAGAATGAACAAGTATCAATGATCAATGAAGAATGAACGATGAAGAATGAACAAGGATCAATGCTCAATGACGAATGAACGATGAAGAATGAACAAGGATCATTGATCAATGAAGAATGAACGATGAAGAATGAAAAAGGATCAATGATCAATGATCAATGAAGAATGAACGATGAAGAATGAAAAAGGATCAATGGTCAATGACGAATGAACGATGAAGAATGAACAAGGATAAATGAAGATTGAATGATGATGAATGAACAAGGATCAATAATCAATGAAGAATGAACGATGAAGAATGAACAAGGATCAATGATCAATGAAGAATGAACGATGAAGAATGAACAAGGATCAATTATCAATGATGAATGAACGATGAAGAATGAACAAGGATCAATGATCAATGAAGAATGAACGATGAGGAATGAACAAGGATCAATGATCAATGAAGAATGAACGATGAAGAATGAACAAGGATCAATGATCAATGACGAATGAACGATGAAGAATGAACAAGGATCAATGATCAATGAAGAATGAACGATGAAGAATGAACAAGGATCAATGATCAATAACGAATGAACGATGAAGAATGAACAAGGATCAATGATCAATGAAGAATGAACGGTGAAGAATGAACAAGGATCAATGGTCAATGACGAATGAACGATGAAGAATGAACAAGGATCAATGATCAATGAAGAATGAACGATGAAGAATGAACAAGGATCAATGATCAATGACGAATGAACGATGAAGAATGAACAAGGATCAATGATCAATGAAGAATGAACGGTGAAGAATGAACAAGGATCAATGATCAATGACGAATGAACGATGAAGAATGAACAAGGATCAATGATCAATGAAGAATGAACGGTGAAGAATGAACAAGGATCAATGGTCAATGACGAATGAACGATGAAGAATGAACAAGGATAAATGATCAATGAAAAATGAACGATGAAGAATGAACAAGGATCAATGCTCAATGATGAATGAACGATGAAGAATGAACAAGGATCAATGATCAATGAAGAATGAACGGTGAAGAATGAACAAGGATCAATGGTCAATGACGAATGAACGATGAAGAATGAACAAGGATCAATGATCAATGAAAAATGAACGATGAAGAATGAACAAGGATCAATGCTCAATGACGAATGAACGATGAAGAATGAACAAGTATCAATGATCAATGAAGAATGAATGATGAAGAATGAACAACGATCAATGCTCAATGACGAATGAACGATGAAGAATGAACAAGGATCAATGATCATTGAAGAATGAACGATGAAGAATGAACAAGGATCAATGATCAATGAAGAATGAACGATGAAGAATGAACAAGGATCAATGATCAATGAAGAATGAACAATGAAGAATGAACAAGGATCAATGATCAATGACGAATGAACGATGAAGAATGAACAAGGATCATTGATCAATGAAGAATGAACGACGAAGAATGAACAAGGATCAATGATCAATGACGAATGAACGATGAAGAATGAACAAGGATCAATGATCAATGAAGAATAAACGATGAAGAATGAACAAGGATCAATGATCAATGAAGAATGAACGATGAAGAATGAACAAGGATCAATGATCAATGACGAATGAACGATGAAGAATGAACAAGGATCAATGATCAATGAAGAATGAACGATGAAGAATGAACAAGGATCAATGGTCAATGACGAATGAACGATGAAGAATGAACAAGGATCAATGATCAATGAACAATGAACGATGAAGAATGAACAAGGATCAATGCTCAATGACGAATGAACGATGAAGAATGAACAAGGTTCAATGATCATTGAAGAATGAACGATGAAGAATGAAGAAGGATCAATGCTCAATGACGAATGAACGATGAAGAATGAACAAGGATCAATGATCAATGAAGTATGAACGATGAAGAATGAACAAGGATCAATGATCAATGAAGAATGAACGATGAAGAATGAAAAAGGATTGATGGTCAATGACGAATGAACGATGAAGAATGAACAAGGATCAATGATCAATGAAGAATGAACGATGAAGAATGAACAAGGATCAATGATCAATGAAGAATGAACGATGAAGAATGAACAAGGATCAATGCTCAATGACGAATGAACGATGAAGAATGAACAAGGATCAATGGTCAATGACGAATGAACGATGAAGAATGAACAAGTATCAATGATCAATGAAGAATGAACGATGAAGAATGAACAAGGATCAATGCTCAATGACGAATGAACGATGAAGAATGAACAAGGATCATTGATCAATGAAGAATGAACGATGAAGAATGAACAAGGATCAATGATCAATGATCAATGAAGAATGAACGATGAAGAATGAAAAAGGATCAATGGTCAATGACGAATGAACGATGAAGAATGAACAAGGATAAATGAAGATTGAATGATGATGAATGAACAAGGATGAATAATCAATGAAGAATGAACGATGAAGAATGAACAAGGATCAATGATCAATGAAGAATGAACGATGAAGAATGAACAAGGATCAATTATCAATGATGAATGAACGATGAAGAATGAACAAGGATCAATGATCAATGAAGAATGAACGATGAAGAATGAACAAGGATCAATGATCAATGAAGAATGAACGATGAAGAATGAACAAGGATCAATGATCAATGACGAATGAACGATGAAGAATGAACAAGGATCAATGATCAATGAAGAATGAACGATGAAGAATGAACAAGGATCAATGATCAATGACGAATGAACGATGAAGAATGAAAAAGGATCAATGATCAATGAAGAATGAACGGTGAAGAATGAACAAGGATCAATGGTCAATGACGAATGAACGATGAAGAATGAACAAGGATCAATGATCAATGAAAAATGAACGATGAAGAATGAACAAGGATCAATGCTCAATGACGAATGAACGATGAAGAATGAACAAGTATCAATGATCAATGAAGAATGAATGATGAAGAATGAACAACGATCAATGCTCAATGACGAATGAACGATGAAGAATGAACAAGGATCAATGATCATTGAAGAATGAACGATGAAGAATGAATAAGGATCAATGATTAATGAAGAATGAACGATGAAGAATGAACAAGGATCAATGATCAATGAAGAATGAACGATGAAGAATGAACAAGGATCAATGATCAATGACGAATGAACGATGAAGAATGAACAAGGATCATTGATCAATGAAGAATGAACGACGAAGAATGAACAAGGATCAATGATCAATGACGAATGAACGATGAAGAATGAACAAGGATCAATGATCAATGAAGAATGAACGATGAAGAATGAACAAGGATCAATGATCAATGACGAATGAACGATGAAGAATGAACAAGGATCAATGATCAATGAAGAATGAACGATGAAGAATGAACAAGGATCAATGGTCAATGACGAATGAACGATGAAGAATGAACAAGGATCAATGATCAATGAACAATGAACGATGAAGAATGAACAAGGATCAATGCTCAATGACGAATGAACAATGAAGAATGAACAAGGTTCAATGATCAATGAAGAATGAACGATGAAGAATGAACAAGGATCAATGCTCAATGACGAATGAACGATGAAGAATGAACAAGGATCAATGATCAATGAAGAATGAACGATGAAGAATGAACAAGGATCAATGGTGAATGACGAATGAACGATGAAGAATGAACAAGGATCAATGATCAATGAAGTATGAACGATGAAGAATGAACAAGGATCAATGATCAATGAAGAATGAACGATGACGAATGAACAATGAAGAATGAACAAGGATCAATGATCAATGAAGAATGAACGATGAAGAATGAACAAGGATCAATGCTCAATGACGAATGAACGATGAAGAATGAACAAGGATCATTGATCAATGAAGAATGAACGATGAAGAATGAACAAGGATCAATGATCAATGATCAATGAAGAATGAACGATGAAGAATGAAAAAGGATCAATGGTCAATGACGAATGAACGATGAAGAATGAACAAGGATAAATGAAGATTGAATGATGATGAATGAACAAGGATGAATAATCAATGAAGAATGAACGATGAAGAATGAACAAGGATCAATGATCAATGAAGAATGAACGATGAAGAATGAACAAGGATCAATTATCAATGATGAATGAACGATGAAGAATGAACAAGGATCAATGATCAATGAAGAATGAACGATGAAGAATGAACAAGGATCAATGATCAATGAAGAATGAACGATGAAGAATGAACAAGGATCAATGATCAATGAAGAATGAACGATGAAGAAGGAACAAGGATCAATGATCAATAACGAATGAACGATGAAGAATGAACAAGAATCAATGGTCAATGACGAATGAACGATGAAGAATGAACAAGTATCAATGATCAATGAAGAATGAACGATGAAGAATGAACAAGGATCAATGCTCAATGACGAATGAACGATGAAGAATGAACAAGGATCATTGATCAATGAAGAATGAACGATGAAGAATGAAAAAGGATCAATGAAGAATGAACGATGAAGAATGAAAAAGGATCAATGGTCAATGACGAATGAACGATGAAGAATGAACAAGGATAAATGAAGATTGAATGATGATGAATGAACAAGGATCAATAATCAATGAAGAATGAACGATGAAGAATGAACAAGGATCAATGATCAATGAAGAATGAACGATGAAGAATGAACAAGGATCAATTATCAATAATGAATAAACGATGAAGAATGAACAAGGATCAATGATCAATGAAGAATGAACGATGAGGAATGAACAAGGATCAATGATCAATGAAGAATGAACGATGAAGAATGAACAAGGATCAATGATCAATGACGAATGAACGATGAAGAATGAACAAGGATCAATGATCAATGAAGAATGAACGATGAAGAATGAACAAGGATCAATGATCAATGACGAATGAACGATGAAGAATGAACAAGGATCAATGATCAATGAAGAATGAACGGTGAAGAATGAACAAGGATCAATGGTCAATGACGAATGAACGATGAAGAATGAACAAGGATCAATGATCAATGAAGAATGAACGATGAAGAATGAACAAGGATCAATGATCAATGACGAATGAACGATGAAGAATGAACAAGGATCAATGATCAATGAAGAATGAACGGTGAAGAATGAACAAGGATCAATGATCAATGACGAATGAACGATGAAGAATGAACAAGGATCAATGATCAATGAAGAATGAACGGTGAAGAATGAACAAGGATCAATGGTCAATGACGAATGAACGATGAAGAATGAACAAGGATCAATGATCAATGAAAAATGAACGATGAAGAATGAACAAGGATCAATGCTCAATGAGGAATGAACGATGAAGAATGAACAAGGATCAATGATCAATGAAGAATGAACGGTGAAGAATGAACAAGGATCAATGGTCAATGACGAATGAACGATGAAGAATGAACAAGGATCAATGATCAATGAAAAATGAACGATGAAGAATGAACAAGGATCAATGCTCAATGACGAATGAACGATGAAGAATGAACAAGTATCAATGATCAATGAAGAATGAATGATGAAGAATGAACAACGATCAATGCTCAATGACGAATGAACGATGAAGAATGAACAAGGATCAATGATCATTGAAGAATGAACGATGAAGAATCAACAAGGATCAATGATCAATGAAGAATGAACGATGAAGAATGAACAAGGATCAATGATCAATGAAGAATGAACGATGAAGAATGAACAAGGATCAATGATCAATGACGAATGAACGATGAAGAATGAACAAGGATCATTGATCAATGAAGAATGAACGACGAAGAATGAACAAGGATCAATGATCAATGACGAATGAACGATGAAGAATGAACAAGGATCAATGATCAATGAAGAATAAACGATGAAGAATGAACAAGGATCAATGATCAATGAAGAATGAAGGATGAAGAATGAACAAGGATCAATGATCAATGACGAATGAACGATGAAGAATGAACAAGGATCAATGATCAATGAAGAATGAACGATGAAGAATGAACAAGGATCAATGGTCAATGACGAATGAACGATGAAGAATGAACAAGGATCAATGATCAATGAACAATGAACGATGAAGAATGAACAAGGATCAATGCTCAATGACGAATGAACGATGAAGAATGAACAAGGTTCAATGATCATTGAAGAATGAACGATGAAGAATGAAGAAGGATCAATGCTCAATGACGAATGAACGATGAAGAATGAACAAGGATCAATGATCAATGAAGAATGAACGATGAAGAATGAACAAGGATCAATGGTCAATGACGAATGAACGATGAAGAATGAACAAGGATCAATGATCAATGAAGTATGAACGATGAACAATGAACAAGGTTCAATGATCAATGAAGAATGAACGATGAAGAATGAAAAAGGATCGATGGTCAATGACGAATGAACGATGAAGAATGAACAAGGATCAATGATCAATGAAGAATGAACGATGAAGAATGAACAAGGATCAATGATCAATGAAGAATGAACGATGAAGAATGAACAAGGATCAATGATCAATAACGAATGAACGATGAAGAATGAACAAGAATCAATGGTCAATGACGAATGAACGATGAAGAATGAACAAGTATCAATGATCAATGAAGAATGAACGATGAAGAATGAACATGGATCAATGCTCAATGACGAATGAACGATGAAGAATGAACAAGGATCAATCATCCATGAAGAATGAACGATGAAGAATGAACAAGGATCTATGATCAATGAACAATAAACGATGAAGAATGAACAAGGATCAATGATCAATGAAGAATGAACGATGAAGAATGAACAAGGATCAATGGTCAATGACGAATGAACGATAAAGAATGAATTAGGACTAATAATCAATGAAGAATGAACGATGAAGAATGAACAAGGATCATTGATCAATGAAGAATGCACAATGAAGAACGAACAAGGATCAATGATCAATGAAGAATGAACGATGAAGAATGAACAAGCATCAATGATCAATGAAGAATGAACGATAAAAAATGAACAAGGATCAATGATTAATGAAGAATGAATGATGAAGAATGAACAAGGATCAATGATCAATGTAGAATGAACGATGAAGAATGAACAAGCATCAATGGTCAATGACGAATGAACGATGAAGAATGAACAAGGATCAATGATCAATGAAGTATGAACGATGAAGAATGAACAAGGATCAATGATCAATGAAGAATGAACGATGAAGAATGAAAAAGGATTAATGGTCAATGACGAATAAACGATGAAGAATGAACAAGGATCAATGATCAATGAAGAATGAACGATGAAGAATGAACAAGGATCAACGATCAATGAAGAATGAACGATGAAGAATGAACAAGGATCAATGATCAATGACGAATGAACGATGAAGAATGAACAAGGATCAATGTCCAATGAAGAATGAACGATGAAGAATGAACAAGGATCAATGATCAATGACGAATGAACGATGAAGAATGAACAAGGATCAATGATCAATGAAGAATCAACAATGAAGAATGAGCAAGGATCAATGATCAATGACGAATGAACGATGAAGAATGAACAAGGATCAATGATCAATGAAGAATGAATGGTGAAGAATGAACAAGGATCAATGGTCAATGACGAATGAACGATGAAGAATGAACAAGGATCAATGATCAATGAAAAATGAACGATGAAGAATGAACAAGGATCAATGATCAATGACGAATGAACGATGAAGAATGAACAAGGATCAATGATCAATGAAGAATGAACGATGAAGAATGAACAAGGATCAATTGTCAATGACGAATGAACGATGAAGAATGAACAAGGATCAATGATCAATGAACAATGAACGATGAAGAATGAACAAGGATCAATGCTCAATGACGAATGAACGATGAAGAATGAACAAGGTTCAATGATCAATGAAGAATGAACGATGAAGAATGAACAAGGATCAATGCTCAATGACGAATGAACGATGAAGAATGAACAAGGATCAATGATCAATGAAGAATGAACGAAGAAGAATGAACAAGGATCAATGGTCAATGACGAATGAACGATGAAGAATGAACAATGATCAATGATCAATGAAGTATGAACGATGAAGAATGAACAAGGATCAATGATCAATGAAGAATGAACGATGAAGAATGAAAAAGGATTGATGGTCAATAACGAATGAACGATGAAGAATGAACAAGGATCAATGATCAATGAAGAATGAACGATGAAGAATGAACAAGGATCAATGATCAATGAAGAATGAACGATGAAGAATGAACAAGGATCAATGATCAATAACGAATGAACGATGAAGAATGAACAAGTATCTATGATCAATGAACAATAAACGATGAAGAATGAACAAGGATCAATGATCAATGAAGAATGAACGATGAAGAATGAACAAGGATCAATGGTCAATGACGAATGAACGATGAAGAATGAACAAGTATCAATGATCAATGAAGAATGAACGATGAAGAATGAACAAGGATCAATGCTCAATGACGAATGAACGATGAAGAATGAACAAGGATCAATCATCCATGAAGAATGAACGATGAAGAATGAACAAGGATCTATGATCAATGAACAATAAACGATGAAGAATGAACAAGGATCAATGGTCAATGACGAATGAACGATAAAGAATGAATTAGGACTAATAATCAATGAAGAATGAACGATGAAGAATGAACAAGGATCATTGATCAATGAAGAATGCACAATGAAGAACGAACAAGGATCAATGATCAATGAAGAATGAACGATGAAGAATGAACAAGCATCAATGATCAATGAAGAATGAACGATGAAAAATGAACAAGGATCAATGATTAATGAAGAATGAATGATGAAAAATGAACAAGGATCAATGATCAATGTAGAATGAACGATGAAGAATGAACAAGGATCAATGGTCAATGACGAAAGAACGATGAAGAATGAACAAGGATCAATGATCAATGAAGAATGAACGATGAAGAATGAAAAAGGATTAATGGTCAATGACGAATGAACGATGAAGAATGAACAAGGATCAATGATCAATGAAGAATGAACGATGAAGAATGAACAAGGATCAATGATCAATGAAGAATGAACGATGAAGAATGAACAAGGATCAATGATCAATGACGAATGAACGATGAAGAATGAACAAGGATCAATTACCAATGAAGAATGAACGATGAAGAATGAACAAGGATCAATGATCAATGAAGAATGAACGATGAAGAATGAACAAGGATCAATGATCAATGAAGAATGAACAAGGATCAATGATCAATGACGAATGAACGATGAAGAATGAACAAGGATCAATGATCAATGAAGAATGAACGGTGAAGAATGAAGAAGGATCAATGGTCAATGACGAATGAACGATGAAGAATGAACAAGGATCAATGATCAATGAAAAATGAACGATGAAGAATGAACAAGGATCAATGCTCAATGACGAATGAACGATGAAGAATGAACAAGGATCAATGATCAATGAAGAATGAATGATGAAGAATGAACAAGGATCAATGCTCAATGACGAATGAACAATGAAGAATGAACAAGGATCAATGATCAATGAAGAATGAACTATGAAGAATGAACAAGGATCAATGATCAATGAAGAACGAACGATGAAGAATGAACAAGGATCAATGATCAATGAAGAATGAACGATGAAGAATGAAGAAGGATCAAGGATCAATGACAAATGAACGATGAAGAATGAACAAGGATCATTGATCAATGAAGAATGAACGATGCAGAATGAACAAGGATCAATGGTCAATGACGAATGAACGATGAAGAATGAACAAGTATCAATGATCAATGAAGAATGAACGATGAAGAATGAACAAGGATCAATGCTCAATGACGAATGAACGATGAAGAATGAACAAGGATCAATCATCCATGAAGAATGAACGATGAAGAATGAACAAGGATCTATGATCAATGAACAATAAACGATGAAGAATGAACAAGGATCAATGATCAATGAAGAATGAACGATGAAGAATGAACAAGGATCAATGGTCAATGACGAATGAACGATAAAGAATGAATTAGGACTAATAATCAATGAAGAATGAACGATGAAGAATGAACAAGGATCATTGATCAATGAAGAATGCACAATGAAGAACGAACAAGGATCAATGATCAATGAAGAATGAACGATGAAGAATGAACAAGCATCAATGATCAATGAAGAATGAACGATGAAAAATGAACAAGGATCAATGATTGATGAAGAATGAATGATGAAAAATGAACAAGGATCAATGATCAATGTAGAATGAACGATGAAGAATTAACAAGGATCAATGGTCAATGACGAATGAACTATGAAGAATGTACAAGGATCAATGATCAATGAAGTATGAACGATGAAGAATGAACAAGGATCAATGATCAATGAAGAATGAACGATGAAGAATGAAAAAGGATTAATGGTCAATGACGAATGAACGATGAAGAATGAACAAGGATCAATGATCAATGAAGAATGAACGATGAAGAATGAACAAGGATCAATGATCAATGAAGAATGAACGATGAAGAATGAACAAGGATCAATGATCAATGACGAATGAACGATGAAGAATGAACAAGGATCAATTACCAATGAAGAATGAACGATGAAGAATGAACAAGGATCAATGATCAATGACGAATGAACGATGAAGAATGAACAAGGATCAATTACCAATGAAGAATGAACGATGAAGAATGAACAAGGATCAATGATCAATGAAGAATGAACGATGAAGAATGAACAAGGATCAATGATCAATGAAGAATGAACAAGGATCAATGATCAATGACGAATGAACGATGAAGAATGAACAAGGATCAATGATCAATGAAGAATGAACGATGAAGAATGAACAAGGATCAATGATCAATGACGAATGAACGATGAAGAATGAACAAGGATCAATTACCAATGAAGAATGAACGATGAAGAATGAACAAGGATCAATGATCAATGACGAATGAACGATGAAGAATGAACAAGGATCAATGATCAATGAAGAATGAACAATGAAGAATGAACAAGGATCAATGATCAATGACGAATGAACGATGAAGAATGAACAAGGATCAATGATCAATGAAGAATGAACGGTGAAGAATGAACAAGGATCAATGGTCAATGACGAATGAACGATGAAGAATGAACAAGGATCAATGATCAATGAAAAATAAACGATAAAGAATGAACAAGGATCAATGCTCAATGACGAATGAACATTGAAGAATGAACAAGGATCAATGATCAATGAAGAATGAATGATGAAGAATGAACAAGGATCAATGCTCAATGACGAATGAACAATGAAGAATGAACAAGGATCAATGATCAATGAAGAATGAACTATGAAGAATGAACAAGGATCAATGATCAATGAAGAACGAACGATGAAGAATGAACAAGGATCAATGATCAATGAAGAATGAACGATGAAGAATGAAGAAGGATCAAGGATCAATGACAAATGAACGATGAAGAATGAACAAGGATCATTGATCAATGAAGAATGAACGATGAAGAATGAACAAGGATCAATGATCATTGACGAATGAACGATGAAGAATGAACAAGGATCAATGATCAATGAAGAATAAACGATGAAGAATGAACAAGGATCAATGATCAATGAAGAATGAACGATGAAGAATGAACAAGGATCAATGATCAATGACGAATGAACGATGAAGAATGAACAAGGATCAATTACCAATGAAGAATGAACGATGAAGAATGAACAAGGATCAATGATCAATGAAGAATGAACGATGAAGAATGAACAAGGATCAATGATCAATGAAGAATGAACAAGGATCAATGATCAATGACGAATAAACGATGAAGAATGAACAAGGATCAATGATCAATGAAGAATGAACGGTGAAGAATGAAGAAGGATCAATGGTCAATGACGAATGAACGATGAAGAATGAACAAGGATCAATGATCAATGAAAAATGAACGATGAAGAATGAACAAGGATCAATGCTCAATGACGAATGAACGATGAAGAATGAACAAGGATCAATGATCAATGAAGAATGAATGATGAAGAATGAACAAGGATCAATGCTCAATGACGAATGAACAATGAAGAATGAACAAGGATCAATGATCAATGAAGAATGAACGATGAAGAATGAACAAGCATCAATGATCAATGAAGAATGAACGATGAAAAATGAACAAGGATCAATGATTAATGAAGAATGAATGATGAAAAATGAACAAGGATCAATGATCAATGTAGAATGAACGATGAAGAATGAACAAGGATCAATGGTCAATGACGAAAGAACGATGAAGAATGAACAAGGATCAATGATCAATGAAGTATGAACGATGAAGAATGAACAAGGATCAATGATCAATGAAGAATGAACGATGAAGAATGAAAAAGGATTAATGGTCAATGACGAATGAACGATGAAGAATGAACAAGGATCAATGATCAATGAAGAATGAACGATGAAGAATGAACAAGGATCAATGATCAATGAAGAATGAACGATGAAGAATGAACAAGGATCAATGATCAATGACGAATGAACGATGAAGAATGAACAAGGATCAATTACCAATGAAGAATGAACGATGAAGAATGAACAAGGATCAATGATCAATGAAGAATGAACGATGAAGAATGAACAAGGATCAATGATCAATGAAGAATGAACAAGGATCAATGATCAATGACGAATGAACGATGAAGAATGAACAAGGATCAATGATCAATGAAGAATGAACGGTGAAGAATGAAGAAGGATCAATGGTCAATGACGAATGAACGATGAAGAATGAACAAGGATCAATGATCAATGAAAAATGAACGATGAAGAATGAACAAGGATCAATGCTCAATGACGAATGAACGATGAAGAATGAACAAGGATCAATGATCAATGAAGAATGAATGATGAAGAATGAACAAGGATCAATGCTCAATGACGAATGAACAATGAAGAATGAACAAGGATCAATGATCAATGAAGAATGAACTATGAAGAATGAACAAGGATCAATGATCAATGAAGAACGAACGATGAAGAATGAACAAGGATCAATGATCAATGAAGAATGAACGATGAAGAATGAAGAAGGATCAAGGATCAATGACAAATGAACGATGAAGAATGAACAAGGATCATTGATCAATGAAGAATGAACGATGAAGAATGAACAAGGATCAATGGTCAATGACGAATGAACGATGAAGAATGAACAAGTATCAATGATCAATGAAGAATGAACGATGAAGAATGAACAAGGATCAATGCTCAATGACGAATGAACGATGAAGAATGAACAAGGATCAATCATCCATGAAGAATGAACGATGAAGAATGAACAAGGATCTATGATCAATGAACAATAAACGATGAAGAATGAACAAGGATCAATGATCAATGAAGAATGAACGATGAAGAATGAACAAGGATCAATGGTCAATGACGAATGAACGATAAAGAATGAATTAGGACTAATAATCAATGAAGAATGAACGATGAAGAATGAACAAGGATCATTGATCAATGAAGAATGCACAATGAAGAACGAACAAGGATCAATGATCAATGAAGAATGAACGATGAAGAATGAACAAGCATCAATGATCAATGAAGAATGAACGATGAAAAATGAACAAGGATCAATGATTAATGAAGAATGAATGATGAAAAATGAACAAGGATCAATGATCAATGTAGAATGAACGATGAAGAATTAACAAGGATCAATGGTCAATGACGAATGAACTATGAAGAATGTACAAGGATCAATGATCAATGAAGTATGAACGATGAAGAATGAACAAGGATCAATGATCAATGAAGAATGAACGATGAAGAATGAAAAAGGATTAATGGTCAATGACGAATGAACGATGAAGAATGAACAAGGATCAATGATCAATGAAGAATGAACGATGAAGAATGAACAAGGATCAATGATCAATGAAGAATGAACGATGAAGAATGAACAAGGATCAATGATCAATGACGAATGAACGATGAAGAATGAACAAGGATCAATTACCAATGAAGAATGAACGATGAAGAATGAACAAGGATCAATGATCAATGACGAATGAACGATGAAGAATGAACAAGGATCAATGATCAATGAAGAATGAACAATGAAGAATGAACAAGGATCAATGATCAATGACGAATGAACGATGAAGAATGAACAAGGATCAATGATCAATGAAGAATGAACGGTGAAGAATGAACAAGGATCAATGGTCAATGACGAATGAACGATGAAGAATGAACAAGGATCAATGATCAATGAAAAATAAACGATAAAGAATGAACAAGGATCAATGCTCAATGACGAATGAACGATGAAGAATGAACAAGGATCAATGATCAATGAAGAATGAATGATGAAGAATGAACAAGGATCAATGCTCAATGACGAATGAACAATGAAGAATGAACAAGGATCAATGATCAATGAAGAATGAACTATGAAGAATGAACAAGGATCAATGATCAATGAAGAACGAACGATGAAGAATGAACAAGGATCAATGATCAATGAAGAATGAACGATGAAGAATGAAGAAGGATCAAGGATCAATGACAAATGAACGATGAACAATGAACAAGGATCATTGATCAATGAAGAATGAACGATGAAGAATGAACAAGGATCAATGATCATTGACGAATGAACGATGAAGAATGAACAAGGATCAATGATCAATGAAGAATAAACGATGAAGAATGAACAAGGATCAATGATCAATGAAGAATGAACGATGAAGAATGAACAAGGATCAATGATCAATGACGAATGAACGATGAAGAATGAACAAGGATCAATGATCAATGAAGAATGAACGATGAAGAATGAACAAGGATCAATGGTCAATGACGAATGAACGATGAAGAATGAACAAGGATCAATGATCAATGAAGAATGAACGATGAAGAATGAACAAGGATCAATGCTCAATGACGAATGAACGATGAAGAATGAACAAGGTTCAATGATCAATGAAGAATGAACGATGAAGAATGAACAAGGATCAATGCTCAATGACGAATGAACGATGAAGAATGAACAAGGATCAATGATCAATGAAGAATGAAGGATGAAGAATGAACAAGGATCAATGCTCAATGACGAATGAACGATGAAGAATGAACAAGGATCAATGATCAATGAAGAATGAACGATGAAGAATGAACAAGGATCAATGATCAATGAAGAATGAACGATGAAGAATGAACAAGGATCAATGATCAATGAAGAATGAACGATGAAGAATGAACAAGGATCAATGATCAATGACGAATGAACAATGAAGAATGAACAAGGATCATTGATCAATGAAGAATGAACGATGAAGAATGAACAAGCATCAATGATCAATGAAGAATGAACGATGAAAAATGAACAAGGATCAATGATTAATGAAGAATGAATGATGAAAAATGAACAAGGATCAATGATCAATGTAGAATGAACGATGAAGAATTAACAAGGATCAATGGTCAATGACGAATGAACTATGAAGAATGAACAAGGATCAATGATCAATGAAGTATGAACGATGAAGAATGAACAAGGATCAATGATCAATGAAGAATGAACGATGAAGAATGAAAAAGGATTAATGGTCAATGACGAATGAACGATGAAGAATGAACAAGGATCAATGATCAATGAAGAATGAACGATGAAGAATGAACAAGGATCAATGATCAATGAAGAATGAACGATGAAGAATGAACAAGGATCAATGATCAATGACGAATGAACGATGAAGAATGAACAAGGATCAATTACCAATGAAGAATGAACGATGAAGAATGAACAAGGATCAATGATCAATGACGAATGAACGATGAAGAATGAACAAGGATCAATGATCAATGAAGAATGAACAATGAAGAATGAACAAGGATCAATGATCAATGACGAATGAACGATGAAGAATGAACAAGGATCAATGATGAATGAAGAATGAACGGTGAAGAATGAACAAGGATCAATGGTCAATGACGAATGAACGATGAAGAATGAACAAGGATCAATGATCAATGAAAAATAAACGATGAAGAATGAACAAGGATCAATGCTCAATGACGAATGAACGATGAAGAATGAACAAGGATCAATGATCAATGAAGAATGAATGATGAAGAATGAACAAGGATCAATGCTCAATGACGAATGAACAATGAAGAATGAACAAGGATCAATGATCAATGAAGAATGAACTATGAAGAATGAACAAGGATCAATGATCAATGAAGAACGAACGATGAAGAATGAACAAGGATCAATGATCAATGAAGAATGAACGATGAAGAATGAAGAAGGATCAAGGATCAATGACAAATGAACGATGAAGAATGAACAAGGATCATTGATCAATGAAGAATGAACAATGAAGAATGAACAAGGATCAATGATCATTGACGAATGAACGATGAAGAATGAACAAGGATCAATGATCAATGAAGAATAAACGATGAAGAATGAACAAGGATCAATGATCAATGAAGAATGAACGATGAAGAATGAACAAGGATCAATGATCAATGACGAATGAACGATGAAGAATGAACAAGGATCAATGATCAATGAAGAATGAACGATGAAGAATGAACAAGGATCAATGGTCAATGACGAATGAACGATGAAGAATGAACAAGGATCAATGATCAATGAAGAATGAACGATGAAGAATGAACAAGGATCAATGATCAATGACGAATGAACGATGAAGAATGAACAAGGATTAATGGTCAATGAAGAATGAAGGATGAAGAATGAACAAGGATCAATGCTCAATGACGAATGAACGATGAAGAATGAACAAGGATCAATGATCAATGAAGAATGAAGGATGAAGAATGAACAAGGATCAATGCTCAATGACGAATGAACGATGAAGAATGAACAAGGATCAATGATCAATGAAGAATGAACGATGAAGAATGAACAAGGATCAATGATCAATGAAGAATGAACGATGAAGAATGAACAAGGATCAATGATCAATGAAGAATGAACGATGAAGAATGAACAAGGATCAATGATCAATGACGAATGAACAATGAAGAATGAACAAGGATCATTGATCAATGAAGAATGAACGATGAAGAATGAATAAGGATCAATGATCTATGACGAATGAACGATGAAGAATGAACAAGGATCAATGATCAATGAAGAATAAACGATGAAGAATGAACAAGGATCAATGATCAATGAAGAATGAACGATGAAGAATGAACAAGGATCAATGATCAATGACGAATGAACGATGAAGAATGAACAAGGATCAATGATCAATGAAGAATGAACGATGAAGAATGAACAAGTATCAATGGTCAATAACGAATGAACGATGAAGAATGAACAAGGATCAATGATCAATGAAGAATGAACGATGAAGAATGAACAAGGATCAATGATCAATGACGAATGAACGATGAAGAATGAACAAGGATTAATGATCAATGAAGAATGAACAATGAAGAATGAACAAGGATCAATGATCAATGACGAATGAACGATGAAGAATGAACAAGGATCAATGATCAATGAAGAATGAACGGTGAAGAATGAACAAGGATCAATGGTCAATGACGAATGAACGATGAAGAATGAGCAAGGATCAATGATCAATGAAGAATGAACGATGAAGAATGAACAAGGATCAATGGTCAATGACGAATGAACGATGAAGAATGAACAAGGATCAATGATCAATGAAGAATGAATGATGAAGAATGAACAAGGATCAATGATCATTGACGAATGAACGATGAAGAATGAACAAGGATCAATGATCAATGAAGAATAAACGATGAAGAATGAACAAGGATCAATGATCAATGAAGAATGAACGATGAAGAATGAACAAGGTTCAATGATCAATGAAGAATGAACGATGAAGAATGAACAAGGATCAATGGTCAATGACGAATGAACGATGAAGAATGAACAAGGATCAATGATCAATGAAGAATGAACAATGAAGAATGAACAAGGATCAATGCTCAATGACGAATGAACGATGAAGAATGAACAAGGTTCAATGATCAATGAAGAATGAACGATGAAGAATGAACAAGGATCAATGCTCAATGACGAATGAACGATGAAGAATCAACAAGGATCAATGATCAATGAAGAATGAACGATGAAGAATGAACAAGGATCAATGATCAATGAAGAACGAACGATGAAGAATGAACAAGGATCAATGATCAATGAAGAATGAACGATGAAGAATGAAGAAGGATCAAGGATCAATGACAAATGAACGATGAAGAATGAACAAGGATCATTGATCAATGAAGAATGAACGATGAAGAATGAACAAGGATCAATGGTCAATGACGAATGAACGATGAAGAATGAACAAGTATCAATGATCAATGAAGAATGAACGATGAAGAATGAACAAGGATCAATGCTCAATGACGAATGAACGATGAAGAATGAACAAGGATCAATCATCCATGAAGAATGAACGATGAAGAATGAACAAGGATCTATGATCAATGAACAATAAACGATGAAGAATGAACAAGGATCAATGATCAATGAAGAATGAACGATGAAGAATGAACAAGGATCAATGGTCAATGACGAATGAACGATAAAGAATGAATTAGGACTAATAATCAATGAAGAATGAACGATGAAGAATGAACAAGGATCATTGATCAATGAAGAATGCACAATGAAGAACGAACAAGGATCAATGATCAATGAAGAATGAACGATAAAGAATGAACAAGCATCAATGATCAATGAAGAATGAACGATGAAAAATGAACAAGGATCAATGATTAATGAAGAATGAATGATGAAAAATGAACAAGGATCAATGATCAATGTAGAATGAACGATGAAGAATGAACAAGGATCAATGGTCAATGACGAATGAACGATGAAGAATGAACAAGGATCAATGATCAATGAAGTATGAACGATGAAGAATGAACAAGGATCAATGATCAATGAAGAATGAACGATGAAGAATGAAAAAGGATTAATGGTCAATGACGAATGAACGATGAAGAATGAACAAGGATCAATGATCAATGAAGAATGAACGATGAAGAATGAACAAGGATCAATGATCAATGAAGAATGAACGATGAAGAATGAACAAGGATCAATGATCAATGACGAATGAACGATGAAGAATGAACAAGGATCAATTACCAATGAAGAATGAACGATGAAGAATGAACAAGGATCAATGATCAATGACGAATGAACGATGAAGAATGAACAAGGATCAATGATCAATGAAGAATGAACAATGAAGAATGAACAAGGATCAATGATCAATGACGAATGAACGATGAACAATGAACAAGGATCAATGATCAATGAAGAATGAACGGTGAAGAATGAACAAGGATCAATGGTCAATGACGAATGAACGATGAAGAATGAACAAGGATCAATGATCAATGAAAAATGAACGATGAAGAATGAACAAGGATCAATGCTCAATGACGAATGAACGATGAAGAATGAACAAGGATCAATGATCAATGAAGAATGAATGATGAAGAATGAACAAGGATCAATGCTCAATGACGAATGAACAATGAAGAATGAACAAGGATCAATGATCAATGAAGAATGAACTATGAAGAATGAACAAGGATCAATGATCAATGAAGAACGAACGATGAAGAATGAACAAGGATCAATGATCAATGAAGAATGAACGATGAAGAATGAAGAAGGATCAAGGATCAATGACAAATGAACGATGAAGAATGAACAAGGATCATTGATCAATGAAGAATGAACGATGAAGAATGAACAAGGATCAATGATCATTGACGAATGAACGATGAAGAATGAACAAGGATCAATGATCAATGAAGAATAAACGATGAAGAATGAACAAGGATCAATGATCAATGAAGAATGAACGATGAAGAATGAACAAGGATCAATGATCAATGACGAATGAACGATGAAGAATGAACAAGGATCAATGATCAATGAAGAATGAACGATGAAGAATGAACAAGGATCAATGGTCAATGACGAATGAACGATGAAGAATGAACAAGGATCAATGATCAATGAAGAATGAACGATGAAGAATGAACAAGGATCAATGCTCAATGACGAATGAGCGATGAAGAATGAACAAGGTTCAATGATCAATGAAGAATGAACGATGAAGAATGAACAAGGATCAATGCTCAATGACGAATGAACGATGAAGAATGAACAAGGATCAATGATCAATGAAGAATGAAGGATGAAGAATGAACAAGGATCAATGCTCAATGACGAATGAACGATGAAGAATGAACAAGGATCAATGATCAATGAAGAATGAACGATGAAGAATGAACAAGGATCAATGATCAATGAAGAATGAACGATGAAGAATGAACAAGGATCAATGATCAATGACGAATGAACGATGAAGAATGAACAAGGATCATTGATCAATGAAGAATGAACGATGAAGAATGAATAAGGATCAATGATCAATGACGAATGAACGATGAAGAATGAACAAGGATCAATGATCAATGAAGAATAAACGATGAAGAATGAACAAGGATCAATGATCAATGAAGAATGAACGATGAAGAATGAACAAGGATCAATGATCAATGAAGAATGAACGATGAAGAATGAACAAGTATCAATGGTCAATAACGAATGAACGATGAAGAATGAACAAGGATCAATGATCAATGAAGAATGAACGATGAAGAATGAACAAGGATCAATGATCAATGACGAATGAACGATGAAGAATGAACAAGGATCAATGATCAATGAAGAATGAACAATGAAGAATGAACAAGGATCAATGATCAATGACGAATGAACGATGAAGAATGAACAAGGATCAATGATCAATGAAGAATGAACGGTGAAGAATGAACAAGGATCAATAGTCAATGACGAATGAACGATGAAGAATGAACAAGGATCAATGATCAATGAAGAATGAACGATGAAGAATGAACAAGGATCAATGGTCAATGACGAATGAACGATGAAGAATGAACAAGGATCAATGATCAATGAAGAATGAATGATGAAGAATGAACAAGGATCAATGATCATTGACGAATGAACGATGAAGAATGAACAAGGATCAATGATCAATGAAGAATAAACGATGAAGAATGAACAAGGATCAATGATCAATGAAGAAGGAACGATGAAGAATGAACAAGGATCAATGATCAATGAAGAATGAACGATGAAGAATAAACAAGGATCAATGGTCAATGACGAATGAACGATGAAGAATGAACAAGGATTAATGATCAATGAAGAATGAACAATGAAGAATGAACAAGGATCAATGCTCAATGACGAATGAACGATGAAGAATGAACAAGGTTCAATGATCAATGAAGAATGAACGATGAAGAATGAACAAGGATCAATGCTCAATGACGAATGAACGATGAAGAATGAACAAGGATCAATGATCAATGAAGAATGAACGATGAAGAATGAACAAGGATCAATGATCAATGAAGAATGAACGATGAAGAATGAACAAGGATCAATGATCAATGACGAATGAACGATGAAGAATGAACAAGGATCATTGATCAATGAAGAATGAACGATGAAGAATGAATAAGGATCAATGATCAATGACGAATGAACGATGAAGAATGAACAAGGATCAATGATCAATGAAGAATAAACGATGAAGAATGAACAAGAATAAATGATCAATGAAGAATGAACGATGAAGAATGAACAAGTATCAATGGTCAATGACGAATGAACGATGAAGAATGAACAAGGATCAATGATCAATGAAGAATGAACGATGAAGAATGAACAAGGATCAATGCTCAATGACGAATGAACGATGAAGAATGAACAAGGATCAAAGATCAATGAAGAATGAACGATGAAGAATGAACAAGGATCAATGATCAATGAAGAATGAACGATGAAGAATGAACAAGGATCAATGATCAATGACGAATGAACGATGAAGAATGAACAAGGATCATTGATCAATGAAGAATGAACGATGAAGAATGAATAAGGATCAATGATCAATGACGAATGAACGATGAAGAATGAACAAGGATCAATGATCAATGAAGAATAAACGATGAAGAATGAACAAGAATCAATGATCAATGAAGAATGAACGATGAAGAATGAACAAGTATCAATGGTCAATGACGAATGAACGATGAAGAATGAACAAGGATCAATGATCAATGAAGAATGAACGATGAAGAATGAACAAGGATCAATGCTCAATGACGAATGAACGATGAAGAATGAACAAGGTTCAATGATCAATGAAGAATGAACGATGAAGAATGAACAAGGATCAATGATCAATGACGAATGAACGATGAAGAATGAACAAGGATCAATGATCAATGAAGAATGAACGATGAAGAATGAACAAGGATCAATGATCAATGAAGAATGAACGATGAAGAATGAACAAGGATCAATGATCAATGAAGAATGAACGATGAAGAATGAACAAGGATCAATGATCAATGACGAATGAACGATGAAGAATGAACAAGGATCATTGATCAATGAAGAATGAATAAGGAACAATGATCAATGACGAATGAACGATGAAGAATGAACAAGGATCAATGATCAATGAAGAATAAACGATGAAGAATGAACAAGGATCAATGATCAATGAAGAATGAACGATGAACAATGAACAAGGATCAATGATCAATGACGAATGAACGATGAAGAATGAACAAGGATCATTGATCAATGAAGAATGAACGATGAAGAATGAATAAGGAACAATGATCAATGACGAATGAACGATGAAGAATGAACAAGGATCAATGATCAATGAAGAATGAACAATGAAGAATGAACAAGGATCATTGATCAATGACGAATGAACGATGAAGAATGAACAAGGATCAATGATCAATGAAGAATGAACGATGAAGAATGAACAAGGATCAATGATCAATGACGAATGAACGATGAAGAATGAACAAGGATCATTGATCAATGAAGAATGAACGATGAAGAATGAATAAGGATCAATGATGAATGACGAATGAACGATGAAGAATGAACAAGGATCAATGATCAATGAAGAATAAACGGTGAAGAATGAACAAGGATCAATGATCAATGAAGAATGAACGATGAAGAATGAACAAGTATCAATGGTCAATGACGAATGAACGATGAGGAATGAACAAGGATCAATGATCAATGAAGAATGAACGATGAAGAATGAACAAGGATCAATGCTCAATGACGAATGAACGATGAAGAATGAACAAGGTTCAATGATCAATGAAGAATAAACGATGAAGAATGAACAAGGATCAATGATCAATGACGAATGAACGATGAAGAATGAACAAGGATCAATGATCAATGAAGAATGAACGATGAAGAATGAACAAGGATCAATGATCAATGACGAATGAACGATGAAGAATGAACAAGGATCATTGATCAATGAAGAATGAACGATGAAGAATGAATAAGGAACAATGATCAATGACGAATGAACGATGAAGAATGAACAAGGATCAATGATCAATGAAGAATAAACGATGAAGAATGAACAAGGATCAATGATCAATGAAGAATGAACGATGAAGAATGAACAAGGATCAATGATCAATGACGAATGAACGATGAAGAATGAACAAGGATCATTGATCAATGAAGAATGAACGATGAAGAATGAACAAGGATCAATGATCAATGACGAATGAACGATGAAGAATGAACAAGGATCATTGATCAATGAAGAATGAACAATGAAGAATGAATAAGGAACAATGATCAATGACGAATGAACGATGAAGAATGAACAAGGATCAATGATCAATGAAGAATGAACAATGAAGAATGAACAAGGATCAATGATCAATGACGAATGAACGATGAAGAATGAACAAGGATCAATGATCAATGAAGAATGAACGGTGAAGAATGAACAAGGATCAATGGTCAATGACGAATGAACGATGAAGAATGAACAAGGATCAATGATCAATGAAAAATAAACGATGAAGAATGAACAAGGATCAATGCTCTATGACGAATGAACGATGAAGAATGAACAAGGATCAATGATCAATGAAGAATGAAATACGAAGAATGAACAAGGATCGATGCTCAATGACGAATGAACAATGAAGAATGAACAAGGATCAATGATCAATGAAGAATGAACGATGAAGAATGAACAAGGATCAAGGATCAATGACTAATGAACGATGAAGAATGAACAAGGATCATTGATCAATGAAGAATGAACGATGAAGAATGAACAAGGATCAATGATCAATGAAGAATGAACAATGAAGAATGAACAAGGATCAATGATCAATGACGAATGAACGATGAAGAATGAACAAGTATCAATGGTCAGTGACGAATGAACGATGAAGAATGAACAAGGATCAATGATCAATGAAGAATGAACGATGAAGAATGAACAAGGATCAATGATCAATGACGAATGAACGATGAAGAATGAACAAGGATCATTGATCAATGAAGAATGAACGATGAAGAATGAATAAGGAACAATGATCAATGACGAATGAACGATGAAGAATGAACAAGGATCAATGATCAATGAAGAATGAACAATGAAGAATGAACAAGGATCAATGATCAATGACGAATGAACGATGAAGAATGAACAAGGATCAATGATCAATGAAGAATGAACGGTGAAGAATGAACAAGGATCAATGGTCAATGACGAATGAACGATGAAGAATGAACAAGGATCAATGATCAATGAAAAATGAACGATGAAGAATGAACAAGGATCAATGCTCAATGACGAATGAACGATGAAGAATGAACAAGGATCAATGATCAATGAAGAATGAATGATGAAGAATGAACAAGGATCAATGCTCAATGACGAATGAACAAGGATCAATGATCAATGAAGAATGAACTATGAAGAATGAACAAGGATCAATGATCAATGAAGAACGAACGATGAAGAATGAACAAGGATCAATGATCAATGAAGAATGAACGATGAAGAATGAAGAAGGATCAAGGATCAATGATAAATGAACGATGAAGAATGAACAAGGATCAATGATCAATGAAGAATAAACGATGAAGAATGAACAAGGATCAATGATCAATGAAGAATGAACGATGAAGAATGAACAAGGATCAATGATCAATGACGAATGAACGATGAAGAATGAACAAGGATCAATGATCAATGAAGAATGAACGATGAAGAATGAACAAGGATCAATGGTCAATGACGAATGAACGATGAAGAATGAACAAGGATCAATGATCAATGAAGAATAAACGATGAAGAATGAACAAGGATCAATGCTCAATGACGAATGAACAATGAAGAATGAACAAGGTTCAATGATCAATGAAAAATGAACGATGAAGAATGAACAAGGATCAATGCTCAATGACGAATGAACGATGAAGAATGAACAAGGATCAATGATCAATGAAGAATGAACAATGAAGAATGAACAAGGATGAATGATCAATGACGAATGAACGATGAAGAATGAACAAGGATCAATGATCAATGAAGAATGAACGGTGAAGAATGAACAAGGATCAATGGTCAATGACGAATGAACGATGAAGAATGAACAAGGATCAATGATCAATGAAAAATGAACGATGAAAAATGAACAAGGATCAATGCTCTATGACGAATGAACGATGAAGAATGAACAAGGATCAATGATCAATGAAGAATGAAAGATGAAGAATGAACAAGGATCGATGCTCAATGACGAATGAACAATGAAGAATGAACAAGGATCAATGATCAATGAAGAATGAACTATGAAGAATGAACAAGGATCAATGATCAATGAAGAATGAACGATGAAGAATGAACAAGGATCAATGATCAATGAAGAATGAACGATGAAGAATGAACAAGGATCAAGGATCAATGACTAATGAACGATGAAGAATGAACAAGGATCATTGATCAATGAAGAATGAACGATGAAGAATGAACAAGGATCAATGATCATTGACGAATGAACGAGGAAGAATGAACAAGGATCAATGATCAATGAAGAATAAACGATGAAGAATGAACAAGGATCAATGATCAATGAAGAATGAACGATGAAGAATGAACAAGGATCAATGATCAATGACGAATGAACGATGAAGAATGAACAAGGATCAATGATCAATGAAGAATGAACGATGAAGAATGAACAAGGATCAATGATCAATGACGAATGAACGATGAAGAATGAACAAGGATCATTGATCAATGAAGAATGAACGATGAAGAATGAATAAGGATCAATGATGAATGACGAATGAACGATGAAGAATGAACAAGGATCAATGATCAATGAAGAATAAACGATGAAGAATGAACAAGGATCAATGATCAATGAAGAATGAACGATGAAGAATGAACAAGTATCAATGGTCAATGACGAATGAACGATGAGGAATGAACAAGGATCAATGATCAATGAAGAATGAACGATGAAGAATGAACAAGGATCAATGCTCAATGACGAATGAACGATGAAGAATGAACAAGGTTCAATGATCAATGAAGAATGAACAATGAAGAATGAACAAGGATCAATGATCAATGACGAATGAACGATGAAGAATGAACAAGGATCAATGATCAATGAAGAATGAACGGTGAAGAATGAACAAGGATCAATAGTCAATGACGAATGAACGATGAAGAATGAACAAGGATCAATGATCAATGAAGAATGAACGATGAAGAATGAACAAGGATCAATGGTCAATGACGAATGAACGATGAAGAATGAACAAGGATCAATGATCAATGAAGAATGAATGATGAAGAATGAACAAGGATCAATGATCATTGACGAATGAACGATGAAGAATGAACAAGGATCAATGATCAATGAAGAATAAACGATGAAGAATGAACAAGGATCAATGATCAATGAAGAAGGAACGATGAAGAATGAACAAGGATCAATGATCAATGAAGAATGAACGATGAAGAATAAACAAGGATCAATGGTCAATGACGAATGAACGATGAAGAATGAACAAGGATTAATGATCAATGAAGAATGAACAATGAAGAATGAACAAGGATCAATGCTCAATGACGAATGAACGATGAAGAATGAACAAGGTTCAATGATCAATGAAGAATGAACGATGAAGAATGAACAAGGATCAATGCTCAATGACGAATGAACGATGAAGAATGAACAAGGATCAATGATCAATGAAGAATGAACGATGAAGAATGAACAAGGATCAATGATCAATGAAGAATGAACGATGAAGAATGAACAAGGATCAATGATCAATGACGAATGAACGATGAAGAATGAACAAGGATCATTGATCAATGAAGAATGAACGATGAAGAATGAATAAGGATCAATGATCAATGACGAATGAACGATGAAGAATGAACAAGGATCAATGATCAATGAAGAATAAACGATGAAGAATGAACAAGAATAAATGATCAATGAAGAATGAACGATGAAGAATGAACAAGTATCAATGGTCAATGACGAATGAACGATGAAGAATGAACAAGGATCAATGATCAATGAAGAATGAACGATGAAGAATGAACAAGGATCAATGCTCAATGACGAATGAACGATGAAGAATGAACAAGGATCAAAGATCAATGAAGAATGAACGATGAAGAATGAACAAGGATCAATGATCAATGAAGAATGAACGATGAAGAATGAACAAGGATCAATGATCAATGACGAATGAACGATGAAGAATGAACAAGGATCATTGATCAATGAAGAATGAACGATGAAGAATGAATAAGGATCAATGATCAATGACGAATGAACGATGAAGAATGAACAAGGATCAATGATCAATGAAGAATAAACGATGAAGAATGAACAAGAATCAATGATCAATGAAGAATGAACGATGAAGAATGAACAAGTATCAATGGTCAATGACGAATGAACGATGAAGAATGAACAAGGATCAATGATCAATGAAGAATGAACGATGAAGAATGAACAAGGATCAATGCTCAATGACGAATGAACGATGAAGAATGAACAAGGTTCAATGATCAATGAAGAATGAACGATGAAGAATGAACAAGGATCAATGATCAATGACGAATGAACGATGAAGAATGAACAAGGATCAATGATCAATGAAGAATGAACGATGAAGAATGAACAAGGATCAATGATCAATGAAGAATGAACGATGAAGAATGAACAAGGATCAATGATCAATGAAGAATGAACGATGAAGAATGAACAAGGATCAATGATCAATGACGAATGAACGATGAAGAATGAACAAGGATCATTGATCAATGAAGAATGAATAAGGAACAATGATCAATGACGAATGAACGATGAAGAATGAACAAGGATCAATGATCAATGAAGAATAAACGATGAAGAATGAACAAGGATCAATGATCAATGAAGAATGAACGATGAACAATGAACAAGGATCAATGATCAATGACGAATGAACGATGAAGAATGAACAAGGATCATTGATCAATGAAGAATGAACGATGAAGAATGAATAAGGAACAATGATCAATGACGAATGAACGATGAAGAATGAACAAGGATCAATGATCAATGAAGAATGAACAATGAAGAATGAACAAGGATCATTGATCAATGACGAATGAACGATGAAGAATGAACAAGGATCAATGATCAATGAAGAATGAACGATGAAGAATGAACAAGGATCAATGATCAATGACGAATGAACGATGAAGAATGAACAAGGATCATTGATCAATGAAGAATGAACGATGAAGAATGAATAAGGATCAATGATGAATGACGAATGAACGATGAAGAATGAACAAGGATCAATGATCAATGAAGAATAAACGGTGAAGAATGAACAAGGATCAATGATCAATGAAGAATGAACGATGAAGAATGAACAAGTATCAATGGTCAATGACGAATGAACGATGAGGAATGAACAAGGATCAATGATCAATGAAGAATGAACGATGAAGAATGAACAAGGATCAATGCTCAATGACGAATGAACGATGAAGAATGAACAAGGTTCAATGATCAATGAAGAATGAACGATGAAGAATGAACAAGGATCAATGATCAATGACGAATGAACGATGAAGAATGAACAAGGATCAATGATCAATGAAGAATGAACGATGAAGAATGAACAAGGATCAATGATCAATGACGAATGAACGATGAAGAATGAACAAGGATCATTGATCAATGAAGAATGAACGATGAAGAATGAATAAGGAACAATGATCAATGACGAATGAACGATGAAGAATGAACAAGGATCAATGATCAATGAAGAATAAACGATGAAGAATGAACAAGGATCAATGATCAATGAAGAATGAACGATGAAGAATGAACAAGGATCAATGATCAATGACGAATGAACGATGAAGAATGAACAAGGATCATTGATCAATGAAGAATGAACGATGAAGAATGAACAAGGATCAATGATCAATGACGAATGAACGATGAAGAATGAACAAGGATCATTGATCAATGAAGAATGAACAATGAAGAATGAATAAGGAACAATGATCAATGACGAATGAACGATGAAGAATGAACAAGGATCAATGATCAATGAAGAATGAACAATGAAGAATGAACAAGGATCAATGATCAATGACGAATGAACGATGAAGAATGAACAAGGATCAATGATCAATGAAGAATGAACGGTGAAGAATGAACAAGGATCAATGGTCAATGACGAATGAACGATGAAGAATGAACAAGGATCAATGATCAATGAAAAATAAACGATGAAGAATGAACAAGGATCAATGCTCTATGACGAATGAACGATGAAGAATGAACAAGGATCAATGATCAATGAAGAATGAAATACGAAGAATGAACAAGGATCGATGCTCAATGACGAATGAACAATGAAGAATGAACAAGGATCAATGATCAATGAAGAATGAACGATGAAGAATGAACAAGGATCAAGGATCAATGACTAATGAACGATGAAGAATGAACAAGGATCATTGATCAATGAAGAATGAACGATGAAGAATGAACAAGGATCAATGATCAATGAAGAATGAACAATGAAGAATGAACAAGGATCAATGATCAATGACGAATGAACGATGAAGAATGAACAAGGATCAATGATCAATGAAGAATGAACGATGAAGAATGAACAAGTATCAATGGTCAGTGACGAATGAACGATGAAGAATGAACAAGGATCAATGATCAATGAAGAATGAACGATGAAGAATGAACAAGGATCAATGATCAATGACGAATGAACGATGAAGAATGAACAAGGATCATTGATCAATGAAGAATGAACGATGAAGAATGAATAAGGAACAATGATCAATGACGAATGAACGATGAAGAATGAACAAGGATCAATGATCAATGAAGAATGAACAATGAAGAATGAACAAGGATCAATGATCAATGACGAATGAACGATGAAGAATGAACAAGGATCAATGATCAATGAAGAATGAACGGTGAAGAATGAACAAGGATCAATGGTCAATGACGAATGAACGATGAAGAATGAACAAGGATCAATGATCAATGAAAAATGAACGATGAAGAATGAACAAGGATCAATGCTCAATGACGAATGAACGATGAAGAATGAACAAGGATCAATGATCAATGAAGAATGAATGATGAAGAATGAACAAGGATCAATGCTCAATGACGAATGAACAAGGATCAATGATCAATGAAGAATGAACTATGAAGAATGAACAAGGATCAATGATCAATGAAGAACGAACGATGAAGAATGAACAAGGATCAATGATCAATGAAGAATGAACGATGAAGAATGAAGAAGGATCAAGGATCAATGATAAATGAACGATGAAGAATGAACAAGGATCAATGATCAATGAAGAATAAACGATGAAGAATGAACAAGGATCAATGATCAATGAAGAATGAACGATGAAGAATGAACAAGGATCAATGATCAATGACGAATGAACGATGAAGAATGAACAAGGATCAATGATCAATGAAGAATGAACGATGAAGAATGAACAAGGATCAATGGTCAATGACGAATGAACGATGAAGAATGAACAAGGATCAATGATCAATGAAGAATAAACGATGAAGAATGAACAAGGATCAATGCTCAATGACGAATGAACAATGAAGAATGAACAAGGTTCAATGATCAATGAAAAATGAACGATGAAGAATGAACAAGGATCAATGCTCAATGACGAATGAACGATGAAGAATGAACAAGGATCAATGATCAATGAAGAATGAACAATGAAGAATGAACAAGGATGAATGATCAATGACGAATGAACGATGAAGAATGAACAAGGATCAATGATCAATGAAGAATGAACGGTGAAGAATGAACAAGGATCAATGGTCAATGACGAATGAACGATGAAGAATGAACAAGGATCAATGATCAATGAAAAATGAACGATGAAAAATGAACAAGGATCAATGCTCTATGACGAATGAACGATGAAGAATGAACAAGGATCAATGATCAATGAAGAATGAAAGATGAAGAATGAACAAGGATCGATGCTCAATGACGAATGAACAATGAAGAATGAACAAGGATCAATGATCAATGAAGAATGAACTATGAAGAATGAACAAGGATCAATGATCAATGAAGAATGAACGATGAAGAATGAACAAGGATCAATGATCAATGAAGAATGAACGATGAAGAATGAACAAGGATCAAGGATCAATGACTAATGAACGATGAAGAATGAACAAGGATCATTGATCAATGAAGAATGAACGATGAAGAATGAACAAGGATCAATGATCATTGACGAATGAACGAGGAAGAATGAACAAGGATCAATGATCAATGAAGAATGAACAATGAAGAATGAACAAGGATCATTGATCAATGACGAATGAACGATGAAGAATGAACAAGGATCAATGATCAATGAAGAATGAACGATGAAGAATGAACAAGGATCAATGATCAATGACGAATGAACGATGAAGAATGAACAAGGATCATTGATCAATGAAGAATGAACGATGAAGAATGAATAAGGATCAATGATGAATGACGAATGAACGATGAAGAATGAACAAGGATCAATGATCAATGAAGAATAAACGGTGAAGAATGAACAAGGATCAATGATCAATGAAGAATGAACGATGAAGAATGAACAAGTATCAATGGTCAATGACGAATGAACGATGAGGAATGAACAAGGATCAATGATCAATGAAGAATGAACGATGAAGAATGAACAAGGATCAATGCTCAATGACGAATGAACGATGAAGAATGAACAAGGTTCAATGATCAATGAAGAATGAACGATGAAGAATGAACAAGGATCAATGATCAATGACGAATGAACGATGAAGAATGAACAAGGATCAATGATCAATGAAGAATGAACGATGAAGAATGAACAAGGATCAATGATCAATGACGAATGAACGATGAAGAATGAACAAGGATCATTGATCAATGAAGAATGAACGATGAAGAATGAATAAGGAACAATGATCAATGACGAATGAACGATGAAGAATGAACAAGGATCAATGATCAATGAAGAATAAACGATGAAGAATGAACAAGGATCAATGATCAATGAAGAATGAACGATGAAGAATGAACAAGGATCAATGATCAATGACGAATGAACGATGAAGAATGAACAAGGATCATTGATCAATGAAGAATGAACGATGAAGAATGAACAAGGATCAATGATCAATGACGAATGAACGATGAAGAATGAACAAGGATCATTGATCAATGAAGAATGAACAATGAAGAATGAATAAGGAACAATGATCAATGACGAATGAACGATGAAGAATGAACAAGGATCAATGATCAATGAAGAATGAACAATGAAGAATGAACAAGGATCAATGATCAATGACGAATGAACGATGAAGAATGAACAAGGATCAATGATCAATGAAGAATGAACGGTGAAGAATGAACAAGGATCAATGGTCAATGACGAATGAACGATGAAGAATGAACAAGGATCAATGATCAATGAAAAATAAACGATGAAGAATGAACAAGGATCAATGCTCTATGACGAATGAACGATGAAGAATGAACAAGGATCAATGATCAATGAAGAATGAAATACGAAGAATGAACAAGGATCGATGCTCAATGACGAATGAACAATGAAGAATGAACAAGGATCAATGATCAATGAAGAATGAACGATGAAGAATGAACAAGGATCAAGGATCAATGACTAATGAACGATGAAGAATGAACAAGGATCATTGATCAATGAAGAATGAACGATGAAGAATGAACAAGGATCAATGATCAATGAAGAATGAACAATGAAGAATGAACAAGGATCAATGATCAATGACGAATGAACGATGAAGAATGAACAAGGATCAATGATCAATGAAGAATGAACGATGAAGAATGAACAAGTATCAATGGTCAGTGACGAATGAACGATGAAGAATGAACAAGGATCAATGATCAATGAAGAATGAACGATGAAGAATGAACAAGGATCAATGATCAATGACGAATGAACGATGAAGAATGAACAAGGATCATTGATCAATGAAGAATGAACGATGAAGAATGAATAAGGAACAATGATCAATGACGAATGAACGATGAAGAATGAACAAGGATCAATGATCAATGAAGAATGAACAATGAAGAATGAACAAGGATCAATGATCAATGACGAATGAACGATGAAGAATGAACAAGGATCAATGATCAATGAAGAATGAACGGTGAAGAATGAACAAGGATCAATGGTCAATGACGAATGAACGATGAAGAATGAACAAGGATCAATGATCAATGAAAAATGAACGATGAAGAATGAACAAGGATCAATGCTCAATGACGAATGAACGATGAAGAATGAACAAGGATCAATGATCAATGAAGAATGAACAATGAAGAATGAACAAGGATGAATGATCAATGACGAATGAACGATGAAGAATGAACAAGGATCAATGATCAATGAAGAATGAACGGTGAAGAATGAACAAGGATCAATGGTAATTGACGAATGAACGATGAAGAATGAACAAGGATCAATGATCAATGAAAAATGAACGATGAAAAATGAACAAGGATCAATGCTCTATGACGAATGAACGATGAAGAATGAACAAGGATCAATGATCAATGAAGAATGAAAGATGAAGAATGAACAAGGATCGATGCTCAATGACGAATGAACAATGAAGAATGAACAAGGATCAATGATCAATGAAGAATGAACTATGAAGAATGAACAAGGATCAATGATCAATGAAGAATGAACGATGAAGAATGAACAAGGATCAATGATCAATGAAGAATGAACGATGAAGAATGAACAAGGATCAAGGATCAATGACTAATGAACGATGAAGAATGAACAAGGATCATTGATCAATGAAGAATGAACGATGAAGAATGAACAAGGATCAATGATCATTGACGAATGAACGAGGAAGAATGAACAAGGATCAATGATCAATGAAGAATAAACGATGAAGAATGAACAAGGATCAATGATCAATGAAGAATGAACGATGAAGAATGAACAAGGATCAATGATCAATGACGAATGAACGATGAAGAATGAACAAGGATCAATGATCAATGAAGAATGAACGATGAAGAATGAACAAGGATCAATGATCAATGACGAATGAACGATGAAGAATGAACAAGGATCATTGATCAATGAAGAATGAACGATGAAGAATGAATAAGGATCAATGATGAATGACGAATGAACGATGAAGAATGAACAAGGATCAATGATCAATGAAGAATAAACGATGAAGAATGAACAAGGATCAATGATCAATGAAGAATGAACGATGAAGAATGAACAAGTATCAATGGTCAATGACGAATGAACGATGAGGAATGAACAAGGATCAATGATCAATGAAGAATGAACGATGAAGAATGAACAAGGATCAATGCTCAATGACGAATGAACGATGAAGAATGAACAAGGTTCAATGATCAATGAAGAATGAACGATGAAGAATGAACAAGGATCAATGATCAATGACGAATGAACGATGAAGAATGAACAAGGATCAATGATCAATGAAGAATGAACGATGAAGAATGAACAAGGATCAATGATCAATGAAGAATGAACGATGAAGAATGAACAAGGATCAATGATCAATGAAGAATGAACGATGAAGAATGAACAAGGATCAATGATCAATGACGAATGAACGATGAAGAATGAACAAGGATCATTGATCAATGAAGAATGAACGATGAAGAATGAATAAGGAACAATGATCAATGACGAATGAACGATGAAGAATGAACAAGGATCAATGATCAATGAAGAATAAACGATGAAGAATGAACAAGGATCAATGATCAATGAAGAATGAACGATGAAGAATGAACAAGGATCAATGATCAATGACGAATCAACGATGAAGAATGAACAAGGATCATTGATCCATGAAGAATGAACGATGAAGAATGAATAAGGAACAATGATCAATGACGAATGAACGATGAAGAATGAACAAGGATCAATGATCAATGAAGAATGAACAATGAAGAATGAACAAGGATCAATGATCAATGACGAATGAACGATGAAGAATGAACAAGGATCAATGATCAATGAAGAATAAACGATGAAGAATGAACAAGGATCAATGATCAATGAAGAATGAACGATGAAGAATGAACAAGTATCAATGGTCAATGACGAATGAACGATGAAGAATGAACAAGGATCAATGATCAATGAAGAATGAACGATGAAGAATGAACAAGGATCAATGATCAATGACGAATGAACGATGAAGAATGAACAAGGATCATTGATCAATGAAGAATGAACGATGAAGAATGAATAAGGAACAATGATCAATGACGAATGAACGATGAAGAATGAACAAGGATCAATGATCAATGAAGAATGAACAATGAAGAATGAACAAGGATCAATGATCAATGACGAATGAACGATGAAGAATGAACAAGGATCAATGATCAATGAAGAATGAACGGTGAAGAATGAACAAGGATCAATGGTCAATGACGAATGAACGATGAAGAAGGAACAAGGATCAATGCTCTATGACGAATGAACGATGAAGAATGAACAAGGATCAATGATCAATGAAGAATGAATGATGAAGAATGAACAAGGATCGATGGTCAATGACGAATGAACAATGAAGAATGAACAAGGATCAATGATCAATGAAGAATGAACTATGAAGAATGAACAAGGATCAATGATCAATGAAGAATGAACGATGAAGAATGAACAAGGATCAATGATCAATGAAGAATGAACGATGAAGAATGAACAAGGATCAAGGATCAATGATGAATGAACGATGAAGAATGAACAAGGATCATTGATCAATGAAGAATGAACGATGAAGAATGAACAAGGATCAATGATCATTGACGAATGAACGATGAAGAATGAACAAGGATCAATGATCAATGAAGAATAAACGATGAAGAATGAACAAGGATCAATGATCAATGAAGAATGAACGATGAAGAATGAACAAGGATCAATGATCAATGAAGAATGAACGATGAAGAATGAACAAGGATCAATGGTCAATGACGAATGAACGATGAAGAATGAACAAGGATCAATGATCAATGAAGAATGAACGATGAAGAATGAACAAGGATCAATGCTCAATGACGAATGAACGATGAAGAATGAACAAGGTTCAATGATCAATGAAGAATGGACGATGAAGAATGAACAAGAATCAATGCTCAATGACGAATGAACGATGAAGAATGAACAAGGATCAATGATCAATGAAGAATGAACGATGAAGAATGAACAAGGATCAATGATTAATGAAGAATGAACGATGAAGAATGAACAAGGATCAATGATCAATGACGAATGAACGATGAAGAATGAACAAGGATCATTATTCAATGAAGAATGAACGATGAAGAATGAACAAGGATCAATGATCAATGAAGAATAAACGATGAAGAATGAACAAGGATCAATGATCAATGAAGAATGAACGATGAAGAATAAACAAGTATCAATGGTCAATGACGAATGAACGATGAAGAATGAACAAGCATCAATGATCAATGAAGAATGAACGATGAAGAATGAACAAGGATCAATGATCAATGAAGAATGAACGATGAAGAATGAACAAGGATCAATGATCAATGAAGAATGAACGATGAAGAATGAACAAGGATCAATGATCAATGAAGAATGAACGATGAAGAATGAACAAGGATCAATGATCAATGACGAATGAACGATGAAGAATGAACAAGGATCATTGATCAATGAAGAATGAACGATGAAGAATGAACAAGGATCAATGATCAATGAAGAATGAACGATGAAGAATGAACAAGGATCAATGATCAATGACGAATGAACGATGAAGAATGAACAAGGATCAATGATCAATGAAGAATGAACGATGAAGAATGAACAAGGATCAATGATCAATGAAGAATGAACGATGAAGAATGAACAAGGATCAATGATCAATGAAGAATGAACGATGAAGAATGAACAAGGATCAATGATCAATGACGAATGAACGATGAAGAATGAACAAGGATCATTGATCAATGAAGAATGAACGATGAAGAATGAATAAGGAACAATGATCAATGACGAATGAACGATGAAGAATGAACAAGGTTCAATGATCAATGAAAAATGAACGATGAAGAATGAACAAGGATCAATGCTCAATGACGAATGAACGATGAAGAATGAACAAGGATCAATGATCAATGAAGAATGAACGATGAAGAATGAACAAGTATCAATGGTCAATGACGAATGAACGATGAAGAATGAACAAGGATCAATGATCAATGAAGAATGAACGATGAAGAATGAACAAGGATCAATGATCAATGACGAATGAACGATGAAGAATGAACAAGGATCATTAATCAATGAAGAATGAACGATGAAGAATGAATAAGGAATAATGATCAATGACGAATGAACGATGAAGAATGAACAAGGATCAATGATCAATGAAGAATGAACAATGAAGAATGAACAAGGATCAATGATCAATGACGAATGAACGATGAAGAATGAACAAGGATCAATGATCAATGAAGAATGAACGGTGAAGAATGAACAAGGATCAATGGTCAATGACGAATGAACGATGAAGAATGAACAAGGATCAATGCTCTATGACGAATGAACGATGAAGAATGAACAAGGATCAATGATCAATGAAGAATGAATGATGAAGAATGAACAAGGATCGATGGTCAATGACGAATGAACAATGAAGAATGAACAAGGATCAATGATCAATGAAGAATGAACTATGAAGAATGAACAAGGATCAATGATCAATGAAGAATGAACGATGAAGAATGAACAAGGATCAATGATCAATGAAGAATGAACGATGAAGAATGAACAAGGATCAAGGATCAATGATGAATGAACGATGAAGAATGAACAAGGATCATTGATCAATGAAGAATGAACGATGAAGAATGAACAAGGATCAATGATCATTGACGAATGAACGATGAAGAATGAACAAGGATCAATGATCAATGAAGAATAAACGATGAAGAATGAACAAGGATCAATGATCAATGAAGAATGAACGATGAAGAATGAACAAGGATCAATGATCAATGAAGAATGAACGATGAAGAATGAACAAGGATCAATGGTCAATGACGAATGAACGATGAAGAATGAACAAGGATCAATGATCAATGAAGAATGAACGATGAAGAATGAACAAGGATCAATGCTCAATGACGAATGAACGATGAAGAATGAACAAGGTTCAATGATCAATGAAGAATGGACGATGAAGAATGAACAAGAATCAATGCTCAATGACGAATGAACGATGAAGAATGAACAAGGATCAATGATCAATGAAGAATGAACGATGAAGAATGAACAAGGATCAATGATTAATGAAGAATGAACGATGAAGAATGAACAAGGATCAATGATCAATGACGAATGAACGATGAAGAATGAACAAGGATCATTATTCAATGAAGAATGAACGATGAAGAATGAACAAGGATCAATGATCAATGAAGAATAAACGATGAAGAATGAACAAGGATCAATGATCAATGAAGAATGAACGATGAAGAATAAACAAGTATCAATGGTCAATGACGAATGAACGATGAAGAATGAACAAGCATCAATGATCAATGAAGAATGAACGATGAAGAATGAACAAGGATCAATGATCAATGAAGAATGAACGATGAAGAATGAACAAGGATCAATGATCAATGAAGAATGAACGATGAAGAATGAACAAGGATCAATGATCAATGAAGAATGAACGATGAAGAATGAACAAGGATCAATGATCAATGACGAATGAACGATGAAGAATGAACAAGGATCATTGATCAATGAAGAATGAACGATGAAGAATGAACAAGGATCAATGATCAATGAAGAATGAACGATGAAGAATGAACAAGGATCAATGATCAATGACGAATGAACGATGAAGAATGAACAAGGATCAATGATCAATGAAGAATGAACGATGAAGAATGAACAAGGATCAATGATCAATGAAGAATGAACGATGAAGAATGAACAAGGATCAATGATCAATGAAGAATGAACGATGAAGAATGAACAAGGATCAATGATCAATGACGAATGAACGATGAAGAATGAACAAGGATCATTGATCAATGAAGAATGAACGATGAAGAATGAATAAGGAACAATGATCAATGACGAATGAACGATGAAGAATGAACAAGGTTCAATGATCAATGAAAAATGAACGATGAAGAATGAACAAGGATCAATGCTCAATGACGAATGAACGATGAAGAATGAACAAGGATCAATGATCAATGAAGAATGAACAATGAAGAATGAACAAGGATCAATGATCAATGACGAATGAACGATGAAGAATGAACAAGGATCAATGATCAATGAAGAATGAACGGTGAAGAATGAACAAGGATCAATGGTCAATGACGAATGAACGATGAAGAATGAACAAGGATCAATGATCAATGAAAAATGAACGATGAAAAATGAACAAGGATCAATGCTCTATGACGAATGAACGATGAAGAATGAACAAGGATCAATGATCAATGAAGAATGAAAGATGAAGAATGAACAAGGATCGATGCTCAATGACGAATGAACAATGAAGAATGAACAAGGATCAATGATCAATGAAGAATGAACTATGAATAATGAACAAGGATCAATGATCAATGAAGAATGAACGATGAAGAATGAACAAGGATCAATGATCAATGAAGAATGAACGATGAAGAATGAACAAGGATCAAGGATCAATGACTAATGAACGATGAAGAATGAACAAGGATCATTGATCAATGAAGAATGAACGATGAAGAATGAACAAGGATCAATGATCATTGACGAATGAACGATGAAGAATGAACAAGGATCAATGATCAATGAAGAATAAACGATGAAGAATGAACAAGGATCAATGATCAATGAAGAATGAACGATGAAGAATGAACAAGGATCAATGATCAATGACGAATGAACGATGAAGAATGAACAAGGATCAATGATCAATGAAGAATGAACGATGAAGAATGAACAAGGATCAATGATCAATGAAGAATGAACGATGAAGAATGAACAAGGATCAATGCTCAATGACGAATGAACGATGAAGAATGAACAAGGTTCAATGATCAATGAAGAATGGACGATGAAGAATGAACAAGAATCAATGCTCAATGACGAATGAACGATGAAGAATGAACAAGGATCAATGATCAATGAAGAATGAACGATGAAGAATGAACAAGGATCAATGATTAATGAAGAATGAACGATGAAGAATGAACAAGGATCAATGATCAATGACGAATGAACGATGAAGAATGAACAAGGATCATTATTCAATGAAGAATGAACGATGAAGAATGAACAAGGATCAATGATCAATGAAGAATAAACGATGAAGAATGAACAAGGATCAATGATCAATGAAGAATGAACGATGAAGAATAAACAAGTATCAATGGTCAATGACGAATGAACGATGAAGAATGAACAAGCATCAATGATCAATGAAGAATGAACGATGAAGAATGAACAAGGATCAATGATCAATGAAGAATGAACGATGAAGAATGAACAAGGATCAATGATCAATGAAGAATGAACGATGAAGAATGAACAAGGATCAATGATCAATGAAGAATGAACGATGAAGAATGAACAAGGATCAATGATCAATGACGAATGAACGATGAAGAATGAACAAGGATCATTGATCAATGAAGAATGAACGATGAAGAATGAACAAGGATCAATGATCATTGACGAATGAACGATGAAGAATGAACAAGGATCAATGATCAATGAAGAATAAACGATGAAGAATGAACAAGGATCAATGATCAATGAAGAATGAACGATGAAGAATGAACAAGGATCAATGATCAATGAAGAATGAACGATGAAGAATGAACAAGGATCAATGGTCAATGACGAATGAACGATGAAGAATGAACAAGGATCAATGATCAATGAAGAATGAACGATGAAGAATGAACAAGGATCAATGCTCAATGACGAATGAACGATGAAGAATGAACAAGGTTCAATGATCAATGAAGAATGGACGATGAAGAATGAACAAGAATCAATGCTCAATGACGAATGAACGATGAAGAATGAACAAGGATCAATGATCAATGAAGAATGAACAAGGATCAATGATCAATGAAGAATGAACAAGGATCAATGATCATTGACGAATGAACGATGAAGAATGAACAAGGATCAATGATCAATGAAGAATAAACGATGAAGAATGAACAAGGATCAATGATCAATGAAGAATGAACGATGAAGAATGAACAAGGATCAATGATCAATGACGAATGAACGATGAAGAATGAACAAGGATCAATGATCAATGAAGAATGAACGATGAAGAATGAACAAGGATCAATGATCAATGAAGAATGAACGATGAAGAATGAACAAGGATCAATGCTCAATGACGAATGAACGATGAAGAATGAACAAGGTTCAATGATCAATGAAGAATGGACGATGAAGAATGAACAAGAATCAATGCTCAATGACGAATGAACGATGAAGAATGAACAAGGATCAATGATCAATGAAGAATGAACGATGAAGAATGAACAAGGATCAATGATTAATGAAGAATGAACGATGAAGAATGAACAAGGATCAATGATCAATGACGAATGAACGATGAAGAATGAACAAGGATCATTATTCAATGAAGAATGAACGATGAAGAATGAACAAGGATCAATGATCAATGAAGAATAAACGATGAAGAATGAACAAGGATCAATGATCAATGAAGAATGAACGATGAAGAATAAACAAGTATCAATGGTCAATGACGAATGAACGATGAAGAATGAACAAGCATCAATGATCAATGAAGAATGAACGATGAAGAATGAACAAGGATCAATGATCAATGAAGAATGAACGATGAAGAATGAACAAGGATCAATGATCAATGAAGAATGAACGATGAAGAATGAACAAGGATCAATGATCAATGAAGAATGAACGATGAAGAATGAACAAGGATCAATGATCAATGACGAATGAACGATGAAGAATGAACAAGGATCATTGATCAATGAAGAATGAACGATGAAGAATGAACAAGGATCAATGATCAATGAAGAATGAACGATGAAGAATGAACAAGGATCAATGATCAATGACGAATGAACGATGAAGAATGAACAAGGATCAATGATCAATGAAGAATGAACGATGAAGAATGAACAAGGATCAATGATCAATGAAGAATGAACGATGAAGAATGAACAAGGATCAATGATCAATGAAGAATGAACGATGAAGAATGAACAAGGATCAATGATCAATGACGAATGAACGATGAAGAATGAACAAGGATCATTGATCAATGAAGAATGAACGATGAAGAATGAATAAGGAACAATGATCAATGACGAATGAACGATGAAGAATGAACAAGGTTCAATGATCAATGAAAAATGAACGATGAAGAATGAACAAGGATCAATGATCAATGACGAATGAACGATGAAGAATGAACAAGGATCAATGATCAATGAAGAATAAACGATGAAGAATGAACAAGGATCAATGATCAATGAAGAATGAACGATGAAGAATGAACAAGTATCAATGGTCAATGACGAATGAACGATGAAGAATGAACAAGGATCAATGATCAATGAAGAATGAACGATGAAGAATGAACAAGGATCAATGATCAATGACGAATGAACGATGAAGAATGAACAAGGATCATTGATCAATGAAGAATGAACGATGAAGAATGAATAAGGAACAATGATCAATGACGAATGAACGATGAAGAATGAACAAGGATCAATGATCAATGAAGAATGAACAATGAAGAATGAACAAGGATCAATGATCAATGACGAATGAACGATGAAGAATGAACAAGGATCAATGATCAATGAAGAATGAACGGTGAAGAATGAACAAGGATCAATGGTCAATGACGAATGAACGATGAAGAATGAACAAGGATCAATGCTCTATGACGAATGAACGATGAAGAATGAACAAGGATCAATGATCAATGAAGAATGAATGATGAAGAATGAACAAGGATCGATGGTCAATGACGAATGAACAATGAAGAATGAACAAGGATCAATGATCAATGAAGAATGAACTATGAAGAATGAACAAGGATCAATGATCAATGAAGAATGAACGATGAAGAATGAACAAGGATCAATGATCAATGAAGAATGAACGATGAAGAATGAACAAGGATCAAGGATCAATGACGAATGAACGATGAAGAATGAACAAGGATCATTGATCAATGAAGAATGAACGATGAAGAATGAACAAGGATCAATGATCATTGACGAATGAACGATGAAGAATGAACAAGGATCAATGATCAATGAAGAATAAACGATGAAGAATGAACAAGGATCAATGATCAATGAAGAATGAACGATGAAGAATGAACAAGGATCAATGATCAATGAAGAATGAACGATGAAGAATGAACAAGGATCAATGGTCAATGACGAATGAACGATGAAGAATGAACAAGGATCAATGATCAATGAAGAATGAACGATGAAGAATGAACAAGGATCAATGCTCAATGACGAATGAACGATGAAGAATGAACAAGGTTCAATGATCAATGAAGAATGGACGATGAAGAATGAACAAGAATCAATGCTCAATGACGAATGAACGATGAAGAATGAACAAGGATCAATGATCAATGAAGAATGAACAAGGATCAATGATCAATGAAGAATGAACAAGGATCAATGATCATTGACGAATGAACGATGAAGAATGAACAAGGATCAATGATCAATGAAGAATAAACGATGAAGAATGAACAAGGATCAATGATCAATGAAGAATGAACGATGAAGAATGAACAAGGATCAATGATCAATGACGAATGAACGATGAAGAATGAACAAGGATCAATGATCAATGAAGAATGAACGATGAAGAATGAACAAGGATCAATGATCAATGAAGAATGAACGATGAAGAATGAACAAGGATCAATGCTCAATGACGAATGAACGATGAAGAATGAACAAGGTTCAATGATCAATGAAGAATGGACGATGAAGAATGAACAAGAATCAATGCTCAATGACGAATGAACGATGAAGAATGAACAAGGATCAATGATCAATGAAGAATGAACGATGAAGAATGAACAAGGATCAATGATTAATGAAGAATGAACGATGAAGAATGAACAAGGATCAATGATCAATGACGAATGAACGATGAAGAATGAACAAGGATCATTATTCAATGAAGAATGAACGATGAAGAATGAACAAGGATCAATGATCAATGAAGAATAAACGATGAAGAATGAACAAGGATCAATGATCAATGAAGAATGAACGATGAAGAATAAACAAGTATCAATGGTCAATGACGAATGAACGATGAAGAATGAACAAGCATCAATGATCAATGAAGAATGAACGATGAAGAATGAACAAGGATCAATGATCAATGAAGAATGAACGATGAAGAATGAACAAGGATCAATGATCAATGAAGAATGAACGATGAAGAATGAACAAGGATCAATGATCAATGAAGAATGAACGATGAAGAATGAACAAGGATCAATGATCAATGACGAATGAACGATGAAGAATGAACAAGGATCATTGATCAATGAAGAATGAACGATGAAGAATGAACAAGGATCAATGATCAATGAAGAATGAACGATGAAGAATGAACAAGGATCAATGATCAATGACGAATGAACGATGAAGAATGAACAAGGATCAATGATCAATGAAGAATGAACGATGAAGAATGAACAAGGATCAATGATCAATGAAGAATGAACGATGAAGAATGAACAAGGATCAATGATCAATGAAGAATGAACGATGAAGAATGAACAAGGATCAATGATCAATGACGAATGAACGATGAAGAATGAACAAGGATCATTGATCAATGAAGAATGAACGATGAAGAATGAATAAGGAACAATGATCAATGACGAATGAACGATGAAGAATGAACAAGGTTCAATGATCAATGAAAAATGAACGATGAAGAATGAACAAGGATCAATGCTCAATGACGAATGAACGATGAAGAATGAACAAGGATCAATGATCAATGAAGAATGAACAAGGATCAATGATCAATGACGAATGAACGATGAAGAATGAACAAGGATCAATGATCAATGAAGAATGAACGGTGAAGAATGAACAAGGATCAATGGCCAATGACGAATGAACGATGAAGAATGAACAAGGATCAATGATCAATGAAAAATGAACGATGAAAAATGAACAAGGATCAATGCTCTATGACGAATGAACGATGAAGAATGAACAAGGATCAATGATCAATGAAGAATGAACAAGGATCAATGATCAATGAAGAATGAACAAGGATCAATGATCATTGACGAATGAACGATGAAGAATGAACAAGGATCAATGATCAATGAAGAATAAACGATGAAGAATGAACAAGGATCAATGATCAATGAAGAATGAACGATGAAGAATGAACAAGGATCAATGATCAATGACGAATGAACGATGAAGAATGAACAAGGATCAATGATCAATGAAGAATGAACGATGAAGAATGAACAAGGATCAATGATCAATGAAGAATGAACGATGAAGAATGAACAAGGATCAATGCTCAATGACGAATGAACGATGAAGAATGAACAAGGTTCAATGATCAATGAAGAATGGACGATGAAGAATGAACAAGAATCAATGCTCAATGACGAATGAACGATGAAGAATGAACAAGGATCAATGATCAATGAAGAATGAACGATGAAGAATGAACAAGGATCAATGATTAATGAAGAATGAACGATGAAGAATGAACAAGGATCAATGATCAATGACGAATGAACGATGAAGAATGAACAAGGATCATTATTCAATGAAGAATGAACGATGAAGAATGAACAAGGATCAATGATCAATGAAGAATAAACGATGAAGAATGAACAAGGATCAATGATCAATGAAGAATGAACGATGAAGAATAAACAAGTATCAATGGTCAATGACGAATGAACGATGAAGAATGAACAAGCATCAATGATCAATGAAGAATGAACGATGAAGAATGAACAAGGATCAATGATCAATGAAGAATGAACGATGAAGAATGAACAAGGATCAATGATCAATGAAGAATGAACGATGAAGAATGAACAAGGATCAATGATCAATGAAGAATGAACGATGAAGAATGAACAAGGATCAATGATCAATGACGAATGAACGATGAAGAATGAACAAGGATCATTGATCAATGAAGAATGAACGATGAAGAATGAACAAGGATCAATGATCAATGAAGAATGAACGATGAAGAATGAACAAGGATCAATGATCAATGACGAATGAACGATGAAGAATGAACAAGGATCAATGATCAATGAAGAATGAACGATGAAGAATGAACAAGGATCAATGATCAATGAAGAATGAACGATGAAGAATGAACAAGGATCAATGATCAATGAAGAATGAACGATGAAGAATGAACAAGGATCAATGATCAATGACGAATGAACGATGAAGAATGAACAAGGATCATTGATCAATGAAGAATGAACGATGAAGAATGAATAAGGAACAATGATCAATGACGAATGAACGATGAAGAATGAACAAGGTTCAATGATCAATGAAAAATGAACGATGAAGAATGAACAAGGATCAATGCTCAATGACGAATGAACGATGAAGAATGAACAAGGATCAATGATCAATGAAGAATGAACAAGGATCAATGATCAATGACGAATGAACGATGAAGAATGAACAAGGATCAATGATCAATGAAGAATGAACGGTGAAGAATGAACAAGGATCAATGGCCAATGACGAATGAACGATGAAGAATGAACAAGGATCAATGATCAATGAAAAATGAACGATGAAAAATGAACAAGGATCAATGCTCTATGACGAATGAACGATGAAGAATGAACAAGGATCAATGATCAATGAAGAATGAAAGATGAAGAATGAACAAGGATCGATGCTCAATGACGAATGAACAATGAAGAATGAACAAGGATCAATGATCAATGAAGAATGAACTATGAAGAATGAACAAGGATCAATGATCAATGAAGAATGAACGATGAAGAATGAACAAGGATCAATGATCAATGAAGAATGAACGATGAAGAATGAACAAGGATCAAGGATCAATGACTAATGAACGATGAAGAATGAACAAGGATCATTGATCAATGAAGAATGAACGATGAAGAATGAACAAGGATCAATGATCATTGACGAATGAACGATGAAGAATGAACAAGGATCAATGATCAATGAAGAATAAACGATGAAGAATGAACAAGGATCAATGATCAATGAAGAATGAACGATGAAGAATGAACAAGGATCAATGATCAATGACGAATGAACGATGAAGAATGAACAAGGATCAATGATCAATGAAGAATGAACGATGAAGAATGAACAAGGATTAATGATCAATGACGAATGAACGATGAAGAATGAACAAGGATCATTGATCAATGAAGAATGAACGATGAAGAATGAATAAGGATCAATGATGAATGACGAATGAACGATGAAGAATGAACAAGGATCAATGATCAATGAAGAATAAACGATGAAGAATGAACAAGGATCAATGATCAATGAAGAATGAACGATGAAGAATGAACAAGTATCAATGGTCAATGACGAATGAACGATGAGGAATGAACAAGGATCAATGATCAATGAAGAATGAACGATGAAGAATGAACAAGGATCAATGCTCAATGACGAATGAACGATGAAGAATGAACAAGGTTCAATGATCAATGAAGAATGAACGATGAAGAATGAACAAGGATCAATGATCAATGACGAATGAACGATGAAGAATGAACAAGGATCAATGATCAATGAAGAATGAACGATGAAGAATGAACAAGGATCAATGATCAATGAAGAATGAACGATGAAGAATGAACAAGGATCAATGATCAATGAAGAATGAACGATGAAGAATGAACAAGGATCAATGATCAATGACGAATGAACGATGAAGAATGAACAAGGATCATTGATCAATGAAGAATGAACGATGAAGAATGAATAAGGAACAATGATCAATGACGAATGAACGATGAAGAATGAACAAGGATCAATGATCAATGAAGAATAAACGATGAAGAATGAACAAGGATCAATGATCAATGAAGAATGAACGATGAAGAATGAACAAGGATCAATGATCAATGACGAATCAACGATGAAGAATGAACAAGGATCATTGATCCATGAAGAATGAACGATGAAGAATGAATAAGGAACAATGATCAATGACGAATGAACGATGAAGAATGAACAAGGATCAACGATCAATGAAGAATGAACAATGAAGAATGAACAAGGATCAATGATCAATGACGAATGAACGATGAAGAATGAACAAGGATCAATGATCAATGAAGAATAAACGATGAAGAATGAACAAGGATCAATGATCAATGAAGAATGAACGATGAAGAATGAACAAGTATCAATGGTCAATGACGAATGAACGATGAAGAATGAACAAGGATCAATGATCAATGAAGAATGAACGATGAAGAATGAACAAGGATCAATGATCAATGACGAATGAACGATGAAGAATGAACAAGGATCATTGATCAATGAAGAATGAACGATGAAGAATGAATAAGGAACAATGATCAATGACGAATGAACGATGAAGAATGAACAAGGATCAATGATCAATGAAGAATGAACAATGAAGAATGAACAAGGATCAATGATCAATGACGAATGAACGATGAAGAATGAACAAGGATCAATGATCAATGAAGAATGAACGGTGAAGAATGAACAAGGATCAATGGTCAATGACGAATGAACGATGAAGAATGAACAAGGATCAATGCTCTATGACGAATGAACGATGAAGAATGAACAAGGATCAATGATCAATGAAGAATGAATGATGAAGAATGAACAAGGATCGATGGTCAATGACGAATGAACAATGAAGAATGAACAAGGATCAATGATCAATGAAGAATGAACTATGAAGAATGAACAAGGATCAATGATCAATGAAGAATGAACGATGAAGAATGAACAAGGATCAATGATCAATGAAGAATGAACGATGAAGAATGAACAAGGATCAAGGATCAATGACGAATGAACGATGAAGAATGAACAAGGATCATTGATCAATGAAGAATGAACGATGAAGAATGAACAAGGATCAATGATCATTGACGAATGAACGATGAAGAATGAACAAGGATCAATGATCAATGAAGAATAAACGATGAAGAATGAACAAGGATCAATGATCAATGATGAATGAACGATGAAGAATGAACAAGGATCAATGATCAATGAAGAATGAACGATGAAGAATGAACAAGGATCAATGGTCAATGACGAATGAACGATGAAGAATGAACAAGGATCAATGATCAATGAAGAATGAACGATGAAGAATGAACAAGGATCAATGCTCAATGACGAATGAACGATGAAGAATGAACAAGGTTCAATGATCAATGAAGAATGGACGATGAAGAATGAACAAGAATCAATGCTCAATGACGAATGAACGATGAAGAATGAACAAGGATCAATGATCAATGAAGAATGAACGATGAAGAATGAACAAGGATCAATTATTAATGAAGAATGAACGATGAAGAATGAACAAGGATCAATGATCAATGACGAATGAACGATGAAGAATGAACAAGGATCATTATTCAATGAAGAATGAACGATGAAGAATGAACAAGGATCAATGATCAATGAAGAATAAACGATGAAGAATGAACAAGGATCAATGATCAATGAAGAATGAACGATGAAGAATGAACAAGTATCAATGGTCAATGACGAATGAACGATGAAGAATGAACAAGGATCAATGATCAATGAAGAATGAACGATGAAGAATGAACAAGGATCAATGATCAATGAAGAATGAACGATGAAGAATGAACAAGGATCAATGATCAATGAAGAATGAACGATGAAGAATGAACAAGGATCAATGATCAATGAAGAATGAACGATGAAGAATGAACAAGGATCAATGATCAATGACGAATGAACGATGAAGAATGAACAAGGATCATTGATCAATGAAGAATGAACGATGAAGAATGAATAAGGAACAATGATCAATGACGAATGAACGATGAAGAATGAACAAGGATCAATGATCAATGAAGAATAAACGATGAAGAATGAACAAGGATCAATGATCAATGAAGAATGAACGATGAAGAATGAACAAGGATCAATGATCAATGACGAATGAACGATGAAGAATGAACAAGGATCATTGATCAATGAAGAATGAACGATGAAGAATGAACAAGGATCAATGATCAATGACGAATGAACGATGAAGAATGAACAAGGATCATTGATCAATGAAGAATGAACGATGAAGAATGAATAAGGAACAATGATCAATGACGAATGAACGATGAAGAATGAACAAGGATCAATGATCAATGAAGAATGAACAATGAAGAATGAACAAGGATCAATGATCAATGACGAATGAACGATGAAGAATGAACAAGGATCAATGATCAATGAAGAATGAACGGTGAAGAATGAACAAGGATCAATGGTCAATGACGAATGAACGATGAAGAATGAACAAGGATCAATGATCAATGAAAAATAAACGATGAAGAATGAACAAGGATCAATGCTCTATGACGAATGAACGATGAAGAATGAACAAGGATCAATGATCAATGAAGAATGAAATACGAAGAATGAACAAGGATCGATGCTCAATGACGAATGAACAATGAAGAATGAACAAGGATCAATGATCAATGAAGAATGAACTATGAAGAATGAACAAGGATCAATGATCAATGAAGAATGAACGATGAAGAATGAACAAGGATCAATGATCAATGAAGAATGAACGATGAAGAATGAACAAGGATCAAGGATCAATGACGAATGAACGATGAAGAATGAACAAGGATCATTGATCAATGAAGAATGAACGATGAAGAATGAACAAGGATCAATGGTCATTGACGAATGAACGATGAAGAATGAACAAGGATCAATGATCAATGAAGAATAAACGATGAAGAAAGAACAAGGATCAATGATCAATGAAGAATGAACGATGAAGCATGAACAAGGATCAATGATCAATGAAGAACGAACGATGAAGAATGAACAAGTATCAATGGTCAATGACGAATGAACGATGAAGAATGAACAAGGATCAATGATCAATGAAGAATGAACGATGAAGAATGAACAAGGATCAATGATCAATGAAGAATGAACGATGAAGAATGAACAAGGATCAATGATCAATGAAGAATGAACGATGAAGAATGAACAAGTATCAATGGTCCATGACGAATGAACGATGAAGAATGAACAAGGATCAATGATCAATGAAGAATAAACGATGAAGAATGAACAAGGATCAATGATCAATGACGAATGAACGATGAAGAATGAACAAGGATCATTGATCAATGAAGAATGAACGATGAAGAATGAATAAGGAACAATGATCAATGACGAATGAACGATGAAGAATGAACAAGGATCAATGATCAATGAAGAATGAACAATGAAGAATGAACAAGGATCAATGATCAATGACGAATGAACGATGAAGAATGAACAAGGATCAATGATCAATGAAGAATGAACGGTGAAGAATGAACAAGGATCAATGGTCAATGACGAATGAACGATGAAGAATGAACAAGGATCAATGATCAATGAAAAATAAACGATGAAGAATGAACAAGGATCAATGCTCTATGACGAATGAACGATGAAGAATGAACAAGGATCAATGATCAATGAAGAATGAAATACGAAGAATGAACAAGGATCGATGCTCAATGACGAATGAACAATGAAGAATGAACAAGGATCAATGATCAATGAAGAATGAACTATGAAGAATGAACAAGGATCAATGATCAATGAAGAATGAACGATGAAGAATGAATAAGGATCAATGATCAATGAAGAATGAACGATGAAGAATGAACAAGGATCAAGGATCAATGACGAATGAACGATGAAGAATGAACAAGGATCATTGATCAATGAAGAATGAACGATGAAGAATGAACAAGGATCAATGGTCATTGACGAATGAACGATGAAGAATGAACAAGGATCAATGATCAATGAAGAATAAACGATGAAGAATGAACAAGGATCAATGATCAATGAAGAATGAACGATGAAGCATGAACAAGGATCAATGATCAATGAAGAACGAACGATGAAGAATGAACAAGTATCAATGGTCAATGACGAATGAACGATGAAGAATGAACAAGGATCAATGATCAATGAAGAATGAACGATGAAGAATGAACAAGGATCAATGATCAATGAAGAATGAACGATGAAGAATGAACAAGGATCAATGATCAATGAAGAATGAACGATGAAGAATGAACAAGTATCAATGGTCCATGACGAATGAACGATGAAGAATGAACAAGGATCAATGATCAATGAAGAATAAACGATGAAGAATGAACAAGGATCAATGATCAATGAAGAATGAACGATGAAGAATGAACAAGGATCAATGATCAATGAAGAACGAACGATGAAGAATGAACAAGTATCAATGGTCAATGACGAATGAACGATGAAGAATGAACAAGGATCAATGATAAATGAAGAATGAACGATGAAGAATTAACAAGGATCAATGATCAATGAAGAATAAACGATGAAGAATGAACAAGGATCAATGATCAATGAAGAATGAACGATGAAGAATGAACAAGTATCAATGGTCAATGACGAATGAACGATGAAGAATGAACAAGGAACAATGATCAATGACGAATGAACGATGAAGAATGAACAAGGATCAATGATCAATGAAGAATGAACAATGAAGAATGAACAAGGATCAATGATCAATGACGAATGAACGATGAAGAATGAACAAGGATCAATGATCAATGAAGAATAAACGATGAAGAATGAACAAGGATCAATGATCAATGAAGAATGAACGATGAAGAATGAACAAGTATCAATGGTCAATGACGAATGAACGATGAAGAATGAACAAGGATCAATGATCAATGAAGAATGAACGATGAAGAATGAATAAGGAACAATGATCAATGACGAATGAACGATGAAGAATGAACAAGGATAAATGATCAATGAAGAATGAACAATGAAGAATGAACAAGTATCAATGATCAATGACGAATGAACGATGAAGAATGAACAAGGATCAATGATCAATGAAGAATGAACGGTGAAAAATGTACAAGGATCAATGGTCAATGACGAATGAACGATGAAGAATGAACAAGGATCAATGATCAATGAAAAATGAACGATGAAGAATGAACAAGGATCAATGCTCTATGACGAATGAACGATGAAGAATGAACAAGGATCAATGATCAACGAAGAATGAATGATGAAGAATGAACAAGGATCGATGCTCAATCACGAATGAACAATGAAGAATGAACAAGGATCAATGATCAATGAAGAATGAACTATGAAGAATGAACAAGGATCAATGATCAATGAAGAATGAACGATGAAGAATGAACAAGGATCAATGATCAATGAAGAATGAACGATGAAGAATGAACAAGGATCAAGGATCAATGACGAATGAACGATGAAGAATGAACAAGGATCATTGATCAATGAAGAATGAACGATGAAGAATGAACAAGGATCAATGATCATTGACGAATGAACGATGAAGAATGAACAAGGATCAATGATCAATGAAGAATAAACGATGAAGAATGAACAAGGATCAATGATCAATGAAGTATGAACGATGAAGAATGAACAAGGATCAATGATCAATGAAGAATGAACGATGAAGAATGAACAAGGATCAATGGTCAATGACGAATGAACGATGAAGAATGAACAAGGATCAATGATCAATGAAGAATGAACGATGAAGAATGAACAAGGATCAATGATCAATGAAGAATGAACGATGAAGAATGAACAAGGATCAATGATCAATGAAGAATGAACGATGAAGAATGAACAAGGATCAAGGATCAATGAAGAATGAACGATGAAGAATGAACAAGGATCAATGATCAATGAAGAATGAACGATGAAGAATGAATAAGGAACAATGATCAATGACGAATGAACGATGAAGAATGAACAAGGATAAATGATCAATGAAGAATGAACAATGAAGAATGAACAAGTATCAATGATCAATGACGAATGAACGATGAAGAATGAACAAGGATCAATGATCAATGAAGAATGAACGGTGAAAAATGTACAAGGATCAATGGTCAATGACGAATGAACGATGAAGAATGAACAAGGATCAATGATCAATGAAAAATGAACGATGAAGAATGAACAAGGATCAATGCTCTGTGACGAATGAACGATGAAGAATGAACAAGGATCAATGATCAATGAAGAATGAATGATGAAGAATGAACAAGGATCGATGCTCAATGACGAATGAACAATGAAGAATGAACAAGGATCAATGATCAATGAAGAATGAACTATGAAGAATGAACAAGGATCAATGATCAATGAAGAATGAACGATGAAGAATGAACAAGGATCAATGATCAATGAAGAATGAACGATGAAGAATGAACAAGGATCAAGGATCAATGACGAATGAACGATGAAGAATGAACAAGGATCATTGATCAATGAAGAATGAACGATGAAGAATGAACAAGGATCAATGATCATTGACGAATGAACGATGAAGAATGAACAAGGATCAATGATCAATGAAGAATAAACGATGAAGAATGAACAAGGATCAATGATCAATGAAGAATGAACGATGAAGAATGAACAAGGATCAATGATCAATGAAGAATGAACGATGAAGTATGAACAAGGATCAATGGTCAATGACGAATGAACGATGAAGAATGAACAAGGATCAATGATCAATGAAGAATGAACGATGAAGAATGAACAAGGATCAATGATCAATGAAGAATGAACGATGAAGAATGAACAAGGATCAATGATCAATGAAGAATGAACGATGAAGAATGAACAAGGATCAATGATCAATGAAGAATGAACGATGAAGAATGAACAAGGTTCAATGATCAATGAAGAATGAACGATGAAGAATGAATAAGGATCAACGCTCAATGACGAATGAACGATGAAGAATGAACAAGGATCAATGATCAATGAAGAATGAACGATGAAGAATGAACAAGGATCAATGATCAATGAAGAATGAACGATGAAGAATGAACAAGGATCAATGATCAATGACGAATGAAAGATGAAGAATGAACAAGGATCATTGATCAATGAAGAATGAACGATGAAGAATGAATAAGGATCAATGATCAATGACGAATGAACGATGAAGAATGAACAAGGATCAATGATCAATGAAGAATAAACGATGAAGAATGAACAAGGATCAATGATCAATGACGAATGAACGATGAAGAATGAACAAGGATCAATGATCAATGAAGAATGAACGATGAAGAATGAACAAGGATCAATAATCAATGAAGAATGAACGATGAAGAATGAACAAGGATCAATGATCAATGAAGAATGAACGATGAAGAATGAACAAGGATCAATGATCAATGACGAATGAACGATGAAGAATGAACAAGGATCATTGATCAATGAAGAATGAACGATGAAGAATGAATAAGGAACAATGATCAATGACGAATGAACGATGAAGAATGAACAAGGATCAATGATCAATGAAGAATAAACGATGAAGAATGAACAAGGATCAATGATTAATGAAGAATGAACGATGAAGAATGAACAAGGATCAATGATCATTGACGAATGAACGATGAAGAATGAACAAGGATCAATGATCAATGAAGAATAAACGATGAAGAATGAACAAGGATCAATGATCAATGAAGAATGAACGATGAAGAATGAACAAGGATCAATGATCAATGAAGAATGAACGATGAAGAATGAACAAGGATCAATGATCAATGACGAATGAACGATGAAGAATGAACAAGGATCAATGATCAATGAAGAATGAACGGTGAAAAATGTACAAGGATCAATGGTCAATGACGAATGAACGATGAAGAATGAACAAGGATCAATGATCAATGAAAAATGAACGATGAAGAATGAACAAGGATCAATGCTCTATGACGAATGAACGATGAAGAATGAACAAGGATCAATGATCAATGAAGAATGAATGATGAAGAATGAACAAGGATCGATGCTCAATGACGAATGAACAATGAAGAATGAACAAGGATCAATGATCAATGAAGAATGAACTATGAAGAATGAACAAGGATCAATGATCAATGAAGAATGAACGATGAAGAATGAACAAGGATCAATGATCAATGAAGAATGAACGATGAAGAATGAACAAGGATCAAGGATCAATGACGAATGAACGATGAAGAATGAACAAGGATCATTGATCAATGAAGAATGAACGATGAAGAATGAACAAGGATCAATGATCATTGACGAATGAACGATGAAGAATGAACAAGGATCAATGATCAATGAAGAATAAACGATGAAGAATGAACAAGGATCAATGATCAATGAAGAATGAACGATGAAGAATGAACAAGGATCAATGATCAATGAAGAATGAACGATGAAGAATGAACAAGGATCAATGGTCAATGACGAATGAACGATGAAGAATGAACAAGGATCAATGATCAATGAAGAATGAACGATGAAGAATGAACAAGGATCAATGATCAATGAAGAATGAACGATGAAGAATGAACAAGGATCAATGATCAATGAAGAATGAACGATGAAGAATGAACAAGGATCAATGATCAATGAAGAATGAACGATGAAGAATGAACAAGGTTCAATGATCAATGAAGAATGAACGATGAAGAATGAACAAGGATCAATGCTCAATGACGAATGAACGATGAAGAATGAACAAGGATCAATGATCAATGAAGAATGAACGATGAAGAATGAACAAGGATCAATGATCAATGAAGAATGAACGATGAAGAATGAACAAGGATCAATGATCAATGACGAATGAACGATGAAGAAAGAACAAGGATCATTGATCAATGAAGAATGAACGATGAAGAATGAATAAGGATCAATGATCAATGACGAATGAACGATGAAGAATGAACAAGGATCAATGATCAATGAAGAATAAACGATGAAGAATGAACAAGGATCAATGATCAATGAAGAATGAACGATGAAGAATGAACAAGTATCAATGGTCAATGACGAATGAACGATGAAGAATGAACAAGGATCAATGATCAATGAAGAATGAACGATGAAGAATGAACAAGGATCAATGATCAATGAAGAATGAACGATGAAGAATGAACAAGGATCAATGATCAATGACGAATGAACGATGAAGAATGAACAAGGATCATTGATCAATGAAGAATGAACGATGAAGAATGAATAAGGAACAATGATCAATGACGAATGAACGATGAAGAATGAACAAGGATCAATGATCAATGAAGAATAAACGATGAAGAATGAACAAGGATCAATGATTAATGAAGAATGAACGATGAAGAATGAACAAGGATCAATGATCATTGACGAATGAACGATGAAGAATGAACAAGGATCAATGATCAATGAAGAATAAACGATGAAGAATGAACAAGGATCAATGATCAATGAAGAATGAACTATGAAGAATGAACAAGGATCAATGATCAATGAAGAATGAACGATGAAGAATGAACAAGGATCAATGATCAATGAAGAATGAACGATGAAGAATGAACAAGGATCAAGGATCAATGACGAATGAACGATGAAGAATGAACAAGGATCATTGATCAATGAAGAATGAACGATGAAGAATGAACAAGGATCAATGATCATTGACGAATGAACGATGAAGAATGAACAAGGATCAATGATCAATGAAGAATAAACGATGAAGAATGAACAAGGATCAATGATCAATGAAGAATGAACGATGAAGAATGAACAAGGATCAATGATCAATGAAGAATGAACGATGAAGAATGAACAAGGATCAATGGTCAATGACGAATGAACGATGAAGAATGAACAAGGATCAATGATCAATGAAGAATGAACGATGAAGAATGAACAAGGATCAATGATCAATGAAGAATGAACGATGAAGAATGAACAAGGATCAATGATCAATGAAGAATGAACGATGAAGAATGAACAAGGATCAATGATCAATGAAGAATGAACGATGAAGAATGAACAAGGTTCAATGATCAATGAAGAATGAACGATGAAGAATGAACAAGGATCAATGCTCAATGACGAATGAACGATGAAGAATGAACAAGGATCAATGATCAATGAAGAATGAACGATGAAGAATGAACAAGGATCAATGATCAATGAAGAATGAACGATGAAGAATGAACAAGGATCAATGATCAATGACGAATGAACGATGAAGAATGAACAAGGATCATTGATCAATGAAGAATGAACGATGAAGAATGAATAAGGATCAATGATCAATGACTAATGAACGATGAAGAATGAACAAGGATCAATGATCAATGAAGAATAAACGATGAAGAATGAACAAGGATCAATGATCAATGAAGAATGAACGATGAAGAATGAACAAGTATCAATGGTCAATGACGAATGAACGATGAAGAATGAACAAGGATCAATGATCAATGAAGAATGAACGATGAAGAATGAACAAGGATCAATGCTCAATGACGAATGAACGATGAAGAATGAACAAGGTTCAATGATCAATGAAGAATGAACGATGAAGAATGAACAAGGATCAATGATCAATGACGAATGAACGATGAAGAATGAACAAGGATCAATGATCAATGAAGAATGAACGATGAAGAATGAACAAGGATCAATAATCAATGAAGAATGAACGATGAAGAATGAACAAGGATCAATGATCAATGAAGAATGAACGATGAAGAATGAACAAGGATCAATGATCAATGACGAATGAACGATGAAGAATGAACAAGGATCATTGATCAATGAAGAATGAACGATGAAGAATGAATAAGGAACAATGATCAATGACGAATGAACGATGAAGAATGAACAAGGATCAATGATCAATGAAGAATAAACGATGAAGAATGAACAAGGATCAATGATTAATGAAGAATGAACGATGAAGAATGAACAAGGATCAATGATCATTGACGAATGAACGATGAAGAATGAACAAGGATCAATGATCAATGAAGAATAAACGATGAAGAATGAACAAGGATCAATGATCAATGAAGAATGAACGATGAAGAATGAACAAGGATCAATGATCAATGAAGAATGAACGATGAAGAATGAACAAGGATCAATGATGAATGACGAATGAACGATGAAGAATGAACAAGGATCAATGATCAATGAAGAATGAACGATGAAGAATGAACAAGGATCAATGATCAATGAAGAATGAACGATGAAGAATGAACAAGGATCAAGGATCAATGACGAATGAACGATGAAGAATGAACAAGGATCATTGATCAATGAAGAATGAACGATGAAGAATGAACAAGGATCAATGATCATTGACGAATGAACGATGAAGAATGAACAAGGATCAATGATCAATGAAGAATAAACGATGAAGAATGAACAAGGATCAATGATCAATGAAGAATGAACGATGAAGAATGAACAAGGATCAATGATCAATGAAGAATGAACGATGAAGAATGAACAAGGATCAATGGTCAATGACGAATGAACGATGAAGAATGAACAAGGATCAATGATCAATGAAGAATGAACGATGAAGAATGAACAAGGATCAATGATCAATGAAGAATGAACGATGAAGAATGAACAAGGATCAATGATCAATGAAGAATGAACGATGAAGAATGAACAAGGATCAATGATCAATGAAGAATGAACGATGAAGAATGAACAAGGTTCAATGATCAATGAAGAATGAACGATGAAGAATGAACAAGGATCAATGCTCAATGACGAATGAACGATGAAGAATGAACAAGGATCAATGATCAATGAAGAATGAACGATGAAGAATGAACAAGGATCAATGATCAATGAAGAATGAACGATGAAGAATGAACAAGGATCAATGATCAATGACGAATGAACGATGAAGAATGAACAAGGATCATTGATCAATGAAGAATGAACGATGAAGAATGAATAAGGATCAATGATCAATGACGAATGAACGATGAAGAATGAACAAGGATCAATGATCAATGAAGAATAAACGATGAAGAATGAACAAGGATCAATGATCAATGAAGAATGAACGATGAAGAATGAACAAGTATCAATGGTCAATGACGAATGAACGATGAAGAATGAACAAGGATCAATGATCAATGAAGAATGAACGATGAAGAATGAACAAGGATCAATGCTCAATGACGAATGAACGATGAAGAATGAACAAGGTTCAATGATCAATGAAGAATGAACGATGAAGAATGAAAAAGGATCAATGATCAATGACGAATGAACGATGAAGAATGAACAAGGATCAATGATCAATGAAGAATGAACGATGAAGAATGAACAAGGATCAATAATCAATGAAGAATGAACGATGAAGAATGAACAAGGATCAATGATCAATGAAGAATGAACGATGAAGAATGAACAAGGATCAATGATCAATGACGAATGAACGATGAAGAATGAACAAGGATCATTGATCAATGAAGAATGAACGATGAAGAATGAATAAGGAACAATGATCAATGACGAATGAACGATGAAGAATGAACAAGGATCAATGATCAATGAAGAATAAACGATGAAGAATGAACAAGGATCAATGATTAATGAAGAATGAACGATGAAGAATGAACAAGGATCAATGATCATTGACGAATGAACGATGAAGAATGAACAAGGATCAATGATCAATGAAGAATAAACGATGAAGAATGAACAAGGATCAATGATCAATGAAGAATGAACGATGAAGAATGAACAAGGATCAATGATCAATGAAGAATGAACGATGAAGAATGAACAAGGATCAATGGTCAATGACGAATGAACGATGAAGAATGAACAAGGATCAATGATCAATGAAGAATAAACGATGAAGAATGAACAAGGATCAATGATCAATGACGAATGAACGATGAAGAATGAACAAGGATCAATGATCAATGAAGAATGAACGATGAAGAATGAACAAGGATCAATGGTCAATGACGAATGAACGATGAAGAATGAAAAAGGATCAATGATCAATGAAGAATGAACGATGAAGAATGAACAAGGATCAATGATCAATGAAGAATGAACGATGAAGAATGAACAAGGATCTATGATCAATGAAGAATGAACGATGAAGAATGAACAAGGATCAATGATCAATGAAGAATGAACGATGAAGAATGAACAAGGTTCAATGATCAATGAAGAATGAACGATGAAGAATGAACAAGGATCAATGCTCAATGACGAATGAACGATGAAGAATGAACAAGGATCAATGATCAATGAAGAATGAACGATGAAGAATGAACAAGGATCAATGATCAATGAAGAATGAACGATGAAGAATGAACAAGGATCAATGATCAATGACGAATGAACGATGAAGAATGAACAAGGATCATTGATCAATGAAGAATGAACGATGAAGAATGAATAAGGATCAATGATCAATGACGAATGAACGATGATGAATGAACAAGGATCAATGATCAATGAAGAATAAACGATGAAGAATGAACAAGGATCAATGATCAATGAAGAATGAACGATGAAGAATGAACAAGTATCAATGGTCAATGACGAATGAACGATGAAGAATGAACAAGGATCAATGATCAATGAAGAATGAACGATGAAGAATGAACAAGGATCAATGCTCAATGACGAATGAACGATGAAGAATGAACAAGGTTCAATGATCAATGAAGAATGAACGATGAAGAATGAACAAGGATCAATGATCAATGACGAATGAACGATGAAGAATGAACAAGGATCAATGATCAATGAAGAATGAACGATGAAGAATGAACAAGGATCAATGATCAATGAAGAATGAACGATGAAGAATGAACAAGGATCAATGATCAATGAAGAATGAACGATGAAGAATGAACAAGGATCAATGATCAATGACGAATGAACGATGAAGAATGAACAAGTATCATTGATCAATGAAGAATGAACGATGAAGAATGAATAAGGAACAATGATCAATGACGAATGAACGATGAAGAATGAACAAGGATCAATGATCAATGAAGAATAAACGATGAAGAATGAACAAGGATCAATGATTAATGAAGAATGAACGATGAAGAATGAACAAGGATCAATGATCATTGACGAATGAACGATGAAGAATGAACAAGGATCAATGATCAATGAAGAATAAACGATGAAGAATGAACAAGGATCAATGATCAATGAAGAATGAACGATGAAGAATGAACAAGGATCAATGATCAATGAAGAATGAACGATGAAGAATGAACAAGGATCAATGATCAATGACGAATGAACGATGAAGAATGAACAAGGATCAATGATCAATGAAGAATGAACGATGAAGAATGAACAAGGATCAATGATCAATGACGAATGAACGATGAAGAATGAACAAGGATCAATGATCAATGAAGAATGAACGATGAAGAATGAAAAAGGATCAATGACCAATGAAGAATGAACGATGAAGAATGAACAAGGATCAATGCTCAATGACGAATGAACGATGAAGAATGAACAAGGTTCAATGATCAATGAAGAATGAACGATGAAGAATGAACAAGGATCAATGCTCAATGACGAATGAACGATGAAGAATGAACAAGGATCAATGATCAATGAAGAATGAACGATGAAGAATGAACAAGGATCAATGGTCAATGACGAATGAACGATGAAGAATGAACAAGGATTATTGATCAATGAAGAATGAACGATGAAGAATGAACAAGGATCAATGATCAATGATGAATGAACGATGAAGAATGAAAAAGGATTAATGGTCAATGACGAATGAACGATGAAGATTGAACAAGGATCAATGATCAATGATGAATGAACGATGAAGAATGAACAAGGATCAATGCTCAATGACGAATGAACGATGAAGAATGAACAAGGATCAATGATCAATGAAGAATGAACGATGAAGAATGAACACGGATCAATGATCAATGAAGAATGAACGATGAAGAATGAACAAGGATCAATGATTAATGACGAATGAACGATGAAGAATGAACAAGTATTATTGATCAATGAAGAATGAACGATGAAGAATGAACAAGGTTCAATGATCAATGAAGAATGAACGATGAAGAATGAACAAGGATCAATGATCAATGACGAATGAACGATGAAGAATGAACAAGGATCAATGATCAATGAAGAATGAACGATGAAGAATGAACAAGGATCAATAATCAATGAAGAATGAACGATGAAGAATGAACAAGGATCAATGATCAATGAAGAATGAACGATGAAGAATGAACAAGGATCAATGATCAATGACGAATGAACGATGAAGAATGAACAAGGATCATTGATCAATGAAGAATGAACGATGAAGAATGAATAAGGAACAATGATCAATGACGAATGAACGATGAAGAATGAACAAGGATCAATGATCAATGAAGAATAAACGATGAAGAATGAACAAGGATCAATGATTAATGAAGAATGAACGATGAAGAATGAACAAGGATCAATGATCATTGACGAATGAACGATGAAGAATGAACAAGGATCAATGATCAATGAAGAATAAACGATGAAGAATGAACAAGGATCAATGATCAATGAAGAATGAACGATGAAGAATGAACAAGGATCAATGATCAATGAAGAATGAACGATGAAGAATGAACAAGGATCAATGGTCAATGACGAATGAACGATGAAGAATGAACAAGGATCAATGATCAATGAAGAATAAACGATGAAGAATGAACAAGGATCAATGATCAATGACGAATGAACGATGAAGAATGAACAAGGATCAATGATCAATGAAGAATGAACGATGAAGAATGAACAAGGATCAATGGTCAATGACGAATGAACGATGAAGAATGAAAAAGGATCAATGATCAATGAAGAATGAACGATGAAGAATGAACAAGGATCAATGATCAATGAAGAATGAACGATGAAGAATGAACAAGGATCTATGATCAATGAAGAATGAACGATGAAGAATGAACAAGGATCAATGATCAATGAAGAATGAACGATGAAGAATGAACAAGGTTCAATGATCAATGAAGAATGAACGATGAAGAATGAACAAGGATCAATGCTCAATGACGAATGAACGATGAAGAATGAACAAGGATCAATGATCAATGAAGAATGAACGATGAAGAATGAACAAGGATCAATGATCAATGAAGAATGAACGATGAAGAATGAACAAGGATCAATGATCAATGACGAATGAACGATGAAGAATGAACAAGGATCATTGATCAATGAAGAATGAACGATGAAGAATGAATAAGGATCAATGATCAATGACGAATGAACGATGATGAATGAACAAGGATCAATGATCAATGAAGAATAAACGATGAAGAATGAACAAGGATCAATGATCAATGAAGAATGAACGATGAAGAATGAACAAGTATCAATGGTCAATGACGAATGAACGATGAAGAATGAACAAGGATCAATGATCAATGAAGAATGAACGATGAAGAATGAACAAGGATCAATGCTCAATGACGAATGAACGATGAAGAATGAACAAGGTTCAATGATCAATGAAGAATGAACGATGAAGAATGAACAAGGATCAATGATCAATGACGAATGAACGATGAAGAATGAACAAGGATCAATGATCAATGAAGAATGAACGATGAAGAATGAACAAGGATCAATGATCAATGAAGAATGAACGATGAAGAATGAACAAGGATCAATGATCAATGAAGAATGAACGATGAAGAATGAACAAGGATCAATGATCAATGACGAATGAACGATGAAGAATGAACAAGTATCATTGATCAATGAAGAATGAACGATGAAGAATGAATAAGGAACAATGATCAATGACGAATGAACGATGAAGAATGAACAAGGATCAATGATCAATGAAGAATAAACGATGAAGAATGAACAAGGATCAATGATTAATGAAGAATGAACGATGAAGAATGAACAAGGATCAATGATCATTGACGAATGAACGATGAAGAATGAACAAGGATCAATGATCAATGAAGAATAAACGATGAAGAATGAACAAGGATCAATGATCAATGAAGAATGAACGATGAAGAATGAACAAGGATCAATGATCAATGAAGAATGAACGATGAAGAATGAACAAGGATCAATGATCAATGACGAATGAACGATGAAGAATGAACAAGGATCAATGATCAATGAAGAATGAACGATGAAGAATGAACAAGGATCAATGATCAATGACGAATGAACGATGAAGAATGAACAAGGATCAATGATCAATGAAGAATGAACGATGAAGAATGAAAAAGGATCAATGACCAATGAAGAATGAACGATGAAGAATGAACAAGGATCAATGCTCAATGACGAATGAACGATGAAGAATGAACAAGGTTCAATGATCAATGAAGAATGAACGATGAAGAATGAACAAGGATCAATGCTCAATGACGAATGAACGATGAAGAATGAACAAGGATCAATGATCAATGAAGAATGAACGATGAAGAATGAACAAGGATCAATGGTCAATGACGAATGAACGATGAAGAATGAACAAGGATTATTGATCAATGAAGAATGAACGATGAAGAATGAACAAGGATCAATGATCAATGATGAATGAACGATGAAGAATGAAAAAGGATTAATGGTCAATGACGAATGAACGATGAAGATTGAACAAGGATCAATGATCAATGATGAATGAACGATGAAGAATGAACAAGGATCAATGCTCAATGACGAATGAACGATGAAGAATGAACAAGGATCAATGATCAATGAAGAATGAACGATGAAGAATGAACAAGGATCAATGATCAATGAAGAATGAACGATGAAGAATGAACAAGGATCAATGATTAATGACGAATGAACGATGAAGAATGAACAAGTATTATTGATCAATGAAGAATGAACGATGAAGAATGAACAAGGATCAATGATCAATGAAGAATGAACGATGAAGAATGAAAAAGGATCAATGGTCAATGACGAATGAACGATGAAGAATGAACAAGGATAAATGAAGATTGAATGAAGATGAATGAACAAGGATCAATGATCAATGAAGAATGAACGATGAAGAATGAACAAGGATCAATGATCAATGAAGAATGAACGATGAAGAATGAACAAGGAACAATTATCAATGACGAATGAACGATGAAGAATGAACAAGGATCAATGATCAATGAAGAATGAACGATGAAGAATGAACAAGGATCAATGATCAATGAAGAATGAACGATGAAGAATGAACAAGGATCAATGATCAATGAAGAATGAACGATGAAGAATGAACAAGGATCAATGATCAATGACGAATGAACGATGAAGAATGAACAAGGATCAATGATCAATAAAGAATGAAAGGTGAAGAATGAACATGGATCAATGGTCAATGACGAATGAACGATGAAGAATGAACAAGGATCAATGATCAATGACGAATGAACGATGAAGAATGAACAAGTATCATTGATCAATGAAGAATGAACGATGAAGAATGAATAAGGAACAATGATCAATGACGAATGAACGATGAAGAATGAACAAGGATCAATGATCAATGAAGAATAAACGATGAAGAATGAACAAGGATCAATGATTAATGAAGAATGAACGATGAAGAATGAACAAGGATCAATGATCATTGACGAATGAACGATGAAGAATGAACAAGGATCAATGATCAATGAAGAATAAACGATGAAGAATGAACAAGGATCAATGATCAATGAAGAATGAACGATGAAGAATGAACAAGGATCAATGATCAATGAAGAATGAACGATGAAGAATGAACAAGGATCAATGATCAATGACGAATGAACGATGAAGAATGAACAAGGATCAATGATCAATGAAGAATGAACGATGAAGAATGAACAAGGATCAATGATCAATGACGAATGAACGATGAAGAATGAACAAGGATCAATGATCAATGAAGAATGAACGATGAAGAATGAAAAAGGATCAATGACCAATGAAGAATGAACGATGAAGAATGAACAAGGATCAATGCTCAATGACGAATGAACGATGAAGAATGAACAAGGTTCAATGATCAATGAAGAATGAACGATGAAGAATGAACAAGGATCAATGCTCAATGACGAATGAACGATGAAGAATGAACAAGGATCAATGATCAATGAAGAATGAACGATGAAGAATGAACAAGGATCAATGGTCAATGACGAATGAACGATGAAGAATGAACAAGGATTATTGATCAATGAAGAATGAACGATGAAGAATGAACAAGGATCAATGATCAATGATGAATGAACGATGAAGAATGAAAAAGGATTAATGGTCAATGACGAATGAACGATGAAGATTGAACAAGGATCAATGATCAATGATGAATGAACGATGAAGAATGAACAAGGATCAATGCTCAATGACGAATGAACGATGAAGAATGAACAAGGATCAATGATCAATGAAGAATGAACGATGAAGAATGAACAAGGATCAATGATCAATGAAGAATGAACGATGAAGAATGAACAAGGATCAATGATTAATGACGAATGAACGATGAAGAATGAACAAGTATTATTGATCAATGAAGAATGAACGATGAAGAATGAACAAGGATCAATGATCAATGAAGAATGAACGATGAAGAATGAAAAAGGATCAATGGTCAATGACGAATGAACGATGAAGAATGAACAAGGATAAATGAAGATTGAATGAAGATGAATGAACAAGGATCAATGATCAATGAAGAATGAACGATGAAGAATGAACAAGGATCAATGATCAATGAAGAATGAACGATGAAGAATGAACAAGGAACAATTATCAATGACGAATGAACGATGAAGAATGAACAAGGATCAATGATCAATGAAGAATGAACGATGAAGAATGAACAAGGATCAATGATCAATGAAGAATGAACGATGAAGAATGAACAAGGATCAATGATCAATGAAGAATGAACGATGAAGAATGAACAAGGATCAATGATCAATGACGAATGAACGATGAAGAATGAACAAGGATCAATGATCAATAAAGAATGAAAGGTGAAGAATGAACATGGATCAATGGTCAATGACGAATGAACGATGAAGAATGAACAAGGATCAATGATCAATGAAAAATGAACGATGAAGAATGAACAAGGATCAATGCTCAATGACGAATGAACGATGAAGAATGAACAAGGATCAATGATCAATGAAGAATGAATGATGAAGAATGAACAAGGATCAATGCTCAATGACGAATGAACGATGAAGAATGAACAAGGATCAATGATCAATGAAGAATGAACGATGAAGAATGAACAAGGATCAATGCTGAATGACGAATGAACGATGAAGAATGAACAAGGATAAATGATCAATGAAGTATGAACGATGAAGAATGAACAAGGATCAATGATCAATGAAGAATGAACGATGAAGAATGAACAAGGATCAATGATCAATGACGAATGACGAATGAACGATGAAGAATGAACAAGGATCATTGATCAATGAAGAATGAACGATGAAGAATGAACAAGGATCAATGATCAATGAAGAATGAACGATGAAGAATGAAAAAGGATCAATGGTCAATGACGAATGAACGATGAAGAATGAACAAGGATAAATGAAGATTGAATGATGATGAATGAACAAGGATCAATAATCAATGAAGAATGAACGATGAAGAATAAACAAGGATCAATGATCAATGAAAAATGAACGATGAAGAATGAACAAGGATCAATTATCAATGATGAATGAACGATGAAGAATGAATAAGGATCAATGATCAATGAAGAATGAACGATGAAGAATGAACAAGGATCAATGATCAATGAAGAATGAACGATGAAGAATGAACAAGGATCAATGATCAATGACGAATGAACGATGAAGAATGAACAAGGATCAATGATCAATGAGGAATGAACGATGAAGAATGAACAAGGATCAATGATCAATGACGAATGAACGATGAAGAATGAACAAGGATCAATGATCAATGAAGAATGAACGGTGAAGAATGAACAAGGATCAATGGTCAAAGACGAATGAACGATGAAGAATGAACAAGGATCAATGATCAATGAAAAATGAACGATGATGAATGAACAAGGATCAATGCTCAATGACGAATGAACGATGAAGAATGAACAAGGATCAATGATCAATGAAGAATGAATGATGAAGAATGAACAACGATCAATGCTCAATGAAGAATGAACGATGAAGAATGAACAAGGATCAATGATCATTGAAGTATGAACGATGAAGAATGAACAAGGATCAATGATCAATGAAGAATGAACGATGAAGAATGAACAAGGATTAATGATCAATGAAGAATGAACGATGAAGAATGAACAAGGATCAATGATCAATGACGAATGAACGATGAAGAATGAACAAGGATCATTGATCAATGAAGAATGAACGATAAAGAATGAACAAGGATCAATGATCAATGACGAATGAACGATGAAGAATGAACAAGGATCAATGATCAATGAAGAATAAACGATGAAGAATGAACAAGGATCAATGATCAATGAAGAATGAACGATGAAGAATGAACAAGGATCAATGATCAATGACGAATGAACGATGAAGAATGAACAAGGATCAATGGTCAATGACGAATGAACGATGAAGAATGAACAAGGATCAATGCTCAATGACGAATGAACGATGAAGAATGAACAAGGATCAATGATCAATGAAGAATGAACGATGAAGAATGAACAAGGATCAATGCTCAATGACGAATGAACGATGAAGAATGAACAAGGATAAATGATCAATGAAGTATGAACGATGAAGAATGAACAAGGATCAAGGATCAATGAAGAATGAACGATGAAGAATGAACAAGGATCAATGATCAATGACGAATGACGAATGAACGATGAAGAATGAACAAGGATCATTGATCAATGAAGAATGAACGATGAAGAATGAACAAGGATCAATGATCAATGAAGAATGAACGATGAAGAATGAAAAAGGATCAATGGTCAATGACGAATGAACGATGAAGATTGAACAAGGATAAATGAAGATTGAATGATGATGAATGAACAAGGATCAATAATCAATGAAGAATGAACGATGAAGAATGAACAAGGATCAATGATCAATGAAGAATGAACGATGAAGAATGAACAAGGATCAATTATCAATGATGAATGAACGATGAAGAATGAACAACGATCAATGATCAATGAAGAATGAACGATGAAGAATGAACAAGGATCAATGATCAATGAAGAATGAACGATGAAGAATGAACAAGCATCAATGATCAATGACGAATGAACGATGAAGAATGAACAAGGATCAATGATCAATGAAGAATGAACGATGAAGAATGAACAAGGAACAATGATCAATGACGAATGAACGATGAAGAATGAACAAGGATCAATGATCAATGAAGAATGAACGGTGAAGAATGAACAAGGATCAATGGTCAATGACGAATGAACGATGAAGAATCAACAAGGATCAATGATTAATGAAAAATGAACGATGAAGAATGAACAAGGATCAACGCTCAATGACGAATGAACGATGAAGAATGAACAAGGATCAATGATCAATGAAGAATGAATGATGAAGAATGAACAACGATCAATGCTCAATGAAGAATGAACGATGAAGAATGAACAAGGATCAATGATCATTGAAGAATGAACGATGAAGAATGAACAAGGATCTACGATCAATGAAGAATGAACGATGAAGAATGAACAAGGATCAATGATCAATGAAGAATGAACGATGAAGAATGAACAAGGATCAATGATCAATGAAGAATGAACGATGAAGAATGAACAAGGATCAATGCTCAATGACGAATGAACGATGAAGAATGAACAAGGATCAATGATCAATGAAGAGTGAATGATGAAGAATGAACAACGATCAATGCTCAATGAAGAATGAACGATGAAGAATGAACAAGGATCAATGATCAATGAAGAATGAACGATGAAGAATGAACAAGGATCAATGGTCAATGACGAATGAACGATGAAGAATGAACAAGGATCAATGATCAATGAAGTATGAACGATGAAGAATGAACAAGGATCAATGATCAATGAAGAATGAACGATGAAGAATGAAAAAGGATTGATGGTCAATGACGAATGAACGATGAAGAATGAACAAGGATCAATGATCAATGAAGAATGAACGATGAAGAATGAACAAGGATCAATGATCAATGAAGAATGAACGATGAAGAATGAACAAGGATCAATGATGAATGACGAATGAACGATGAAGAATGAACAAGAATCAATGGTCAATGACGAATGAACGATGAAGAATGAACAAGTATCAATGATCAATGAAGAATGAACGATGAAGAATGAACAAGGATCAATGCTCAATGACGAATGAACGATGAAGAATGAACAAGGATCAATCATCCATGAAGAATGAACGATGAAGAATGAACAAGGATCTATGATCAATGAACAATAAACGATGAAGAATGAACAAGGATCAATGATCAATGAAGAATGAACGATGAAGAATGCACAAGGATCAATGGTCAATGACGAATGAACGATAAAGAATGAATTAGGACTAATAATCAATGAAGAATGAACGATGAAGAATGAACAAGGATCATTGATCAATGAAGAATGCACAATGAAGAACGAACAAGGATCAATGATCAATGAAGAATGAACGATGAAGAATGAACAAGCATCAATGATCAATGAAGAATGAACGATGAAGAATGAACAAGGATCAATTATCAATGATGAATGAACGATGAAGAATGAACAAGGATCAATGATCAATGAAGAATGAACGATGAAGAATGAACAAGGATCAATGATCAATGAAGAATGAACGATGAAGAATGAACAAGCATCAATGATCAATGACGAATGAACGATGAAGAATGAACTAGGATCAATGATCAATGAAGAATGAACGATGAAGAATGAACAAGGAACAATGATCAATGACGAATGAACGATGAAGAATGAACAAGGATCAATGATCAATGAAGAATGAACGGTGAAGAATGAACAAGGATCAATGGTCAATGACGAATGAACGATGAAGAATCAACAAGGATCAATGATCAATGAAAAATGAACGATGAAGAATGAACAAGGATCAATGCTCAATGACGAATGAACGATGAAGAATGAACAAGGATCAATGATCAATGAAGAATGAATGATGAAGAATGAACAACGATCAATGCTCAATGAAGAATCAACGATGAAGAATGAACAAGGATCAATGATCATTGAAGAATGAACGATGAAGAATGAACAAGGATCTACGATCAATGAAGAATGAACGATGAAGAATGAACAAGGATCAATGATCAATGAAGAATGAACGATGAAGAATGAACAAGGATCAGTGATCAATGACGAATGAACGATGAAGAATGAACAAGGATCATTGATCAATGAAGAATGAACGATAAAGAATGAACAAGGATCAATGACCAATGACGAATGAACGATGAAGAATGAACAAGGATCAATGATCAATGAAGAATAAACGATGAAGAATGAACAAGGATCAATGATCAATGAAGAATGAACGATGAAGAATGAACAAGGATCAATGCTCAATGACGAATGAACGATGAAGAATGAACGAGGATCAATGATCAATGAAGAATGAACGATGAAGAATGAACAACGATCAATGCTCAATGAAGAATGAACGATGAAGAATGAACAAGGATCAATGAATAATGAAGAATGAACGATGAAGAATGAACAAGGATCAATGGTCAATGACGAATGAACGATGAAGAATGAACAAGGATCAATGATCAATGAAGTATGAACGATGAAGAATGAACAAGGATCAATGATCAATGAAGAATGAACGGTGAAGAATGAAAAAGGGTTGATGGTCAATGACGAATGAACGATGAAGAATGAACAAGGATCAATGATCAATGAAGAATGAACGATGAAGAATGAACAAGGATCAATGATCAATGAAGAATGAACGATGAAGAATGAACAAGGATCAATGATGAATGTCGAATGAACGATGAAGAATGAACAAGAATCAATGGTCAATGACGAATGAACGATGAAGAATGAACAAGTATCAATGATCAATGAAGAATGAACGATGAAGAATGAACAAGGATCAATGCTCAATGACGAATGAACGATGAAGAATGAACAAGGATCATTCATCCATGAAGAATGAACGATGAAGAATGAACAAGGATCTATGATCAATGAACAATAAACGATGAAGAATGAACAAGGATCAATGATCAATGAAGAATGAACGATGAAGAATGAACAAGGATCAATGGTCAATGACGAATGAACGATAAAGAATGAATTAGGACTAATAATCAATGAAGAATGAACGATGAAGAATGAACAAGGATCATTGATCAATGAAGAATGCACAATGAAGAACGAACAAGGATCAATGATCAATGAAGAATGAACGATGAAGAATGAACAAGCATCAATGATCAATGAAGAATGAACGATGAAAAATGAACAAGGATCAATGATTAATGAAGAATGAATGATGAAGAATGAACAAGGATCAATGATCAATGAAGAATGAACGATGAAGAATGAACAAGGATCAATGGTCAATGACGAATGAACGGTGAAGAATAAACAAGGATCAATGATCAATGAAGTATGAACGATGAAGAATGAACAAGGATCAATGATCAATGAAGAATGAACGATGAAGAATGAAAAAGGATTAATGGTCAATGACGAATGAACGATGAAGAATGAACAAGGATCAATGATCAATGAAGAATGAACGATGAATAATGAACAAGGATCAATGATCAATGAAGAATGAACGATGAAGAATGAACAAGGATCAATGATCAATGACGAATGAACGATGAAGAATGAACAAGGATCAATGATTAATGAAGAATGAACGATGAAGAATGAACAAGGATCAATGCTCAATGACGAATGAACGATGAAGATTGAACAAGGATCAATGATCAATGAAGAATGAACGATGAAGAATGAACAAGGATCAGTGCTCAATGACGAATGAACGATGAAGAATGAACAAGGATCAATGATCAATGAAGAATGAACGATGAAGAATGAACAAGGATCAATGATCAATGAAGAATGAACGATGAAGAATGAACAAGGATCAATGATCAATGAAGAATGAACGATGAAGAATGAACAAGGATCAATGATCAAAGACGAATGAACGATGAAGAATGAACAAGGATTATTGATCAATGAAGAATGAACGATGAAGAATGAACAAGGATCAATGATCAATGAAGAATGAACGATGAAGAATGAAAAAGGATCAATGGTCAATAACGAATGAACGATGAAGAATGAACAAGGATAAATGAAGATTGAATGATGATGAATAAACAAGGATCAATGATCAATGAAGAATGAACGATGAAGAATGAACAAGGATCAATGATCAATGAAGAATGAACGATGAAGAATGAACAAGGATCAATTATAATTGACGAATGAACGATGAAGAATGAACAAGGATCAATGATCAATGAAGAATGAACGATGAAGAATGAACAAGGATCAATGATCAATGAAGAATGAACGATGAAGAATGAACAAGGATCAATGATCAATTAAGAATGAACGATGAAGAATGAACAAGGATCAATGATCAATGACGAATGAACGATGAAGAATGAACAAGGATCAATGATCAATGAAGAATGAACGGTGAAGAATGAACATGGATCAATGGTCAATGACGAATGAACGATGAAGAATGAACACGGATCAATGATCAATGAAAAATGAACGATGAAGAATGAACAAGGATCAATGCTCAATGACGAATGAACGATGAAGAATGAACAAGGATCAATGATCAATGAAGAATGAATGATGAAGAATGAACAAGGATCAATGGTCAATGACGAATGAACGATGAAGAATGAACAAGGATCAATGATCAATGAAGTATGAACGATGAAGAATGAACAAGGATAAATGATCAATGAAGAATGAACGATGAAGAATGAAAAAGGATTGATGGTCAATGACGAATGAACGATGAAGAATGAACAAGGATCAATGATCAATGAAGAATGAACGATGAAGAATGAACAAGGATCAATGATCAATGAAGAATGAACGATGAAGAATGAACAAGGATCAATGATGAATGACGAATGAACGATGAAGAATGAACAAGAATCAATGGTCAATGACGAATGAACGATGAAGAATGAACAAGTATCAATGATCAATGAAGAATGAACGATGAAGAATGAACAAGGATCAATGCTCAATGACGAATGAACGATGAAGAATGAACAAGGATCAATCATCCATGAAGAATGAACGATGAAGAATGAACAAGGATCTATGATCAATGAACAATAAACGATGAAGAATGAACAAGGATCAATGATCAATGAAGAATGAACGATGAAGAATGAACAAGGATCAATGGTCAATGACGAATGAACGATAAAGAATGAATTAGGACTAATAATCAATGAAGAATGAACGATGAAGAATGAACAAGGATCATTGATCAATGAAGAATGCACAATGAAGAACGAACAAGGATCAATGATCAATGAAGAATGAACGATGAAGAATGAACAAGCATCAATGATCAATGAAGAATGAACGATGAAAAATGAACAAGGATCAATGATTAATGAAGAATGAATGATGAAGAATGAACAAGGATCAATGATCAATGAAGAATGAACGATGAAGAATGAACAAGGATCAATGGTCAATGACGAATGAACGGTGAAGAATGAACAAGGATCAATGATCAATGAAGAATGAACGATGAAGAATGAACAACGATCAATGCTCAATGAAGAATGAACGATGAAGAATGAACAAGGATCAATGAATAATGAAGAATGAACGATGAAGAATGAACAAGGATCAATGGTCAATGACGAATGAACGATGAAGAATGAACAAGGATCAATGATCAATGAAGTATGAACGATGAAGAATGAACAAGGATCAATGATCAATGAAGAATGAACGGTGAAGAATGAAAAAGGGTTGATGGTCAATGACGAATGAACGATGAAGAATGAACAAGGATCAATGATCAATGAAGAATGAACGATGAAGAATGAACAAGGATCAATGATCAATGAAGAATGAACGATGAAGAATGAACAAGGATCAATGATGAATGTCGAATGAACGATGAAGAATGAACAAGAATCAATGGTCAATGACGAATGAACGATGAAGAATGAACAAGTATCAATGATCAATGAAGAATGAACGATGAAGAATGAACAAGGATCAATGCTCAATGACGAATGAACGATGAAGAATGAACAAGGATCATTCATCCATGAAGAATGAACGATGAAGAATGAACAAGGATCTATGATCAATGAACAATAAACGATGAAGAATGAACAAGGATCAATGATCAATGAAGAATGAACGATGAAGAATGAACAAGGATCAATGGTCAATGACGAATGAACGATAAAGAATGAATTAGGACTAATAATCAATGAAGAATGAACGATGAAGAATGAACAAGGATCATTGATCAATGAAGAATGCACAATGAAGAACGAACAAGGATCAATGATCAATGAAGAATGAACGATGAAGAATGAACAAGCATCAATGATCAATGAAGAATGAACGATGAAAAATGAACAAGGATCAATGATTAATGAAGAATGAATGATGAAGAATGAACAAGGATCAATGATCAATGAAGAATGAACGATGAAGAATGAACAAGGATCAATGGTCAATGACGAATGAACGGTGAAGAATAAACAAGGATCAATGATCAATGAAGTATGAACGATGAAGAATGAACAAGGATCAATGATCAATGAAGAATGAACGATGAAGAATGAAAAAGGATTAATGGTCAATGACGAATGAACGATGAAGAATGAACAAGGATCAATGATCAATGAAGAATGAACGATGAATAATGAACAAGGATCAATGATCAATGAAGAATGAACGATGAAGAATGAACAAGGATCAATGATCAATGACGAATGAACGATGAAGAATGAACAAGGATCAATGATTAATGAAGAATGAACGATGAAGAATGAACAAGGATCAATGCTCAATGACGAATGAACGATGAAGATTGAACAAGGATCAATGATCAATGAAGAATGAACGATGAAGAATGAACAAGGATCAGTGCTCAATGACGAATGAACGATGAAGAATGAACAAGGATCAATGATCAATGAAGAATGAACGATGAAGAATGAACAAGGATCAATGATCAATGAAGAATGAACGATGAAGAATGAACAAGGATCAATGATCAATGAAGAATGAACGATGAAGAATGAACAAGGATCAATGATCAAAGACGAATGAACGATGAAGAATGAACAAGGATTATTGATCAATGAAGAATGAACGATGAAGAATGAACAAGGATCAATGATCAATGAAGAATGAACGATGAAGAATGAAAAAGGATCAATGGTCAATAACGAATGAACGATGAAGAATGAACAAGGATAAATGAAGATTGAATGATGATGAATAAACAAGGATCAATGATCAATGAAGAATGAACGATGAAGAATGAACAAGGATCAATGATCAATGAAGAATGAACGATGAAGAATGAACAAGGATCAATTATAATTGACGAATGAACGATGAAGAATGAACAAGGATCAATGATCAATGAAGAATGAACGATGAAGAATGAACAAGGATCAATGATCAATGAAGAATGAACGATGAAGAATGAACAAGGATCAATGATCAATGAAGAATGAACGATGAAGAATGAACAAGGATCAATGATCAATGACGAATGAACGATGAAGAATGAACAAGGATCAATGATCAATGAAGAATGAACGGTGAAGAATGAACATGGATCAATGGTCAATGACGAATGAACGATGAAGAATGAACACGGATCAATGATCAATGAAAAATGAACGATGAAGAATGAACAAGGATCAATGCTCAATGACGAATGAACGATGAAGAATGAACAAGGATCAATGATCAATGAAGAATGAATGATGAAGAATGAACAAGGATCAATGGTCAATGACGAATGAACGATGAAGAATGAACAAGGATCAATGATCAATGAAGTATGAACGATGAAGAATGAACAAGGATAAATGATCAATGAAGAATGAACGATGAAGAATGAAAAAGGATTGATGGTCAATGACGAATGAACGATGAAGAATGAACAAGGATCAATGATCAATGAAGAATGAACGATGAAGAATGAACAAGGATCAATGATCAATGAAGAATGAACGATGAAGAATGAACAAGGATCAATGATGAATGACGAATGAACGATGAAGAATGAACAAGAATCAATGGTCAATGACGAATGAACGATGAAGAATGAACAAGTATCAATGATCAATGAAGAATGAACGATGAAGAATGAACAAGGATCAATGCTCAATGACGAATGAACGATGAAGAATGAACAAGGATCAATCATCCATGAAGAATGAACGATGAAGAATGAACAAGGATCTATGATCAATGAACAATAAACGATGAAGAATGAACAAGGATCAATGATCAATGAAGAATGAACGATGAAGAATGAACAAGGATCAATGGTCAATGACGAATGAACGATAAAGAATGAATTAGGACTAATAATCAATGAAGAATGAACGATGAAGAATGAACAAGGATCATTGATCAATGAAGAATGCACAATGAAGAACGAACAAGGATCAATGATCAATGAAGAATGAACGATGAAGAATGAACAAGCATCAATGATCAATGAAGAATGAACGATGAAAAATGAACAAGGATCAATGATTAATGAAGAATGAATGATGAAGAATGAACAAGGATCAATGATCAATGAAGAATGAACGATGAAGAATGAACAAGGATCAATGGTCAATGACGAATGAACGGTGAAGAATGAACAAGGATCAATGATCAATGAAGAATGAACGATGAAGAATGAACAAGGATCAATGATCAATGAAGAATGAACGATGAAGAATGAACAAGGATCAATGATCAATGACGAATGAACGATGAAGAATGAACAAGGATCAATGATCAATGAAGAATGAACGGTGAAGAATGAACATGGATCAATGGTCAATGACGAATGAACGATGAAGAATGAACACGGATCAATGATCAATGAAAAATGAACGATGAAGAATGAACAAGGATCAATGCTCAATGACGAATGAACGATGAAGAATGAACAAGGATCAATGATCAATGAAGAATGAATGATGAAGAATGAACAAGGATCAATGGTCAATGACGAATGAACGATGAAGAATGAACAAGGATCAATGATCAATGAAGTATGAACGATGAAGAATGAACAAGGATAAATGATCAATGAAGAATGAACGATGAAGAATGAAAAAGGATTGATGGTCAATGACGAATGAACGATGAAGAATGAACAAGGATCAATGATCAATGAAGAATGAACGATGAAGAATGAACAAGGATCAATGATCAATGAAGAATGAACGATGAAGAATGAACAAGGATCAATGATGAATGACGAATGAACGATGAAGAATGAACAAGAATCAATGGTCAATGACGAATGAACGATGAAGAATGAACAAGTATCAATGATCAATGAAGAATGAACGATGAAGAATGAACAAGGATCAATGCTCAATGACGAATGAACGATGAAGAATGAACAAGGATCAATCATCCATGAAGAATGAACGATGAAGAATGAACAAGGATCTATGATCAATGAACAATAAACGATGAAGAATGAACAAGGATCAATGATCAATGAAGAATGAACGATGAAGAATGAACAAGGATCAATGGTCAATGACGAATGAACGATAAAGAATGAATTAGGACTAATAATCAATGAAGAATGAACGATGAAGAATGAACAAGGATCATTGATCAATGAAGAATGCACAATGAAGAACGAACAAGGATCAATGATCAATGAAGAATGAACGATGAAGAATGAACAAGCATCAATGATCAATGAAGAATGAACGATGAAAAATGAACAAGGATCAATGATTAATGAAGAATGAATGATGAAGAATGAACAAGGATCAATGATCAATGAAGAATGAACGATGAAGAATGAACAAGGATCAATGGTCAATGACGAATGAACGGTGAAGAATGAACAAGGATCAATGATCAATGAAGTATGAACGATGAAGAATGAAAAAGGATCAATGATCAATGAAGAATGAACGATGAAGAATGAAAAAGGATTAATGGTCAATGACGAATGAACGATGAAGAATGAACAAGGATCAATGATCAATGAAGAATGAACGATGAATAATGAACAAGGATCAATGATCAATGAAGAATGAACGATGAAGAATGAACAAGGATCAATGATCAATGACGAATGAACGATGAAGAATGAACAAGGATCAATGATTAATGAAGAATGAACGATGAAGAATGAAAAAGGATCAATGCTCAATGACAAATGAACGATGAAGATTGAACAAGGATCAATGATCAATGAAGAATGAACGATGAAGAATGAACAAGGATCAGTGCTCAATGACGAATGAACGATGAAGAATGAACAAGGATCAATGATCAATGAAGAATGAACGATGAAGAATGAACAAGGATCAATGATCAATGAAGAATGAACGATGAAGAATGAACAAGGATCAATGATCAATGAAGAATGAACGATGAAGAATGAACAAGGATCAATGATCAAAGACGAATGAACGATGAAGAATGAACAAGGATTATTGATCAATGAAGAATGAACGATGAAGAATGAACAAGGATCAATGATCAATGAAGAATGAACGATGAAGAATGAAAAAGGATCAATGGTCAATAACGAATGAACGATGAAGAATGAACAAGGATAAATGAAGATTGAATGATGATGAATAAACAAGGATCAATGATCAATGAAGAATGAACGATGAAGAATGAACAAGGATCAATGATCAATGAAGAATGAACGATGAAGAATGAACAAGGATCAATTATAATTGACGAATGAACGATGAAGAATGAACAAGGATCAATGATCAATGAAGAATGAACGATGAAGAATGAACAAGGATCAATGATCAATGAAGAATGAACGATGAAGAATGAACAAGGATCAATGATCAATGAAGAATGAACGATGAAGAATGAACAAGGATCAATGATCAATGACGAATGAACGATGAAGAATGAACAAGGATCAATGATCAATGAAGAATGAACGGTGAAGAATGAACATGGATCAATGGTCAATGACGAATGAACGATGAAGAATGAACACGGATCAATGATCAATGAAAAATGAACGATGAAGAATGAACAAGGATCAATGCTCAATGACGAATGAACGATGAAGAATGAACAAGGATCAATGATCAATGAAGAATGAATGATGAAGAATGAACAAGGATCAATGGTCAATGACGAATGAACGATGAAGAATGAACAAGGATCAATGATCAATGAAGTATGAACGATGAAGAATGAACAAGGATAAATGATCAATGAAGAATGAACGATGAAGAATGAAAAAGGATTGATGGTCAATGACGAATGAACGATGAAGAATGAACAAGGATCAATGATCAATGAAGAATGAACGATGAAGAATGAACAAGGATCAATGATCAATGAAGAATGAACGATGAAGAATGAACAAGGATCAATGATGAATGACGAATGAACGATGAAGAATGAACAAGAATCAATGGTCAATGACGAATGAACGATGAAGAATGAACAAGTATCAATGATCAATGAAGAATGAACGATGAAGAATGAACAAGGATCAATGCTCAATGACGAATGAACGATGAAGAATGAACAAGGATCAATCATCCATGAAGAATGAACGATGAAGAATGAACAAGGATCTATGATCAATGAACAATAAACGATGAAGAATGAACAAGGATCAATGATCAATGAAGAATGAACGATGAAGAATGAACAAGGATCAATGGTCAATGACGAATGAACGATAAAGAATGAATTAGGACTAATAATCAATGAAGAATGAACGATGAAGAATGAACAAGGATCATTGATCAATGAAGAATGCACAATGAAGAACGAACAAGGATCAATGATCAATGAAGAATGAACGATGAAGAATGAACAACCATCAATGATCAATGAAGAATGAACGATGAAAAATGAACAAGGATCAATGATTAATGAAGAATGAATGATGAAGAATGAACAAGGATCAATGATCAATGAAGAATGAACGATGAAGAATGAACAAGGATCAATGGTCAATGACGAATGAACGATGAAGAATGAACAAGGATCAATGATCAATGAAGTATGAACGATGAAGAATGAACAAGGATCAATGATCAATGAAGAATGAACGATGAAGAATGAAAAAGGATTAATGGTCAATGACGAATGAACGATGAAGAATGAACAAGGATCAATGATCAATAAAGAACGAACGATGAATAATGAACAAGGATCAATGATCAATGAAGAATGAACGATGAAGAATGAACAAGGATCAATGATCAATGACGAATGAACGATGAAGAATGAACAAGGATTAATGATTAATGAAGAATGAACGATGAAGAATGAACAAGGATCAATGCTCAATGACGAATGAACGATGAAGAATGAACAAGGTTCAATGATCAATGAAGAATGAACGATGAAGAATGAACAACGATCAATGCTCAATGACGAATGAATGATGAAGAATGAACAAGGATCAAGGATCAATGAAGAATGAACGATGAAGAATGAACAAGGATCAATGGTCAATGACGAATGAACGATGAAGAATGAACAAGGATCAATGATCAATGAAGTATGAACGATGAAGAATGAACAAGGATCAATGATCAATGATGAATGAACGATGAAGAATGAAAAAGGATTAATGGTCAATGACGAATGAACGATGAAGATTGAACAAGGATCAATGATCAATGAAGAATGAACGATGAAGAATGAACAAGGATCAGTGCTCAATGACGAATGAACGATGAAGAATGAACAAGGATCAATGATCAATGAAGAATGAACGATGAAGAATGAACAAGGATCAATGATCAATGAAGAATGAACGATGAAGAATGAACAAGGATCAATGATCAATGAAGAATGAACGATGAAGAATGAACAAGGATCAATGATCAAAGACGAATGAACGATGAAGAATGAACAAGGATCAATGATCAATGAAGAATGAACGATGAAGAATGAAAAAGGATCAATGGTCAATAACGAATGAACGATGAAGAATAAACAAGGATAAATGAAGATTGAATGATGATGAATAAACAAGGATCAATGATCAATGAAGAATGAACGATGAAGAATGAACAAGGATCAATGATCAATGAAGAATGAACGATGAAGAATGAACAAGGATAAATTATAATTGACGAATGAACGATGAAGAATGAACAAGGATCAATGATCAATGAAGAATGAACGATGAAGAATGAACAAGGATCAATGATCAATGAAGAATGAACGATGAAGAATAAAAAAGGATCAATGATCAATGAAGAATGAATGATGAAGAATGAACAAGGATCAATGATCAATGACGAATGAACGATGAAGAATGAACAAGGATCAATGATCAATGAAGAATGAACGGTGAAGAATGAACATGGATCAATGGTCAATGACGAATGAACGATGAAGAATGAACACGGATCAATGATCAATGAAAAATGAACGATGAAGAATGAACAAGGATCAATGCTCAATGACGAATGAACGATGAAGAATGAACAAGGATCAATGATCAATGAAGAATGAATGATGAAGAATGAACAAGGATCAATGCTCAATGACGAATGAACGATGAAGAATGAACAAGGATCAATGATCAATGAAGAATGAACGATGAAGAATGAACAAGGATCAATGCTCAATGACGAATGAACGATGAAGAATGAACAAGGATCAATGATCAATGAAGAATGAACGATGAAGAATGAACAAGGATCAATGATCAATGAAGAATGAACGATGAAGAATAAACAAGGATCAATGATCAAAGACGAATGAACGATGAAGAATGAACAAGGATTATTGATCAATGAAGAATGAACGATGAAGAATGAACAAGGGTCAATGATCAATGAAGAATGAACGATGAAGAATGAAAAAGGATCAATGGTCAATAACGAATGAACGATGAAGAATAAACAAGGATAAATGAAGATTGAATGATGATGAATAAACAAGGATTAATGATCAATGAAGAATGAACGATGAAGAATGAACAAGGATCAATGATCAATGAAGAATGAACGATGAAGAATGAACAAGGATAAATTATAATTGACGAATGAACGATGAAGAATGAACAAGGATCAATGATCAATGAAGAATGAACGATGAAGAATGAACAAGGATCAATGATCAATGAAGAATGAACGATGAAGAATAAACAAGGATCAATGATCAATGAAGAATGAATGATGAAGAATGAACAAGGATCAATGATCAATGACGAATGAACGATGAAGAATGAACAAGGATCAATGATCAATGAAGAATGAACGGTGAAGAATGAACATGGATCAATGGTCAATGACGAATGAACGATGAAGAATGAACACGGATCAATGATCAATGAAAATGAACGATGAAGAATGAACAAGGATCAATGCTCAATGACGAATGAACGATGAAGAATGAACAAGCATCAATGATCAATGAAGAATGAATGATGAAGAATGAACAAGGATCAATGCTCAATGACGAATGAACGATGAAGAATGAACAAGGATCAATGATCAATGAAGAATGAACGATGAAGAATGAACAAGGATCAATGCTCAATGATGAATGAACGATGAAGAATGAACAAGGATAAATGATCAATGAAGTATGAATGATGAAGAATGAACAAGGATCAATGATCAATGAAGAATGAACGATGAAGAATGAACAAGGATCAATGATCAATGACGAATGAACGATGAAGAATGAAAAAGGATCAATGGTCAATAACGAATGAACGATGAAGAATAAACAAGGATAAATGAAGATTGAATGATGATGAATAAACAAGGATCAATGATCAATGAAGAATGAACGATGAAGAATGAACAAGGATCAATGATCAATGAAGAATGAACGATGAAGAATGAACAAGGATAAATTATAATTGACGAATGAACGATGAAGAATGAACAAGGATCAATGATCAATGAAGAATGAACGATGAAGAATGAACAAGGATCAATGATCAATGAAGAATGAACGATGAAGAATAAACAAGGATCAATGATCAATGAAGAATGAATGATGAAGAATGAACAAGGATCAATGATCAATGACGAATGAACGATGAAGAATGAACAAGGATCAATGATCAATGAAGAATGAACGGTGAAGAATGAACATGGATCAATGGTCAATGACGAATGAACGATGAAGAATGAACACGGATCAATGATCAATGAAAAATGAACGATGAAGAATGAACAAGGATCAATGCTCAATGACGAATGAACGATGAAGAATGAACAAGCATCAATGATCAATGAAGAATGAATGATGAAGAATGAACAAGGATCAATGCTCAATGACGAATGAACGATGAAGAATGAACAAGGATCAATGATCAATGAAGAATGAACGATGAAGAATGAACAAGGATCAATGCTCAATGATGAATGAACGATGAAGAATGAACAAGGATAAATGATCAATGAAGTATGAACGATGAAGAATGAACAAGGATCAATGATCAATGAAGAATGAACGATGAAGAATGAACAAGGATCAATGATCAATTACGAATGAACGATGAAGAATGAAAAAGGATCAATGATCAATGAAGAATGAACGGTGAAGAATGAACAAGGATCAATGGTCAATGACGAATGAACGATGAAGAATGAACAAGGATCAATGATCAAAGAAAAATGAACGATGAAGAATGAACAAGGATCAATGGTCAATGACGAATGAACGATGAAGAATGAACAAGGATCAATGATCAATGAAGAATGAACGATGAAGAATGAACAAGGATCAATGATCAAAGACGAATGAACGATGAAGAATGAACAAGGATTATTGATCAATGAAGAATGAACGATGAAGAATGAACAAGGATCAATGATCAATGAAGAATGGACGATGAAGAATGAAAAAGGATCAATGGTCAATAACGAATGAACGATGAAGAATAAACAAGGATAAATGAAGATTGAATGATGATGAATAAACAAGGATCAATGATCAATGAAGAATGAACGATGAAGAATGAACAAGGATCAATGATCAATGAAGAATGAACGATGAAGAATGAACAAGGATAAATTATAATTGACGAATGAACGATGAAGAATGAACAAGGATCAATGATCAATGAAGAATGAACGATGAAGAATGAACAAGGATCAATGATCAATGAAGAATGAACGATGAAGAATAAACAAGGATCAATGATCAATGAAGAATGAATGATGAAGAATGAACAAGGATCAATGATCAATGACGAATGAACGATGAAGAATGAACAAGGATCAATGATCAATGAAGAATGAACGGTGAAGAATGAACATGGATCAATGGTCAATGACGAATGAACGATGAAGAATGAACACGGATCAATGATCAATGAAAAATGAACGTAGAAGAATGAACAAGGATCAATGCTCAATAACGAATGAACGATGAAGAATGAACAAGGATCAATGATCAATGAAGAATGAATGATGAAGAATGAACAAGGATCAATGCTCAATGACGAATGAACGATGAAGAATGAACAAGGATCAATGATCAATGAAGAATGAACGATGAAGAATGAACAAGGATCAATGCTCAATGATGAATGAACGATGAAGAATGAACAAGGATAAATGATCAATGAAGTATGAACGATAAAGAATGAACAAGGATCAATGATCAATGAAGAATGAACGATGAAGAATGAACAAGGATCAATGATCAATGACGAATGAACGATGAAGAATGAAAAAGGATCAATGATCAATGAAGAATGAACGGTGAAGAATGAACAAGGATCAATGGTCAATGACGAATGAACGATGAAGAATGAACAAGGATCAATGATCAATGAAGAATGAACGATGAATAATGAACAAGGATCAATGATCAATGAAGAATGAACGATGAAGAATGAACAAGGATCAATGATCAATGACGAATGAACGATCAAGAATGAACAAGGATTAATGATTAATGAAGAATGAACGATGAAGAATGAACAAGGATCAATGCTCAATGACGAATGAACGATGAAGAATGAACAAGGTTCAATGATCAATGAAGAATGAACGATGAAGAATGAACAACGATCAATGCTCAATGACGAATGAATGATGAAGAATGAACAAGGATCAAGGATCAATGAAGAATGAACGATGAAGAATGAACAAGGATCAATGGTCAATGACGAATGAACGATGAAGAATGAACAAGGATCAATGATCAATGAAGTATGAACGATGAAGAATGAACAAGGATCAATGATCAATGATGAATGAACGATGAAGAATGAAAAAGGATTAATGGTCAATGACGAATGAACGATGAAGATTGAACAAGGATCAATGATCAATGAAGAATGAACGATGAAGAATGAACAAGGATCAGTGCTCAATGACGAATGAACGATGAAGAATGAACAAGGATCAATGATCAATGAAGAATGAACGATGAAGAATGAACAAGGATCAATGATCAATGAAGAATGAACGATGAAGAATGAACAAGGATCAATGATCAATGAAGAATGAACGATGAAGAATGAACAAGGATCAGTGCTCAATGACGAATGAACGATGAAGAATGAACAAGGATCAATGATCAATGAAGAATGAACGATGAAGAATGAACAAGGATCAATGATCAATGAAGAATGAACGATGAAGAATGAACAAGGATCAATGATCAATGAAGAATGAACGATGAAGAATGAACAAGGATCAATGATCAAAGACGAATGAACGATGAAGAATGAACAAGGATTATTGATCAATGAAGAATGAACGATAAAGAATGAACAAGGATCAATGATCAATGAAGAATGAACGATGAAGAATGAAAAAGGATCAATGGTCAATAACGAATGAACGATGAAGAATAAACAAGGATAAATGAAGATTGAATGATGATGAATAAACAAGGATCAATGATCAATGAAGAATGAACGATGAAGAATGAACAAGGATCAATGATCAATGAAGAATGAACGATGAAGAATGAACAAGGATAAATTATAATTGACGAATGAACGATGAAGAATGAACAAGGATCAATGATCAATGAAGAATGAACGATGAAGAATGAACAAGGATCAATGATCAATGAAGAATGAACGATGAAGAATAAACAAGGATCAATGATCAATGAAGAATGAATGATGAAGAATGAACAAGGATCAATGATCAATGACGAATGAACGATGAAGAATGAACAAGGATCAATGATCAAGGAAGAATGAACGGTGAAGAATGAACATGGATCAATGGTCAATGACGAATGAACGATGAAGAATGAACACGGATCAATGATCAATGAAAAATGAACGATGAAGAATGAACAAGGATCAATGCTCAATGACGAATGAACGATGAAGAATGAACAAGGATCAATGATCAATGAAGAATGAATGATGAAGAATGAACAAGGATCAATGCTCAATGACGAATGAACGATGAAGAATGAACAAGGATCAATGATCAATGAAGAATGAACGATGAAGAATGAACAAGGATCAATGCTCAATGATGAATGAACGATGAAGAATGAACAAGGATAAATGATCAATGAAGTATGAACGATGAAGAATGAACAAGGATCAATGATCAATGAAGAATGAACGATGAAGAATGAACAAGGATCAATGATCAATGACGAATGAACGATGAAGAATGAAAAAGGATCAATGATCAATGAAGAATGAACGGTAAAGAATGAACAAGGATCAATGGTCAATGACGAATGAACGATGAAGAATGAACAAGGATCAATGATCAAAGAAAAATGAACGATGAAGAATGAACAAGGATCAATGGTCAATGACGAATGAACGATGAAGAATGAACAAGGATCAATGATCAATGAAGAATGAACGATGAAGAATGAACAAGGATCAATGCTCAATGACGAATGAACGATGAAGAATGAACAAGGATAAATGAAGATTGAATGATGATGAATGAACAAGGATCAATAATCAATGAAGAATGAACGATGAAGAATGAACAAGGATCAATGATCAATGACGAATGAACGATGAAGAATGAAAAAGGATCAATGATCAATGAAGAATGAACGGTGAAGAATGAACAAGGATCAATGGTCAATGACGAATGAACGATGAAGAATGAACAAGGATCAATGATCAATGAAGAATGAACGATGAATAATGAACAAGGATCAATGATCAATGAAGAATGAACGATGAAGAATGAACAAGGATCAATGATCAATGACGAATGAACGATGAAGAATGAACAAGGATTAATGATTAATGAAGAATGAACGATGAAGAATGAACAAGGATCAATGCTCAATGACGAATGAACGATGAAGAATGAACAAGGTTCAATGATCAATGAAGAATGAACGATGAAGAATGAACAACGATCAATGCTCAATGACGAATGAATGATGAAGAATGAACAAGGATCAAGGATCAATGAAGAATGAACGATGAAGAATGAACAAGGATCAATGGTCAATGACGAATGAACGATGAAGAATGAACAAGGATCAATGATCAATGAAGTATGAACGATGAAGAATGAACAAGGATCAATGATCAATGATGAATGAACGATGAAGAATGAAAAAGGATTAATGGTCAATGACGAATGAACGATGAAGATTGAACAAGGATCAATGATCAATGAAGAATGAACGATGAAGAATGAACAAGGATCAGTGCTCAATGACGAATGAACGATGAAGAATGAACAAGGATCAATGATCAATGAAGAATGAACGATGAAGAATGAACAAGGATCAATGATCAATGAAGAATGAACGATGAAGAATGAACAAGGATCAATGATCAATGAAGAATGAACGATGAAGAATGAACAAGGATCAATGATCAAAGACGAATGAACGATGAAGAATGAACAAGGATTATTGATCAATGAAGAATGAACGATAAAGAATAAACAAGGATCAATGATCAATGAAGAATGAACGATGAAGAATGAACAAGGATCAATGATCAATGACGAATGAACGATGAAGAATGAACAAGGATCAATGATCAATGAAGAATGAACGGTGAAGAATGAACATGGATCAATGGTCAATGACGAATGAACGATGAAGAATGAACACGGATCAATGATCAATGAAAAATGAACGATGAAGAATGAACAAGGATCAATGCTCAATGACGAATGAACGATGAAGAATGAACAAGGATCAATGATCAATGAAGAATGAATGATGAAGAATGAACAAGGATCAATGCTCAATGACGAATGAACGATGAAGAATGAACAAGGATCAATGATCAATGAAGAATGAACGATGAAGAATGAACAAGGATCAATGCTCAATGATGAATGAACGATGAAGAATGAACAAGGATAAATGATCAATGAAGTATGAACGATGAAGAATGAACAAGGATCAATGATCAATGAAGAATGAACGATGAAGAATGAACAAGGATCAATGATCAATGACGAATGAACGATGAAGAATGAAAAAGGATCAATGATCAATGAAGAATGAACGGTGAAGAATGAACAAGGATCAATGGTCAATGACGAATGAACGATGAAGAATGAACAAGGATCAATGATCAAAGAAAAATGAACGATGAAGAATGAACAAGGATCAATGGTCAATGACGAATGAACGATGAAGAATGAACAAGGATCAATGATCAATGAAGAATGAACGATGAAGAATGAACAAGGATCAATGCTCAATGACGAATGAACGATGAAGAATGAACAAGGATAAATGAGGATTGAATGATGATGAATGAACAAGGATCAATAATCAATGAAGAATGAACGATGAAGAATGAACAAGGATCAATGATCAATGAAGAATGAATGATGAAGAATGAACAAGGATCAATGCTCAATGACGAATGAACGATGAAGAATGAACAAGGATCAATGATCAATGAAGAATGAACGATGAAGAATAAACAAGGATCAATGCTCAATGATGAATGAACGATGAAGAATGAACAAGGATAAATGATCAATGAAGTATGAACGATGAAGAATGAACAAGGATCAATGATCAATGAAGAATGAACGATGAAGAATGAACAAGGATCAATGATCAATGACGAATGAACGATGAAGAATGAAAAAGGATCAATGATCAATGAAGAATGAACGGTGAAGAATGAACAAGGATCAATGGTCAATGACGAATGAACGATGAAGAATGAACAAGGATCAATGATCAATGAAAAATGAACGATGAAGAATGAACAAGGATCAATGGTCAATGACGAATGAACGATGAAGAATGAACAAGGATCAATGATCAATGAAGAATGAACGATGAAGAATGAACAAGGATCAATGCTCAATGACGAATGAACGATGAAGAATGAACAAGGATAAATGAAGATTGAATGATGATGAATGAACAAGGATCAATAATCAATGAAGAATGAACGATGAAGAATGAACAAGGATCAATGATCAATGAAGAATGAACGATGAAGAATGAACAAGGATCAATTATCAATGATGAATGAACGATGAAGAATGAACAAGGATCAATGATCAATGAAGAATGAACGATGAAGAATGAACAAGGATCAATGATCAATGAAGAATGAACGATGAAGAATGAACAAGGATCAATGATCAATGACAAATGAACGATGAAGAATGAACAAGGATCAATGGTCAATGAAGAATGAACGATGAAGAATGAACAAGGATCAATGATCAATGACGAATGAACGATGAAGAATGAACAAGGATCAATGATCAATGAAGAATGAACGGTGAAGAATGAACAAGGATCAATGGTCAATGACGAATGAACGATGAAGAATTAACAAGGATTAATGATCAATGAAAAATGAACGATGAAGAATGAGCAAGGATCAATGCTCAATGACGAATGAACGATGAAGAATGAGCAAGGATCAATGCTCAATGACGAATGATCAATGAAGAATGAATGATGAAGAATGAACAAGGATCAATGCTCAATGACGAATGAACGATGAAGAATGAACAAGGATCAATGATCAATGAAGAATGAACGATGAAGAATGAACAAGGATTAATGCTCAATGACGAATGAACGATGAAGAATGAACAAGGATCAATGATCAATGAAGAATGAACGATGAAGAATGAACAAGGATCAATTATCAATGATGAATGAACGATGAAGAATGAACAAGGATCAATGATCAATGAAGAATGAACGATGAAGAATGAACAAGGATCAATGATCAATGAAGAATGAACGATGAAGAATGAACAAGGATCAATGATCAATGACAAATGAACGATGAAGAATGAACAAGGATCAATGGTCAATGAAGAATGAACGATGAAGAATGAACAAGGATCAATGATCAATGACGAATGAACGATGAAGAATGAACAAGGATCAATGATCAATGAAGAATGAACGGTGAAGAATGAACAAGGATCAATAATCAATGAAGAATGAACGATGAAGAATTAACAAGGATTAATGATCAATGAAAAATGAACGATGAAGAATGAGCAAGGATCAATGCTCAATGACGAATGAACGATGAAGAATGAACAAGGATCAATGATCAATGAAGAATGAACGATGAAGAATGAACAAGGATCAATGATCAATGAAGAATGAACGATGAAGAATGAACAAGGATCAATGATCAATGACAAATGAACGATGAAGAATGAACAAGGATCAATGGTCAATGAAGAATGAACGATGAAGAATGAACAAGGATCAATGATCAATGACGAATGAACGATGAAGAATGAACAAGGATCAATGATCAATGAAGAATGAACGGTGAAGAATGAACAAGGATCAATGGTCAATGACGAATGAACGATGAAGAATTAACAAGGATTAATGATCAATGAAAAATGAACGATGAAGAATGAGCAAGGATCAATGCTCAATGACGAATGAACGATGAAGAATGAGCAAGGATCAATGCTCAATGACGAATGATCAATGAAGAATGAATGATGAAGAATGAACAAGGATCAATGCTCAATGACGAATGAACGATGAAGAATGAACAAGGATCAATGATCAATGAAGAATGAACGATGAAGAATGAACAAGGATTAATGCTCAATGACGAATGAACGATGAAGAATGAACAAGGATCAATGATCAATGAAGAATGAACGATGAAGAATGAACAAGGATCAATTATCAATGATGAATGAACGATGAAGAATGAACAAGGATCAATGATCAATGAAGAATGAACGATGAAGAATGAACAAGGATCAATGATCAATGAAGAATGAACGATGAAGAATGAACAAGGATCAATGATCAATGACAAATGAACGATGAAGAATGAACAAGGATCAATGGTCAATGAAGAATGAACGATGAAGAATGAACAAGGATCAATGATCAATGACGAATGAACGATGAAGAATGAACAAGGATCAATGATCAATGAAGAATGAACGGTGAAGAATGAACAAGGATCAATGGTCAATGACGAATGAACGATGAAGAATTAACAAGGATTAATGATCAATGAAAAATGAACGATGAAGAATGAGCAAGGATCAATGCTCAATGACGAATGAACGATGAAGAATGAACAAGGATCAATGATCAATGAAGAATGAATGATGAAGAATGAACAAGGATCAATGCTCAATGACGAATGAACGATGAAGAATGAACAAGGATCAATGATCAATGACAAATGAACGATGAAGAATGAACAAGGATCAATGGTCAATGAAGAATGAACGATGAAGAATGAACAAGGATCAATGATCAATGACGAATGAACGATGAAGAATGAACAAGGATCAATGATCAATGAAGAATGAACGGTGAAGAATGAACAAGGATCAATGGTCAATGACGAATGAACGATGAAGAATTAACAAGGATTAATGATCAATGAAAAATGAACGATGAAGAATGAGCAAGGATCAATGCTCAATGATGAATGAACGATGAAGAATGAGCAAGGATCAATGCTCAATGACGAATGATCAATGAAGAATGAATGATGAAGAATGAACAAGGATCAATGCTCAATGACGAATGAACGATGAAGAATGAACAAGGATCAATGATCAATGAAGAATGAACGATGAAGAATGAACAAGGATTAATGCTCAATGACGAATGAACGATGAAGAATGAACAAGGATCAATGATCAATGAAGAATGAACGATGAAGAATGAACAAGGATCAATTATCAATGATGAATGAACGATGAAGAATGAACAAGGATCAATGATCAATGAAGAATGAACGATGAAGAATGAACAAGGATCAATGATCAATGAAGAATGAACGATGAAGAATGAACAAGGATCAATGATCAATGACAAATGAACGATGAAGAATGAACAAGGATCAATGGTCAATGAAGAATGAACGATGAAGAATGAACAAGGATCAATGATCAATGACGAATGAACGATGAAGAATGAACAAGGATCAATGATCAATGAAGAATGAACGGTGAAGAATGAACAAGGATCAATGGTCAATGACGAATGAACGATGAAGAATTAACAAGGATTAATGATCAATGACGAATGAACGATGAAGAATGAACAAGGATCAATGGTCAATGAAGAATGAACGGTGAAGAATGAACAAGGATCAATGGTCAATGACGAATGAACGATGAAGAATGAACAAGGATCAATGATCAAAGAAAAATGAACGGTGAAGAATGAACAAGGATCAATGGTCAATGACGAATGAACGATGAAGAATGAACAAGGATCAATGATCAATGAAGAATGAACGATGAAGAATGAACAAGGATCAATGCTCAATGACGAATGAACGATGAAGAATGAACAAGGATAAATGAAGATTGAATGATCATGAATGAACAAGGATCAATAATCAATGAAGAATGAACGATGAAGAATGAACAAGTATCAATGATCAATGAAGAATGAACGATGAAGAATGAACAAGGATCAATTATCAATGATGAATGAACGATGAAGAATGAACAAGGATCAATGATCAATGAAGAATGAACGATGAAGAATGAACAAGGATCAATGATCAATGACGAATGACGAATGAACGATGAAGAATGAACAAGGATCATTGATCAATGAAGAATGAACGATGAAGAATGAACAAGGATCAATGATCAATGAAGAATGAATGATGAAGAATGAACAAGGATCAATGATCAATGACAAATGAACGATGAAGAATGAACAAGGATCAATGGTCAATGAAGAATGAACGATGAAGAATGAACAAGGATCAATGATCAATGACGAATGAACGATGAAGAATGAACAAGGATCAATGATCAATGAAGAATGAACGGTGAAGAATGAACAAGGATCAATGGTCAATGACGAATGAACGATGAAGAATTAACAAGGATTAATGATCAATGACGAATGAACGATGAAGAATGAACAAGGATCAATGGTCAATGAAGAATGAACGGTGAAGAATGAACAAGGATCAATGGTCAATGACGAATGAACGATGAAGAATGAACAAGGTCAATGATCAAAGAAAAATGAACGGTGAAGAATGAACAAGGATCAATGGTCAATGACGAATGAACGATGAAGAATGAACAAGGATCAATGATCAATGAAGAATGAACGATGAAGAATGAACAAGGATCAATGCTCAATGACGAATGAACGATGAAGAATGAACAAGGATAAATGAAGATTGAATGATCATGAATGAACAAGGATCAATAATCAATGAAGAATGAACGATGAAGAATGAACAAGTATCAATGATCAATGAAGAATGAACGATGAAGAATGAACAAGGATCAATTATCAATGATGAATGAACGATGAAGAATGAACAAGGATCAATGATCAATGAAGAATGAACGATGAAGAATGAACAAGGATCAATGATCAATGACGAATGACGAATGAACGATGAAGAATGAACAAGGATCTTTGATCAATGAAGAATGAACGATGAAGAATGAACAAGGATCAATGATCAATGAAGAATGAACGATAAAGAATGAAAAAGGATCAATGGTCAATGACGAATGGACGATGAAGAATGAACAAGGATAAATGAAGATTGAATGATGATGAATGAACAAGGATCAATAATCAATGAAGAATGAACGATGAAGAATGAACAAGGATCAATGATCAATGAAGAATGAACGATGAAGAATGAACAAGGATCAATTATCAATGATGAATGAACGATGAAGAATGAACAAGGATCAATGATCAATGACGAATGAACGATGAAGAATGAAAAAGGATCAATGATCAATGAAGAATGAACGGTGAAGAATGAACAAGGATCAATGGTCAATGACGAATGAACGATGAAGAATGAACAAGGATAAATGATCAAAGAAAAATGAACGATGAAGAATGAACAAGGATCAATGGTCAATGACGAATGAACGATGAAGAATGAACAAGGATCAATGATCAATGAAGAATGAACGATGAAGAATGAACAAGGATCAATGCTCAATGACGAATGAACGATGAAGAATGAACAAGGATAAATGAAGATTGAATGATGATGAATGAACAAGGATCAATAATCAATGAAGAATGAACGATGAAGAATGAACAAGGATCAATGATCAATGAAGAATGAACGATGAAGAATGAACAAGGATCAATTATCAATGATGAATGAACAATGAAGAATGAACAAGGATCAATGGTCAATGAAGAATGAACGTTGAAGAATGAACAAGGATCAATGATCAATGAAGAATGAACGATGAAGAATGAACAAGGATCAATGATCAATGACAAATGAACGATGAAGAATGAACAAGGATCAATGGTCAATGAAGAATGAACGATGAAGAATGAACAAGGATCAATGATCAATGACGAATGAACGATGAAGAATGAACAAGGATCAATGATCAATGAAGAATGAACGGTGAAGAATGAACAAGGATCAATGGTCAATGACGAATGAACGATCAAGAATTAACAAGGATTAATGATCAATGAAAAATGAACGATGAAGAATGAACAAGGATCAATGCTCAATGACGAATGAACGATGAAGAATGAACAAGGATCAATGATCAATGAAGAATGAATGATGAAGAATGAACAAGGATCAATGCTCAATGACGAATGAACGATGAAGAATGAACAAGGATCAATGATCAATGAAGAATGAACGATGAAGAATGAACAAGGATTAATGCTCAATGACGAATGAACGATGAAGAATGAACAAGGATAAATGATCAATGAAGTATGAACGATGAAGAATGAACAAGGATCAATGATCAATGAAGAATGAACGATGAAGAATGAACAAGGATCAATGATCAATGACGAATGAACGTTGAAGAATGAACAAGGATCAATGATCAATGAAGAATGAACGGTGAAGAATGAACAAGGATCAATGGTCAATGACGAATGAACGATGAAGAATGAACAAGGATCAATGATCAAAGAAAAATGAACGATGAAGAATGAACAAGGATCAATGGTCAATGACGAATGAACGATGAAGAATGAACAAGGATCAATGATCAATGAAGAATGAACGATGAAGAATGAACAAGGATCAATGATCAATGAAGAATGAACGATGAAGAATGAACATGGATCAATGATCAATGACGATTGAACGATGAAGAATGAACAAGGATCAATGATCAATGAAGAATGAACGATGAAGAATGAACAAGGATCAATGATCAATGACGAATGAACGATGAAGAATGAACAAGGATCAATGATCAATGAAGAATGAATGGTGAAGAATGAACAAGGATCAATGGTCAATGACGAATGAACGATGAAGAATAAACAAGGATTAATGATCAATGAAAAATGAACGATGAAGAATGAACAAGGATCAATGCTCAATGACGAATGAACGATGAAGAATCAACAAGGATCAATGATCATTGAAGAATGAATGATGAAGAATGAACAAGGATCAATGCTCAATGACGAATGAACGATGAAGAATGAACAAGGATCAATGATCAATGAAGAATGAACGATGAAGAATGAACAAGGATCAATGCTCAATGACGAATGAACGATGAAGAACGAACAAGGATAAATGATCAATGAAGTATGAACGATGAAGAATGAACAAGGATCAATGATCAATGAAGAATGAACGATGAAGAATGAACAAGGATCAATGATCAATGACGAATGAACGATGAAGAATGAACAAGGATCAATGATCAATGAAGAATGAACGGTGAAGAATGAACAAGGATCAATGGTCAATGACGAATGAACGATGAAGAATGAACAAGGATCAATGATCAAAGAAAAATGAACGATGAAGAATGAACAAGGATCAATGGTCAATGACGAATGAACGATGAAGAATGAACAAGGATCAATGATCAATGAAGAATGAACGATGAAGAATGAACAAGGATCAATGCTCAATGACGAATGAACGATGAAGAATGAACAAGGATAAATGAAGATTGAATGATCATGAATGAACAAGGATCAATAATCAATGAAGAATGAACGATGAAGAATGAACAAGGATCAATAATCAATGAAGAATGAACGATGAAGAATGAACAAGGATCAATTATCAATGATGAATGAACGATGAAGAATGAACAAGGATCAATGATCAATGAAGAATGAACGATGAAGAATGAACAAGGATCAATGATCAATGACGAATGACGAATGAACGATGAAGAATGAACAAGGATCATTGATCAATGAAGAATGAACGATGAAGAATGAACAAGGATCAATGATCAATGAAGAATGAACGATGAAGAATGAAAAAGGATCAATGGTCAATGACGAATGGACGATGAAGAATGAACAAGGATAAATGAAGATTGAATGATGATGAATGAACAAGGATCAATAATCAATGAAGAATGAACGATGAAGAATGAACAAGGATCAATGATCAATGAAGAATGAACGATGAAGAATGAACAAGGATCAATTATCAATGATGAATGAACGATGAAGAATGAACAAGGATCAATGATCAATGAAGAATGAACGATGAAGAATGAACAAGGATCAATGATCAATGAAGAATGAACGATGAAGAATGAACAAGGATTAATGATCAATGACGAATGAACGATGAAGAATGAACAAGGATCAATGATCAATGAAGAATGAACGATGAAGAATGAACAAGGATCAATGATCAATGACGAATGAACGATGAAGAATGAACAAGGATCAATGTTCAATGAAGAATGAACGGTGAAGAATGAACAAGGATCAATGGTCAATGACGAATGAACGATGAAGAATGAACAAGGATTAATGATCAATGAAAAATGAACGATGAAGAATGAACAAGGATCAATGCTCAATGACGAATGAACGATGAAGAATGAACAAGGATCAATGATCAATGAACAATGAATGATGAAGAATGAACAACGATCAATGCTCAATGAAGAATGAACGATGAAGAATGAACAAGGATCAATGATCATTGAAGAATGAACGATGAAGAATGAACAAGGATCAATGATCAATGAAGAATGAACAATGAAGAATGAACAAGGATCAATGATCAATGAAGAATGAACGATGAAGAATGAACAAGGATCAATGATCAATGACGAATGAACGATGAAGAATGAACAAGGATCATTGATCAATGAAGAATGAACGATGAAGAATGAACAAGGATCAATGATCAATGACGAATGAACGATGAAGAATGAACAAGGATCAATGATCAATGAAGAATGAACGGTGAAGAATGAACAAGGATCAATGGTCAATGACGAATGAACGATGAAGAATGAACAAGGATCAATGATCAAAGAAAAATGAACGATGAAGAATGAACAAGGATCAATGCTCAACGACGAATGAACGATGAAGAATGAACAAGGATAAATGAAGATTGAATGATGATGAATGAACAAGGATCAATGATCAATGAAGTATGAACGATGAAGAATGAACAAGGATCAATGATCAATGATGAATGAACGATGAACAATGAAAAAGGATTAATGGTCAATGACGAATGAACGATGAAGATTGAACAAGGATCAATGATCAATGAAGAATGAACGATGAAGAATGAACAAGGATCAATGCTCAATGACGAATGAACGATGAAGAATGAACAAGGATCAATCATCCATGAAGAATGAACGATGAAGAATGAACAAGGATCTATGATCAATGAACAATAAACGATGAAGAATGAACGATGAAGAATGAACGATGAAGAATGAACAAGCATCAATGATCAATGAAGAATGAACGATGAAAAATGAACAAGGATCAATGATTAATGAAGAATGAATGATGAAGAATGAACAAGGATCAATGATCAATGAAGAATGAACGATGAAGAATGAACAAGGATCAATGATAAATGAAGAATGAACGATGAAGAATGAACAAGGATCAATGATCAATGACGAATGAACGATGACGAATGAACAAGGATCAATGATCAATGACGAATGACGAATGAACGATGAAGAATGAACAAGGATCATTGATCAATGAAGAATGAACGATGAAGAATGAACAAGGATCAATGATCAATGAAGAATGAAAGATGAAGAATGAAAAAGAATCAATGGTCAATGACGAATGGACGATGAAGAATGAACAAGGATAAATGAAGATTGAATGATGATGAATGAACAAGGATCAATAATCAATGAAGAATGAACGATGAAGAATGAACAAGGATCAAAGATCAATGAAGAATGAACGATGAAGAATGAACAAGGATCAATTATCAATGATGAATGAACGATGAAGAATGAACAAGGATCAATGATCAATGAAGAATGAACGATGAAGAATGAACAAGGATCAATGATCAATGAAGAATGAACGATGAAGAATGAACAAGGATCAATGATCAATGACGAATGAACGATGAAGAATGAACAAGGATCAATGATCAATGAAGAATGAACGATGAAGAATGAACAAGGATCAATGATCAATGACGAATGAACGATGAAGAATGAAGAAGGATCAATGTTCAATGAAGAATGAACGATGAAGAATGAACAAGGATCAATGATCAATGACGAATGAACGATGAAGAATGAACAAGGATCAATGATCAATGAAGAATGAACGATGAAGAATGAACAAGGATCAATGATCAATGACGAATGAACGATGAAGAATGAACAAGGATCAATGATCAATGAAGAATGAATGATGAAGAATGAACAACGATCAATGCTCAATGAAGAATGAACGATGAAGAATGAACAAGGATCAATGATCATTGAAGAATGAACGATGAAGAATGAACAAGGATCAATGATCAATGAAGAATGAACGATGAAGAATGAACAAGGATCAATGATCAATGAAGAATGAACGATGAAGAATGAACAAGGATCATTGATCAATGAAGAATGAACGGTGAAGAATGAACAAGGATCAATGGTCAATGAAGAATGAACGGTGAAGAATGAACAAGGATCAATGGTCAATGACGAATGAACGATGAAGAATGAACAAGGATCAATGATCAAAGAAAAATGAACGATGAAGAATGAACAAGGATCAATGCTCAATGACGAATGAACGATGAAGAATGAACAAGGATAAATGAAGATTGAATGATGATGAATGAACAAGGATCAATGATCAATGAAGTATGAACGATGAAGAATGAACAAGGATCAATGATCAATGATGAACGAACGATGAAGAATGAAAAAGGATTAATGGTCAATGACGAATGAACGATGAAGAATGAACAAGGATCAATGCTCAATGACGAATGAACGATGAAGAATGAACAAGGATCAATCATCCATGAAGAATGAACGATGAAGAATGAACAAGGATCAATGATCAATGAAGAATGAACGATGAAGAATGAACAAGGATCAATGATCAATGACGAATGACGAATGAACGATGAAGAATGAACAAGGATCTTTGATCAATGAAGAATGAACGATGAAGAATGAACAAGGATCAATGATCAATGAAGAATGAACGATAAAGAATGAAAAAGGATCAATGGTCAATGACGAATGGACGATGAAGAATGAACAAGGATAAATGAAGATTGAATGATGATGAATGAACAAGGATCAATAATCAATGAAGAATGAACGATGAAGAATGAACAAGGATCAATGATCAATGAAGAATGAACGATGAAGAATGAACAAGGATCAATTATCAATGATGAATGAACGATGAAGAATGAACAAGGATCAATGATCAATGACGAATGAACGATGAAGAATGAAAAAGGATCAATGATCAATGAAGAATGAACGGTGAAGAATGAACAAGGATCAATGGTCAATGACGAATGAACGATGAAGAATGAACAAGGATAAATGATCAAAGAAAAATGAACGATGAAGAATGAACAAGGATCAATGGTCAATGACGAATGAACGATGAAGAATGAACAAGGATCAATGATCAATGAAGAATGAACGATGAAGAATGAACAAGGATCAATGCTCAATGACGAATGAACGATGAAGAATGAACAAGGATAAATGAAGATTGAATGATGATGAATGAACAAGGATCAATAATCAATGAAGAATGAACGATGAAGAATGAACAAGGATCAATGATCAATGAAGAATGAACGATGAAGAATGAACAAGGATCAATTATCAATGATGAATGAACAATGAAGAATGAACAAGGATCAATGGTCAATGAAGAATGAACGTTGAAGAATGAACAAGGATCAATGATCAATGAAGAATGAACGATGAAGAATGAACAAGGATCAATGATCAATGACAAATGAACGATGAAGAATGAACAAGGATCAATGGTCAATGAAGAATGAACGATGAAGAATGAACAAGGATCAATGATCAATGACGAATGAACGATGAAGAATGAACAAGGATCAATGATCAATGAAGAATGAACGGTGAAGAATGAACAAGGATCAATGGTCAATGACGAATGAACGATCAAGAATTAACAAGGATTAATGATCAATGAAAAATGAACGATGAAGAATGAACAAGGATCAATGCTCAATGACGAATGAACGATGAAGAATGAACAAGGATCAATGATCAATGAAGAATGAATGATGAAGAATGAACAAGGATCAATGCTCAATGACGAATGAACGATGAAGAATGAACAAGGATCAATGATCAATGAAGAATGAACGATGAAGAATGAACAAGGATTAATGCTCAATGACGAATGAACGATGAAGAATGAACAAGGATAAATGATCAATGAAGTATGAACGATGAAGAATGAACAAGGATCAATGATCAATGAAGAATGAACGATGAAGAATGAACAAGGATCAATGATCAATGACGAATGAACGTTGAAGAATGAACAAGGATCAATGATCAATGAAGAATGAACGGTGAAGAATGAACAAGGATCAATGGTCAATGACGAATGAACGATGAAGAATGAACAAGGATCAATGATCAAAGAAAAATGAACGATGAAGAATGAACAAGGATCAATGGTCAATGACGAATGAACGATGAAGAATGAACAAGGATCAATGATCAATGAAGAATGAACGATGAAGAATGAACAAGGATCAATGATCAATGAAGAATGAACGATGAAGAATGAACATGGATCAATGATCAATGACGATTGAACGATGAAGAATGAACAAGGATCAATGATCAATGAAGAATGAACGATGAAGAATGAACAAGGATCAATGATCAATGACGAATGAACGATGAAGAATGAACAAGGATCAATGATCAATGAAGAATGAATGGTGAAGAATGAACAAGGATCAATGGTCAATGACGAATGAACGATGAAGAATAAACAAGGATTAATGATCAATGAAAAATGAACGATGAAGAATGAACAAGGATCAATGCTCAATGACGAATGAACGATGAAGAATCAACAAGGATCAATGATCATTGAAGAATGAATGATGAAGAATGAACAAGGATCAATGCTCAATGACGAATGAACGATGAAGAATGAACAAGGATCAATGATCAATGAAGAATGAACGATGAAGAATGAACAAGGATCAATGCTCAATGACGAATGAACGATGAAGAACGAACAAGGATAAATGATCAATGAAGTATGAACGATGAAGAATGAACAAGGATCAATGATCAATGAAGAATGAACGATGAAGAATGAACAAGGATCAATGATCAATGACGAATGAACGATGAAGAATGAACAAGGATCAATGATCAATGAAGAATGAACGGTGAAGAATGAACAAGGATCAATGGTCAATGACGAATGAACGATGAAGAATGAACAAGGATCAATGATCAAAGAAAAATGAACGATGAAGAATGAACAAGGATCAATGGTCAATGACGAATGAACGATGAAGAATGAACAAGGATCAATGATCAATGAAGAATGAACGATGAAGAATGAACAAGGATCAATGCTCAATGACGAATGAACGATGAAGAATGAACAAGGATAAATGAAGATTGAATGATCATGAATGAACAAGGATCAATAATCAATGAAGAATGAACGATGAAGAATGAACAAGGATCAATAATCAATGAAGAATGAACGATGAAGAATGAACAAGGATCAATTATCAATGATGAATGAACGATGAAGAATGAACAAGGATCAATGATCAATGAAGAATGAACGATGAAGAATGAACAAGGATCAATGATCAATGACGAATGACGAATGAACGATGAAGAATGAACAAGGATCATTGATCAATGAAGAATGAACGATGAAGAATGAACAAGGATCAATGATCAATGAAGAATGAACGATGAAGAATGAAAAAGGATCAATGGTCAATGACGAATGGACGATGAAGAATGAACAAGGATAAATGAAGATTGAATGATGATGAATGAACAAGGATCAATAATCAATGAAGAATGAACGATGAAGAATGAACAAGGATCAATGATCAATGAAGAATGAACGATGAAGAATGAACAAGGATCAATTATCAATGATGAATGAACGATGAAGAATGAACAAGGATCAATGATCAATGAAGAATGAACGATGAAGAATGAACAAGGATCAATGATCAATGAAGAATGAACGATGAAGAATGAACAAGGATTAATGATCAATGACGAATGAACGATGAAGAATGAACAAGGATCAATGATCAATGAAGAATGAACGATGAAGAATGAACAAGGATCAATGATCAATGACGAATGAACGATGAAGAATGAACAAGGATCAATGTTCAATGAAGAATGAACGGTGAAGAATGAACAAGGATCAATGGTCAATGACGAATGAACGATGAAGAATGAACAAGGATTAATGATCAATGAAAAATGAACGATGAAGAATGAACAAGGATCAATGCTCAATGACGAATGAACGATGAAGAATGAACAAGGATCAATGATCAATGAACAATGAATGATGAAGAATGAACAACGATCAATGCTCAATGAAGAATGAACGATGAAGAATGAACAAGGATCAATGATCATTGAAGAATGAACGATGAAGAATGAACAAGGATCAATGATCAATGAAGAATGAACAATGAAGAATGAACAAGGATCAATGATCAATGAAGAATGAACGATGAAGAATGAACAAGGATCAATGATCAATGACGAATGAACGATGAAGAATGAACAAGGATCATTGATCAATGAAGAATGAACGATGAAGAATGAACAAGGATCAATGATCAATGACGAATGAACGATGAAGAATGAACAAGGATCAATGATCAATGAAGAATGAACGGTGAAGAATGAACAAGGATCAATGGTCAATGACGAATGAACGATGAAGAATGAACAAGGATCAATGATCAAAGAAAAATGAACGATGAAGAATGAACAAGGATCAATGCTCAACGACGAATGAACGATGAAGAATGAACAAGGATAAATGAAGATTGAATGATGATGAATGAACAAGGATCAATGATCAATGAAGTATGAACGATGAAGAATGAACAAGGATCAATGATCAATGATGAATGAACGATGAACAATGAAAAAGGATTAATGGTCAATGACGAATGAACGATGAAGATTGAACAAGGATCAATGATCAATGAAGAATGAACGATGAAGAATGAACAAGGATCAATGCTCAATGACGAATGAACGATGAAGAATGAACAAGGATCAATCATCCATGAAGAATGAACGATGAAGAATGAACAAGGATCTATGATCAATGAACAATAAACGATGAAGAATGAACGATGAAGAATGAACGATGAAGAATGAACAAGCATCAATGATCAATGAAGAATGAACGATGAAAAATGAACAAGGATCAATGATTAATGAAGAATGAATGATGAAGAATGAACAAGGATCAATGATCAATGAAGAATGAACGATGAAGAATGAACAAGGATCAATGATAAATGAAGAATGAACGATGAAGAATGAACAAGGATCAATGATCAATGACGAATGAACGATGACGAATGAACAAGGATCAATGATCAATGACGAATGACGAATGAACGATGAAGAATGAACAAGGATCATTGATCAATGAAGAATGAACGATGAAGAATGAACAAGGATCAATGATCAATGAAGAATGAAAGATGAAGAATGAAAAAGAATCAATGGTCAATGACGAATGGACGATGAAGAATGAACAAGGATAAATGAAGATTGAATGATGATGAATGAACAAGGATCAATAATCAATGAAGAATGAACGATGAAGAATGAACAAGGATCAAAGATCAATGAAGAATGAACGATGAAGAATGAACAAGGATCAATTATCAATGATGAATGAACGATGAAGAATGAACAAGGATCAATGATCAATGAAGAATGAACGATGAAGAATGAACAAGGATCAATGATCAATGAAGAATGAACGATGAAGAATGAACAAGGATCAATGATCAATGACGAATGAACGATGAAGAATGAACAAGGATCAATGATCAATGAAGAATGAACGATGAAGAATGAACAAGGATCAATGATCAATGACGAATGAACGATGAAGAATGAAGAAGGATCAATGTTCAATGAAGAATGAACGATGAAGAATGAACAAGGATCAATGATCAATGACGAATGAACGATGAAGAATGAACAAGGATCAATGATCAATGAAGAATGAACGATGAAGAATGAACAAGGATCAATGATCAATGACGAATGAACGATGAAGAATGAACAAGGATCAATGATCAATGAAGAATGAATGATGAAGAATGAACAACGATCAATGCTCAATGAAGAATGAACGATGAAGAATGAACAAGGATCAATGATCATTGAAGAATGAACGATGAAGAATGAACAAGGATCAATGATCAATGAAGAATGAACGATGAAGAATGAACAAGGATCAATGATCAATGAAGAATGAACGATGAAGAATGAACAAGGATCATTGATCAATGAAGAATGAACGGTGAAGAATGAACAAGGATCAATGGTCAATGAAGAATGAACGGTGAAGAATGAACAAGGATCAATGGTCAATGACGAATGAACGATGAAGAATGAACAAGGATCAATGATCAAAGAAAAATGAACGATGAAGAATGAACAAGGATCAATGCTCAATGACGAATGAACGATGAAGAATGAACAAGGATAAATGAAGATTGAATGATGATGAATGAACAAGGATCAATGATCAATGAAGTATGAACGATGAAGAATGAACAAGGATCAATGATCAATGATGAACGAACGATGAAGAATGAAAAAGGATTAATGGTCAATGACGAATGAACGATGAAGAATGAACAAGGATCAATGCTCAATGACGAATGAACGATGAAGAATGAACAAGGATCAATCATCCATGAAGAATGAATGATGAAGAATGAACAAGGATCTATGATCAATGAACAATAAACGATGAAGAATGAACAAGGATCAATGATCAATGAAGAATGAACGATGAAGAATGAACAAGGATCAATGGTCAATGACGAATGAACGATAAAGAATTAATTAGGACTAATAATCAATGAAGAATGAACGTTGAAGAATGAACAAGGATCATTGATCAATGAAGAATGCACAATGAAGAACGAACAAGGATCAATGATCAATGAAGAATGAACGATGAAGAATGAACAAGCATCAATGATCAATGAAGAATGAACGATGAAAAATGAACAAGGATTAATGATTAATGAAGAATGAATGATGAAGAATGAACAAGGATCAATGATCAATGAAGAATGAACGATGAAGAATGAACAAGGATCAATGATAAATGAAGAATGAACGATGAAGAATGAACAAGGATCAATGATCAATGACGAATGAACGATGACGAATGAACAAGGATCATTGATCAATGAAGAATGAACGATGAAGAATGAACAAGGATCAATGATCAATGACGAATGAACGATGAAGAATCAACAAGGATCAATGATCAATGAAGAATAAACGATGAAGAATGAACAAGGATCAAGGATCAATGAAGAATGAACGATGAAGAATGAACAAGGATCAATGATCAATGACGAATGAACGATGAAGAATGAACAAGGATCAATGATCAATGAAGAATGAACGATGAAGAATGAACAAGGATCAATGGTCAATGACGAATGAACGATGAAGAATGAACAAGGATCAATGATCAATGAAGAATGAACGATGAAGAATGAACCAGGATCAATGCTCAATGACGAATGAACGATGAAGAATGAACAAGGATCAATGATCAATGAAGAATGAACGATAAAGAATGAACAAGGATCAATGATCAATGAAGAATGAACGATGAAGAATGAAAAAGGATTAATGGTCAATGACGAATGAACGATGAAGAATGAACAAGGATCAATGATCAATGAAGAATGAACGATGAAGAATGAACAAGGATCAATGATCAATGAAGAATGAACGATGAAGAATGAACAAGGATCAATGTTCAATGACGAATGAACGATGAAGAATGAACAAGGATCAATGATCAATGAAGAATGAACGATGAAGAATGAACAAGGATCAATGCTCAATGACGAATGAACGATGAAGAATGAACACGGATCAATGATCAATGAAGAATGAACGATGAAGAATGAACAAGGATCAATGATCAATGACGAATGAACGATGAAGAATGAACAAGGATCAATGATCAATGAAGAATGAACGGTGAAGAATGAACAAGGATCAATGGTCAATGACGAATGAACGATGAAGAATGAACAAGGATCAATGATCAATGAAGAATAAACGATGAAGAATGAACAAGGATCAATGTTCAATGAAGAATGAACGGTGAAGAATGAACAAGGATCAATGGTCAATGACGAATGAACGATGAAGAATGAACAAGGATCAATGATCAAAGAAAAATGAACGATGAAGAATGAACACGGATCAATGGTCAATGACGAATGAACGATGAAGAATGAACAAGGATCAATGATCAATGAACAATGAACGATGAAGAATGAACAAGGATCAATGCTCAATGACGAATGAACGATGAAGAATGAACAAGGATAAATGAAGATTGAATGATGATGAATGAACAAGGATCAATAATCAATGAAGAATGAACGATGAAGAATGAACAAGGATCAATGATCAATGAAGAATGAACGATGAAGAATGAACAAGGATCAATTATCAATGATGTATGAACGATGAAGAATGAACAAGGATCAATGATCAATGAAGAATGAACGATGAAGAATGAACAAGGATCAATGATCAATGACGAATGACGAATGAACGATGAAGAATGAACAAGGATCATTGATCAATGAAGAATGAACGATGAAGAATGAACAAGGATCAATGATCAATGAAGAATGAACGATGAAGAATGAAAAAGGATCAATGGTCAATGACGAATGAACGATGAAGAATGAACAAGGATAAATGAAGATTGAATGATGATGAATGAACAAGGATCAATAATCAATGAAGAATGAACGATGAAGAATGAACAAGGATCAATGATCAATGAAGAATGAACGATGAAGAATGAACAAGGATCAATTATCAATGATGAATGAACGATGAAGAATGAACAAGGATCAATGATCAATGAAGAATGAACGATGAAGAATGAACAAGGATCAATGATCAGTGAAGAATGAACGATGAAGAATGAACAAGGATCAATGATCAATGACGAATGAACGATGAAGAATGAACAAGGATCAATGATCAATGAAGAATGAACGATGAAGAATGAACAAGGATCAATGATCAATGACGAATGAACGATGAAGAATGAACAAGGATCAATGTTCAATGAAGAATGAACGGTGAAGAATGAACAAGGATCAATGGTCAATGACGAATGAACGATGAAGAATGAACAAGGATTAATGATCAATGAAAAATGAACGATGAAGAATGAACAAGGATCAATGATCAATGAAGAATGAACGATGAAGAATGAACAAGGATCAATTATCAATGATGAATGAACGATGAAGAATGAACAAGGATCAATGATCAATGAAGAATGAACGATGAAGAATGAACAAGGATCAATGATCAATGAAGAATGAACGATGAAGAATGAACAAGGATCACTGATCAATGACGAATGAACGATGAAGAATGAACAAGGATCAATGATCAATGAAGAATGAACGATGAAAAATTTACAAGGATCAATGATCAATGACGAATGAACGATGAAGAATGAACAAGGATCAATGTTCAATGAAGAATGAACGGTGAAGAATGAACAAGGATCAATGGTCAATGACGAATGAACGATGAAGAATGAACAAGGATTAATGATAAATGAAAAATGAACGATGAAGAATGAACAAGGATCAATGCTCAATGACGAATGAACGATGAAGAATGAACAAGGATCAATGATCAATGAAGAATGAATGATGAAGAATGAACAACGATCAATGCTCAATGAAGAATGAACGATGAAGAATGAACAAGGATCAATGATCATTGAAGAATGAACGATGAAGAATGAACAAGGATCAATGATCAATGAAGAATGAACGATGAAGAATGAACAAGGATCAATGATCAATGAAGAATGAACGATGAAGAATGAACAAGGATCAATGATCAATGACGAATGAACGATGAAGAATGAACAAGGATCAATGATCAATGAAGAATGAACGATGAAGAATGAACCAGGATAAATGCTCAATGACGAATGAATGATGAAGAATGAACAAGGATCAATGATCAATGAAGAATGAACGATAAAGAATGAACAAGGATCAATGATCAATGAAGAATGAACGATGAAGAATGGAAAAGGATTAATGGTCAATGACGAATGAATGATGAAGAATGAACAAGGATCAATGATCAATGAAGAATGAACGATGAAGAATGAACAAGGATCAATGATCAATGAAGAATGAACGATGAAGAATGAACAAGAATCAATGTTCAATGACGAATGAACGATGAAGAATGAACAAGGATCAATGATCAATGAAGAATGAACGATGAAGAATGAACAAGGATCAATTATCAATGATGAATGAACGATGAAGAATGAACAAGGATCAATGATCAATGAAGAATGAACGATGAAGAATGAACAAGGATCACTGATCAGTGAAGAATGAACGATGAAGAATGAACAAGGATCAATGATCAATGACGAATGAACGATGAAGAATGAACAAGGATCAATGATCAATGAAGAATGAACGATGAAGAATGAACAAGGATCAATGATCAATGACGAATGAACGATGAAGAATGAACAAGGATCAATGTTCAATGAAGAATGAACGGTGAAGAATGAACAAGGATCAATGGTCAATGACGAATGAACGATGAAGAATGAACTAGGATTAATGATCAATGAAAAATGAACGATGAAGAATGAACAAGGATCAATGATCAATGAAGAATGAACGATGAAGAATGAACAAGGATCAATTATCAATGATGAATGAACGATGAAGAATGAACAAGGATCAATGATCAATGAAGAATGAACGATGAAGAATGAACAAGGATCAATGATCAATGAAGAATGAACGATGAAGAATGAACAAGGATCACTGATCAATGACGAATGAACGATGAAGAATGAACAAGGATCAATGATCAATGAAGAATGAACGATGAAAAATTTACAAGGATCAATGATCAATGACGAATGAACGATGAAGAATGAACAAGGATCAATGTTCAATGAAGAATGAACGGTGAAGAATGAACAAGGATCAATGGTCAATGACGAATGAACGATGAAGAATGAACAAGGATTAATGATAAATGAAAAATGAACGATGAAGAATGAACAAGGATCAATGCTCAATGACGAATGAACGATGAAGAATGAACAAGGATCAATGATCAATGAAGAATGAATGATGAAGAATGAACAACGATCAATGCTCAATGAAGAATGAACGATGAAGAATGAACAAGGATCAATGATCATTGAAGAATGAACGATGAAGAATGAACAAGGATCAATGATCAATGAAGAATGAACGATGAAGAATGAACAAGGATCAATGATCAATGAAGAATGAACGATGAAGAATGAACAAGGATCAATGATCAATGACGAATGAACGATGAAGAATGAACAATGATCAATGATCAATGAAGAATGAACGATGAAGAATGAACCAGGATCAATGCTCAATGACGAATGAATGATGAAGAATGAACAAGGATCAATGATCAATGAAGAATGAACGATAAAGAATGAACAAGGATCAATGATCAATGAAGAATGAACGATGAAGAATGGAAAAGGATTAATGGTCAATGACGAATGAATGATGAAGAATGAACAAGGATCAATGATCAATGAAGAATGAACGATGAAGAATGAACAAGGATCAATGATCAATGAAGAATGAACGATGAAGAATGAACAAGAATCAATGTTCAATGACGAATGAACGATGAAGAATGAACAAGGATCAATGATCAATGAAGAATGAACGATGAAGAATGAACAAGGATCAATGCTCAATGACGAATGAACGATGAAGAATGAACAAGGTTCAATGATCAAGGAAGAATGAACGATGAAGAATGAACAAGGATCAATGCTAAATGACGAATGAACGATGAAGAATGAACAAGGATCAATGATCAATGAAGAATGAACGATGAAGAATGAACAAGGATCAATGGTCAATGACGAATGAACGATGAAGAATGAACAAGGATCAATGATCAATGAAGTATGAACGATGAAGAATGAACAAGGATCAATGATCAATGATGAATGAACGATGAAGAATGAAAAAGGATTAATGGTCAATGACGAATGAACGATGAAGATTGAACAAGGATCAATGATCAATGAAGAATGAACAATGAAGAATGAACAAGGATCAATGGTCAATGACGAATGAACGATGAAGAATGAACAAGGATCAATGATCAATGAAGAATGAACGATGAAGAATGAACCAGGATCAATGCTCAATGACGAATGAACGATGAAGAATGAACAAGGATCAATGATCAATGAAGAATGAACGATAAAGAATGAACAAGGATCAATGATCAATGAAGAACGAACGATGAAGAATGAAAAAGGATTAATGGTCAATGACGAATGAACGATGAAGAATGAACAAGGATCAATGATCAATGAAGAATGAACGATGAAGAATGAACAAGGATCAATGATCAATGAAGAATGAACGATGAAGAATGAACAAGAATCAATGTTCAATGACGAATGAACGATGAAGAATGAACAAGGATCAATGATCAATGAAGAATGAACGATGAAGAATGAACAAGGATCAATGCTCAATGACGAATGAACGATGAAGAATGAACACGGATCAATGATCAATGAAGAATGAACGATGAAGAATGAACAAGGATCAATGATCAATGACGAATGAACGATGAAGAATGAACAAGGATCAATGATCAATGAAGAATGAACGGTGAAGAATGAACAAGGATCAATGGTCAATGACGAATGAACGATGAAGAATGAACAAGGATCAATGATCAAAGAAAAGTGAACGATGAAGAATGAACAAGGATCAATGCTCAATGACGAATGAACGATGAAGAATGAACAAGGATAAATGAAGATTGAATGATGATGAATGAACAAGGATCAATAATCAATGAAGAATGAACGATGAAGAATGAACAAGGATCAATGATCAATGAAGAATGAACGATGAAGAATGAACAAGGATCAATTATCAATGATGAATGAACGATGAAGAATGAACAAGGATCAATGATCAATGAAGAATGAACGATGAAGAATGAACAAGGATCAATGATCAATGACGAATGACGAATGAACGATGAAGAATGAACAAGGATCATTGATCAATGAAGAATGAACGATGAAGAATGAACAAGGATCAATGATCAATGAAGAATGAACGATGAAGAATGAAAAAGGATCAATGGTCAATGACGAATGAACGATGAAGAATGAACAAGGATAAATGAAGATTGAATGATGATGAATGAACAAGGATCAATAATCAATGAAGAATGAACGATGAAGAATGAACAAGGATCAATGATCAATGAAGAATGAACGATGAAGAATGAACAAGGATCAATCATCAATGATGAATGAACGATGAAGAATGAACAAGGATCAATGATCAATGAAGAATGAACGATGAAGAATGAACAAGGATCAATGATCAATGAAGAATGAACGATGAAGAATGAACAAGGATCAATGATCAATGACGAATGAACGATGAAGAATGAACAAGGATCAATGATCAATGAAGAATGAACGATGAAGAATGAACAAGGATCAATGATCAATGACGAATGAACGATGAAGAATGAACAAGGATCAATGTTCAATGAAGAATGAACGGTGAAGAATGAACAAGGATCAATGGTCAATGACGAATGAACGATGAAGAATGAACAAGGATTAATAATCAATGAAAAATGAACGATGAAGAATGAACAAGGATCAATGATCAATGAAGAATGAACGATGAAGAATGAAAAAGGATTAATGGTCAATGACGAATGAACGATGAAGAATGAACAAGGATCAATGATCAATGAAGAATGAACGATGAAGAAAGAACAAGGATCAATGATCAATGAAGAATGAACGATGAAGAATGAACAAGGATCAATGTTCAATGACGAATGAACGATGAAGAATGAACAAGGATCAATGATCAATGAAGAATGAACGATGAAGAATGAACAAGGATCAATGCTCAATGACGAATGAACGATGAAGAATGAACACGGATCAATGATCAATGAAGAATGAACGGTGAAGAATGAACAAGGATCAATGATCAATGACGAATGAACGATGAAGAATGAACAAGGATCAATGATCAATGAAGAATGAACGGTGAAGAATGAACAAGGATCAATGGTCAATGACGAATGAACGATGAAGAATGAACAAGGATCAATGATCAAAGAAAAATGAACGATGAAGAATGAACAAGGATCAATGCTCAATGACGAATGAACGATGAAGAATGAATAAGGATAAATGAAGATTGAATGATGATGAATGAACAAGGATCAATAATCAATGAAGAATGAACGATGAAGAATGAACAAGGATCAATGATCATTGAAGAATGAACGATGAAGAATGAACAAGGATCAATTATCAATGATGAATGAATGATGAAGAATGAACAAGGATCAATGATCAATGAAGAATGAACGATGAAGAATGAACAAGGATCGATGATCAATGACGAATGACGAATGAACGATGAAGAATGAACAAGGATCATTGATCAATGAAGAATGAACGATGAAGAATGAACAAGGATCAATGATCAATGAAGAATGAACGATGAAGAATGAAAAAGGATCAATGGTCAATGACGAATGAACGATGAAGAATGAACAAGGATAAATGAAGATTGAATGATGATGAATGAACAAGGATCAATAATCAATGAAGAATGAACGATGAAGAATGAACAAGGATCAATGATCAATGAAGAATGAACGATGAAGAATGAACAAGGATCAATCATCAATGATGAATGAACGATGAAGAATGAACAAGGATCAATGATCAATGAAGAATGAACGATGAAGAATGAACAAGGATCAATGATCAATGAAGAATGAACGATGAAGAATGAACAAGGATCAATGATCAATGACGAATGAACGATGAAGAATGAACAAGGATCAATGATCAATGAAGAATGAACGATGAAGAATGAACAAGGATCAATGATCAATGACGAATGAACGATGAAGAATGAACAAGGATCAATGTTCAATGAAGAATGAACGGTGAAGAATGAACAAGGATCAATGGTCAATGACGAATGAACGATGAAGAATGAACAAGGATTAATGATCAATGAAAAATGAACGATGAAGAATGAACAAGGATCAATGATCAATGAAGAATGAACGATGAAGAATGAAAAAGGATTAATGGTCAATGACGAATGAACGATGAAGAATGAACAAGGATCAATGATCAATGAAGAATGAACGATGAAGAAAGAACAAGGATCAATGATCAATGAAGAATGAACGATGAAGAATGAACAAGGATCAATGTTCAATGACGAATGAACGATGAAGAATGAACAAGGATCAATGATCAATGAAGAATGAACGATGAAGAATGAACAAGGATCAATGCTCAATGACGAATGAACGATGAAGAATGAACACGGATCAATGATCAATGAAGAATGAACGGTGAAGAATGAACAAGGATCAATGATCAATGACGAATGAACGATGAAGAATGAACAAGGATCAATGATCAATGAAGAATGAACGGTGAAGAATGAACAAGGATCAATGGTCAATGACGAATGAACGATGAAGAATGAACAAGGATCAATGATCAAAGAAAAATGAACGATGAAGAATGAACAAGGATCAATGCTCAATGACGAATGAACGATGAAGAATGAATAAGGATAAATGAAGATTGAATGATGATGAATGAACAAGGATCAATAATCAATGAAGAATGAACGATGAAGAATGAACAAGGATCAATGATCAATGAAGAATGAACGATGAAGAATGAACAAGGATCAATTATCAATGATGAATGAATGATGAAGAATGAACAAGGATCAATGATCAATGAAGAATGAACGATGAAGAATGAACAAGGATCGATGATCAATGACGAATGACGAATGAACGATGAAGAATGAACAAGGATCATTGATCAATGAAGAATGAACGATGAAGAATGAACAAGGGTCAATGATCAATGAAGAATGAACGATGAAGAATGAAAAAGGATCAATGGTCAATGACGAATGAACGATGAAGAATGAACAAGGATAAATGAAGATTGAATGATGATGAATGAACAAGGATCAATAATCAATGAAGAATGAACGATGAAGAATGAACAAGGATCAATGATCAATGAAGAATGAACGATGAAGAATGAACAAGGATCAATCATCAATGATGAATGAACGATGAAGAATGAACAAGGATCAATGATCAATGAAGAATGAACGATGAAGAATGAACAAGGATCAATGATCAATGAAGAATGAACGATGAAGAATGAACAAGGATCAATGATCAATGACGAATGAACGATGAAGAATGAACAAGGATCAATGATCAATGAAGAATGAACGATGAAGAATGAACAAGGATCAATGATCAATGACGAATGAACGATGAAGAATGAACAAGGATCAATGGTCAATGACGAATGAACGATGAAGAATGAACAAGGATCAATGATCAAAGAAAAATGAACGATGAAGAATGAACAAGGATCAATGCTCAATGACGAATGAACGATGAAGAATGAATAAGGATAAATGAAGATTGAATGATGATGAATGAACAAGGATCAATAATCAATGAAGAATGAACGATGAAGAATGAACAAGGATCAATGATCAATGAAGAATGAACGATGAAGAATGAACAAGGATCAATTATCAATGATGAATGAACGATGAAGAATGAACAAGGATCAATGATCAATGAAGAATGAACGATGAAGAATGAACAAGGATCAATGATCAATGACGAATGACGAATGAACGATGAAGAATGAACAAGGATCATTGATCAATGAAGAATGAACGATGAAGAATGAACAAGGGTCAATGATCAATGAAGAATGAACGATGAAGAATGAAAAAGGATCAATGGTCAATGACGAATGAACGATGAAGAATGAACAAGGATAAATGAAGATTGAATGATGATGAATGAACAAGGATCAATAATCAATGAAGAATGAACGATGAAGAATGAACAAGGATCAATGATCAATGAAGAATGAACGATGAAGAATGAACAAGGATCAATCATCAATGATGAATGAACGATGAAGAATGAACAAGGATCAATGATCAATGAAGAATGAACGATGAAGAATGAACAAGGATCAATGATCAATGAAGAATGAACGATGAAGAATGAACAAGGATCAATGATCAATGACGAATGAACGATGAAGAATGAACAAGGATCAATGATCAATGAAGAATGAACGATGAAGAATGAACAAGGATCAATGATCAATGACGAATGAACGATGAAGAATGAACAAGGATCAATGTTCAATGAAGAATGAACGGTGAAGAATGAACAAGGATCAATGGTCAATGACGAATGAACGATGAAGAATGAACAAGGATTAATGATCAATGAAAATTGAACGATGAAGAATGAACAAGGATCAATGATCAATGAAGAATGAACGATGAAGAATGAACAAGGATCAATGATCAATGACGAATGACGAATGAACGATGAAGAATGAACAAGGATCATTGATCAATGAAGAATGAACGATGAAGAATGAACAAGGATCAATGATCAATGAAGAATGAACGATGAAGAATGAAAAAGGATCAATGGTCAATGACGAATGAACGATGAAGAATGAACAAGGATAAATGAAGATTGAATGATGATGAATGAACAAGGATCAATAATCAATGAAGAATGAACGATGAAGAATGAACAAGGATCAATGATCAATGAAGAATGAACGATGAAGAATGAACAAGGATCAATTATCAATGATGAATGAACGATGAAGAATGAACAAGGATCAATGATCAATGAAGAATGAACGATGAAGAATGAACAAGGATCAATGATCAGTGAAGAATGAACGATGAAGAATGAACAAGGATCAATGATCAATGACGAATGAACGATGAAGAATGAACAAGGATCAATGATCAATGAAGAATGAACGATGAAGAATGAACAAGGATCAATGATCAATGACGAATGAACGATGAAGAATGAACAAGGATCAATGTTCAATGAAGAATGAACGGTGAAGAATGAACAAGGATCAATGGTCAATGACGAATGAACGATGAAGAATGAACAAGGATTAATGATCAATGAAAAATGAACGATGAAGAATGAACAAGGATCAATGATCAATGAAGAATGAACGATGAAGAATGAACAAGGATCAATTATCAATGATGAATGAACGATGAAGAATGAACAAGGATCAATGATCAATGAAGAATGAACGATGAAGAATGAACAAGGATCAATGATCAATGAAGAATGAACGATGAAGAATGAACAAGGATCACTGATCAATGACGAATGAACGATGAAGAATGAACAAGGATCAATGATCAATGAAGAATGAACGATGAAAAATTTACAAGGATCAATGATCAATGACGAATGAACGATGAAGAATGAACAAGGATCAATGTTCAATGAAGAATGAACGGTGAAGAATGAACAAGGATCAATGGTCAATGACGAATGAACGATGAAGAATGAACAAGGATTAATGATAAATGAAAAATGAACGATGAAGAATGAACAAGGATCAATGCTCAATGACGAATGAACGATGAAGAATGAACAAGGATCAATGATCAATGAAGAATGAATGATGAAGAATGAACAACGATCAATGCTCAATGAAGAATGAACGATGAAGAATGAACAAGGATCAATGATCATTGAAGAATGAACGATGAAGAATGAACAAGGATCAATGATCAATGAAGAATGAACGATGAAGAATGAACAAGGATCAATGATCAATGAAGAATGAACGATGAAGAATGAACAAGGATCAATGATCAATGACGAATGAACGATGAAGAATGAACAAGGATCAATGATCAATGAAGAATGAACGATGAAGAATGAACCAGGATCAATGCTCAATGACGAATGAATGATGAAGAATGAACAAGGATCAATGATCAATGAAGAATGAACGATAAAGAATGAACAAGGATCAATGATCAATGAAGAATGAACGATGAAGAATGGAAAAGGATTAATGGTCAATGACGAATGAATGATGAAGAATGAACAAGGATCAATGATCAATGAAGAATGAACGATGAAGAATGAACAAGGATCAATGATCAATGAAGAATGAACGATGAAGAATGAACAAGAATCAATGTTCAATGACGAATGAACGATGAAGAATGAACAAGGATCAATGATCAATGAAGAATGAACGATGAAGAATGAACAAGGATCAATTATCAATGATGAATGAACGATGAAGAATGAACAAGGATCAATGATCAATGAAGAATGAACGATGAAGAATGAACAAGGATCAATGATCAGTGAAGAATGAACGATGAAGAATGAACAAGGATCAATGATCAATGACGAATGAACGATGAAGAATGAACAAGGATCAATGATCAATGAAGAATGAACGATGAAGAATGAACAAGGATCAATGATCAATGACGAATGAACGATGAAGAATGAACAAGGATCAATGTTCAATGAAGAATGAACGGTGAAGAATGAACAAGGATCAATGGTCAATGACGAATGAACGATGAAGAATGAACAAGGATTAATGATCAATGAAAAATGAACGATGAAGAATGAACAAGGATCAATGATCAATGAAGAATGAACGATGAAGAATGAACAAGGATCAATTATCAATGATGAATGAACGATGAAGAATGAACAAGGATCAATGATCAATGAAGAATGAACGATGAAGAATGAATAAGGATCAATGATCAATGAAGAATGAACGATGAAGAATGAACAAGGATCACTGATCAATGACGAATGAACGATGAAGAATGAACAAGGATCAATGATCAATGAAGAATGAACGATGAAAAATTTACAAGGATCAATGATCAATGACGAATGAACGATGAAGAATGAACAAGGATCAATGTTCAATGAAGAATGAACGGTGAAGAATGAACAAGGATCAATGGTCAATGACGAATGAACGATGAAGAATGAACAAGGATTAATGATAAATGAAAAATGAACGATGAAGAATGAACAAGGATCAATGCTCAATGACGAATGAACGATGAAGAATGAACAAGGATCAATGATCAATGAAGAATGAATGATGAAGAATGAACAACGATCAATGCTCAATGAAGAATGAACGATGAAGAATGAACAAGGATCAATGATCATTGAAGAATGAACGATGAAGAATGAACAAGGATCAATGATCAATGAAGAATGAACAATGAAGAATGAACAAGGATCAATGATCAATGAAGAATGAACGATGAAGAATGAACAAGGATCAATGATCAATGACGAATGAACGATGAAGAATGAACAATGATCAATGATCAATGAAGAATGAACGATGAAGAATGAACCAGGATCAATGCTCAATGACGAATGAATGATGAAGAATGAACAAGGATCAATGATCAATGAAGAATGAACGATAAAGAATGAACAAGGATCAATGATCAATGAAGAATGAACGATGAAGAATGGAAAAGGATTAATGGTCAATGACGAATGAATGATGAAGAATGAACAAGGATCAATGATCAATGAAGAATGAACGATGAAGAATGAACAAGGATCAATGATCAATGAAGAATGAACGATGAAGAATGAACAAGAATCAATGTTCAATGACGAATGAACGATGAAGAATGAACAAGGATCAATGATCAATGAAGAATGAACGATGAAGAATGAACAAGGATCAATGCTCAATGACGAATGAACGATGAAGAATGAACAAGGTTCAATGATCAAGGAAGAATGAACGATGAAGAATGAACAAGGATCAATGCTCAATGACGAATGAACGATGAAGAATGAACAAGGATCAATGATCAATGAAGTATGAACGATGAAGAATGAACAAGGATCAATGATCAATGATGAATGAACGATGAAGAATGAAAAAGGATTAATGGTCAATGACGAATGAACGATGAAGATTGAACAAGGATCAATGATCAATGAAGAATGAACAATGAAGAATGAACAAGGATCAATGGTCAATGACGAATGAACGATGAAGAATGAACAAGGATCAATGATCAATGAAGAATGAACGATGAAGAATGAACCAGGATCAATGCTCAATGACGAATGAACGATGAAGAATGAACAAGGATCAATGATCAATGAAGAATGAACGATAAAGAATGAACAAGGATCAATGATCAATGAAGAACGAACGATGAAGAATGAAAAAGGATTAATGGTCAATGACGAATGAACGATGAAGAATGAACAAGGATCAATGATCAATGAATAATGAACGATGAAGAATGAACAAGGATCAATGATCAATGAAGAATGAACGATGAAGAATGAACAAGAATCAATGTTCAATGACGAATGAACGATGAAGAATGAACAAGGATCAATGATCAATGAAGAATGAACGATGAAGAATGAACAAGGATCAATGCTCAATGACGAATGAACGATGAAGAATGAACACGGATCAATGATCAATGAAGAATGAACGATGAAGAATGAACAAGGATCAATGATCAATGACGAATGAACGATGAAGAATGAACAAGGATCAATGATCAATGAAGAATGAACGGTGAAGAATGAACAAGGATCAATGGTCAATGACGAATGAACGATGAAGAATGAACAAGGATCAATGATCAAAGAAAAATGAACGATGAAGAATGAACAAGGATCAATGCTCAATGACGAATGAACGATGAAGAATGAACAAGGATAAATGAAGATTGAATGATGATGAATGAACAAGGATCAATAATCAATGAAGAATGAACGATGAAGAATGAACAAGGATCAATGATCAATGAAGAATGAACGATGAAGAATGAACAAGGATCAATTATCAATGATGAATGAACGATGAAGAATGAACAAGGATCAATGATCAATGAAGAATGAACGATGAAGAATGAACAAGGATCAATGATCAATGACGAATGACGAATGAACGATGAAGAATGAACAAGGATCATTGATCAATGAAGAATGAACGATGAAGAATGAACAAGGATCAATGATCAATGAAGAATGAACGATGAAGAATGAAAAAGGATCAATGGTCAATGACGAATGAACGATGAAGAATGAACAAGGATAAATGAAGATTGAATGATGATGAATGAACAAGGATCAATAATCAATGAAGAATGAACGATGAAGAATGAACAAGGATCAATGATCAATGAAGAATGAACGATGAAGAATGAACAAGGATCAATCATCAATGATGAATGAACGATGAAGAATGAACAAGGATCAATGATCAATGAAGAATGAACGATGAAGAATGAACAAGGATCAATGATCAATGAAGAATGAACGATGAAGAATGAACAAGGATCAATGATCAATGACGAATGAACGATGAAGAATGAACAAGGATCAATGATCAATGAAGAATGAACGATGAAGAATGAACAAGGATCAATGATCAATGACGAATGAACGATGAAGAATGAACAAGGATCAATGTTCAATGAAGAATGAACGGTGAAGAATGAACAAGGATCAATGGTCAATGACGAATGAACGATGAAGAATGAACAAGGATTAATGATCAATGAAAAATGAACGATGAAGAATGAACAAGGATCAATGATCAATGAAGAATGAACGATGAAGAATGAAAAAGGATTAATGGTCAATGACGAATGAACGATGAAGAATGAACAAGGATCAATGATCAATGAAGAATGAACGATGAAGAAAGAACAAGGATCAATGATCAATGAAGAATGAACGATGAAGAATGAACAAGGATCAATGTTCAATGACGAATGAACGATGAAGAATGAACAAGGATCAATGATCAATGAAGAATGAACGATGAAGAATGAACAAGGATCAATGCTCAATGACGAATGAACGATGAAGAATGAACACGGATCAATGATCAATGAAGAATGAACGGTGAAGAATGAACAAGGATCAATGATCAATGACGAATGAACGATGAAGAATGAACAAGGATCAATGATCAATGAAGAATGAACGGTGAAGAATGAACAAGGATCAATGGTCAATGACGAATGAACGATGAAGAATGAACAAGGATCAATGATCAAAGAAAAATGAACGATGAAGAATGAACAAGGATCAATGCTCAATGACGAATGAACGATGAAGAATGAATAAGGATAAATGAAGATTGAATGATGATGAATGAACAAGGATCAATAATCAATGAAGAATGAACGATGAAGAATGAACAAGGATCAATGATCAATGAAGAATGAACGATGAAGAATGAACAAGGATCAATTATCAATGATGAATGAACGATGAAGAATGAACAAGGATCAATGATCAATGAAGAATGAACGATGAAGAATGAACAAGGATCGATGATCAATGACGAATGACGAATGAACGATGAAGAATGAACAAGGATCATTGATCAATGAAGAATGAACGATGAAGAATGAACAAGGGTCAATGATCAATGAAGAATGAACGATGAAGAATGAAAAAGGATCAATGGTCAATGACGAATGAACGATGAAGAATGAACAAGGATAAATGAAGATTGAATGATGATGAATGAACAAGGATCAATAATCAATGAAGAATGAACGATGAAGAATGAACAAGGATCAATGATCAATGAAGAATGAACGATGAAGAATGAACAAGGATCAATCATCAATGATGAATGAACGATGAAGAATGAACAAGGATCAATGATCAATGAAGAATGAACGATGAAGAATGAACAAGGATCAATGATCAATGAAGAATGAACGATGAAGAATGAACAAGGATCAATGATCAATGACGAATGAACGATGAAGAATGAACAAGGATCAATGATCAATGAAGAATGAACGAAGAAGAATGAACAAGGATCAATGATCAATGACGAATGAACGATGAAGAATGAACAAGGATCAATGGTCAATGACGAATGAACGATGAAGAATGAACAAGGATCAATGATCAAAGAAAAATGAACGATGAAGAATGAACAAGGATCAATGCTCAATGACGAATGAACGATGAAGAATGAATAAGGATAAATGAAGATTGAATGATGATGAATGAACAAGGATCAATAATCAATGAAGAATGAACGATGAAGAATGAACAAGGATCAATGATCAATGAAGAATGAACGATGAAGAATGAACAAGGATCAATTATCAATGATGAATGAACGATGAAGAATGAACAAGGATCAATGATCAATGAAGAATGAACGATGAAGAATGAACAAGGATCAATGATCAATGACGAATGACGAATGAACGATGAAGAATGAACAAGGATCATTGATCAATGAAGAATGAACGATGAAGAATGAACAAGGGTCAATGATCAATGAAGAATGAACGATGAAGAATGAAAAAGGATCAATGGTCAATGACGAATGAACGATGAAGAATGAACAAGGATAAATGAAGATTGAATGATGATGAATGAACAAGGATCAATAATCAATGAAGAATGAACGATGAAGAATGAACAAGGATCAATGATCAATGAAGAATGAACGATGAAGAATGAACAAGGATCAATCATCAATGATGAATGAACGATGAAGAATGAACAAGGATCAATGATCAATGAAGAATGAACGATGAAGAATGAACAAGGATCAATGATCAATGAAGAATGAACGATGAAGAATGAACAAGGATCAATGATCAATGACGAATGAACTATGAAGAATGAACAAGGATCAATGATCAATGAAGAATGAACGATGAAGAATGAACAAGGATCAATGATCAATGACGAATGAACGATGAAGAATGAACAAGGATCAATGTTCAATGAAGAATGAACGGTGAAGAATGAACAAGGATCAATGGTCAATGACGAATGAACGATGAAGAATGAACAAGGATTAATGATCAATGAAAAATGAACGATGAAGAATGAACAAGGATCAATGATCAATGAAGAATGAACGATGAAGAATGAACAAGGATCAATTATCAATGATGAATGAACGAAGAAGAATGAACAAGGATCAATGATCAATGAAGAATGAACGATGAAGAATGAACAAGGATCAATGATCAATGAAGAATGAACGATGAAGAATGAACAAGGATCAATGATCAATGACGAATGAACGATGAAGAATGAACAAGGATCAATGATCAATGAAGAATGAACGATGAAGAATGAACAAGGATCAATGATCAATGACGAATGAACGATGAAGAATGAACAAGGATCAATGTTCAATGAAGAATGAACGGTGAAGAATGAACAAGGATCAATGGTCAATGACGAATGAACGATGAAGAATGAACAAGGATTAATGATCAATGAAAAATGAACGATGAAGAATGAACAAGGATCAATGCTCAATGACGAATGAACGATGAAGAATGAACAAGGATCAATGATCAATGAAGAATGAATGATGAAGAATGAACAACGATCAATGCTCAATGAAGAATGAACGATGAAGAATGAACAAGGATCAATGATCATTGAAGAATGAACGATGAAGAATGAACAAGGATCAATGATCAATGAAGAATGAACGATGAAGAATGAACAAGGATCAATGATCAATGAAGAATGAACGATGAAGAATGAACAAGGATCAATGATCAATGACGAATGAACGATGAAGAATGAACAAGGATCAATGATCAATGAAGAATGAACGATGAAGAATGAACCAGGATCAATGCTCAATGACGAATGAATGATGAAGAATGAACAAGGATAAATGATCAATGAAGAATGAACGATAAAGAATGAACAAGGATCAATGATCAATGAAGAATGAACGATGAAGAATGAAAAAGGATTAATGGTCAATGACGAATGAATGATGAAGAATGAACAAGGATCAATGATCAATGAAGAATGAACGATGAAGAATGAACAAGGATCAATGATCAATGAAGAATGAACGATGAAGAATGAACAAGGATCAATTATCAATGATGAATGAACGAAGAAGAATGAACAAGGATCAATGATCAATGAAGAATGAACGATGAAGAATGAACAAGGATCAATGATCAATGAAGAATGAACGATGAAGAATGAACAAGGATCAATGATCAATGACGAATGAACGATGAAGAATGAACAAGGATCAATGATCAATGAAGAATGAACGATGAAGAATGAACAAGGATCAATGATCAATGACGAATGAACGATGAAGAATGAACAAGGATCAATGTTCAATGAAGAATGAACGGTGAAGAATGAACAAGGATCAATGGTCAATGACGAATGAACGATGAAGAATGAACAAGGATTAATGATCAATGAAAAATGAACGATGAAGAATGAACAAGGATCAATGCTCAATGACGAATGAACGATGAAGAATGAACAAGGATCAATGATCAATGAAGAATGAATGATGAAGAATGAACAACGATCAATGCTCAATGAAGAATGAACGATGAAGAATGAACGAGGATCAATGATCATTGAAGAATGAACGATGAAGAATGAACAAGGATCAATGATCAATGAAGAATGAACGATGAAGAATGAACAAGGATCAATGATCAATGAAGAATGAACGATGAAGAATGAACAAGGATCAATAATCAATGACGAATGAACGATGAAGAATGAACAAGGATCAATGATCAATGAAGAATGAACGATGAAGAATGAACCAGGATCAATGCTCAATGACGAATGAATGATGAAGAATGAACAAGGATAAATGATCAATGAAGAATGAACGATAAAGAATGAACAAGGATCAATGATCAATGAAGAATGAACGATGAAGAATGAAAAAGGATTAATGGTCAATGACGAATGAATGATGAAGAATGAACAAGGATCAATGATCAATGAAGAATGAACGATGAAGAATGAACAAGGATCAATGATCAATGAAGAATGAACGATGAAGAATGAACAAGGATCAATGTTCAATGACGAATGAACGATGAAGAATGAACAAGGATCAATGATCAATGAAGAATGAACGATGAAGAATGAACAAGGATCAATGCTCAATGACGAATGAACGATGAAGAATGAACAAGGTTCAATGATCAAGGAAGAATGAACGATGAAGAATGAACAAGGATCAATGCTCAATGACGAATGAACGATGAAGAATGAACAAGGATCAATGATCAATGAAGAATGAACGATGAAGAATGAACAAGGATCAATGGTCAATGACGAATGAACGATGAAGAATGAACAAGGATCAATGATCAATGAAGTATGAACGATGAAGAATGAACAAGGATCAATGATCAATGATGAATGAACGATGAAGAATGAAAAAGGATTAATGGTCAATGACGAATGAACGATGAAGATTGAACAAGGATCAATGATCAATGAAGAATGAACAATGAAGAATGAACAAGGATCAATGCTCAATGACGAATGAACGATGAAGAATGAACAAGGATCAATCATCCATGAAGAATGAACGTTGAAGAATGAACAAGGATCTATGATCAATGAACAATAAACGATGAAGAATGAACAAGGATCAATGATCAATGAAGAATGAACGATGAAGAATGAACAAGGATCAATGGTCAATGACGAATGAACGATAAAGAATTAATTAGGACTAATAATCAATGAAGAATGAACGATGAAGAATGAACAAGGATCATTGATCAATGAAGAATGCACAATGAAGAACGAACAAGGATCAATGATCAATGAAGAATGAACGATGAAGAATGAACAAGCATCAATGATCAATGAAGAATGAACGATGAAAAATGAACAAGGATCAATGATTAATGAAGAATGAATGATGAAGAATGAACAAGGATCAATGATCAATGAAGAATGAACGATGAAGAATGAACAAGGATCAATGATCAATGAAGAATGAACGATGAAGAATGAACATGGATCAATGATCAATGAAGAATAAACGATGAAGAATGAACAAGGATCAAGGATCAATGAAGATTGAACGATGAAGAATGAACAAGGATCAATGATCAATGACGAATGAACGATGAAGAATGAACAAGGATCAATGATCAATGAAGAATGAACGATGAAGAATGAACAAGCACTAGTGGAAAAAAACGTATTTGCTGCTAATCATTTGCTGCGGTTTGTTTATATACGCAGCAATAAGTGGGAAAAAGAATTAGAAAAAATAAAGAAAACATTAATTGCTGCGGTTTTGGGCCTTAACCGCAGCAAATACATATGAGCAGCTTCAATTGCTGCGGTTTTGTATGTACCCGCAGCAAAAAATCACACTTAATTGCTCCGGTTGTTTGTTACCCGCAGCAAATAACCCATATTAGGGTTTATTTCTTCAACTTCTGTTTATTTCTTCAAGCTTCTGTTTCATTCTTCAAAACAAACGCACGCACAACAGTCGTTCTTCAACTTCATCTTCATCATCGAGCATTATCAAGTTTCTGATCTTCAAACTTTCCAGAATTCTTCCCCTTAATCTTCTTCAAACATCGAACATCATCATCTTCTTCAAACAGCCGTTCCATTCCAGAATTCCCTCAAACTTTTCTTGTTCATTATCAAACTTCAAACATCGAACATTAGGGTTTTTGAATTATTCTTCAAACTTCAAACTTCATTAACGAACATTCTTGTATTGTTCTTCAAGGTATTATTTTTTCAAGCTTAATTTAAATTCTTCAACTTCATTATGTTTTAGGGATTTAGTTTTTTTATACTAATTTTTTTTCATTGTATAGGTTATACTAACCCACCAAAACCCACGAAATTCAAGGTATCACGAATTAAGGTATTATTTCTATTTTTAATTTCAATAAGCATTGAAATATCTCATTCTTCAAAACTGTTGTCAATTTATTCGTTTATTCACTGATTTGTTTTTTAATGTTTTTCTAATTTTTCTGTTGTTGTGACCTTTTAATTGTTATTCAATCAAAATTTTGTTGGCTGTCTGCTTGCTTCTGTCTTGCTTCATGGTGAATCACGTTTATTGTAGTAAGGGCTGTGAACTTGATTAAATTTAGTGAAGGAAGGTAAGGGCTGATATGCTGTTGTCTTTGAAAGTTATATTCATTGGGGTCAGTTTTTACTTTCTTGGCATGCTTTAAGTCTGTATTTATGAAGATTTAGTTCAATTCTCTTCTGTATGAATTGTGTTGCTAGTTATATTCATTGTGTTGCTAGTTATATTCATTGTGTTGCTAGTTCAATTCTCTTCTGTATGAAGATTTAGTTCAATTCTCTTCTGTATGAAAGTTATATTCATTGTGTTGCTAGTTATGAATAGCATTGCAAGCTTCTTCCATGTACATGAACTTAGTTATATTATAATTTACCTTGATAACAGTCATGGTTTCTGCCAATAGTTACACTTAGCTATTGTTCACCAAAGCTTATATGAACACTTTATTTGATATTACTATATGGATTGATAAATATCATTCAAAGAGCTACAAATTTCCGATTTTCATTGAATATAAATTCCATTCAACACATTTCCTTAGTTGATTTCATTCGAATCCAACGTAACATTCAAATTAGGGGAGGAAATTTTGTCATTGCACTACTTATGATGTAAACAGTAAACTAATTATGTTCTTTTGAATATGCTTTATTAGCTTTCTCAATATTTGAGCTTTTCTATATTCACTTGGTCTAGCTTTGGTTAATATTGTTAGTACATTTAGATTTTTATATTCACTTGGTCTATTCTTGTTTCAGTGCTCAAATATATTTTTGACATAGGATCAAGATATTCGTATTGGTAATTTAACATCATTATACATAGTTTTAGGTTTAATATTTTATTCTTGTCTCTTCAATTGATAACGCAGGTGATTTGGTCAAGCCAAATTATTAACTTCAGATGATCTTGCTTCTTCTGTAAGTGGTTTTTGATGTGGTGGTAAACTTTAACTAGATCCTTATTTACATAACATTTGATTTCGTCCTTCGTTCACCTTCTTGTATCTTCATGCTATGATTAATTGTTTGTTGATGTGGTGGTAAGCTTCATTTATGGTTTTGCGTACCTTCCCACGTCATCTTCTATGCATTTCCACGCCATCACTACTTCACTTCACCCCGCAATCCTCAGCATTTTAGTTCTTTCTTGTTCTTGTTGTTTATGATTCCTCAACGTGGAGGTAACATTCAATAGAGGCTCGTGATATGATGAGTGTCTTTGTGTCTTTACGTCTTATCATTTTATGCTAAGCCATCAGCCAACAAATCAACATAGAGCACCTTCCTGGGCAGCACACCCACCATGTCAAACTGTGCACAGCAGCAACAATGAAAACCTGTACCACTTCGAAAGTATTCGAAAACAACAGCAACAATACGACAAGTACACCACATCAGCATAAGGTAAACAAATGTACATAGCCAATGAATTAAAGTATTAGTTTATAAATGATAACTACAATTATAATCATATTAATACTTTGTACTGCAAATTTTCATTTCAATAGAATTACTTGCTGTTTGCTTTAATGTTAAACCAAATTTCATCTTTCATAGAAAATTATTGATTTCTCATCTCTTATCATCTACCATATTCAAATTTTTAAAAAGATATACACAGATGATGATGGGATCGTCACTGTTGAGGAACTAAGAGCTGGCCTGGACTTCTTAAGCATGGTTCCCAGCTTGGAGAATTTGATGTACAGTACAGATGCTTAATTTTTGTAATTAGTATAGATTTTAATTACTATATAACTTTAATGTATATTATATATATATATATGTACGTACTTATTATTAATATTGGATTGATTCTAAGGAAGTATGGTGTTAGAAGGTTCTTGTTCATAGATAAATTTGTTAATGAGATTGATTCTATTAGGCATCATTACACTACCCAGCTCACTGTATGTTTTCAATTCCTATAACTTATTTGTTTTTGGGATTATTTGACGAATGAACGATGAAGAATGAACAAGGATCAATGATCAATGAAGAATGAACGATGAAAAATGAACCAGGATCAATGCTCAATGACGAATGAACGATGAAGAATGAACAAGGATCAATGATCAATGAAGAATGAACGATAAAGAATGAACAAGGATCAATGATCAATGAAGAATGAACGATGAAGAATGAAAAAGGATTAATGGTCAATGACGAATGAACGATGAAGAATGAACAAGGATCAATGATCAATGAAGAATGAACGATGAAGAATGAACAAGGATCAATGATCAATGAAGAATGAACGATGAAGAATGAACAAGCATCAATGTTCAATGACGAATGAACGATGAAGAATGAACAAGGATCAATGATCAATGAAGAATGAACGATGAAGAATGAACAAGGATCAATGCTCAATGACGAATGAACGATGAAGAATGAACAAGGTTCAATGATCAATGAAGAATGAACGATGAAGAATGAACAAGGATCAATGCTCAATGACGAATGAACGATGAAGAATGAACAAGGATCAATGATCAATGAAGAATGAACGATGAAGAATGAACAAGGATCAATGGTCAATGACGAATGAACGATGAAGAATGAACAAGGATCAATGATCAATGAAGTATGAACGATGAAGAATGAACAAGGATCAATGATCAATGATGAATGAACGATGAAGAATGAAAAAGGATTAATGGTCAATGACAAATGAACGATGAAGATTGAACAAGGATCAATGATCAATGAAGAATGAACGATGAAGAATGAACAAGGATCAATGCTCAATTACGAATGAACGATGAAGAATGAACAAGGATCAATCATCCATGAAGAATGAACGATGAAGAATGAACAAGGATCTATGATCAATGAACAATAAACGATGAAGAATGAACAAGGATCAATGATCAATGAAGAATGAACGATGAAGAATGAACAAGGATCAATGGTCAATGACGAATGAACGATAAAGAATTAATTAGGACTAATAATCAATGAAGAATGAACGATGAAGAATGAACAAGGATCATTGATCAATGAAGAATGCACAATGAAGAACGAACAAGGATCAATGATCAATGATGAATGAACGATGAAGAATGAACAAGGATCAATGATCAATGACGAATGAACGATGAAGAATGAACAAGGATCAATGATCAATGAAGAATGAACGATGAAGAATGAACAAGGATCAATGATCAATGAAGAATGAACGATGAAGAATGAACAAGGATCAATGTTCAATGACGAATGAACGATGAAGAATGAACAAGGATCAATGATCAATGAAGAATGAACGATGAAGAATGAACAAGGATCAATGCTCAATGACGAATGAACGATGAAGAATGAACAAGGTTCAATGATCAATGAAGAATGAACGATAAAGAATGAACAAGGATCAATGATCAATGAAGAATGAACGATGAAGAATGAAAAAGGATTAATGGTCAATGACGAATGAACGATGAAGAATGAACAAGGATCAATGATCAATGAAGAATGAACGATGAAGAATGAACAAGGATCAATGATCAATGAAGAATGAACGATGAAGAATGAACAAGGATCAATGTTCAATGACGAATGAACGATGAAGAATGAACAAGGATCAATGATCAATGAAGAATGAACGATGAAGAATGAACAAGGATCAATGCTCAATGACGAATGAACGATGAAGAATGAACAAGGTTCAATGATCAATGAAGAATGAACGATGAAGAATGAACAAGGATCAATGCTCAATGACGAATGAACGATGAAGAATGAACAAGGATCAATGATCAATGAAGAATGAACGATGAAGAATGAACAAGGATCAATGGTCAATGACGAATGAACGATGAAGAATGAACAAGGATCAATGATCAATGAAGTATGAACGATGAAGAATGAACAAGGATCAATGATCAATGATGAATGAACGATGAAGAATGAAAAAGGATTAATGGTCAATGACGAATGAACGATGAAGATTGAACAAGGATCAATGATCAATGAAGAATGAACGATGAAGAATGAACAAGGATCAATGCTCAATTACGAATGAACGATGAAGAATGAACAAGGATCAATCATCCATGAAGAATGAACGATGAAGAATGAACAAGGATCTATGATCAATGAACAATAAACGATGAAGAATGAACAAGGATCAATGATCAATGAAGAATGAACGATGAAGAATGAACAAGGATTAATGGTCAATGACGAATGAACGATAAAGAATTAATTAGGACTAATAATCAATGAAGAATGAACGATGAAGAATGAACAAAGATCATTGATCAATGAAGAATGCACAATGAAGAACGAACAAGGATCAATGATCAATGAAGAATGAACGATGAAGAATGAACAAGGATCAATGATCAATGAAGAATGAACGATGAAGAATGAACAAGGATCAATGATCAATGAAGAATGAACGATGAAGAATGAACAAGGATCAATGTTCAATGACGAATGAACGATGAAGAATGAACAAGGATCAATGATCAATGAAGAATGAACGATGAAGAATGAACAAGGATCAATGCTCAATGACGAATGAACGATGAAGAATGAACAAGGTTCAATGATCAATGAAGAATGAACGATGAAGAATGAACAAGGATCAATGCTCAATGACGAATGAACGATGAAGAATGAACAAGGATCAATGATCAATGAAGAATGAACGATGAAGAATGAACAAGGATCAATGGTCAATGACGAATGAACGATGAAGAATGAACAAGGATCAATGATCAATGAAGTATGAACGATGAAGAATGAACAAGGATCAATGATCAATGATGAATGAACGATGAAGAATGAAAAAGGATTAATGGTCAATGACGAATGAACGATGAAGATTGAACAAGGATCAATGATCAATGAAGAATGAACGATGAAGAATGAACAAGGATCAATGCTCAATTACGAATGAACGATGAAGAATGAACAAGGATCAATCATCCATGAAGAATGAACGATGAAGAATGAACAAGGATCTATGATCAATGAACAATAAACGATGAAGAATGAACAAGGATCAATGATCAATGAAGAATGAACGATGAAGAATGAACAAGGATCAATGGTCAACGACGAATGAACGATAAAGAATTAATTAGGACTAATAATCAATGAAGAATGAACGATGAAGAATGAACAAGGATCATTGATCAATGAAGAATGCACAATGAAGAACGAACAAGGATCAATGATCAATGAAGAATGAACGATGAAGAATGAACAAGGATCAATGATCAATGACGAATGAACGATGAAGAAAGAACAAGGATCAATAATCAATGAAGAATGAACGATGAAGAATGAACAAGGATCAATGATCAATGAAGAATGAACGATGAAGAATGAACAAGGATCAATGTTCAATGACGAATGAACGATGAAGAATGAACAAGGATCAATGATCAATGAAGAATGAACGATGAAGAATGAACAAGGATCAATGCTCAATGACGAATGAACGATGAAGAATGAACAAGGTTCAATGATCAATGAAGAATGAACGATAAAGAATGAACAAGGATCAATGATCAATGAAGAATGAACGATGAAGAATGAAAAAGGATTAATGGTCAATGACGAATGAACGATGAAGAATGAACAAGGATCAATGATCAATGAAGAATGAACGATGAAGAATGAACAAGGATCAATGATCAATGAAGAATGAACGATGAAGAATGAACAAGGATCAATGTTCAATGACGAATGAACGATGAAGAATGAACAAGGATCAATGATCAATGAAGAATGAACGATGAAGAATGAACAAGGATCAATGCTCAATGACGAATGAACGATGAAGAATGAACAAGGTTCAATGATCAATGAAGAATGAACGATGAAGAATGAACAAGGATCAATGCTCAATGACGAATGAACGATGAAGAATGAACAAGGATCAATGATCAATGAAGAATGAACGATGAAGAATGAACAAGGATCAATGGTCAATGACGAATGAACGATGAAGAATGAACAAGGATCAATGATCAATGAAGTATGAACGATGAAGAATGAACAAGGATCAATGATCAATGATGAATGAACGATGAAGAATGAAAAAGGATTAATGGTCAATGACGAATGAACGATGAAGATTGAACAAGGATCAATGATCAATGAAGAATAAACGATGAAGAATGAACAAGGATCAATGCTCAATTACGAATGAACGATGAAGAATGAACAAGGATCAATCATCCATGAAGAATGAACGATGAAGAATGAACAAGGATCTATGATCAATGAACAATAAACGATGAAGAATGAACAAGGATCAATGATCAATGAAGAATGAACGATGAAGAATGAACAAGGATCAATGGTCAATGACGAATGAACGATAAAGAATTAATTAGGACTAATAATCAATGAAGAATGAACGATGAAGAATGAACAAGGATCATTGATCAATGAAGAATGCACAATGAAGAACGAACAAGGATCAATGATCAATGAAGAATGAACGATGAAGAATGAACAAGGATCAATGATCAATGACGAATGAACGATGAAGAATAAACAAGGATCAATGATCAATGAAGAATGAACGATGAAGAATGAACAAGGATCAATGATCAATGAAGAATGAACGATGAAGAATGAACAAGGATCAATGTTCAATGACGAATGAACGATGAAGAATGAACAAGGATCAATGATCAATGAAGAATGAACGATGAAGAATGAACAAGGATCAATGCTCAATGACGAATGAACGATGAAGAATGAACAAGGTTCAATGATCAATGGAGAATGAACGATGAAGAATGAACAAGGATCAACGCTCAATGACGAATGAACGATGAAGAATGAACAAGGATCAATGATCAATGAAGAATGAACGATGAAGAATGAACAAGGATCAATGGTCAATGACGAATGAACGATGAAGAATGAACAAGGATCAATGATCAATGAAGTATGAACGATGAAGAATGAACAAGGATCAATGATCAATGATGAATGAACGATGAAGAATGAAAAAGGATTAATGGTCAATGACGAATGAACGATGAAGATTGAACAAGGATCAATGATCAATGAAGAATGAACGATGATGAATGAACAAGGATCAATGCTCAATGACGAATGAACGATGAAGAATGAACAAGCATCAATCATCCATGAAGAATGAACGATGAAGAATGAACAAGGATCTTTGATCAATGAACAATAAACGATGAAGAATGAACAAGGATCAATGATCAATGAAGAATGAACGATGAAGAATGAACAAGGATCAATGGTCAATGACGAATGAACGATAAAGAATTAATTAGGACTAATAATCAATGAAGAATGAACGATGAAGAATGAACAAGGATCATTGATCAATGAAGAATGCACAATGAAGAACGAACAAGGATCAATGATCAATGAAGAATGAACGATGAAGAATGAACTAGGATCAATGATCAATGAAGAATGAACGATGAAGAATGAACAAGGATCAATGATCAATGAAGAATGAACGATGAAGAATGAACAAGGATTAATGATCAATGACGAATGAACGAGGAAGAATGAACAAGGATCATTGATCATTGAAGAATGAACGATGAAGAATGAACAAGGATCAATGATCAATGACGAATGAACGATGAAGAATGAACAAGGATCAATGATCAATGAAGAATGAACGATGAAGAATGAACAAGGATAAATGGTCAATGACGAATGAACGATGAAGAATGAACAAGGATCAATGATCAATGAACAATGAACGATGAAGAATGAACCAGGATCAATGCTCAATGACGAATGAACGATGAAGAATGAACAAGGATCAATGATCAATGAAGAATGAACGATAAAGAATGAACAAGGATCAATGATCAATGAAGAATGAACGATGAAGAATGAAAAAGGATTAATGGTCAATGACGAATGAACGATGAAGAATGAACAAGGATCAATGATCAATGAAGAATGAACGATGAAGAATGAACAAGGATCAATGATCAATGAAGAATGAACGATGAAGAATGAACAAGGATCAATGTTCAATGACGAATGAACGATGAAGAATGAACAAGGATCAATGATCAATGAAGAATGAACGATGAAGAATGAACAAGGATCAATGCTCAATGACGAATGAACGATGAAGAATGAACAAGGTTCAATGATCAAGGAAGAATGAACGATGAAGAATAAACAAGGATCAATGCTCAATGACGAATCAACGATGAAGAATGAACAAGGATCAATGATCAATGAAGAATGAACGATGAAGAATGAACAAGGATCAATGGTCAATGACGAATGAACGATGAAGAATGACCAAGGATCAATGATCAATGAAGTATGAACGATGAATAATGAACAAGGATCAATGATCAATGATGAATGAACGATGAAGAATGAAAAAGGATTAATGGTCAATGACGAATGAACGATGAAGATTGAACAAGGATCAATGATCAATGAAGAATGAACGATGAAGAATGAACAAGGATCAATGCTCAATGACGAATGAACGATGAAGAATGAACAAGGATCAATCATCCATGAAGAATGAACGATGAAGAATGAACAAGGATCTATGATCAATGAACAATAAACGATGAAGAATGAACAAGGATCAATGATCAATTAAGAATGAACGATGAAGAATGAACAAGGATTAATGGTCAATGACGAATGAACGATAAAGAATGAATTAGGACTAATAATCAATGAAGAATGAACGATGAAGAATGAACAAGGATCATTGATCAATGAAGAATGCACAATGAAGAACGAACAAGGATCAATGATCAATGAAGAATGAACGATGAAGAATGAACAAGCATCAATGATCAATGAAGAATGAACGATGAAAAATGAACAAGGATCAATGATTAATGAAGAATGAATGATGAAGAATGAACAAGGATCAATGATCAATGAAGAATGAACGATGAAGAATGAACAAGGATCAATGGTCAATGACGAATGAACGATGAAGAATGAACAAGGATCAATGATCAATGAAGAATGAACGATGAAGAATGAACAAGGATTAATGGTAAATGACAAAATGAACGATGAAGAATGAACAAGGATCAATGATCAATGAAGAATGAACGATGAAGAATGAACAAGGATAAATGAAGATTGAATGATGATGAATGAACAAGGATCAATAATCAATGAAGAATGAACGATGAAGAATGAACAAGGATCAATGATCAATGAAGAATGAACGATGAAGAATGAACAAGGATCAATTATCAATGATGAATGAACGATGAAGAATGAACAAGGATCAATGATCAATGAAGAATGAACGATGAAGAATGAACAAGGATCAATGATCAATGACGAATGACGAATGAACGATGAAGAATGAACAAGGATCATTGATCAATGAAGAATGAACGATGAAGAATGAACAAGGATCAATGATCAATGAAGAATGAACGATGAAGAATGAAAAAGGATCAATGGTCAATGACGAATGAACGATGAAGAATGAACAAGGATAAATGAAGATTGAATGATGATGAATGAACATGGATCAATAATCAATGAAGAATGAACGATGAAGAATGAACAAGGATCAATGATCAATGAAGAATGAACGATGAAGAATGAACAAGGATCAATTATCAATGATGAATGAACGATCAAGAATGAACAAGGATCAATGATCAATGAAGAATGAACGATGAAGAATGAACAAGGATCAATGATCAATGAAGAATGAACGATGAAGAATGAACAAGGATCAATGATCAATGACGAATGAACGATGAAGAATGAACAAGGATCAATGATCAATGAAGAATGAACGATGAAGAATGAACAAGGATCAATGATTAATGACGAATGAACGATGAAGAATGAACAAGGATCAATGATCAATGAAGAATGAACGGTGAAGAATGAACAAGGATCAATGGTCAATGACGAATGAACGATGAAGAATGAACAAGGATTAATGATCAATGAAAAATGAACGATGAAGAATGAACAAGGATCAATGCTCAATGACGAATGAACGATGAAGAATGAACAAGGATCAATGATCAATGAAGAATGAATGATGAAGAATGAACAACGATCAATGCTCAATGAAGAATGAACGATGAAGAATGAACAAGGATCAATGATCATTGAAGAATGAATGATGAAGAATGAACAAGGATCATTGATCAATGAAGAATGAACGATGAAGAATGAACAAGGATCAATGATCAATGAAGAATGAACGATGAAGAATGAACAAGGATCAATGATCAATGACGAATGAACGATGAAGAATAAACAAGGCATTGATCAATGAAGAATGAACAATGAAGAATGAACAAGGATCAATGATCAATGAAGAATGAACGATGAAGAATGAACAAGGATCAATGTTCAATGACGAATGAACGATGAAGAATGAACAAGGATCAATGATCAATGAAGAATGAACGATGAAGAATGAACAAGGATCAATGCTCAATGACGAATGAACGATGAAGAATGAACAAGGTTCAATGATCAATGAAGAATGAACGATGAAGAATAAACAAGGATCAATGCTCAATGACGAATGAACGATGAAGAATGAACAAGGATCAATGATCAATGAAGAATGAACGATGAAGAATGAACAAGGATCAATGGTCAATGACGAATGAACGATGAAGAATGAACAAGGATCAATGATCAATGAAGTATGAACGATGAAGAATGAACAAGGATCAATGATCAATGATGAATGAACGATGAAGAATGAAAAAGGATTAATGGTCAATGACGAATGAACGATGAAGATTGAACAAGGATCAATGATCAATGAAGAATGAACGATGAAGAATGAACAAGGATCAATGCTCAATGACGAATGAACGATGAAGAATGAAAAAGGATCAATCATCCATGAAGAATGAACGATGAAGAATGAACAAGGATCTATGATCAATGAACAATAAACGATGAAGAATGAACAAGGATCAATGATCAATTAAGAATGAACGATGAAGAATGAACAAGGATTAATGGTCAATGACGAATGAACGATAAAGAATGAATTAGGACTAATAATCAATGAAGAATGAACGATGAAGATTGAACAAGGATCATTGATCAATGAAGAATGCACAATGAAGAACGAACAAGGATCAATGATCAATGAAGAATGAACGATGAAAAATGAACAAGGATCAATGATTAATGAAGAATGAATGATGAAGAATGAACAAGGATCAATGATCAATGAAGAATGAACGATGAAGAATGAACAAGGATCAATGGTCAATGACGAATGAACGATGAAGAATGAACAAGGATCAATGCTCAATGACGAATGAACGATGAAGAATGAACAAGGATAAATGAAGATTGAATGAAGATGAATGAACAAGGATCAATAATCAATGAAGAATGAACGATGAAGAATGAACAAGGATCAATGATCAATGAAGAATGAACGATGAAGAATGAACAAGGATCAATTATCAATGATGAATGAACGATGAAGAATGAACAAGGATCAATGATCAATGAAGAATGAACGATGAAGAATGAACAAGGATCAATGATCAATGACGAATGACGAATGAACGATGAAGAATGAACAAGGATCATTGATCAATGAAGAATGAACGATGAAGAATGAACAAGGATCAATGATCAATGAAGAATGAACGATGAAGAATGAAAAAGGATCAATGGTCAATGACGAATGAACGATGAAGAATGAACAAGGATAAATGAAGATTGAATGATGATGAATGAACAAGGATCAATAATCATGAAGAATGAACGATGAAGAATGAACAAGGATTATTGATCAATGAAGAATGAACGATGAAGAATGAACAAGGATCAATGATCAATGAAGAATGAACGATGAAGAATGAAAAAGGATCAATGGTCAATAACGAATGAACGATGAAGAATGAACAAGGATAAATGAAGATTGAATGATGATGAATCAACAAGGATCAATGATCAATGAAGAATGAACGATGAAGAATGAACAAGGATCAATGATCAATGAAGAATGAACGATGAAGAATGAACAAGGATCAATGCTCAATGACGAATGAACGATGAAGAATGAACAAGGATCAATGATCAATGAAGAATGAACGATGAAGAATGAACAAGGATCAATGCTCAATGAAGAATGAACAAGGATCAATGATCAATGAAGAATGAACGATGAAGAATGAACAAGGATTAATTATCAATGACGAATGAACAATGAAGAATGAACAAGGATCAATGATCAATGAAGAATGAACGGTGAAGAATGAACATGGATCAATGGTCAATGACGAATGAACGATGAAGAATGAACAAGGATCAATGATCAATGAAAAATAAACGATGAAGAATGAACAAGGATCAATGCTCAATGACGAATGAACGATGAAGAATGAATAAGGATCAATGATCAATGAAGAATGAATGATGAAGAATGAACAAGGATCAATGCTCAATGACGAATGAACGATGAAGAATGAACATGGATCAATGGTCAATGAAGAATGAACAATGAAGAATGAACAAGGATCAATGCTCAATGACGAATGAACGATGAAGAATGAACAAGGATAAATGATCAATGAAGTATGAACGATGAAGAATGAACGATGAAGAATGAAAGAGGATCAATGATCAATGACGAATGAACGATGAAGAATGAACAAGGATCAATGATCAATGAAGAATGAACGGTGAAGAATGAACAAGGATCAATGGTCAATGACGAATGAACGATGAAGAATGAACAAGGATCAATGATCAAAGAAAAATGAACGATGAAGAATGAAAGAGGATCAATGATCAATGACGAATGAACGATGAAGAATGAACAAGGATCAATGATCAATGAAGAATGAACGATGAAGAATGAACAAGGATCAATGATCAATGAAGAATGAACGATGAAGAATGAACAAGGATCAATGATCAATGAAGAATGAACGATGAAGAATGAACAAGGATCAATGCTCAATGACTAATGAACGATGAAGAATGAACAAGGTTCAATGATCAATGAAGAATGAACGATGAAGAATGAACAAGGATCAATGCTCAATGACGAATGAACGATGAAGAATGAACAAGGATCAATGATCAATGAAGAATGAACGATGAAGAATGAACCAGGATCAATGCTCAATGACGAATGAACGATGAAGAATGAACAAGGATCAATGATCAATGAAGAATGAACGATAAAGAATGAACAAGGATCAATGATCAATGAAGAATGAACGATGAAGAATGAAAAAGGATTAATGGTCATTGACGAATGAACGATGAAGAATGAACAAGGATCAATGATCAATGAAGTATGAACGATGAAGAATGAACAAGGATCAATGATCAATGATGAATGAACGATGAAGAATGAAAAAGGATTAATGGTCAATGACGAATGAACGATGAAGATTGAACAAGGATCAATGATCAATGAAGAATGAACGATGAAGAATGAACAAGGATCAATGCTCAATGACGAATGAACGATGAAGAATGAAAAAGGATCAATCATCCATGAAGAATGAACGATGAAGAATGAACAAGGATCTATGATCAATGAACAATAAACGATGAAGAATGAACAGGGATCAATGATCAATTAAGAATGAACGATGAAGAATGAACAAGGATTAATGGTCAATGACGAATGAACGATAAAGAATGAATTAGGACTAATAATCAATGAAGAATGAACGATGAAGAATGAACAAGGATCATTGATCAATGAAGAATGCACAATGAAGAACGAACAAGGATCAATGATCAATGAAGAATGAACGATGAAAAATGAACAAGGATCAATGATTAATGAAGAATGAATGATGAAGAATGAACAAGGATCAATGATCAATGAAGAATGAACGATGAAGAATGAACAAGGATCAATGGTCAATGACGAATGAACGATGAAGAATGAACAAGGATCAATGCTCAATGACGAATGAACGATGAAGAATGAACAAGGATAAATGAAGATTGAATGAAGATGAATGAACAAGGATCAATAATCAATGAAGAATGAACGATGAAGAATGAACAAGGATCAATGATCAATGAAGAATGAACGATGAAGAATGAACAAGGATCAATTATCAATGATGAATGAACGATGAAGAATGAACAAGGATCAATGATCAATGAAGAATGAACGATGAAGAATGAACAAGGATCAATGATCAATGACGAATGACGAATGAACGATGAAGAATGAACAAGGATCATTGATCAATGAAGAATGAACGATGAAGAATGAACAAGGATCAATGATCAATGAAGAATGAACGATGAAGAATGAAAAAGGATCAATGGTCAATGACGAATGAACGATGAAGAATGAACAAGGATAAATGAAGATTGAATGATGATGAATGAACAAGGATCAATAATCATGAAGAATGAACGATGAAGAATGAACAAGGATTATTGATCAATGAAGAATGAACGATGAAGAATGAACAAGGATCAATGATCAATGAAGAATGTACGATGAAGAATGAAAAAGGATCAATGGTCAATAACGAATGAACGATGAAGAATGAACAAGGATAAATGAAGATTGAATGATGATGAATCAACAAGGATCAATGATCAATGAAGAATGAACGATGAAGAATGAACAAGGATCAATGATCAATGAAGAATGAACGATGAAGAATGAACAAGGATCAATTATCAATGACGAATGAACGATGAAGAATGAACAAGGATCAATGATCAATGAAGAATGAACGATGAAGAATGAACAAGGATCAATGATCAATGAAGAATGAACAAGGATCAATGATCAATGAAGAATGAACGATGAAGAATGAACAAGGATTAATTATCAATGACGAATGAACAATGAAGAATGAACAAGGATCAATGATCAATGAAGAATGAACGGTGAAGAATGAACATGGATCAATGGTCAATGACGAATGAACGATGAAGAATGAACAAGGATCAATGATCAATGAAAAATAAACGATGAAGAATGAACAAGGATCAATGCTCAATGACGAATGAACGATGAAGAATGAATAAGGATCAATGATCAATGAAGAATGAATGATGAAGAATGAACAAGGATCAATGCTCAATGACGAATGAACGATGAAGAATGAACATGGATCAATGGTCAATGAAGAATGAACAATGAAGAATGAACAAGGATCAATTCTCAATGACGAATGAACGATGAAGAATGAACAAGGATAAATGATCAATGAAGTATGAACGATGAAGAATGAACGATGAAGAATGAAAGAGGATCAATGATCAATGACGAATGAACGATGAAGAATGAACAAGGATCAATGATCAATGAAGAATGAACAGTGAAGAATGAACAAGGATCAATGGTCAATGACGAATGAACGATGAAGAATGAACAAGGATCAATGATCAAAGAAAAATGAACGATGAAGAATGAAAGAGGATCAATGATCAATGACGAATGAACGATGAAGAATGAACAAGGATCAATGATCAATGAAGAATGAACGATGAAGAATGAACAAGGATCAATGATCAATGAAGAATGAACGATGAAGAATGAACAAGGATCAATGATCAATGAAGAATGAACGATGAAGAATGAACAAGGATCAATGCTCAATGACTAATGAACGATGAAGAATGAACAAGGTTCAATGATCAATGAAGAATGAACGATGAAGAATGAACAAGGATCAATGCTCAATGACGAATGAACGATGAAGAATGAACAAGGATCAATGATCAATGAAGAATGAACGATGAAGAATGAACCAGGATCAATGCTCAATGACGAATGAACGATAAAGAATGAACAAGGATCAATGATCAATGAAGAATGAACGATGAAGAATGAAAAAGGATTAATGGTCAATGACGAATGAACGATGAAGAATGAACAAGGATCAATGATCAATGAAGAATGAACGATGAAGAATGAAAAAGGATTAATGGTCAATGACGAATGAACGATGAAGAATGAACAAGGATCAATGATCAATGAAGAATGAACGATGAAGAATGAACAAGGATCAATGATCAATGACGAATGAACGATGAAGAATGAACAAGGATCAATGATCAATGTAGAATGAACGATGAAGAATGAACAAGGATCAATGCTCAATGACGAATGAACGATGAAGAATGAACAAGGTTCAATGATCAATGAAGAATGAACGATGAAGAATGAACAAGGATCAATGCTCAATGACGAATGAACGATGAAGAATGAACAAGGATCAATGATCAATGAAGAATGAACGATGAAGAATGAACAAGGATCAATGGTCAATGAAGTATGAACGATGAAGAATGAACAAGGATCAATGATCAATGATGAATGAACGATGAAGAATGAAAAAGGATTAATGGTCAATGACGAATGAACGATGAAGATTGAACAAGGATCAATGATCAATGAAGAATGAACGATGAAGAATGAACAAGGATCAATGCTCAATGACGAATGAACGATGAAGAATGAACAAGGATCAATCATCCATGAAGAATAAACGATGAAGAATGAACAAGGATCTATGATCAATGAACAATAAACGATGAAGAATGAACAAGGATCAATGATCAATGAAGAATGAACGATGAAGAATGAACAACGATCAATGGTCAATGACGAATGAACGATAAAGAATGAATTAAAACTAATAATCAATGAAGAATGAACGATGAAGAATGAACAAGGATCATTGATCAATGAAGAATGCACAATGAAGAACGAACAAGGATCAATGATCAATGAAGAATGAACGATGAAGAATGAACAAGCATCAATGATCAATGAAGAATGAACGATGAAAAATGAACAAGGATCAATGATTAATGAAGAATGAATGATGAAGAATGAACAAGGATCAATGATCAATGAAGAATGAACGATGAAGAATGAACAAGGATCAATGGTCAATGACGAATGAACGATGAAGAATGAACAAGGATCAATGATCAATGAAGTATGAACGATGAAGAATGAACAAGGATCAATGATCAATGAAGAATGAACGATGAAGAATGAAAAAGGATTAATGGTCAATGACGAATGAACGATGAAGAAAGAACAAGGATCAATGATCAATGAAGAATGAACGATGAATAATGAACAAGGATCAATGATCAATGAAGAATGAACGATAAAGAATGAACAAGGATCAATGATCAATGACGAATGAACGATGAAGAATGAACAAGGATCAATGATCAATGAAGAATGAACGATGAAGAATGAACAAGGATCAATGCTCAATGACGAATGAACGATGAAGAATGAACAAGGTTCAATGATCAATGAAGAATGAACGATGAAGAATGAACAAGGATCAATGCTCAATGACGAATGAACGATGAAGAATGAACAAGGATCAATGATCAATGAAGAATGAACGATGAAGAATGAACAAGGATCAATGGTCAATGACGAATGAACGATGAAGAATGAACAAGGATCAATGATCAATGAAGTATGAACGATGAAGAATAAACAAGGATCAATGATCAATGATGAATGAACGATGAAGAATGAAAAAGGATTAATGGTCAACGACGAATGAACGATGAAGATTGAACAAGGATCAATGATCAATGAAGAATGAACGATGAAGAATGAACAAGGATCAATGCTCAATGACGAATGAACGATGAAGAATGAACAAGGATCAATGATCAATGAAGAATGAACGATGAAGAATGAACAAGGATCAATGATCAATGAAGAATGAACGATGAAGAATGAACAAGGATCAATGACCAATGAAGAATGAACGATGAAGAATGAACAAGGATCAATGATCAATGAAGAATGAACGATGAAGAATGAACAAGGATCAATGATCAATGACGAATGAACGATGAAGAATGAACAAGGATCATTGATCAATGAAGAATGAACGATGAAGAATGAACAAGGATCAATGATCAATGACGAATGAACGATGAAGAATGAACAAGGATCAATGATCAATGAAGAATAAACGATGAAGAATGAACAAGGATCAAGGATCAATGAAGAATGAACGATGAAGAATGAACAAGGATCAATGATCAATGACGAATGAACGATGAAGAATGAACAAGGATCAATGATCAATGAAGAAAGAACGATGAAGAATGAACAAGGATCAATGGTCAATGACGAATGAACGATGAAGAATGAACAAGGATAATGATCAATGAAGAATGAACGATGAAGAATGAACCAGGATCAATGCTCAATGACGAATGAACGATGAAGAATGAACAAGGATCAATGATCAATGAAGAATGAACGATAAAGAATGAACAAGGATCAATGATCAATGAAGAATGAACGATGAAGAATGAAAAAGGATTAATGGTCAATGACGAATGAACGATGAAGAATGAACAAGGATCAATGATCAATGAAGAATGAACGATGAAGAATGAACAAGGATCAATGATCAATGAAGAATGAACGATGAAGAATGAACAAGGATCAATGATCAATGACGAATGAACGATGAAGAATGAACAAGGATCAATGATCAATGAAGAATGAACGATGAAGAATGAACAAGGATCAATGCTCAATGACGAATGAACGATGAAGAATGAACAAGGATCAATGATCAATGAAGAATGAACGATGAAGAATGAACAAGGATCAATGGTCAATGACGAATGAACGATGAAGAATGAACAAGGATCAATGATCAATGAAGAATGAACGATGAAGAATGAACCAGGATCAATGGTCAATGACGAATGAACGATGAAGAATGAACAAGGATCAATGATCAATGAAGTATGAACGATGAAGAATGAACAAGGATCAATGATCAATGATGAATGAACGATGAAGAATGAAAAAGGATTAATGGTCAATGACGAATGAACGATGAAGATTGAACAAGGATCAATGATCAATGAAGAATGAACGATGAAGAATGAACAAGGATCAATGCTCAATGACGAATGAACGATGAAGAATGAACAAGGATCAATCATCCATGAAGAATAAACGATGAAGAATGAACAAGGATCTATGATCAATGAACAATAAACGATGAAGAATGAACAAGGATCAATGATCAATGAAGAATGAACGATGAAGAATGAACAACGATCAATGGTCAATGACGAATGAACGATAAAGAATGAATTAAAACTAATAATCAATGAAGAATGAACGATGAAGAATGAACAAGGATCATTGATCAATGAAGAATGCACAATGAAGAACGAACAAGGATCAATGATCAATGAAGAATGAACGATGAAGAATGAACAAGCATCAATGATCAATGAAGAATGAACGATGAAAAATGAACAAGGATCAATGATTAATGAAGAATGAATGATGAAGAATGAACAAGGATCAATGATCAATGAAGAATGAACGATGAAGAATGAACAAGGATCAATGGTCAATGACGAATGAACGATGAAGAATGAACAAGGATCAATGATCAATGAAGTATGAACGATGAAGAATGAACAAGGATCAATGATCAATGAAGAATGAACGATGAAGAATGAAAAAGGATTAATGGTCAATGACGAATGAACGATGAAGAAAGAACAAGGATCAATGATCAATGAAGAATGAACGATGAATAATGAACAAGGATCAATGATCAATGAAGAATGAACGATAAAGAATGAACAAGGATCAATGATCAATGACGAATGAACGATGAAGAATGAACAAGGATCAATGATCAATGAAGAATGAACGATGAAGAATGAACAAGGATCAATGCTCAATGACGAATGAACGATGAAGAATGAACAAGGTTCAATGATCAATGAAGAATGAACGATGAAGAATGAACAAGGATCAATGCTCAATGACGAATGAACGATGAAGAATGAACAAGGATCAATGATCAATGAAGAATGAACGATGAAGAATGAACAAGGATCAATGGTCAATGACGAATGAACGATGAAGAATGAACAAGGATCAATGATCAATGAAGTATGAACGATGAAGAATAAACAAGGATCAATGATCAATGAAGAATGAACGATGAAGAATGAAAAAGGATTAATGGTCAATGACGAATGAACGATGAAGATTGAACAAGGATCAATGATCAATGAAGAATGAACGATGAAGAATGAACAAGGATCAGTGCTCAATGACGAATGAACGATGAAGAATGAACAAGGATCAATGATCAATGAAGAATGAACGATGAAGAATGAACAAGGATCAATGATCAATGAAGAATGAAAGATGAAGAATGAACAAGGATCAATGCTCAATGACGAATGAACGATGAAGAATGAACAAGGATCAATGATCAATGAAGAATGAACGATGAAGAATGAACCAGGATCAATGCTCAATGACGAATGATCGATGAAGAATGAACAAGGATCAATGATCAATGAAGAATGAACGATAAAGAATGAACAAGGATCAATGATCAATGAAGAATGAACGATGAAGAATGAAAAAGGATTAATGGTCAATGACGAATGAACGATGAAGAATGAACAAGGATCAATGATCAATGAAGAATGAACGATGAAGAATGAACAAGGATCAATGATCAATGAAGAATGAACGATGAAGAATGAACAAGGATCAATGATCAATGACGAATGAACGATGAAGAATGAACAAGGATCAATGATCAATGAAGAATGAACGATGAAGAATGAACAAGGATCAATGCTCAATGACGAATGAACGATGAAGAATGAACAAGGTTCAATGATCAATGAAGAATGAACGATGAAGAATGAACAAGGATCAATGCTCAATGACGAATGAACGATGAAGAATGAACAAGGATCAATGATCAATGAAGAATGAACGATGAAGAATGAACAAGGATCAATGGTCAATGACGAATGAACGATGAAGAATGAACAAGGATCAATGATCAATGAAGTATGAACGATGAAGAATGAACAAGGATCAATGATCAATGATGAATGAACGATGAAGAATGAAAAAGGATTAATGGTCAATGACGAATGAACGATGAAGATTGAACAAGGATCAATGATCAATGAAGAATGAACGATGAAGAATGAACAAGGATCAATGCTCAATGACGAATGAACGATGAAGAATGAACAAGGATCAATCATCCATGAAGAATAAACGATGAAGAATGAACAAGGATCTATGATCAATGAACAATAAACGATGAAGAATGAACAAGGATCAATGATCAATGAAGAATGAACGATGAAGAATGAACAACGATCAATGGTCAATGACGAATGAACGATAAAGAATGAATTAAAACTAATAATCAATGAAGAATGAACGATGAAGAATGAACAAGGATCATTGATCAATGAAGAATGCACAATGAAGAACGAACAAGGATCAATGATCAATGAAGAATGAACGATGAAGAATGAACAAGCATCAATGATCAATGAAGAATGAACGATGAAAAATGAACAAGGATCAATGATTAATGAAGAATGAATGATGAAGAATGAACAAGGATCAATGATCAATGAAGAATGAACGATGAAGAATGAACCAGGATCAATGGTCAATGACGAATGAACGATGAAGAATGAACAAGGATCAATGATCAATGAAGTATGAACGATGAAGAATGAACAAGGATCAATGATCAATGATGAATGAACGATGAAGAATGAAAAAGGATTAATGGTCAATGACGAATGAACGATGAAGATTGAACAAGGATCAATGATCAATGAAGAATGAACGATGAAGAATGAACAAGGATCAATGCTCAATGACGAATGAACGATGAAGAATGAACAAGGATCAATCATCCATGAAGAATAAACGATGAAGAATGAACAAGGATCTATGATCAATGAACAATAAACGATGAAGAATGAACAAGGATCAATGATCAATGAAGAATGAACGATGAAGAATGAACAACGATCAATGGTCAATGACGAATGAACGATAAAGAATGAATTAAAACTAATAATCAATGAAGAATGAACGATGAAGAATGAACAAGGATCATTGATCAATGAAGAATGCACAATGAAGAACGAACAAGGATCAATGATCAATGAAGAATGAACGATGAAGAATGAACAAGCATCAATGATCAATGAAGAATGAACGATGAAAAATGAACAAGGATCAATGATTAATGAAGAATGAATGATAAAGAATGAACAAGGATCAATGATCAATGAAGAATGAACGATGAAGAATGAACAAGGATCAATGGTCAATGACGAATGAACGATGAAGAATGAACAAGGATCAATGATCAATGAAGTATGAACGATGAAGAATGAACAAGGATCAATGATCAATGAAGAATGAACGATGAAGAATGAAAAAGGATTAATGGTCAATGACGAATGAACGATGAAGAAAGAACAAGGATCAATGATCAATGAAGAATGAACGATGAATAATGAACAAGGATCAATGATCAATGAAGAATGAACGATAAAGAATGAACAAGGATCAATGATCAATGACGAATGAACGATGAAGAATGAACAAGGATCAATGATCAATGAAGAATGAACGATGAAGAATGAACAAGGATCAATGCTCAATGACGAATGAACGATGAAGAATGAACAAGGTTCAATGATCAATGAAGAATGAACGATGAAGAATGAACAAGGATCAATGCTCAATGACGAATGAACGATGAAGAATGAACAAGGATCAATGATCAATGAAGAATGAACGATGAAGAATGAACAAGGATCAATGGTCAATGACGAATGAACGATGAAGAATGAACAAGGATCAATGATCAATGAAGTATGAACGATGAAGAATAAACAAGGATCAATGATCAATGAAGAATGAACGATGAAGAATGAAAAAGGATTAATGGTCAATGACGAATGAACGATGAAGATTGAACAAGGATCAATGATCAATGAAGAATGAACGATGAAGAATGAACAAGGATCAGTGCTCAATGACGAATGAACGATGAAGAATGAACAAGGATCAATGATCAATGAAGAATGAACGATGAAGAATGAACAAGGATCAATGATCAATGAAGAATGAAAGATGAAGAATGAACAAGGATCAATGCTCAATGACGAATGAACGATGAAGAATGAACAAGGATCAATGATCAATGAAGAATGAACGATGAAGAATGAACCAGGATCAATGCTCAATGACGAATGATCGATGAAGAATGAACAAGGATCAATGATCAATGAAGAATGAACGATAAAGAATGAACAAGGATCAATGATCAATGAAGAATGAACGATGAAGAATGAAAAAGGATTAATGGTCAATGACGAATGAACGATGAAGATTGAACAAGGATCAATGATCAATGAAGAATGAACGATGAAGAATGAACAAGGATCAATGCTCAATGACGAATGAACGATGAAGAATGAACAAGGATCAATCATCCATGAAGAATAAACGATGAAGAATGAACAAGGATCTATGATCAATGAACAATAAACGATGAAGAATGAACAAGGATCAATGATCAATGAAGAATGAACGATGAAGAATGAACAACGATCAATGGTCAATGACGAATGAACGATAAAGAATGAATTAAAACTAATAATCAATGAAGAATGAACGATGAAGAATGAACAAGGATCATTGATCAATGAAGAATGCACAATGAAGAACGAACAAGGATCAATGATCAATGAAGAATGAACGATGAAGAATGAACAAGCATCAATGATCAATGAAGAATGAACGATGAAAAATGAACAAGGATCAATGATTAATGAAGAATGAATGATGAAGAATGAACAAGGATCAATGATCAATGAAGAATGAACGATGAAGAATGAACAAGGATCAATGGTCAATGACGAATGAACGATGAAGAATGAACAAGGATCAATGATCAATGAAGTATGAACGATGAAGAATGAACAAGGATCAATGATCAATGAAGAATGAACGATGAAGAATGAAAAAGGATTAATGGTCAATGACGAATGAACGATGAAGAAAGAACAAGGATCAATGATCAATGAAGAATGAACGATGAATAATGAACAAGGATCAATGATCAATGAAGAATGAACGATAAAGAATGAACAAGGATCAATGATCAATGACGAATGAACGATGAAGAATGAACAAGGATCAATGATCAATGAAGAATGAACGATGAAGAATGAACAAGGATCAATGATCAATGAAGAATGAAAGATGAAGAATGAACAAGGATCAATGCTCAATGACGAATGAACGATGAAGAATGAACAAGGATCAATGATCAATGAAGAATGAACGATGAAGAATGAACCAGGATCAATGCTCAATGACGAATGATCGATGAAGAATGAACAAGGATCAATGATCAATGAAGAATGAACGATAAAGAATGAACAAGGATCAATGATCAATGAAGAATGAACGATGAAGAATGAAAAAGGATTAATGGTCAATGACGAATGAACGATGAAGAATGAACAAGGATCAATGATCAATGAAGAATGAACGATGAAGAATGAACAAGGATCAATGATCAATGAAGAATGAACGATGAAGAATGAACAAGGATCAATGATCAATGACGAATGAACGATGAAGAATGAACAAGGATCAATGATCAATGAAGAATGAACGATGAAGAATGAACAAGGATCAATGCTCAATGACGAATGAACGATGAAGAATGAACAAGGTTCAATGATCAATGAAGAATGAACGATGAAGAATGAACAAGGATCAATGCTCAATGACGAATGAACGATGAAGAATGAACAAGGATCAATGATCAATGAAGAATGAACGATGAAGAATGAACAAGGATCAATGGTCAATGACGAATGAACGATGAAGAATGAACAAGGATCAATGATCAATGAAGTATGAACGATGAAGAATGAACAAGGATCAATGATCAATGATGAATGAACGATGAAGAATGAAAAAGGATTAATGGTCAATGACGAATGAACGATGAAGATTGAACAAGGATCAATGATCAATGAAGAATGAACGATGAAGAATGAACAAGGATCAATGCTCAATGACGAATGAACGATGAAGAATGAACAAGGATCAATCATCCATGAAGAATAAACGATGAAGAATGAACAAGGATCTATGATCAATGAACAATAAACGATGAAGAATGAACAAGGATCAATGATCAATGAAGAATGAACGATGAAGAATGAACAACGATCAATGGTCAATGACGAATGAACGATAAAGAATGAATTAAAACTAATAATCAATGAAGAATGAACGATGAAGAATGAACAAGGATCATTGATCAATGAAGAATGCACAATGAAGAACGAACAAGGATCAATGATCAATGAAGAATGAACGATGAAGAATGAACAAGCATCAATGATCAATGAAGAATGAACGATGAAAAATGAACAAGGATCAATGATTAATGAAGAATGAATGATGAAGAATGAACAAGGATCAATGATCAATGAAGAATGAACGATGAAGAATGAACAAGGATCAATGGTCAATGACGAATGAACGATGAAGAATGAACAAGGATCAATGATCAATGAAGTATGAACGATGAAGAATGAACAAGGATCAATGATCAATGAAGAATGAACGATGAAGAATGAAAAAGGATTAATGGTCAATGACGAATGAACGATGAAGAAAGAACAAGGATCAATGATCAATGAAGAATGAACGATGAATAATGAACAAGGATCAATGATCAATGAAGAATGAACGATAAAGAATGAACAAGGATCAATGATCAATGACGAATGAACGATGAAGAATGAACAAGGATCAATGATCAATGAAGAATGAACGATGAAGAATGAACAAGGATCAATGCTCAATGACGAATGAACGATGAAGAATGAACAAGGTTCAATGATCAATGAAGAATGAACGATGAAGAATGAACAAGGATCAATGCTCAATGACGAATGAACGATGAAGAATGAACAAGGATCAATGATCAATGAAGAATGAACGATGAAGAATGAACAAGGATCAATGGTCAATGACGAATGAACGATGAAGAATGAACAAGGATCAATGATCAATGAAGTATGAACGATGAAGAATAAACAAGGATCAATGATCAATGAAGAATGAACGATGAAGAATGAAAAAGGATTAATGGTCAATGACGAATGAACGATGAAGATTGAACAAGGATCAATGATCAATGAAGAATGAACGATGAAGAATGAACAAGGATCAGTGCTCAATGACGAATGAACGATGAAGAATGAACAAGGATCAATGATCAATGAAGAATGAACGATGAAGAATGAACAAGGATCAATGATCAATGAAGAATGAACGATGAAGAATGAACAAGGATCAATGCTCAATGACGAATGAACGATGAAGAATGAACAAGGATCAATGATCAATGAAGAATGAACGATGAAGAATGAACCAGGATCAATGCTCAATGACGAATGAACGATGAAGAATGAACAAGGATCAATGATCAATGAAGAATGAACGATGAAGAATGAACAAGGATCAATGGTCAATGACGAATGAACGATGAAGAATGAACAAGGATCAATGATCAATGAAGTATGAACGATGAAGAATAAACAAGGATCAATGATCAATGAAGAATGAACGATGAAGAATGAAAAAGGATTAATGGTCAATGACGAATGAACGATGAAGATTGAACAAGGATCAATGATCAATGAAGAATGAACGATGAAGAATGAACAAGGATCAGTGCTCAATGACGAATGAACGATGAAGAATGAACAAGGATCAATGATCAATGAAGAATGAACGATGAAGAATGAACAAGGATCAATGATCAATTAAGAATGAAAGATGAAGAATGAACAAGGATCAATGCTCAATGACGAATGAACGATGAAGAATGAACAAGGATCAATGATCAATGAAGAATGAACGATGAAGAATGAACCAGGATCAATGCTCAATGACGAATGATCGATGAAGAATGAACAAGGATCAATGATCAATGAAGAATGAACGATAAAGAATGAACAAGGATCAATGATCAATGAAGAATGAACGATGAAGAATGAAAAAGGATTAATGGTCAATGACGAATGAACGATGAAGAATGAACAAGGATCAATGATCAATGAAGAATGAACGATGAAGAATGAACAAGGATCAATGATCAATGAAGAATGAACGATGAAGAATGAACAAGGATCAATGATCAATGACGAATGAACGATGAAGAATGAACAAGGATCAATGATCAATGAAGAATGAACGATGAAGAATGAACAAGGATCAATACTCAATGACGAATGAACGATGAAGAATGAACAAGGTTCAATGATCAATGAAGAATGAACGATGAAGAATGAACAAGGATCAATGCTCAATGACGAATGAACGATGAAGAATGAACAAGGATCAATGATCAATGAAGAATGAACGATGAAGAATGAACAAGGATCAATGGTCAATGACGAATGAACGATGAAGAATGAACAAGGATCAATGATCAATGAAGTATGAACGATGAAGAATGAACAAGGATCAATGATCAATGATGAATGAACGATGAAGAATGAAAAAGGATTAATGGTCAATGACGAATGAACGATGAAGATTGAACAAGGATCAATGATCAATGAAGAATGAACGATGAAGAATGAACAAGGATCAATGCTCAATGACGAATGAACGATGAAGAATGAACAAGGATCAATCATCCATGAAGAATAAACGATGAAGAATGAACAAGGATCTATGATCAATGAACAATAAACGATGAAGAATGAACAAGGATCAATGATCAATGAAGAATGAACGATGAAGAATGAACAACGATCAATGGTCAATGACGAATGAACGATAAAGAATGAATTAAAACTAATAATCAATGAAGAATGAACGATGAAGAATGAACAAGGATCATTGATCAATGAAGAATGCACAATGAAGAACGAACAAGGATCAATGATCAATGAAGAATGAACGATGAAGAATGAACAAGCATCAATGATCAATGAAGAATGAACGATGAAAAATGAACAAGGATCAATGATTAATGAAGAATGAATGATGAAGAATGAACAAGGATCAATGATCAATGAAGAATGAACGATGAAGAATGAACAAGGATCAATGGTCAATGACGAATGAACGATGAAGAATGAACAAGGATCAATGATCAATGAAGTATGAACGATGAAGAATGAACAAGGATCAATGATCAATGAAGAATGAACGATGAAGAATGAAAAAGGATTAATGGTCAATGACGAATGAACGATGAAGAAAGAACAAGGATCAATGATCAATGAAGAATGAACGATGAATAATGAACAAGGATCAATGATCAATGAAGAATGAACGATAAAGAATGAACAAGGATCAATGATCAATGACGAATGAACGATGAAGAATGAACAAGGATCAATGATCAATGAAGAATGAACGATGAAGAATGAACAAGGATCAATGCTCAATGACGAATGAACGATGAAGAATGAACAAGGTTCAATGATCAATGAAGAATGAACGATGAAGAATGAACAAGGATCAATGCTCAATGACGAATGAACGATGAAGAATGAACAAGGATCAATGATCAATGAAGAATGAACGATGAAGAATGAACAAGGATCAATGGTCAATGACGAATGAACGATGAAGAATGAACAAGGATCAATGATCAATGAAGTATGAACGATGAAGAATAAACAAGGATCAATGATCAATGAAGAATGAACGATGAAGAATGAAAAAGGATTAATGGTCAATGACGAATGAACGATGAAGATTGAACAAGGATCAATGATCAATGAAGAATGAACGATGAAGAATGAACAAGGATCAGTGCTCAATGACGAATGAACGATGAAGAATGAACAAGGATCAATGATCAATGAAGAATGAACGATGAAGAATGAAAAAGGATTAATGGTCAATGACGAATGAACGATGAAGAATGAACAAGGATCAATGATCAATGAAGAATGAACGATGAAGAATGAACAAGGATCAATGATCAATGAAGAATGAACGATGAAGAATGAACAAGGATCAATGATCAATGACGAATGAACGATGAAGAATGAACAAGGATCAATGATCAATGAAGAATGAAAGATGAAGAATGAACAAGGATCAATGCTCAATGACGAATGAACGATGAAGAATGAACAAGGATCAATGATCAATGAAGAATGAACGATGAAGAATGAACAAGGATCAATGGTCAATGACGAATGAACGATGAAGAATGAACAAGGATCAATGATCAATGAAGTATGAACGATGAAGAATGAACAAGGATCAATGATCAATGATGAATGAACGATGAAGAATGAAAAAGGATTAATGGTCAATGACGAATGAACGATGAAGATTGAACAAGGATCAATGATCAATGAAGAATGAACGATGAAGAATGAACAAGGATCAATGCTCAATGACGAATGAACGATGAAGAATGAACAAGGATCAATCATCCATGAAGAATAAACGATGAAGAATGAACAAGGATCTATGATCAATGAACAATAAACGATGAAGAATGAACAAGGATCAATGATCAATGAAGAATGAACGATGAAGAATGAACAACGATCAATGGTCAATGACGAATGAACGATAAAGAATGAATTAAAACTAATAATCAATGAAGAATGAACGATGAAGAATGAACAAGGATCATTGATCAATGAAGAATGCACAATGAAGAACGAACAAGGATCAATGATCAATGAAGAATGAACGATGAAGAATGAACAAGCATCAATGATCAATGAAGAATGAACGATGAAAAATGAACAAGGATCAATGATTAATGAAGAATGAATGATGAAGAATGAACAAGGATCAATGATCAATGAAGAATGAACGATGAAGAATGAACCAGGATCAATGGTCAATGACGAATGAACGATGAAGAATGAACAAGGATCAATGATCAATGAAGTATGAACGATGAAGAATGAACAAGGATCAATGATCAATGATGAATGAACGATGAAGAATGAAAAAGGATTAATGGTCAATGACGAATGAACGATGAAGATTGAACAAGGATCAATGATCAATGAAGAATGAACGATGAAGAATGAACAAGGATCAATGCTCAATGACGAATGAACGATGAAGAATGAACAAGGATCAATCATCCATGAAGAATAAACGATGAAGAATGAACAAGGATCTATGATCAATGAACAATAAACGATGAAGAATGAACAAGGATCAATGATCAATGAAGAATGAACGATGAAGAATGAACAACGATCAATGGTCAATGACGAATGAACGATAAAGAATGAATTAAAACTAATAATCAATGAAGAATGAACGATGAAGAATGAACAAGGATCATTGATCAATGAAGAATGCACAATGAAGAACGAACAAGGATCAATGATCAATGAAGAATGAACGATGAAGAATGAACAAGCATCAATGATCAATGAAGAATGAACGATGAAAAATGAACAAGGATCAATGATTAATGAAGAATGAATGATAAAGAATGAACAAGGATCAATGATCAATGAAGAATGAACGATGAAGAATGAACAAGGATCAATGGTCAATGACGAATGAACGATGAAGAATGAACAAGGATCAATGATCAATGAAGTATGAACGATGAAGAATGAACAAGGATCAATGATCAATGAAGAATGAACGATGAAGAATGAAAAAGGATTAATGGTCAATGACGAATGAACGATGAAGAAAGAACAAGGATCAATGATCAATGAAGAATGAACGATGAATAATGAACAAGGATCAATGATCAATGAAGAATGAACGATAAAGAATGAACAAGGATCAATGATCAATGACGAATGAACGATGAAGAATGAACAAGGATCAATGATCAATGAAGAATGAACGATGAAGAATGAACAAGGATCAATGCTCAATGACGAATGAACGATGAAGAATGAACAAGGTTCAATGATCAATGAAGAATGAACGATGAAGAATGAACAAGGATCAATGCTCAATGACGAATGAACGATGAAGAATGAACAAGGATCAATGATCAATGAAGAATGAACGATGAAGAATGAACAAGGATCAATGGTCAATGACGAATGAACGATGAAGAATGAACAAGGATCAATGATCAATGAAGTATGAACGATGAAGAATAAACAAGGATCAATGATCAATGAAGAATGAACGATGAAGAATGAAAAAGGATTAATGGTCAATGACGAATGAACGATGAAGATTGAACAAGGATCAATGATCAATGAAGAATGAACGATGAAGAATGAACAAGGATCAGTGCTCAATGACGAATGAACGATGAAGAATGAACAAGGATCAATGATCAATGAAGAATGAACGATGAAGAATGAACAAGGATCAATGATCAATGAAGAATGAAAGATGAAGAATGAACAAGGATCAATGCTCAATGACGAATGAACGATGAAGAATGAACAAGGATCAATGATCAATGAAGAATGAACGATGAAGAATGAACCAGGATCAATGCTCAATGACGAATGATCGATGAAGAATGAACAAGGATCAATGATCAATGAAGAATGAACGATAAAGAATGAACAAGGATCAATGATCAATGAAGAATGAACGATGAAGAATGAAAAAGGATTAATGGTCAATGACGAATGAACGATGAAGATTGAACAAGGATCAATGATCAATGAAGAATGAACGATGAAGAATGAACAAGGATCAATGCTCAATGACGAATGAACGATGAAGAATGAACAAGGATCAATCATCCATGAAGAATAAACGATGAAGAATGAACAAGGATCTATGATCAATGAACAATAAACGATGAAGAATGAACAAGGATCAATGATCAATGAAGAATGAACGATGAAGAATGAACAACGATCAATGGTCAATGACGAATGAACGATAAAGAATGAATTAAAACTAATAATCAATGAAGAATGAACGATGAAGAATGAACAAGGATCATTGATCAATGAAGAATGCACAATGAAGAACGAACAAGGATCAATGATCAATGAAGAATGAACGATGAAGAATGAACAAGCATCAATGATCAATGAAGAATGAACGATGAAAAATGAACAAGGATCAATGATTAATGAAGAATGAATGATGAAGAATGAACAAGGATCAATGATCAATGAAGAATGAACGATGAAGAATGAACAAGGATCAATGGTCAATGACGAATGAACGATGAAGAATGAACAAGGATCAATGATCAATGAAGTATGAACGATGAAGAATGAACAAGGATCAATGATCAATGAAGAATGAACGATGAAGAATGAAAAAGGATTAATGGTCAATGACGAATGAACGATGAAGAAAGAACAAGGATCAATGATCAATGAAGAATGAACGATGAATAATGAACAAGGATCAATGATCAATGAAGAATGAACGATAAAGAATGAACAAGGATCAATGATCAATGACGAATGAACGATGAAGAATGAACAAGGATCAATGATCAATGAAGAATGAACGATGAAGAATGAACAAGGATCAATGATCAATGAAGAATGAAAGATGAAGAATGAACAAGGATCAATGCTCAATGACGAATGAACGATGAAGAATGAACAAGGATCAATGATCAATGAAGAATGAACGATGAAGAATGAACCAGGATCAATGCTCAATGACGAATGATCGATGAAGAATGAACAAGGATCAATGATCAATGAAGAATGAACGATAAAGAATGAACAAGGATCAATGATCAATGAAGAATGAACGATGAAGAATGAAAAAGGATTAATGGTCAATGACGAATGAACGATGAAGAATGAACAAGGATCAATGATCAATGAAGAATGAACGATGAAGAATGAACAAGGATCAATGATCAATGAAGAATGAACGATGAAGAATGAACAAGGATCAATGATCAATGACGAATGAACGATGAAGAATGAACAAGGATCAATGATCAATGAAGAATGAACGATGAAGAATGAACAAGGATCAATGCTCAATGACGAATGAACGATGAAGAATGAACAAGGTTCAATGATCAATGAAGAATGAACGATGAAGAATGAACAAGGATCAATGCTCAATGACGAATGAACGATGAAGAATGAACAAGGATCAATGATCAATGAAGAATGAACGATGAAGAATGAACAAGGATCAATGGTCAATGACGAATGAACGATGAAGAATGAACAAGGATCAATGATCAATGAAGTATGAACGATGAAGAATGAACAAGGATCAATGATCAATGATGAATGAACGATGAAGAATGAAAAAGGATTAATGGTCAATGACGAATGAACGATGAAGATTGAACAAGGATCAATGATCAATGAAGAATGAACGATGAAGAATGAACAAGGATCAATGCTCAATGACGAATGAACGATGAAGAATGAACAAGGATCAATCATCCATGAAGAATAAACGATGAAGAATGAACAAGGATCTATGATCAATGAACAATAAACGATGAAGAATGAACAAGGATCAATGATCAATGAAGAATGAACGATGAAGAATGAACAACGATCAATGGTCAATGACGAATGAACGATAAAGAATGAATTAAAACTAATAATCAATGAAGAATGAACGATGAAGAATGAACAAGGATCATTGATCAATGAAGAATGCACAATGAAGAACGAACAAGGATCAATGATCAATGAAGAATGAACGATGAAGAATGAACAAGCATCAATGATCAATGAAGAATGAACGATGAAAAATGAACAAGGATCAATGATTAATGAAGAATGAATGATGAAGAATGAACAAGGATCAATGATCAATGAAGAATGAACGATGAAGAATGAACAAGGATCAATGGTCAATGACGAATGAACGATGAAGAATGAACAAGGATCAATGATCAATGAAGTATGAACGATGAAGAATGAACAAGGATCAATGATCAATGAAGAATGAACGATGAAGAATGAAAAAGGATTAATGGTCAATGACGAATGAACGATGAAGAAAGAACAAGGATCAATGATCAATGAAGAATGAACGATGAATAATGAACAAGGATCAATGATCAATGAAGAATGAACGATAAAGAATGAACAAGGATCAATGATCAATGACGAATGAACGATGAAGAATGAACAAGGATCAATGATCAATGAAGAATGAACGATGAAGAATGAACAAGGATCAATGCTCAATGACGAATGAACGATGAAGAATGAACAAGGTTCAATGATCAATGAAGAATGAACGATGAAGAATGAACAAGGATCAATGCTCAATGACGAATGAACGATGAAGAATGAACAAGGATCAATGATCAATGAAGAATGAACGATGAAGAATGAACAAGGATCAATGGTCAATGACGAATGAACGATGAAGAATGAACAAGGATCAATGATCAATGAAGTATGAACGATGAAGAATAAACAAGGATCAATGATCAATGAAGAATGAACGATGAAGAATGAAAAAGGATTAATGGTCAATGACGAATGAACGATGAAGATTGAACAAGGATCAATGATCAATGAAGAATGAACGATGAAGAATGAACAAGGATCAGTGCTCAATGACGAATGAACGATGAAGAATGAACAAGGATCAATGATCAATGAAGAATGAACGATGAAGAATGAACAAGGATCAATGATCAATGAAGAATGAACGATGAAGAATGAACAAGGATCAATGCTCAATGACGAATGAACGATGAAGAATGAACAAGGATCAATGATCAATGAAGAATGAACGATGAAGAATGAACCAGGATCAATGCTCAATGACGAATGAACGATGAAGAATGAACAAGGATCAATGATCAATGAAGAATGAACGATGAAGAATGAACAAGGATCAATGGTCAATGACGAATGAACGATGAAGAATGAACAAGGATCAATGATCAATGAAGTATGAACGATGAAGAATAAACAAGGATCAATGATCAATGAAGAATGAACGATGAAGAATGAAAAAGGATTAATGGTCAATGACGAATGAACGATGAAGATTGAACAAGGATCAATGATCAATGAAGAATGAACGATGAAGAATGAACAAGGATCAGTGCTCAATGACGAATGAACGATGAAGAATGAACAAGGATCAATGATCAATGATGAATGAACGATGAAGAATGAACAAGGATCAATGATCAATGAAGAATGAAAGATGAAGAATGAACAAGGATCAATGCTCAATGACGAATGAACGATGAAGAATGAACAAGGATCAATGATCAATGAAGAATGAACGATGAAGAATGAACCAGGATCAATGCTCAATGACGAATGATCGATGAAGAATGAACAAGGATCAATGATCAATGAAGAATGAACGATAAAGAATGAACAAGGATCAATGATCAATGAAGAATGAACGATGAAGAATGAAAAAGGATTAATGGTCAATGACGAATGAACGATGAAGAATGAACAAGGATCAATGATCAATGAAGAATGAACGATGAAGAATGAACAAGGATCAATGATCAATGAAGAATGAACGATGAAGAATGAACAAGGATCAATGATCAATGACGAATGAACGATGAAGAATGAACAAGGATCAATGATCAATGAAGAATGAACGATGAAGAATGAACAAGGATCAATGCTCAATGACGAATGAACGATGAAGAATGAACAAGGTTCAATGATCAATGAAGAATGAACGATGAAGAATGAACAAGGATCAATGCTCAATGACGAATGAACGATGAAGAATGAACAAGGATCAATGATCAATGAAGAATGAACGATGAAGAATGAACAAGGATCAATGGTCAATGACGAATGAACGATGAAGAATGAACAAGGATCAATGATCAATGAAGTATGAACGATGAAGAATGAACAAGGATCAATGATCAATGATGAATGAACGATGAAGAATGAAAAAGGATTAATGGTCAATGACGAATGAACGATGAAGATTGAACAAGGATCAATGATCAATGAAGAATGAACGATGAAGAATGAACAAGGATCAATGCTCAATGACGAATGAACGATGAAGAATGAACAAGGATCAATCATCCATGAAGAATAAACGATGAAGAATGAACAAGGATCTATGATCAATGAACAATAAACGATGAAGAATGAACAAGGATCAATGATCAATGAAGAATGAACGATGAAGAATGAACAACGATCAATGGTCAATGACGAATGAACGATAAAGAATGAATTAAAACTAATAATCAATGAAGAATGAACGATGAAGAATGAACAAGGATCATTGATCAATGAAGAATGCACAATGAAGAACGAACAAGGATCAATGATCAATGAAGAATGAACGATGAAGAATGAACAAGCATCAATGATCAATGAAGAATGAACGATGAAAAATGAACAAGGATCAATGATTAATGAAGAATGAATGATGAAGAATGAACAAGGATCAATGATCAATGAAGAATGAACGATGAAGAATGAACAAGGATCAATGGTCAATGACGAATGAACGATGAAGAATGAACAAGGATCAATGATCAATGAAGTATGAACGATGAAGAATGAACAAGGATCAATGATCAATGAAGAATGAACGATGAAGAATGAAAAAGGATTAATGGTCAATGACGAATGAACGATGAAGAAAGAACAAGGATCAATGATCAATGAAGAATGAACGATGAATAATGAACAAGGATCAATGATCAATGAAGAATGAACGATAAAGAATGAACAAGGATCAATGATCAATGACGAATGAACGATGAAGAATGAACAAGGATCAATGATCAATGAAGAATGAACGATGAAGAATGAACAAGGATCAATGCTCAATGACGAATGAACGATGAAGAATGAACAAGGTTCAATGATCAATGAAGAATGAACGATGAAGAATGAACAAGGATCAATGCTCAATGACGAATGAACGATGAAGAATGAACAAGGATCAATGATCAATGAAGAATGAACGATGAAGAATGAACAAGGATCAATGGTCAATGACGAATGAACGATGAAGAATGAACAAGGATCAATGATCAATGAAGTATGAACGATGAAGAATAAACAAGGATCAATGATCAATGAAGAATGAACGATGAAGAATGAAAAAGGATTAATGGTCAATGACGAATGAACGATGAAGATTGAACAAGGATCAATGATCAATGAAGAATGAACGATGAAGAATGAACAAGGATCAGTGCTCAATGACGAATGAACGATGAAGAATGAACAAGGATCAATGATCAATGAAGAATGAACGATGAAGAATGAACAAGGATCAATGATCAATGAAGAATGAACGATGAAGAATGAACAAGGATCAATGCTCAATGACGAATGAACGATGAAGAATGAACAAGGATCAATGATCAATGAAGAATGAACGATGAAGAATGAACCAGGATCAATGCTCAATGACGAATGAACGATGAAGAATGAACAAGGATCAATGATCAATGAAGAATGAACGATAAAGAATGAACAAGGATCAATGATCAATGAAGAATGAACGATGAAGAATGAAAAAGGATTAATGGTCAATGACGAATGAACGATGAAGAATGAACAAGGATCAATGATCAATGAAGAATGAACGATGAAGAATGAACAAGGATCAATGATCAATGAAGAATGAACGATGAAGAATGAACAAGGATCAATGATCAATGACGAATGAACGATGAAGAATGAACAAGGATCAATGATCAATGAAGAATGAACGATGAAGAATGAACAAGGATCAATGCTCAATGACGAATGAACGATGAAGAATGAACAAGGTTCAATGATCAATGAAGAATGAACGATGAAGAATGAACAAGGATCAATGCTCAATGACGAATGAACGATGAAGAATGAACAAGGATCAATGATCAATGAAGAATGAACGATGAAGAATGAACAAGGATCAATGATCAATGACGAATGAACGATGAAGAATGAACAAGGATCAATGATCAATGAAGAATGAACGATGAAGAATGAACAAGGATCAATGCTCAATGACGAATGAACGATGAAGAATGAACAAGGTTCAATGATCAATGAAGAATGAACGATGAAGAATGAACAAGGATCAATGCTCAATGACGAATGAACGATGAAGAATGAACAAGGATCAATGATCAATGAAGAATGAACGATGAAGAATGAACAAGGATCAATGGTCAATGACGAATGAACGATGAAGAATGAACAAGGATCAATGATCAATGAAGAATGAACGATGAAGAATGAACAAGGATCAATGATCAATGAAGAATGAACGATGAAGAATGAACAAGGATCAATGATCAATGAAGAATGAACGATGAAGAATGAACAAGGATCAATGCTCAATGACGAATGAACGATGAAGAATGAACAAGGATCAATGATCAATGAAGAATGAACGAAGAAGAATGAACCAGGATCAATGCTCAATGACGAATGAACGATGAAGAATGAACAAGGATCAATGATCAATGAAGAATGAACGATAAAAAATGAACAAGGATCAATGATCAATGAAGAATGAACGATGAAGAATGAAAAAGGATTAATGGTCAATGACGAATGAACGATGAAGAATGAACAAGGATCAATGATCAATGAAGATTGAACGATGAAGAATGAACAAGGATCAATGATCAATGAAGAATGAACGATGAAGAATGAACAAGGATCAATGATCAATGACGAATGAACGATGAAGAATGAACAAGGATCAATGATCAATGAAGAATGAACGATGAAGAATGAACAAGGATCAATGCTCAATGACGAATGAACGATGAAGAATGAACAAGGTTCAATGATCAATGAAGAATGAACGATGAAGAATGAACAAGGATCAATGCTCAATGACGAATGAACGATGAAGAATGAACAAGGATCAATGATCAATGAAGAATGAACGATGAAGAATGAACAAGGATCAATGGTCAATGACGAATGAACGATGAAGAATGAACAAGGATCAATGATCAATGAAGTATGAACGATGAAGAATGAACAAGGATCAATGATCAATGATGAATGAACGATGAAGAATGAAAAAGGATTAATGGTCAATGACGAATGAACGATGAAGATTGAACAAGGATCAATGATCAATGAAGAATGAACGATGAAGAATGAACAAGGATCAATGCTCAATGACGAACGAACGATGAAGAATGAACAAGGATCAATCATCCATGAAGAATAAACGATGAAGAATGAACAAGGATCTATGATCAATGAACAATAAACGATGAAGAATGAACAAGGATCAATGATCAATGAAGAATGAACGATGAAGAATGAACAACGATCAATGGTCAATGACGAATGAACGATAAAGAATGAATTAAAACTAATAATCAATGAAGAATGAACGATGAAGAATGAACAAGGATCATTGATCAATGAAGAATGCACAATGAAGAACGAACAAGGATCAATGATCAATGAAGAATGAACGATGAAGAATGAACAAGCATCAATGATCAATGAAGAATGAACGATGAAAAATGAACAAGGATCAATGATTAATGAAGAATGAATGATGAAGAATGAACAAGGATCAATGATCAATGAAGAATGAACGATGAAGAATGAACAAGGATCAATGGTCAATGACGAATGAACGATGAAGAATGAACAAGGATCAATGATCAATGAAGTATGAACGATGAAGAATGAACAAGGATCAATGATCAATGAAGAATGAACGATGAAGAATGAACAAGGATCAATGCTCAATGACGAATGAACGATGAAGAATGAACAAGGTTCAATGATCAATGAAGAATGAACGATGAAGAATGAACAAGGATCAATGCTCAATGACGAATGAACGATGAAGAATGAACAAGGATCAATGATCAATGAAGAATGAACGATAAAGAATGAACAAGGATCAATGATCAATGACGAATGAACGATGAAGAATGAACAAGGATCAATGATCAATGAAGAATGAACGATGAAGAATGAACAAGGATCAATGATCAATGAAGTATGAACGATGAAGAATGAACAAGGATCAATGATCAATGATGAATGAACGATGAAGAATGAAAAAGGATTAATGGTCAATGACGAATGAACGATGAAGATTGAACAAGGATCAATGATCAATGAAGAATGAACGATGAAGAATGAACAAGGATCAGTGCTCAATGACGAATGAACGATGAAGAATGAACAAGGATCAATGATCAATGAAGAATGAACGATGAATAATGAACAAGGATCAATGGTCAATGACGAATGAACGATAAAAAATGAACAAGGATCAATGATCAATGAAGAATGAACGATGAAGAATGAAAAAGGATTAATGGTCAATGACGAATGAACGATGAAGAATGAACAAGGATCAATGATCAATGAAGATTGAACGATGAAGAATGAACAAGGATCAATGATCAATGAAGAATGAACGATGAAGAATGAACAAGGATCAATGATCAATGACGAATGAACGATGAAGAATGAACAAGGATCAATGATCAATGAAGAATGAACGATGAAGAATGAACAAGGATCAATGCTCAATGACGAATGAACGATGAAGAATGAACAAGGTTCAATGATCAATGAAGAATGAACGATGAAGAATGAACAAGGATCAATGCTCAATGACGAATGAACGATGAAGAATGAACAAGGATCAATGATCAATGAAGAATGAACGATGAAGAATGAACAAGGATCAATGGTCAATGACGAATGAACGATGAAGAATGAACAAGGATCAATGATCAATGAAGTATGAACGATGAAGAATGAACAAGGATCAATGATCAATGATGAATGAACGATGAAGAATGAAAAAGGATTAATGGTCAATGACGAATGAACGATGAAGATTGAACAAGGATCAATGATCAATGAAGAATGAACGATGAAGAATGAACAAGGATCAATGCTCAATGACGAACGAACGATGAAGAATGAACAAGGATCAATCATCCATGAAGAATAAACGATGAAGAATGAACAAGGATCTATGATCAATGAACAATAAACGATGAAGAATGAACAAGGATCAATGATCAATGAAGAATGAACGATGAAGAATGAACAACGATCAATGGTCAATGACGAATGAACGATAAAGAATGAATTAAAACTAATAATCAATGAAGAATGAACGATGAAGAATGAACAAGGATCATTGATCAATGAAGAATGCACAATGAAGAACGAACAAGGATCAATGATCAATGAAGAATGAACGATGAAGAATGAACAAGCATCAATGATCAATGAAGAATGAACGATGAAAAATGAACAAGGATCAATGATTAATGAAGAATGAATGATGAAGAATGAACAAGGATCAATGATCAATGAAGAATGAACGATGAAGAATGAACAAGGATCAATGGTCAATGACGAATGAACGATGAAGAATGAACAAGGATCAATGATCAATGAAGTATGAACGATGAAGAATGAACAAGGATCAATGATCAATGAAGAATGAACGATGAAGAATGAACAAGGATCAATGCTCAATGACGAATGAACGATGAAGAATGAACAAGGTTCAATGATCAATGAAGAATGAACGATGAAGAATGAACAAGGATCAATGCTCAATGACGAATGAACGATGAAGAATGAACAAGGATCAATGATCAATGAAGAATGAACGATAAAGAATGAACAAGGATCAATGATCAATGAAGTATGAACGATGAAGAATGAACAAGGATCAATGATCAATGATGAATGAACGATGAAGAATGAAAAAGGATTAATGGTCAATGACGAATGAACGATGAAGATTGAACAAGGATCAATGATCAATGAAGAATGAACGATGAAGAATGAACAAGGATCAGTGCTCAATGACGAATGAACGATGAAGAATGAACAAGGATCAATGATCAATGAAGAATGAACGATGAATAATGAACAAGGATCAATGGTCAATGACGAATGAACGATGAAGAATGAACAAGGATCAATGATCAATGAAGAATGAACGATGAAGAATGAACAAGGATCAATGATCAATGAAGAATGAACGATGAAGAATGAACAAGGATCAATTATCAATGACGAATGAACGATGAAGAATGAACAAGGATCAATGATCAATGAAGAATGAACGATGAAGAATGAACAAGGATCAATGATCAATGAAGAATGAACAAGGATCAATGATCAATGAAGAATGAACGATGAAGAATGAACAAGGATCAATTATCAATGACGAATGAACAATGAAGAATGAACAAGGATCAATGATCAAAGAAGAATGAACGGTGAAGAATGAACATGGATCAATGGTCAATGACGAATGAACGATGAAGAATGAACAAGGATCAATGATCAATGAAAAATAAACGATGAAGAATGAACAAGGATCAATGCTCAATGACGAATGAACGATGAAGAATGAATAAGGATCAATGATCAATGAAGAATGAATGATGAAGAATGAACAAGGATCAATGCTCAATGACGAATGAACGATGAAGAATGAACATGGATCAATGGTCAATGAACAATGAACAATGAAGAATGAACAAGGATCAATGCTCAATGACGAATGAACGATGAAGAATGAACAAGGATAAATGATCAATGAAGTATGAACGATGAAGAATGAACGATGAAGAATGAAAGAGGATCAATGATCAATGACGAATGAACGATGAAGAATGAACAAGGATCAATGATCAATGAAGAATGAACGGTGAAGAATGAACAAGGATCAATGGTCAATGACGAATGAACAATGAAGAATGAACAAGGATCAATGATCAAAGAAAAATGAACGATGAAGAATGAACAAGGATCAATGGTCAATGACGAATGAACGATGAAGAATGAACAAGGATCAATGATCAATGAAGAATGAACGATGAAGAATGAACAAGGATCAATGCTCAATGACGAATGAACGATGAAGAATGAACAAGGATAAATGAAGATTGAATGATGATGAATGAAGAAGGATCAATAATCAATGAACAATGAACGATGAAGAATGAACAAGGATAATTGATCAATGAAGAATGAACGATGAAGAATGAACAAGGATCAATTATCAATGATGAATGAACGATGAAGAATGAACAAGGATCAATGATCAATGAATAATGAACGATGAAGAATGAACAAGGATCAATGATCAATTACGAATGACGAATGAACGATGAAGAATGAACAAGGATCATTGATCAATGAAGAATGAACGATGAAGAATGAACAAGGATCAATGATCAATGAAGAATGAACTATGAAGAATGAAAAAGGATCAATGGACAATGACGAATGAACGATGAAGAATGAACAAGGATAAATGAAGATTGAATGATGATGAATGAACAAGGATCAATAATCAATGAAGAATGAACGATGAAGAATGAACAAGGATCAATGATCAATGAAGAATGAACGATGAAGAATGAACAAGGATCAATTATCAATGATGAATGAACGATGAAGAATGAACAAGGATCAATGATCAATGAAGAATGAACGATGAAGAATGAACAAGGATCAATGATCAATGACGAATGAACGATGAAGAATGAACAAGGATCAATGATCAATGACGAATGAACGATGAAGAATGAACAAGGATCAATGATCAATGAAGAATGAACGGTGAAGAATGAACAAGGATCAATGGTCAATGACGAATGAACGATGAAGAATTAACAAGGATTAATGATCAATGAAAAATGAACGATGAAGAATGAACAAGGATCAATGCTCAATGACGAATGAACGATGAAGAATGAACAAGGATCAATGATCAATGAAGAATGAATGATGAAGAATGAACAACGATCAATGCTCAATGAAGAATGAACGATGAAGAATGAACAAGGATCAATGATCATTGAAGAATGAACGATGAAGAATGAACAAGGATCAATGATCAATGAAGAATGAACGATGAAGAATGAACAAGGATCGATGATCAATGAAGAATGAACGATGAAGAATGAACAAGGATCAATGATCAATGAAGAATGAACGATGAAGAATGAACAAGGATGAATGATCAATGACGAATGAACGATGAAGAATGAACAAGGATCAATGATCAATGAAGAATGAACGATGAAGAATGAACAAGGATCAATGATCAATGAAGAATGAACGATGAAGAATGAACAAGGATCAATGATCAATGAAGAATGAACGATGAAGAATGAACAAGGATCAATGATCAATGACGAATGAACGATGAAGAATGAACAAGGATCAATGATCAATGAAGAATGAACGGTGAAGAATGAACATGGATCAATGGTCAATGACGAATGAACGATGAAGAATGAACAAGGATCAATGATCAATGAAAAATGAACGATGAAGAATGAACAAGGATCAATGCTCAATGACGAATGAACGATGAAGAATGAACAAGGATCAATGATCAATGAAGAATGAATGATGAAGAATGAACAAGGATCAATGCTCAATGATGAATGAACGATGAAGAATGAAATAGGATCAATGATCAATGAAGAATGAACGATGAAGAATGAACAAGGATCAATGCTCAATGACGAATGAACGATGAAGAATGAACAAGGATAAATGATCAATGAAGTATGAACGATGAAGAATGAACAAGGATCAATGATCAATGAAGAATGAACGATGAAGAATGAACAAGGATCAATGATCAATGAAGAATGAACGGTGAAGAATGAACAAGGATCAATGGTCAATGACTACTGAACGATGAAGAATGAACAAGGATCAATGATCAAAGAAAAATGAACGATGAAGAATGAACAAGGATCAATGGTCAATGACGAATGAACGATGAAGAATGAACAAGGATCAATGATCAATGAAGAATGAACAAGGATCAATGCTCAATGACGAATGAACGATGAAGAATGAACAAGGATAAATGAAGATTGAATGATGATGAATGAACAAGGATCAATAATCAATGAAGAATGAACGATGAAGAATGAACAAGTATCAATGATCAATGAAGAATGAACGATGAAGAATGAACAAGGATCAATTATCAATGATGAATGAACGATAAAGAATGAACAAGGATCAATGATCAATGAAGAATGAACGATGAAGAATGAACAAGGATCAATGATCAATGACGAATGACGAATGAACGATGAAGAATGAACAAGGATCATTGATCAATGAAGAATGAACGATGAAGAATGAACAAGGATCAATGATCAATGAAGAATGAACGATGAAGAATGAAAAAGGATCAATGGTCAATGACGAATGAATGATGAAGAATGAACAAGGATAAATGAAGATTGAATGATGATGAATGAACAAGGATCAATCATCAATGAAGAATGAACGATGAAGAATGAACAAGGATCAATGATCAATGAAGAATGAACGATGAAGAATGAACAAGGATCAATTATCAATGATGAATGAACGATGAAGAATAAACAAGGATCAATGATCAATGAAGAATGAACGATGAAGAATGAACAAGGATCAATGCTCAATGACGAATGAACGATGAAGAATGAACAAGGTTCAATGATCAATGAAGAATGAACGATGAAGAATGAACAAGGATCAATGCTCAATGACGAATGAACGATGAAGAATGAACAAGGATCAATGATCAATGAAGAATGAACGATAAAGAATGAACAAGGATCAATGATCAATGACGAATGAACGATGAAGAATGAACAAGGATCAATGATCAATGAAGAATGAACGATGAAGAATGAACAAGGATCAATGATCAATGAAGTATGAACGATGAAGAATGAACAAGGATCAATGATCAATGATGAATGAACGATGAAGAATGAAAAAGGATTAATGGTCAATGACGAATGAACGATGAAGATTAAACAAGGATCAATGATCAATGAAGAATGAACGATGAAGAATGAACAAGGATCAGTGCTCAATGACGAATGAACGATGAAGAATGAACAAGGATCAATGATCAATGAAGAATGAACGATGAATAATGAACAAGGATCAATGGTCAATGACGAATGAACGATGAAGAATGAACAAGGATCAATGATCAATGAAGAATGAACGATGAAGAATGAACAAGGATCAATGATCAATGAAGAATGAACGATGAAGAATGAACAAGGATCAATTATCAATGACGAATGAACGATGAAGAATGAACAAGGATCAATGATCAATGAAGAATGAACGATGAAGAATGAACAAGGATCAATGATCAATGAAGAATGAACAAGGATCAATGATCAATGAAGAATGAACGATGAAGAATGAACAAGGATCAATTATCAATGACGAATGAACAATGAAGAATGAACAAGGATCAATGATCAAAGAAGAATGAACGGTGAAGAATGAACATGGATCAATGGTCAATGACGAATGAACGATGAAGAATGAACAAGGATCAATGATCAATGAAAAATAAACGATGAAGAAAGAACAAGGATCAATGCTCAATGACGAATGAACGATGAAGAATGAATAAGGATCAATGATCAATGAAGAATGAATGATGAAGAATGAACAAGGATCAATGCTCAATGACGAATGAACGATGAAGAATGAACATGGATCAATGGTCAATGAACAATGAACAATGAAGAATGAACAAGGATCAATGCTCAATGACGAATGAACGATGAAGAATGAACAAGGATAAATGATCAATGAAGTATGAACGATGAAGAATGAACGATGAAGAATGAAAGAGGATCAATGATCAATGACGAATGAACGATGAAGAATGAACAAGGATCAATGATCAATGAAGAATGAACGGTGAAGAATGAACAAGGATCAATGGTCAATGACGAATGAACAATGAAGAATGAACAAGGATCAATGATCAAAGAAAAATGAACGATGAAGAATGAACAAGGATCAATGGTCAATGACGAATGAACGATGAAGAATGAACAAGGATCAATGATCAATGAAGAATGAACGATGAAGAATGAACAAGGATCAATGCTCAATGACGAATGAACGATGAAGAATGAACAAGGATAAATGAAGATTGAATGATGATGAATGAAGAAGGATCAATAATCAATGAACAATGAACGATGAAGAATGAACAAGGATAATTGATCAATGAAGAATGAACGATGAAGAATGAACAAGGATCAATTATCAATGATGAATGAACGATGAAGAATGAACAAGGATCAATGATCAATGAATAATGAACGATGAAGAATGAACAAGGATCAATGATCAATTACGAATGACGAATGAACGATGAAGAATGAACAAGGATCATTGATCAATGAAGAATGAACGATGAAGAATGAACAAGGATCAATGATCAATGAAGAATGAACTATGAAGAATGAAAAAGGATCAATGGACAATGACGAATGAACGATGAAGAATGAACAAGGATAAATGAAGATTGAATGATGATGAATGAACAAGGATCAATAATCAATGAAGAATGAACGATGAAGAATGAACAAGGATCAATGATCAATGAAGAATGAACGATGAAGAATGAACAAGGATCAATTATCAATGATGAATGAACGATGAAGAATGAACAAGGATCAATGATCAATGAAGAATGAACGATGAAGAATGAACAAGGATCAATGATCAATGAAGAATGAACGATGAAGAATGAACAAGGATCAATGATCAATGACGAATGAACGATGAAGAATGAACAAGGATCAGTGATCAATGAAGAATGAACGATGAAGAATGAACAAGGATCAATGATCAATGACGAATGAACGATGAAGAATGAACAAGGATCAATGATCAATGAAGAATGAACGGTGAAGAATGAACAAGGATCAATGGTCAATGACGAATGAACGATGAAGAATTAACAAGGATTAATGATCAATGAAAAATGAACGATGAAGAATGAACAAGGATCAATGCTCAATGACGAATGAACGATGAAGAATGAACAAGGATCAATGATCAATGAAGAATGAATGATGAAGAATGAACAACGATCAATGCTCAATGAAGAATGAACGATGAAGAATGAACAAGGATCAATGATCATTGAAGAATGAACGATGAAGAATGAACAAGGATCAATGATCAATGAAGAATGAACGATGAAGAATGAACAAGGATCGATGATCAATGAAGAATGAACGATGAAGAATGAACAAGGATCAATGATCAATGAAGAATGAACGATGAAGAATGAACAAGGATGAATGATCAATGACAAATGAACGATGAAGAATGAACAAGGATCAATGATCAATGAAGAATGAACGATGAAGAATGAACAAGGATCAATGATCAATGAAGAATGAACGATGAAGAATGAACAAGGATCAATGATCAATGAAGAATGAACGATGAAGAATGAACAAGGATCAATGATCAATGACGAATGAACGATGAAGAATGAACAAGGATCAATGATCAATGAAGAATGAACGGTGAAGAATGAACATGGATCAATGGTCAATGACGAATGAACGATGAAGAATGAACAAGGATCAATGATCAATGAAAAATGAACGATGAAGAATGAACAAGGATCAATGCTCAATGACGAATGAACGATGAAGAATGAACAAGGATCAATGATCAATGAAGAATGAATGATGAAGAATGAACAAGGATCAATGCTCAATGATGAATGAACGATGAAGAATGAAATAGGATCAATGATCAATGAAGAATGAACGATGAAGAATGAACAAGGATCAATGCTCAATGACGAATGAACGATGAAGAATGAACAAGGATAAATGATCAATGAAGTATGAACGATGAAGAATGAACAAGGATCAATGATCAATGAAGAATGAACGATGAAGAATGAACAAGGATCAATGATCAATGAAGAATGAACGGTGAAGAATGAACAAGGATCAATGGTCAATGACTACTGAACGATGAAGAATGAACAAGGATCAATGATCAAAGAAAAATGAACGATGAAGAATGAACAAGGATCAATGGTCAATGACGAATGAACGATGAAGAATGAACAAGGATCAATGATCAATGAAGAATGAACAAGGATCAATGCTCAATGACGAATGAACGATGAAGAATGAACAAGGATAAATGAAGATTGAATGATGATGAATGAACAAGGATCAATAATCAATGAAGAATGAACGATGAAGAATGAACAAGTATCAATGATCAATGAAGAATGAACGATGAAGAATGAACAAGGATCAATTATCAATGATGAATGAACGATAAAGAATGAACAAGGATCAATGATCAATGAAGAATGAACGATGAAGAATGAACAAGGATCAATGATCAATGACGAATGACGAATGAACGATGAAGAATGAACAAGGATCATTGATCAATGAAGAATGAACGATGAAGAATGAACAAGGATCAATGATCAATGAAGAATGAACGATGAAGAATGAAAAAGGATCAATGGTCAATGACGAATGAATGATGAAGAATGAACAAGGATAAATGAAGATTGAATGATGATGAATGAACAAGGATCAATCATCAATGAAGAATGAACGATGAAGAATGAACAAGGATCAATGATCAATGAAGAATGAACGATGAAGAATGAACAAGGATCAATTATCAATGATGAATGAACGATGAAGAATAAACAAGGATCAATGATCAATGAAGAATGAACGATGAAGAATGAACAAGGATCAATGATCAATGAAGAATGAACGATGAAAAATGAACAAGGATCAATGATCAATGACGAATGAACGATGAAGAATGAACAAGGATCAATGATCAATGAAGAATGAACGATGAAGAATGAACAAGGATCAATGATCAATGAAGAATGAACGATGAAGAATGAACAAGGATCAATGATCAATGACGAATGAACGATGAAGAATGAACAAGGATCAATGATCAATGAAGAATGAACGGTGAAGAATGAACAAGGATCAATGGTCAATGACGAATGAACGATGAAGAATTAACAAGGATTAATGATCAATGATCAATGAAAAATGAACGATGAAGAATGAAAAAGGATCAATGCTCAATGACGAATGAACGATGAAGAATGAACAAGGATCAATGATCAATGAAGAATGAATGATGAAGAATGAACAACGATCAATGCTCAATGAAGAATGAACGATGAAGAATGAACAAGGATCAATGATCATTGAAGAATGAACGATGAAGAATGAACAAGGATCAATGATCAATGAAGAATGAACGATGAAGAATGAACAAGGATCAATGATCAATGAAGAATGAACGATGAAGAATGAATAAGGATCAATGATCAATGAAGAATGAACGATGAAGAATGAACAAGGATGAATGATCAATGACGAATGAACGATGAAGAATGAACAAGGATCAATGATCAATGAAGAATGAACGATGAAGAATGAACAAGGATCAATGATCAATGAAGAATGAACGATGAAGAATGAACAAGGATCAATGATCACTGAAGAATGAACGATGAAGAATGAACAAGGATCAATGATCAATGACGAATGAACGATGAAGAATGAACAAGGATCAATGATGAATGAAGAATGAACGGTGAAGAATGAACAAGGATCAATGGTCAATGACGAATGAACGATGAAGAATTAACAAGGATTAATGATCAATGAAAAATGAACGATGAAGAATGAACAATGATCAATGCTCAATGACGAATGAACGATGAAGAATGAACAAGGATCAATGATCAATGAAGAATGAATGATGAAGAATGAACAACGATCAATGCTCAATGAAGAATGAACGATGAAGAATGAACAAGGATCAATGATCATTGAAGAATGAACGATGAAGAATGAACAAGGATCAATGATCAATGAAGAATGAACGATGAAGAATGAACAAGGATCAATGATCAATGAAGAATGAACGATGAAGAATGAATAAGGATCAATGATCAATGAAGAATGAACGATGAAGAATGAACAAGGATGAATGATCAATGACGAATGAACGATGAAGAATGAACAAGGATCAATGATCAATGAAGAATGAACGATGAAGAATGAACAAGGATCAATGATCAATGAAGAATGAACGATGAAGAATGAACAAGGATCAATGATCACTGAAGAATGAACGATGAAGAATGAACAAGGATCAATGATCAATGACGAATGAACGATGAAGAATGAACAAGGATCAATGATCAATGAAGAATGAACTTTGAAGAATGAACAAGGATCAATGGTCAATGACCAATGAACGATGAAGAATTAACAAGGATTAATGATCAATGAAAAATGAACGATGAAGAATGAACAAGGATCAATGCTCAATGACGAATGAACGATGAAGAATGAACAAGGATCAATGATCAATGAAGAATGAATGATGAAGAATGAACAACGATCAATGCTCAATGAAGAATGAACGATGAAGAATGAACAAGGATCAATGATTATTGAAGAATGAACGATGAAGAATGAACAAGGATCAATGATCATTGAAGAATGAACGATGAAGAATGAACAAGGATCAATGATCAATGAAGAATGAACGATGAAGAATGAACAAGGATCAATGATCAATGAAGAATGAACGATGAAGAATGAACAAGGATCAATGATCAATGAAGAATGAACGATGAAGAATGAACAAGGATGAATGATCAATGACGAATGAACGATGAAGAATGAACAAGGATCAATGCTCAATGATGAATGAACGATGAAGAATGAAAAAGGATCAATGATCAATGAAGAATGAACGATGAAGAATGAACAAGGATCAATGCTCAATGACGAATGAACGATGAAGAATGAACAAGGATAAATGATCAATGAAGTATGAACGATGAAGAATGAACAAGGATCAATGATCAATGAAGAATGAACGATGAAGAATGAACAAGGATCAATGATCAATGACGAATGAACGATGAAGAATGAACAAGGATCAATGATCAATAAAGAATGAACGGTGAAGAATGAACAAGGATCAATGGTCAATGACGACTGAACGATGAAGAATGAACAAGGATCAATGATCAAAGAAAAATGAACGATGAAGAATGAACAAGGATCAATGGTCAATAACGAATGAACGATGAAGAATGAACAAGGATAAATGATCAATGAAGAATGAACAAGGATCAATGCTCAATGACGAATGAACGATGAAGAATGAACAAGGATCAATGATCAATGAAAAATGAACGATGAAGAATGAACAAGGATCAATGCTCAATGACGAATGAACGATGAAGAATGAACAAGGATCAATGATCAATGAAGAATGAATGATGAAGAATGAACAACGATCAATGCTCAATGAAGAATGAACGATGAAGAATGAACAAGGATCAATGATCATTGAAGAATGAACGATGAAGAATGAACAAGGATCAATGATCAATGAAGAATGAACGATGAAGAATGAACAAGGATCAATGATCAATGAAGAATGAACGATGAAGAATGAATAAGGATCAATGATCAATGAAGAATGAACGATGAAGAATGAACAAGGATGAATGATCAATGACGAATGAACGATGAAGAATGAACAAGGATCAATGATCAATGAAGAATGAACGATAAAGAATGAACAAGGATCAATGATCAATGAAGAATGAACGATGAAGAATGAACAAGGATCAATGATCACTGAAGAATGAACGATGAAGAATGAACAAGGATCAATGATCAATGACGAATGAACGATGAAGAATGAACAAGGATCAATGATCAATGAAGAATGAACGGTGAAGAATGAACAAGGATCAATGGTCAATGACGAATGAACGATGAAGAATTAACAAGGATTAATGATCAATGAAAAATGAACGATGAAGAATGAACAATGATCAATGCTCAATGACGAATGAACGATGAAGAATGAACAAGGATCAATGATCAATGAAGAATGAATGATGAAGAATGAACAACGATCAATGCTCAATGAAGAATGAACGATGAAGAATGAACAAGGATCAATGATCATTGAAGAATGAACGATGAAGAATGAACAAGGATCAATGATCAATGAAGAATGAACGATGAAGAATGAACAAGGATCAATGATCAATGAAGAATGAACGATGAAGAATGAATAAGGATCAATGATCAATGAAGAATGAACGATGAAGAATGAACAAGGATGAATGATCAATGACGAATGAACGATGAAGAATGAACAAGGATCAATGATCAATGAAGAATGAACGATGAAGAATGAACAAGGATCAATGCTCAATGACGAATGAACGATGAAGAATGAACAAGGATAAATGATCAATGAAGTATGAACGATGAAGAATGAACAAGGATCAATGATCAATGAAGAATGAACGATGAAGAATGAACAAGGATCAATGATCAATGACGAATGAACGATGAAGAATGAACAAGGATCAATGGTCAATGACCAATGAACGATGAAGAATTAACAAGGATTAATGATCAATGAAAAATGAACGATGAAGAATGAACAAGGATCAATGCTCAATGACGAATGAACGATGAAGAATGAACAAGGATCAATGATCAATGAAGAATGAATGATGAAGAATGAACAACGATCAATGCTCAATGAAGAATGAACGATGAAGAATGAACAAGGATCAATGATCATTGAAGAATGAACGATGAAGAATGAACAAGGATCAATGATCATTGAAGAATGAACGATGAAGAATGAACAAGGATCAATGATCAATGAAGAATGAACGATGAAGAATGAACAAGGATCAATGATCAATGAAGAATGAACGATGAAGAATGAACAAGGATCAATGATCAATGAAGAATGAACGATGAAGAATGAACAAGGATGAATGATCAATGACGAATGAACGATGAAGAATGAACAAGGATCAATGATCAATGAAGAATGAACGGTGAAGAATGAACATGGATCAATGGTCAATGACGAATGAACGATGAAGAATGAACAAGGATCAATGATCAATGAAAAATGAACGATGAAGAATGAACAAGGATCAATGCTCAATGACGAATGAACGATGAAGAATGAACAAGGATCAATGATCAATGAAGAATGAATGATGAAGAATGAACAAGGATCAATGCTCAATGATGAATGAACGATGAAGAATGAAAAAGGATCAATGATCAATGAAGAATGAACGATGAAGAATGAACAAGGATCAATGCTCAATGACGAATGAACGATGAAGAATGAACAAGGATAAATGATCAATGAAGTATGAACGATGAAGAATGAACAAGGATCAATGATCAATGAAGAATGAACGATGAAGAATGAACAAGGATCAATGATCAATGACGAATGAACGATGAAGAATGAACAAGGATCAATGATCAATAAAGAATGAACGGTGAAGAATGAACAAGGATCAATGGTCAATGACGACTGAACGATGAAGAATGAACAAGGATCAATGATCAAAGAAAAATGAACGATGAAGAATGAACAAGGATCAATGGTCAATAACGAATGAACGATGAAGAATGAACAAGGATAAATGATCAATGAAGAATGAACAAGGATCAATGCTCAATGACGAATGAACGATGAAGAATGAACAAGGATAAATGAAGATTGAATGATGATGAATGAACAAGGATCAATAATCAATGAAGAATGAACGATGAAGAATCAACAAGGATCAATGATCAATGAAGAATGAACGATGAAGAATGAACAAGGATCAATTATCAATGATGAATGAACGATGAAGAATGAACAAGGATCAATGATCAATGAAGAATGAACGATGAAGAATGAACAAGGATCAATGATCAATTAAGAATGAACGATGAAAAATGAACAAGGATCAATGATCAATGACGAATGAACGATGAAGAATAAACAAGGATCAATGATCAATGAAGAATGAACGATGAAGAATGAACAAGGATCAATGATCAATGAAGAATGAACGATGAAGAATGAACAAGGATCAATGATCAATGACGAATGAACGATGAAGAATGAACAAGGATCAATGATCAATGAAGAATGAACGGTGAAGAATGAACAAGGATCAATGGTCAATGACGAATGAACGATGAAGAATTAACAAGGATTAATGATCAATGAAAAATGAACGATGAAGAATGAACAAGGATCAATGCTCAATGACGAATGAACGATGAAGAATGAACAAGGATCAATGATCAATGAAGAATGAATGATGAAGAATGAACAACGATCAATGCTCAATGAAGAATGAACGATGAAGAATGAACAAGGATCAATGATCAATGAAGAATGAACAAGGATCAATGCTCAATGACGAATGAACGATGAAGAATGAACAAGGATAAATGAAGATTGAATGATGATGAATGAACAAGGATCAATAATCAATGAAGAATGAACGATGAAGAATGAACAAGGATCAATGATTAATGAAGAATGAACGATGAAGAATGAACAAGGATCAATTATCAATGATGAATGAACGATGAAGAATGAACAAGGATCAATGATCAATGAAGAATGAACGATGAAGAATGAACAAGGATCAATGATCAATGACGAATGAACGATGAAGAATGAACAAGGATCAATGATCAATGAAGAATGAACGGTGAAGAATGAACAAGGATCAATGGTCAATGACGAATGAACGATGAAGAATTAACAAGGATTAATGATCAATGAAAAATGAACGATGAAGAATGAACAAGGATCAATGCTCAATGACGAATGAACGATGAAGAATGAACAAGGATCAATGATCAATGAAGAATGAATGATGAAGAATGAACAACGATCAATACTCAATGAAGAATGAACGATGAAGAATGAACAAGGATCAATGATCATTGAAGAATGAACGATGAAGAATGAACAAGGATCAATGATCAATGAAGAATGAACGATGAAGAATGAACAAGGATCAATGATCAATGAAGAATGAACGATGAAGAATGAATAAGGATCAATGATCAATGAAGAATGAACGATGAAGAATGAACAAGGATGAATGATCAATGACGAATGAACGATGAAGAATGAACAAGGATCAATGATCAATGAAGAATGAACGATGAAGAATGAACAAGGATCAATGATCAATGAAGAATGAACGATGAAGAATGAACAAGGATCAATGATCACTGAAGAATGAACGATGAAGAATGAACAAGGATCAATGATCAATGACGAATGAACGATGAAGAATGAACAAGGATCAATGATCAATGAAGAATGAACGGTGAAGAATGAACATGGATCAATGGTCAATGACGAATGAACGATGAAGAATGAACAAGGATCAATGATCAATGAAAAATGAACGATGAAGAATGAACAAGGATCAATGCTCAACGACGAATGAACGATGAAGAATGAACAAGGATCAATGATCAATGAAGAATGAATGATGAAGAATGAACAAGGATCAATGCTCAATGATGAATGAACGATGAAGAATGAAAAAGGATCAATGATCAATGAAGAATGAACGATGAAGAATGAACAAGGATCAATGCTCAATGACGAATGAACGATGAAGAATGAACAAGGATAAATGATCAATGAAGTATGAACGATGAAGAATGAACAAGGATCAATGATCATTGAAGAATGAACGATGAAGAATGAACAAGGATCAATGATCAATGAAGAATGAACGATGAAGAATGAACAAGGATCAATGATCAATGACGAATGAACGATGAAGAATGAACAAGGATCAATGATCAATGAAGAATGAACGGTGAAGAATGAACAAGGATCAATGGTCAATGACGAATGAACGATGAAGAATGAACAAGGATCAATGATCAAAGAAAAATGAACGATGAAGAATGAACAAGGATCAATGGTCAATGACGAATGAACGATGAAGAATGAACAAGGATCAATGATCAATGAAGAATGAACAAGGATCAATGCTCAATGACGAATGAACGATGAAGAATGAACAAGGATAAATGAAGATTGAATGATGATGAATGAACAAGGATCAATAATCAATGAAGAATGAACGATGAAGAATGAACAAGGATCAATGATCAATGAAGAATGAACGATGAAGAATGAACAAGGATCAATTATCAATGATGAATGAACGATGAAGAATGAACAAGGATCAATGATCAATGAAGAATGAACGATGAAGAATGAACAAGGATCAATGATCAATGACGAATGACGAATGAACGATGAAGAATGAACAAGGATCATTGATCAATGAAGAATGAACGATGAAGAATGAACAAGGATCAATGATCAATGAAGAATGAACGATGAAGAATGAAAAAGGATCAATGGTCAATGACGAATGAACGATGAAGAATGAACAAGGATAAATGAAGATTGAATGATGATGAATGAACAAGGATCAATAATCAATGAAGAATGAACGATGAAGAATGAACAAGGATCAATGATCAATGAAGAATGAACGATAAAGAATGAACAAGGATCAATTATCAATGATGAATGAACGATGAAGAATGAACAAGGATCAATGATCAATGAAGAATGAACGATGAAGAATGAACAAGGATCAATGATCAATGAAGAATGAACGATGAAGAATGAACAAGGATCAATGATCAATGACGAATGAACGATGAAGAATGAACAAGGATCAATGATCAATGAAGAATGAACGATGAAGAATGAACAAGTATCAATGATCAATGAAGAATGAACGATGAAGAATGAACAAGGATCAATGATCAATGACGAATGAACGATGAAGAATGAACAAGGATCAATGATCAATGAAGAATGAACGGTGAAGAATGAACAAGGATCAATGGTCAATGACGAATGAACGATGAAGAATGAACAAGGATTAATGATCAATGAAAAATGAACGATGAAGAATGAACAAGGATCAATGCTCAATGACGAATGAACGATGAAGAATGAACAAGGATCAATGATCAATGAAGAATGAACGATGAAGAATGAACAAGGATAAATGCTCAACGACGAATGAACGATGAAGAATGAACAAGGATCAATGATCAATGAAGAATGAATGATGAAGAATGAACAAGGATCAATGCTCAATGATGAATGAACGATGAAGAATGAAAAAGGATCAATGATCAATGAAGAATGAACGATGAAGAATGAACAAGGATCAATGCTCAATGACGAATGAACGATGAAGAATGAACAAGGATCAATGATCAATGAAGAATGAACGATGAAGAATGAACAAGGATCAATGATCAATGACGAATGAACGATGAAGAATGAACAAGGATCAATGATCAATGAAGAATGAACGGTGAAGAATGAACATGGATCAATGGTCAATGACGAATGAACGATGAAGAATGAACAAGGATCAATGATCAATGAAAAATGAACGATGAAGAATGAACAAGGATCAATGCTCAACGACGAATGAACGATGAAGAATGAACAAGGATCAATGATCAATGAAGAATGAATGATGAAGAATGAACAAGGATCAATGCTCAATGATGAATGAACGATGAAGAATGAAAAAGGATCAATGATCAATGAAGAATGAACGATGAAGAATGAACAAGGATCAATGCTCAATGACGAATGAACGATGAAGAATGAACAAGGATAAATGATCAATGAAGTATGAACGATGAAGAATGAACAAGGATCAATGATCAATGAAGAATGAACGATGAAGAATGAACAAGGATCAATGATCAATGATGAATGAACGATGAAGAATGAACAAGGATCAATGATCAATGAAGAATGAACGGTGAAGAATGAAAAAGGATCAATGGTTAATGACGAATGAACGATGAAGAATGAACAAGGATCAATGGTCAATGACGAATGAACGATGAAGAATGAACAAGGATCAATGATCATTGAAGAATGAACAAGGATCAATGCTCAATGACGAATGAACGATGAAGAATGAACAAGGATAAATGAAGATTGAATGATGATGAATGAACAAGGATCAATAATCAATGAAGAATGAACGATGAAGAATGAACAAGGATCAATGATCAATGAAGAATGAACGATGAAGAATGAACAAGGATCAATTATAAATGATGAATGAACGATGAAGAATGAACAAGGATCAATGATCAATGAAGAATGAACGATGAAGAATGAACAAGGATCAATGATCAATGACGAATGAACGATGAAGAATGAACAAGGATCAATGATCAATGAAGAATGAACGGTGAAGAATGAACAAGGATCAATGGTCAATGACGAATGAACGATGAAGAATTAACAAGGATTAATGATCAATGAAAAATGAACGATGAAGAATGAACAAGGATCAATGCTCAATGACGAATGAACGATGAAGAATGAACAAGGATCAATGATCAATGAAGAATGAATGATGAAGAATGAACAACGATCAATGCTCAATGAAGAATGAACGATGAAGAATGAACAAGGATCAATGATCATTATAGAATGAACGATGAAGAATGAACAAGGATCAATGATCAATGAAGAATGAACGATGAAGAATGAACAAGGATCAATGATCAATGAAGAATGAACGATGAAGAATGAATAAGGATCAATGATCAATGAAGAATGAACGATGAAGAATGAACAAGGATGAATGATCAATGACGAATGAACGATGAAGAATGAACAAGGATCAATGATCAATGAAGAATGAACGATGAAGAATGAACAAGGATCAATGATCAATGAAGAATGAACGATGAAGAATGAACAAGGATCAATGATCACTGAAGAATGAACGATGAAGAATGAACAAGGATCAATGATCAATGACGAATGAACGATGAAGAATGAACAAGGATCAATGATCAATGAAGAATGAACGGTGAAGAATGAACATGGATCAATGGTCAATGACGAATGAACGATGAAGAATGAACAAGGATCAATGATCAATGAAAAATGAACGATGAAGAATGAACAAGGATCAATGCTCAACGACGAATGAACGATGAAGAATGAACAAGGATCAATGATCAATGAAGAATGAATGATGAAGAATGAACAAGGATCAATGCTCAATGATGAATGAACGATGAAGAGTGAAAAAGGATCAATGATCAATGAAGAATGAACGATGAAGAATGAACAAGGATCAATGCTCAATGACGAATGAACGATGAAGAATGAACAAGGATAAATGATCAATGAAGTATGAACGATGAAGAATGAACAAGGATCAATGATCATTGAAGAATGAACGATGAAGAATGAACAAGGATCAATGATCAATGAAGAATGAACGATGAAGAATGAACAAGGATCAATGATCAATGACGAATGAACGATGAAGAATGAACAAGGATCAATGATCAATGAAGAATGAACGGTGAAGAATGAACAAGGATCAATGGTCAATGACGAATGAACGATGAAGAATGAACAAGGATCAATGATCAAAGAAAAATGAACGATGAAGAATGAACAAGGATCAATGGTCAATGACGAATGAACGATGAAGAATGAACAAGGATAAATGAAGATTGAATGATGATGAATGAACAAGGATCAATAATCAATGAAGAATGAACGATGAAGAATGAACAAGGATTAATGATCAATGAAGAATGAACGATGAAGAATGAACAAGGATCAATTATCAATGATGAATGAACGATGAAGAATGAACAAGGATCAATGATCAATAAAGAATGAACGATGAAGAATGAACAAGGATCAATGATCAATGACGAATGACGAATGAACGATGAAGAATGAACAAGGATCATTGATCAATGAAGAATGAACGATTAAGAATGAACAAGGATCAATGATCAATGAAGAATGAACGATGAAGAATGAAAAAGGATCAATGGTCAATGACGAATGAACGATGAAGAATGAACAAGGATAAATGAAGATTGAATGATGATGAATGAACAAGGATCAATAATCAATGAAGAATGAACGATGAAGAATGAACAAGGATCAATGATCAATGAAGAATGAACGATGAAGAATGAACAAGGATCAATTATCAATGATGAATGAACGATGAAGAATGAACAAGGATCAATGATCAATGAAGAATGAACGATGAAGAATGAACAATGATCAATGATCAATGAAGAATGAACGATGAAGAATGAACAAGGATCAATGATCAATGACGAATGAACGATGAAGAATGAACAAGGATCAATGATCAATGAAGAATGAACGATGAAGAATGAACAAGTATCAATGATCAATGAAGAATGAACGATGAAGAATGAACAAGGATCAATGATCAATGACGAATGAACGATGAAGAATGAACAAGGATTAATGATCAATGAAGAATGAACGGTGAAGAATGAACAAGGATCAATGGTCAATGACGAATGAACGATGAAGAATGAACAAGGATTAATGATCAATGAAAAATGAACGATGAAGAATGAACAAGGATCAATGCTCAATGACGAATGAACGATGAAGAATGAACAAGGATCAATGATCAATGAAGAATGAACGATGAAGAATGAACAAGGATCAATGATCATTGAAGAATGAACGATGAAGAATGAACAAGGATCAATGATCAATGAAGAATGAACGATGAAGAATGAACAAGGATCAATGATCAATGAAGAATGAACGATGAAGAATGAACAAGGATCAATGATCAATGAAGAATGAACGATGAAGAATGAACAAGGATCAATGATCAATGAAGAATGAACGATGAAGAATGAACAAGGATCAATGATCAATGACGAATGAACGATGAAGAATGAACAAGGATCAATGATCAATGAAGTATGAACGATGAAGAATGAACAAGGATCAATGATCAATGAAGAATGAAAGATGAAGAATGAACAAGGATCAATGATCAATGACGAATGAACGATGAAGAATGAACAAGGATCAATGATCAATGAAGAATGAACGGTGAAGAATGAACAAGGATCAATGGTCAATGACGAATGAACGATGAAGAATGAACAAGGATCAATGATCAAAGAAAAATGAACGATGAAGAATGAACAAGGATCAATGGTCAATGACGAATGAACGATGAAGAATGAACAAGGATCAATGATTAATGAAGAATGAACAAGGATCAATGCTCAATGACGAATGAACGATGAAGAATGAACAAGGATAAATGAAGATTGAATGATGATGAATGAACAAGGATCAATAATCAATGAAGAATGAACGATGAAGAATGAACAAGGATTAATGATCAATGAAGAATGAACGATGAAGAATGAACAAGGATCAATTATCAATGATGAATGAACGATGAAAAATGAACAAGGATCAATGATCAATGAAGAATGAACGATGAAGAATGAACAAGGATCAATGATCAATGAAGAATGAACGATGAAGAATGAACAAGGATCAATGATCAATGAAGAATGAACGATGAAGAATGAACAAGGATCAATGATCAATGACGAATGAACGATGAAGAATGAACAAGGATCATTGATCAATGAAGAATGAACGATGAAGAATGAACAAAGATCAATGATCAATGAAGAATGAACGATGAAGAATGAAAAAGGATCAATGGTCAATGACGAATGAACGATGAAGAATTAACAAGGATAAATGAAGATTGAATGATGATGAATGAACAAGGATCAATAATCAATGAAGAATGAACGATGAAGAATGAACAAGGATCAACGATCAATGACGAATGAACGATGAAGAATGAACAAGGATCAATGATCAATGAAGAATGAACGATGAAGAATGAACAAGGATCAATGATCAATGAAGAATGAACGATGAAGAATGAACAAGGATCAATGATCAATGACGAATGAACGATGAAGAATGAACAAGGATCAATGATCAATGAAGAATGAACGATGAAGAATGAACAAGGATCAATGATCAATGAAGAATGAACGATGAAGAATGAACAAGGATCAATGATCAATGACGAATGAACGATGAAGAATGAACAAGGATCAATGATCAATGAAGAATGAACGGTGAAGAATGAACAAGGATCAATGGTCAATGACGAATGAACGATGAACAATGAACAAGGATTAATGATCAATGAAAAATGAACGATGAAGAATGAACAAGGATCAATGCTCAATGACGAATGAACGATGAAGAATAAACAAGGATCAATGATCAATGAAGAATGAACGATGAAGAATGAACAAGGATCAATGATCATTGAAGAATGAACGATGAAGAATGAACAAGGATCAATGATCAATGAAGAATGAACGATGAAGAATGAACAAGGATCAATGATCAATGAAGAATGAACGATGAAGAATGAACAAGGATCAATGATCAATGACGAATGAACGATGAAGAATGAACAAGGATCAATGATCAATGAAGAATGAACGATGAAGAATGAACAAGGATCAATGATCAATGAAGAATAAACGATGAAGAATGAACAAGGATCAATGATCAATGAAGAATGAACGATGAAGAATGAACAAGGATCAATGATCAATGACGAATGAACGATGAAGAATGAACAAGGATCAATTATCAATGATGAATGAACGATGAAGAATGAACAAGGATCAATGATCAATGAAGAATGAACGATGAAGAATGAACAAGGATCAATGATCAATGAAGAATGAACGATGAAGAATGAACAAGGATCAATGATCAATGACGAATGAACGATGAAGAATGAACAAGGATCAATGATCAATGAAGAATGAACGATGAAGAATGAACAAGTATCAATGATCAATGAAGAATGAACGATGAAGAATGAACAAGGATCAATGATCAATGACGAATGAACGATGAAGAATGAACAAGGATTAATGATCAATGAAGAATGAACGGTGAAGAATGAACAAGGATCAATGGTCAATGACGAATGAACGATGAAAAATGAACAAGGATTAATGATCAATGAAAAATGAACGATGAAGAATGAACAAGGATCAATGCTCAATGACGAATGAACGATGAAGAATGAACAAGGATCAATGATCAATGAAGAATGAACGATGAAGAATGAACAAGGATCAATGATCATTGAAGAATGAACGATGAAGAATGAACAAGGATCAATGATCAATGAAGAATGAACGATGAAGAATGAACAAGGATCAATGATCAATGAAGAATGAACGATGAAGAATGAACAAGGATCAATGATCAATGACGAATGAACGATGAAGAATGAACAAGGATCAATGATCAATGAAGAATGAACGATGAAGAATGAACAAGGATCAATGATCAATGACGAATGAACGATGAAGAATGAACAAGGATAAATGATCAATGAAGTATGAACGATGAAGAATGAACAAGGATCAATGATCAATGAAGAATGAAAGATGAAGAATGAACAAGGATCAATGATCAATGACGAATGAACGATGAAGAATGAACAAGGATCAATGATCAATGAAGAATGAACGGTGAAGAATGAACAAGGATCAATGGTCAATGACGAATGAACGATGAAGAATGAACAAGGATCAATGATCAAAGAAAAATGAACGATGAAGAATGAACAAGGATCAATGGTCAATGACGAATGAACGATGAAGAATGAACAAGGATCAATGATTAATGAAGAATGAACAAGGATCAATGCTCAATGACGAATGAATGATGAAGAATGAACAAGGATAAATGAAGATTGAATGATGATGAATGAACAAGGATCAATAATCAATGAAGAATGAACGATGAAGAATGAACAAGGATCAATGATCAATGAAGAATGAACGATGAAGAATGAACAAGGATCAATTATCAATGATGAATGAACGATGAAAAATGAACAAGGATCAATGATCAATGAAGAATGAACGATGAAGAATGAACAAGGATCAATGATCAATGAAGAATGAACGATGAAGAATGAACAAGGATCAATGATCAATGAAGAATGAACGATGAAGAATGAACAAGGATCAATGATCAATGACGAATGAACGATGAAGAATGAACAAGGATCATTGATCAATGAAGAATGAACGATGAAGAATGAACAAAGATCAATGATCAATGAAGAATGAACGATGAAGAATGAAAAAGGATCAATGGTCAATGACGAATGAACGATGAAGAATTAACAAGGATAAATGAAGATTGAATGATGATGAATGAATAAGGATCAACGATCAATGACGAATGAACGATGAAGAATGAACAAGGATCAATGATCAATGAAGAATGAACGATGAAGAATGAACAAGGATCAATGATCAATGAAGAATGAACGATGAAGAATGAACAAGGATCAATGATCAATGACGAATGAACGATGAAGAATGAACAAGGATCAATGATCAATGAAGAATGAACGATGAAGAATGAACAAGGATCAATGATCAATGAAGAATGAACGATGAAGAATGAACAAGGATCAATGATCAATGACGAATGAACGATGAAGAATGAACAAGGATCAATGATCAATGAAGAATGAACGGTGAAGAATGAACAAGGATCAATGGTCAATGACGAATGAACGATGAACAATGAACAAGGATTAATGATCAATGAAAAATGAACGATGAAGAATGAACAAGGATCAATGCTCAATGACGAATGAACGATGAAGAATGAACAAGGATCAATGATCAATGAAGAATGAACGATGAAGAATGAACAAGGATCAATGATCATTGAAGAATGAACGATGAAGAATGAACAAGGATCAATGATCAATGAAGAATGAACGATGAAGAATGAACAAGGATCAATGATCAATGAAGAATGAACGATGAAGAATGAACAAGGATCAATGATCAATGAAGAATGAACGATGAAGAATGAACAAGGATCAATGATCATTGAAGAATGAACGATGAAGAATGAACAAGGATCAATGATCAATGAAGAATGAACGATGAAGAATGAACAAGGATCAATGATCAATGAAGAATGAACGATGAAGAATGAACAAGGATCAATGATCAATGACGAATGGACGATGAAGAATGAACAAGGATCAATGATCAATGAAGAATGAACGATGAAGAATGAACAAGGATCAATGATCAATGAAGAATAAACGATGAAGAATGAACAAGGATCAATGATCAATGAAGAATGAACGATGAAGAATGAACAAGGATCAATGATCAATGACGAATGAACGATGAAGAATGAACAAGGATCAATGATCAATGAAGAATGAACGATGAAGAATGAACAAGGATCAATGGTCAATGACGAATGAACGATGAAGAATGAACAAGGATCAATGATCAATGAAGAATGAACGATGGAGAATGAACCAGGATCAATGCTCAATGACGAATGAACGATGAAGAATGAACAAGGATCAATGATCAATGAAGAATGAACGATAAAGAATGAACAAGGATCAATGATCAATGAAGAATGAACGATGAAGAATGAAAAAGGATTAATGGTCAATGACGAATGAACGATGAAGAATGAACAAGGATCAATGATCAATGAAGAATGAACGATGAATAATGAACAAGGATCAATGATCAATGAAGAATGAATAATGAAGAATGAACAAGGATTAATGATCAATGACGAATGAACGATGAAGAATGAACAAGGATCAATGATCAATGAAGAATGAACGATGAAGAATGAACAAGGATCAATGCTCAATGACGAATGAACGATGAAGAATGAACAAGGTTCAATGATCAATGAAGAATGAACGATGAAGAATGAACAAGGATCAATGCTCAATGACGAATGAACGATGAAGAATGAACAAGGATCAATGATCAATGAAGAATGAACGGTGAAGAATGAACAAGGTTCAATGGTCAATGACGAATGAACGATGAAGAATGAACAAGGATCAATGATCAAAGAAAAATGAACGATGAAGAATGAACAAGGATCAATGGTCAATGACGAATGAACGATGAAGAATGAACAAGGATCAATGATCAATGAAGAATGAACAAGGATCAATGCTCAATGACGAATGAACGATGAAGAATGAACAAGGATAAATGAAGATTGAATGATGATGAATGAACAAGGATCAATAATCAATGAAGAATGAACGATGAAGAATGAACAAGGATCAATGATCAATGAAGAATGAACGATGAAGAATGAACAAGGATCAATTATCAATGATGAATGAACGATGAAGAATGAACAAGGATCAATGATCAATGAAGAATGAACGATGAAGAATGAACAAGGATCAATGATCAATGACGAATGACGAATGAACGATGAAGAATGAACAAGGATCATTGATCAATGAAGAATGAACGATGAAGAATGAACAAGGATCAATGATCAATGAAGAATGAACGATGAAAAATGAAAAAGGATCAATGGTCAATGACGAATGAACGATGAAGAATGAACAAGGATAAATGAAGATTGAATGATGATGAATGAACAAGGATCAATAATCAATGAAGAATGAACGATGAAGAATGAACAAGGATCAATGATCAATGAAGAATGAACGATGAAGAATGAACAAGGATCAATTATCAATGATGAATGAACGATGAAGAATGAACAAGGATCAATGATCAATGAAGAATGAACGATGAAGAATGAACAAGGATCAATGATCAATGAAGAATGAACGATGAAGAATGAACAAGGATCAATGATCAATGACGAATGAACGATGAAGAATGAACAAGGATCAATGATCAATGAAGAATGAACGATGAAGAATGAACAAGTATCAATAATCAATGAAGAATGAACGATGAAGAATGAACAAGGATCAATGATCAATGACGAATGAACGATGAAGAATGAACAAGGATCAATGATCAATGAAGAATGAACGGTGAAGAATGAACAAGGATCAATGGTCAATGACGAATGAACGATGAAGAATGAACAAGGATTAATAATAAATGAAAAATGAACGATGAAGAATGAACAAGGATCAATGCTCAATGACGAATGAACGATGAAGAATGAACAAGGATCAATGATCAATGAAGAATGAACGATGAAGAATGAACAAGGATCAATGCTCAATGACGAATGAACGATGAAGAATGAACAAGGATCAATGATCAATGAAGAATGAACGATGAAGAATTAACAAGTATCAATGATCAATGAAGAATGAACGATGAAGAATGAACAAGGATCAATGATCAATGACGAATGAACGATGAAGAATGAACAAGGATCAATGATCAATGAAGAATGAACGGTGAAGAATGAACAAGGATCAATGGTCAATGACGAATGAACGATGAAGAATGAACAAGGATTAATGATCAATGAAAAATGAACGATGAAGAATGAACAAGGATCAATGCTCAATGACGAATGAACGATGAAGAATGAACAAGGATCAATGATCAATGAAGAATGAACGATGAAGAATGAACAAGGATCAATGATCATTGAAGAATGAACGATGAAGAATGAACAAGGATCAATGATCAATGAAGAATGAACGATGAAGAATGAACAAGGATCAATGATCAATGAAGAATGAACGATGAAGAATGAACAAGGATCAATGATCAATGACGAATGAACGATGAAGAATGAACAAGGATCAATGATCAATGAAGAATGAACGATGAAGAATGAACAAGGATCAATGATCAATGACGAATGAACGATGAAGAATGAACAAGGATCAATGATCAATGAAGTATGAACGATGAAGAATGAACAAGGATCAATGATCAATGAAGAATGAACGATGAAGAATGAACAAGGATCAATGATCAATGACGAATGAACGATGAAGAATGAACAAGGATCAATGATCAATGAAGAATGAACGGTGAAGAATGAACAAGGATCAATGGTCAATGACGAATGAACGATGAAGAATGAACAAGGATCAATGATCAAAGAAAAATGAACGATGAAGAATGAACAAGGATCAATGGTCAATGACGAATGAACGATGAAGAATGAACAAGGATCAATGATTAATGAAGAATGAACAAGGATCAATGCTCAATGACGAATGAACGATGAAGAATGAACAAGGATAAATGAAGATTGAATGATGATGAATGAACAAGGATCAATAATCAATGAAGAATGAACGATGAAGAATGAACTAGGATCAATGATCAATGAAGAATGAACGATGAAGAATGAACAAGGATCAATTATCAATGATGAATGAACGATGAAAAATGAACAAGGATCAATGATCAATGAAGAATGAACGATGAAGAATGAACAAGGATCAATGATCAATGAAGAATGAACGATGAAGAATGAACAAGGATCAATGATCAATGAAGAATGAACGATGAAGAATGAACAAGGATCAATGATCAATGACGAATGAACGATGAAGAATGAACAAGGATCATTGATCAATGAAGAATGAACGATGAAGAATGAACAAAGATCAATGATCAATGAAGAATGAATGATGAAGAATGAAAAAGGATCAATGGTCAATGACGAATGAACGATGAAGAATTAACAAGGATAAATGAAGATTGAATGATGATGAATGAACAAGGATCAATAATCAATGAAGAATGAACGATGAAGAATGAACAAGGATCAATGATCAATGACGAATGAATGATGAAGAATGAACAAGGATCAATGATCAATGAAGAATGAACGATGAAGAATGAACAAGGATCAATGATCAATGAAGAATGAACGATGAAGAATGAACAAGGATCAATGATCAATGACGAATGAACGATGAAGAATGAACAAGGATCAATGATCAATGAAGAATGAACGATGAAGAATGAACAAGGATCAATGATCAATGAAGAATGAACGATGAAGAATGAACAAGGATCAATGATCAATGACGAATGAACGATGAAGAATGAACAAGGATCAATGATCAATGAAGAATGAACGGTGAAGAATGAACAAGGATCAATGGTCAATGACGAATGAACGATGAAGAATGAACAAGGATTAATGATCAATGAAAAATGAACGATGAAGAATGAACAAGGATCAATGCTCAATGACGAATGAACGATGAAGAATGAACAAGGATCAATGATCAATGAAGAATGAACGATGAAGAATGAACAAGGATCAATGATCATTGAAGAATGAACGATGAAGAATGAACAAGGATCAATGATCAATGAAGAATGAACGATGAAGAATGAACAAGGATCAATGATCAATGAAGAATGAACGATGAAGAATGAACAAGGATCAATGATCAATGACGAATGACGAATGAAGGATGAAGAATGAACAAGGATCATTGATCAATGAAGAATGAACGATGAAGAATGAACAAGGATCAATGATCAATGAAGAATGAACGATGAAGAATGAAAAAGGATCAATGGTCAATGACGAATGAACGATGAAGAATGAACAAGGATCAATGATCAAAGAAAAATGAACGATGAAGAATGAACAAGGATCAATGGTCAATGACGAATGAACGATGAAGAATGAACAAGGATCAATGATCAATGAAGAATGAACAAGGATCAATGCTCAATGACGAATGAACGATGAAGAATGAACAAGGATAAATGAAGATTGAATGATGATGAATGAACAAGGATCAATAATCAATGAAGAATGAACGATGAAGAATGAACAAGGATCAATGATCAATGAAGAATGAACGATAAAGAATGAACAAGGATCAATTATCAATGATGAATGAACGATGAAGAATGAACAAGGATCAATGATCACTGAAGAATGAACGATGAAGAATGAACAAGGATCAATGATCAATGACGAATGACGAATGAACGATGAAGAATGAACAAGGATCATTGATCAATGAAGAATGAACGATGAAGAATGAACAAGGATCAATGATCAATGAAGAATGAACGATGAAGAATGAAAAAGGATCAATGGTCAATGACGAATGAACGATGAAGAATGAACAAGGATAAATGAAGATTGAATGATGATGAATGAACAAGGATCAATAATCAATGAAGAATGAACGATGAAGAATGAACAAGGATCAATGATCAATGAAGAATGAACGATGAAGAATGAACAAGGATCAATTATCAATGATGAATGAACGATGAAGAATGAACAAGGATCAATGATCAATGAAGAATGAACGATGAAGAATGAACAAGGATCAATGATCAATGAAGAATGAACGATGAAGAATGAACAAGGATCAATGATCAATGACGAATGAACGATGAAGAATGAACAAGGATCAATGATCAATGAAGAATGAACGATGAAGAATGAACAAGTATCAATAATCAATGAAGAATGAACGATGAAGAATGAAAAAGGATCAATGATCAATGACGAATGAACGATGAAGAATGAACAAGGATCAATGATCAATGAAGAATGAACGGTGAAGAATGAACAAGGATCAATGGTCAATGACGAATGAACGATGAAGAATGAACAAGGATTAATGATCAATGAAAAATGAACGATGAAGAATGAACAAGGATCAATGCTCAATGACGAATGAACGATGAAGAATGAACAAGGATCAATGATCAATGAAGAATGAACGATGAAGAATGAACAAGGATCAATGATCAAAGAAGAATGAACGATGAAGAATGAACAAGGATCAATTATCAATGATGAATGAACGATGAAGAATGAACAAGGATCAATGATCAATGAAGAATGAACGATGAAGAATGAACAAGGATCAATGATCAATGAAGAATGAACGATGAAGAATGAACAAGAATCAATGATCAATGACGAATGAACGATGAAGAATGAACAAGGATCAATGATCAATGAAGAATGAACGATGAAGAATGAACAAGTATCAATAATCAATGAAGAATGAACGATGAAGAATGAACAAGGATCAATGATCAATGACGAATGAACGATGAAGAATGAACAAGGATCAATGATCAATGAAGAATGAACGGTGAAGAATGAACAAGGATCAATGGTCAATGACGAATGAACGATGAAGAATGAACAAGGATTAATGATCAATGAAAAATGAACGATGAAGAATGAACAAGGATCAATGCTCAATGACGAATGAACGATGAAGAATGAACAAGGATCAATGATCAATGAAGAATGAACGATGAAGAATGAACAAGGATCAATGCTCAATGACGAATGAACGATGAAGAATGAACAAGGTTCAATGATCAATGAAGAATGAACGATGAAGAATGAACAAGGATCAATGATCAATGACGAATGAACGATGAAGAATGAACAAGGATCAATGATCAATGAAGAATGAACGGTGAAGAATGAACAAGGATCAATGGTCAATGACGAATGAACGATGAAGAATGAACAAGGATCAATGATCAAAGAAAAATGAACGATGAAGAATGAACAAGGATCAATGGTCAATGACGAATGAACGATGAAGAATGAACAAGGATCAATGATCAATGAAGAATGAACAAGGATCAATGCTCAATGACGAATGAACGATGAAGAATGAACAAGGGTAAATGAAGATTGAATGATGATGAATGAACAAGGATCAATAATCAATGAAGAATGAACGATGAAGAATGAACAAGGATCAATGATCAATGAAGAATGAACGATGAAGAATGAACAAGGATCAATTATCAATGATGAATGAACGATGAAGAATGAACAAGGATCAATGATCAATGAAGAATGAACGATGAAGAATGAACAAGGATCAATGAGCAATGACGAATGACGAATGAACGATGAAGAATGAACAAGGATCATTGATCAATGAAGAATGAACGATGAAGAATGAACAAGGATCAATGATCAATGAAGAATGAACGATGAAGAATGAAAAAGGATCAATGGTCAATGACGAATGAACGATGAAGAATGAACAAGGATAAATGAAGATTGAATGATGATGAATGAACAAGGATCAATAATCAATGAAGAATGAACGATGAAGAATGAACAAGGATCAATGATCAATGAAGAATGAACGATGAAGAATGAACAAGGATCAATTATCAATGATGAATGAACGATGAAGAATGAACAAGGATCAATGATCAATGAAGAATGAACGATGAAGAATGAACAAGGATCAATGATCAATGAAGAATGAACGATGAAGAATGAACAAGGATCAATGATCAATGACGAATGAACGATGAAGAATGAACAAGGATCAATGATCAATGAAGAATGAACGATGAAGAATGAACAAGTATCAATGATCAATGAAGAATGAACGATGAAGAATGAACAAGGATCAATGATCAATGAAGAATGAACGATGAAGAATGAACAAGGATCAATGATCAATGAAGAATGAACGGTGAAGAATGAACAAGGATCAATGGTCAATGACGAATGAACGATGAAGAATGAACAAGGATTAATGATCAATGAAAAATGAACGATGAAGAATGAACAAGGATCAATGCTCAATGACGAATGAACGATGAAGAATGAACAAGGATCAATGATCAATGAAGAATGAACGATGAAGAATGAACAAGGATCAATGATCATTGAAGAATGAACGATGAAGAATGAACAAGGATCAATGATCAATAAAGAATGAACGATGAAGAATGAACAAGGATCAATGATCAATGAAGAATGAACGATGAAGAATGAACAAGGATCAATGATCAATGACGAATGAACGATGAAGAATGAACAAGGATCAATGATCAATGAAGAATGAACGATGAAGAATGAACAAGGATCAATGATCAATGAAGAATGAACGATGAAGAATGAACAAGGATCAATGATCAATGACGAATGAACGATGAAGAATGAACAAGTATCAATGATCAATGAAGAATGAACGATGAAGAATGAACAAGGATCAATGATCAATGAAGAATGAACGATGAAGAATGAACAAGGATCAATGATCAATGACGAATGAACGATGAAGAATGAACAAGGATCAATGATCAATGAAGAATGAACGGTGAAGAATGAACAAGGATCAATGGTCAATGACGAATGAACGATGAAGAATGAACAAGGATTAATGATCAATGAAAAATGAACGATGAAGAATGAACAAGGATCAATGCTCAATGACGAATGAACGATGAAGAATGAACAAGGATCAATGATCAATGAAGAATGAACGATGAAGAATGAACAAGGATCAATGATCATTGAAGAATGAACGATGAAGAATGAACAAGGATCAATGATCAATGAAGAATGAACGATGAAGAATGAACAAGGATCAATGATCAATGAAGAATGAACGATGAAGAATGAACAAGGATCAATGATCAATGACGAATGACGAATGAACGATGAAGAATGAACAAGGATCATTGATCAATGAAGAATGAACGATGAAGAATGAACAAGGATCAATGATCAATGAAGAATGAACGATGAAGAATGAAAAAGGATCAATGGTCAATGACGAATGAACGATGAAGAATGAACAAGGATCAATGATCAAAGAAAAATGAACGATGAAGAATGAACAAGGATCAATGGTCAATGACGAATGAACGATGAAGAATGAACAAGGATCAATGATCAATGAAGAATGAACAAGGATCAATGCTCAATGACGAATGAACGATGAAGAATGAACAAGGATAAATGAAGATTGAATGATGATGAATGAACAAGGATCAATAATCAATGAAGAATGAACGATGAAGAATGAACAAGGATCAATGATCAATGAAGAATGAACGATAAAGAATGAACAAGGATCAATTATCAATGATGAATGAACGATGAAGAATGAACAAGGATCAATGATCAATGAAGAATGAACGATGAAGAATGAACAAGGATCAATGATCAATGACGAATGACGAATGAACGATGAAGAATGAACAAGGATCATTGATCAATGAAGAATGAACGATGAAGAATGAACAAGGATCAATGATCAATGAAGAATGAACGATGAAGAATGAAAAAGGATCAATGGTCAATGACGAATGAACGATGAAGAATGAACAAGGATAAATGAAGATTGAATGATGATGAATGAACAAGGATCAATAATCAATGAAGAATGAACGATGAAGAATGAACAAGGATCAATGATCAATGAAGAATGAACGATGAAGAATGAACAAGGATCAATTATCAATGATGAATGAACGATGAAGAATGAACAAGGATCAATGATCAATGAAGAATGAACGATGAAGAATGAACAAGGATCAATGATCAATGAAGAATGAACGATGAAGAATGAACAAGGATCAATGATCAATGACGAATGAACGATGAAGAATGAACAAGGATCAACGATCAATGAAGAATGAACGATGAAGAATGAACAAGTATCAATAATCAATGAAGAATGAACGATGAAGAATGAACAAGGATCAATGATCAATGACGAATGAACGATGAAGAATGAACAAGGATCAATGATCAATGAAGAATGAACGGTGAAGAATGAACAAGGATCAATGGTCAATGACGAATGAACGATGAAGAATGAACAAGGATTAATGATCAATGAAAAATGAACGATGAAGAATGAACAAGGATCAATGTTCAATGACGAATGAACGATGAAGAATGAACAAGGATCAATGATCAATGAAGAATGAACGATGAAGAATGAACAAGGATCAATGATCAAGGAAGAATGAACGATGAAGAATGAACAAGGATCAATTATCAATGATGAATGAACGATGAAGAATGAACAAGGATCAATGATCAATGAAGAATGAACGATGAAGAATGAACAAGGATCAATGATCAATGAAGAATGAACGATGAAGAATGAACAAGGATCAATGATCAATGACGAATGAACGATGAAGAATGAACAAGGATCAATGATCAATGAAGAATGAACGATGAAGAATGAACAAGTATCAATAATCAATGAAGAATGAACGATGAAGAATGAACAAGGATCAATGATCAATGACGAATGAACGATGAAGAATGAACAAGGATCAATGATCAATGAAGAATGAACGGTGAAGAATGAACAAGGATCAATGGTCAATGACGAATGAACGATGAAGAATGAACAAGAATTAATGATCAATGAAAAATGAACGATGAAGAATGAACAAGGATCAATGCTCAATGACGAATGAACGATGAAGAATGAACAAGGATCAATGATCAATGAAGAATGAACGATGAAGAATGAACAAGGATCAATGCTCAATGACGAATGAACGATGAAGAATGAACAAGGTTCAATGATCAATGAAGAATGAACGATGAAGAATGAACAAGGATCAATGATCAATGACGAATGAACGATGAAGAATGAACAAGGATCAATGATCAATGAAGAATGAACGGTGAAGAATGAACAAGGATCAATGGTCAATGACGAATGAACGATGAAGAATGAACAAGGATCAATGATCAAAGAAAAATGAACGATGAAGAATGAACAAGGATCAATGGTCAATGACGAATGAACGATGAAGAATGAACAAGGATCAATGATCAATGAAGAATGAACAAGGATCAATGCTCAATGACGAATGAACGATGAAGAATGAACAAGGGTAAATGAAGATTGAATGATGACGAATGAACAAGGATCAATAATCAATGAAGAATGAACGATGAAGAATGAACAAGGATCAATGATCAATGAAGAATGAACGATGAAGAATGAACAAGGATCAATTATCAATGATGAATGAACGATGAAGAATGAACAAGGATCAATGATCAATGAAGAATGAACGATGAAGAATGAACAAGGATCAATGATCAATGAAGAATGAACGATGAAGAATGAAAAAGGATCAATGGTCAATGACGAATGAACGATGAAGAATGAACAAGGATAAATGAAGATTGAATGATGATGAATGAACAAGGATCAATAATCAATGAAGAATGAACGATGAAGAATGAACAAGGATCAATGATCAATGAAGAATGAACGATGAAGAATGAACAAGGATCAATTATCAATGATGAATGAACGATGAAGAATGAACAAGGATCAATGATCAATGAAGTATGAACGATGAAGAATGAACAAGGATCAATGATCAATGAAGAATGAACGATGAAGAATGAACAAGGATCAATGATCAATGACGAATGAACGATGAAGAATGAACAAGGATCAATGATCAATGAAGAATGAACGATGAAGAATGAACAAGTATCAATGATCAATGAAGAATGAACGATGAAGAATGAACAAGGATCAATGATCAATGAAGAATGAACGGTGAAGAATGAACAAGGATCAATGGTCAATGACGAATGAACGATGAAGAATTAACAAGGATCAATGATCAATGAAGAATGAACGGTGAAGAATGAACAAGGATCAATGGTCAATGACGAATGAACGATGAAGAATGAACAAGGATTAATGATCAATGAAAAATGAACGATGAAGAATGAACAAGGATCAATGCTCAATGACGAATGAACGATGAAGAATGAACAAGGATCAATGATCAATGAAGAATGAACGATGAAGAATGAACAAGGATCAATGATCATTGAAGAATGAACGATGAAGAATGAACAAGGATCAATGATCAATGAAGAATGAACGATGAAGAATGAACAAGGATCAATGATCAATGAAGAATGAACGATGAAGAATGAACAAGGATCAATGATCAATGACGAATGAACGATGAAGAATGAACAAGGATCAATGATCAATGAAGAATGAACGATGAAGAATGAACAAGGATCAATGATCAATGACGAATGAACGATGAAGAATGAACAAGGATCAATGATCAATGAAGTATGAACGATGAAGAATGAACAAGGATCAATGATCAATGAAGAATGAAAGATGAAGAATGAACAAGGATCAATGATCAATGACGAATGAACGATGAAGAATGAACAAGGATCAATGATCAATGAAGAATGAACGGTGAAGAATGAACAAGGATCAATGTTCAATGACGAATGAACGATGAAGAATGAACAAGGATCAATGATCAAAGAAAAATGAACGATGAAGAATGAACAAGGATCAATGGTCAATGACGAATGAACGATGAAGAATGAACAAGGATCAATGATTAATGAAGAATGAACAAGGATCAATGCTCAATGACGAATGAACGATGAAGAATGAACAAGGATAAATGAAGATTGAATGATGATGAATGAACAAGGATCAATAATCAATGAAGAATAAACGATGAAGAATGAACAAGGATCAATGATCAATGAAGAATGAACGATGAAGAATGAACAAGGATCAATTATCAATGATGAATGAATGATGAAGAATGAACAAGGATCAATGATCAATGAAGAATGAACGATGAAGAATGAACAAGGATCAATGATCAATGACGAATGACGAATGAACGATGAAGAATGAACAAGGATCATTGATCAATGAAGAATGAACGATGAAGAATGAACAAGGATCAATGCTCAATGACGAATGAACGATGAAGAATGAACAAGGATCAATGATCAATGAAGAATGAACGATGAAGAATGAACAAGGATCAATGATCATTGAAGAATGAACGATGAAGAATGAACAAGGATCAATGATCAATAAAGAATGAACGATGAAGAATGAACAAGGATCAATGATCAATGAAGAATGAACGATGAAGAATGAACAAGGATCAATGATCAATGACGAATGAACGATGAAGAATGAACAAGGATCAATGATCAATGAAGAATGAACGATGAAGAATGAACAAGGATCAATGATCAATGAAGAATGAACGATGAAGAATGAACAAGGATCAATGATCAATGACGAATGAACGATGAAGAATGAACAAGGATCAATGATCAATGAAGAATGAACGATGAAGAATGAACAAGGATCAATGATCAATGAAGAATGAACGATGAAGAATGAACAAGGATCAATGATCAATGACGAATGAACGATGAAGAATGAACAAGGATCAATGATCAATGAAGAATGAACGGTGAAGAATGAACAAGGATCAATGGTCAATGACGAATGAACGATGAAGAATGAACAAGGATTAATGATCAATGAAAAATGAACGATGAAGAATGAACAAGGATCAATGCTCAATGACGAATGAACGATGAAGAATGAACAAGGATCAATGATCAATGAAGAATGAACGATGAAGAATGAACAAGGATCAATGATCATTGAAGAATGAACGATGAAGAATGAACAAGGATCAATGATCAATGAAGAATGAACGATGAAGAATGAACAAGGATCAATGATCAATGAAGAATGAACGATGAAGAATGAACAAGGATCAATGATCAATGACGAATGACGAATGAACGATGAAGAATGAACAAGGATCATTGATCAATGAAGAATGAACGATGAAGAATGAACAAGGATCAATGATCAATGAAGAATGAACGATGAAGAATGAAAAAGGATCAATGGTCAATGACGAATGAACGATGAAGAATGAACAAGGATCAATGATCAAAGAAAAATGAACGATGAAGAATGAACAAGGATCAATGGTCAATGACGAATGAACGATGAAGAATGAACAAGGATCAATGATCAATGAAGAATGAACAAGGATCAATGCTCAATGACGAATGAACGATGAAGAATGAACAAGGATAAATGAAGATTGAATGATGATGAATGAACAAGGATCAATAATCAATGAAGAATGAACGATGAAGAATGAACAAGGATCAATGATCAATGAAGAATGAACGATAAAGAATGAACAAGGATCAATTATCAATGATGAATGAACGATGAAGAATGAACAAGGATCAATGATCAATGAAGAATGAACGATGAAGAATGAACAAGGATCAATGATCAATGACGAATGACGAATGAACGATGAAGAATGAACAAGGATCATTGATCAATGAAGAATGAACGATGAAGAATGAACAAGGATCAATGATCAATGAAGAATGAACGATGAAGAATGAAAAAGGATCAATGGTCAATGACGAATGAACGATGAAGAATGAACAAGGATAAATGAAGATTGAATGATGATGAATGAACAAGGATCAATAATCAATGAAGAATGAACGATGAAGAATGAACAAGGATCAATGATCAATGAAGAATGAACGATGAAGAATGAACAAGGATCAATTATCAATGATGAATGAACGATGAAGAATGAACAAGGATCAATGATCAATGAAGAATGAACGATGAAGAATGAACAAGGATCAATGATCAATGAAGAATGAACGATGAAGAATGAACAAGGATCAATGATCAATGACGAATGAACGATGAAGAATGAACAAGGATCAATGATCAATGAAGAATGAACGATGAAGAATGAACAAGTATCAATAATCAATGAAGAATGAACGATGAAGAATGAACAAGGATCAATGATCAATGACGAATGAACGATGAAGAATGAACAAGGATCAATGATCAATGAAGAATGAACGGTGAAGAATGAACAAGGATCAATGGTCAATGACGAATGAACGATGAAGAATGAACAAGGATTAATGATCAATGAAAAATGAACGATGAAGAATGAACAAGGATCAATGTTCAATGACGAATGAACGATGAAGAATGAACAAGGATCAATGATCAATGAAGAATGAACGATGAAGAATGAACAAGGATCAATGATCAATGAAGAATGAACGATGAAGAATGAACAAGGATCAATTATCAATGATGAATGAACGATGAAGAATGAACAAGGATCAATGATCAATGAAGAATGAACGATGAAGAATGAACAAGGATCAATGATCAATGAAGAATGAACGATGAAGAATGAACAAGGATCAATGATCAATGACGAATGAACGATGAAGAATGAACAAGGATCAATGATCAATGAAGAATGAACGATGAAGAATGAACAAGTATCAATAATCAATGAAGAATGAACGATGAAGAATGAACAAGGATCAATGATCAATGACGAATGAACGATGAAGAATGAACAAGGATCAATGATCAATGAAGAATGAACGGTGAAGAATGAACAAGGATCAATGGTCAATGACGAATGAACGATGAAGAATGAACAAGAATTAATGATCAATGAAAAATGAACGATGAAGAATGAACAAGGATCAATGCTCAATGACGAATGAACGATGAAGAATGAACAAGGATCAATGATCAATGAAGAATGAACGATGAAGAATGAACAAGGATCAATGCTCAATGACGAATGAACGATGAAGAATGAACAAGGTTCAATGATCAATGAAGAATGAACGATGAAGAATGAACAAGGATCAATGATCAATGACGAATGAACGATGAAGAATGAACAAGGATCAATGATCAATGAAGAATGAACGGTGAAGAATGAACAAGGATCAATGGTCAATGACGAATGAACGATGAAGAATGAACAAGGATCAATGATCAAAGAAAAATGAACGATGAAGAATGAACAAGGATCAATGGTCAATGACGAATGAACGATGAAGAATGAACAAGGATCAATGATCAATGAAGAATGAACAAGGATCAATGCTCAATGACGAATGAACGATGAAGAATGAACAAGGGTAAATGAAGATTGAATGATGATGAATGAACAAGGATCAATAATCAATGAAGAATGAACGATGAAGAATGAACAAGGATCAATGATCAATGAAGAATGAACGATGAAGAATGAACAAGGATCAATTATCAATGATGAATGAACGATGAAGAATGAACAAGGATCAATGATCAATGAAGAATGAACGATGAAGAATGAACAAGGATCAATGATCAATGAAGAATGAACGATGAAGAATGAAAAAGGATCAATGGTCAATGACGAATGAACGATGAAGAATGAACAAGGATAAATGAAGATTGAATGATGATGAATGAACAAGGATCAATAATCAATGAAGAATGAACGATGAAGAATGAACAAGGATCAATGATCAATGAAGAATGAACGATGAAGAATGAACAAGGATCAATTATCAATGATGAATGAACGATGAAGAATGAACAAGGATCAATGATCAATGAAGTATGAACGATGAAGAATGAACAAGGATCAATGATCAATGAAGAATGAACGATGAAGAATGAACAAGGATCAATGATCAATGACGAATGAACGATGAAGAATGAACAAGGATCAATGATCAATGAAGAATGAACGATGAAGAATGAACAAGTATCAATGATCAATGAAGAATGAACGATGAAGAATGAACAAGGATCAATGATCAATGAAGAATGAACGGTGAAGAATGAACAAGGATCAATGGTCAATGACGAATGAACGATGAAGAATGAACAAGGATCAATGATCAATGAAGAATGAACGGTGAAGAATGAACAAGGATCAATGGTCAATGACGAATGAACGATGAAGAATGAACAAGGATTAATGATCAATGAAAAATGAACGATGAAGAATGAACAAGGATCAATGCTCAATGACGAATGAACGATGAAGAATGAACAAGGATCAATGATCAATGAAGAATGAACGATGAAGAATGAACAAGGATCAATGATCATTGAAGAATGAACGATGAAGAATGAACAAGGATCAATGATCAATGAAGAATGAACGATGAAGAATGAACAAGGATCAATGATCAATGAAGAATGAACGATGAAGAATGAACAAGGATCAATGATCAATGACGAATGAACGATGAAGAATGAACAAGGATCAATGATCAATGAAGAATGAACGATGAAGAATGAACAAGGATCAATGATCAATGACGAATGAACGATGAAGAATGAACAAGGATCAATGATCAATGAAGTATGAACGATGAAGAATGAACAAGGATCAATGATCAATGAAGAATGAAAGATGAAGAATGAACAAGGATCAATGATCAATGACGAATGAACGATGAAGAATGAACAAGGATCAATGATCAATGAAGAATGAACGGTGAAGAATGAACAAGGATCAATGTTCAATGACGAATGAACGATGAAGAATGAACAAGGATCAATGATCAAAGAAAAATGAACGATGAAGAATGAACAAGGATCAATGGTCAATGACGAATGAACGATGAAGAATGAACAAGGATCAATGATTAATGAAGAATGAACAAGGATCAATGCTCAATGACGAATGAACGATGAAGAATGAACAAGGATAAATGAAGATTGAATGATGATGAATGAACAAGGATCAATAATCAATGAAGAATAAACGATGAAGAATGAACAAGGATCAATGATCAATGAAGAATGAACGATGAAGAATGAACAAGGATCAATTATCAATGATGAATGAATGATGAAGAATGAACAAGGATCAATGATCAATGAAGAATGAACGATGAAGAATGAACAAGGATCAATGATCAATGACGAATGACGAATGAACGATGAAGAATGAACAAGGATCATTGATCAATGAAGAATGAATGATGAAGAATGAACAAAGATCAATGATCAATGAAGAATGAACGATGAAGAATGAAAAAGGATCAATGGTCAATGACGAATGAACGATGAAGAATGAACAAGGATAAATGAAGATTGAATGATGATGAATGAACAAGGATCAATAATCAATGAAGAATGAACGATGAAGAATGAACAAGGATCAATGATCAATGACGAATGAACGATGAAGAATGAACAAGGATCAATGATCAATGAAGAATGAACGATGAAGAATGAACAAGGATCAATGATCAATGAAGAATGAACGATGAAGAATGAACAAGGATCAATGATCAATGATGAATGAACGATGAAGAATGAACAAGGATCAATGATCAATGAAGAATGAACGATGAAGAATGAACAAGGATCAATGATCAATGAAGAATGAACGATGAAGAATGAACAAGGATCAATGATCAATGACGAATGAACGATGAAGAATGAAAAAGGATCAATGATCAATGAAGAATGAACGGTGAAGAATGAACAAGGATCAATGGTCAATGACGAATGAACGATGAAGAATGAACAAGGATAAATGAAGATTGAATGATGATGAATGAACAAGGATCAATAATCAATGAAGAATGAACGATGAAGAATGAACAAGGATCAATGATCAATGACGAATGAACGATGAAGAATGAACAAGGATCAATGATCAATGAAGAATGAACGATGAAGAATGAACAAGGATCAATGATCAATGAAGAATGAACGATGAAGAATGAACAAGGATCATTGATCAATGAAGAATGAACGATGAAGAATGAACATGGATCAATGATCAATGAAGAATGAACGATGAAGAATGAAAAAGGATCAATGGTCAATGACGAATGAACGATGAAGAATGAACAAGGATAAATGAAGATTGAATGATGATGAATGAACAAGGATCAATAATCAATGAAGAATGAACGATGAAGAATGAACAAGGATCAATGATCAATGAAGAATGAACGATGAAGAATGAACAAGGATCAATTATCAATGATGAATGAACGATGAAGAAAGAACAAGGATCAATGATCAATGAAGAATGAACGATGAAGAATGAACAAGGATCAATGATCAATGAAGAATGAACGATGAAGAATGAACAAGGATCAATCATCAATGACGAATGAACGATGAAGAATGAACAAGGATCAATGATCAATGAAGAATGAACGATGAAGAATGAACAAAGATCAATGATCAATGAAGAATGAACGATGAAGAATGAAAAAGGATCAATGGTCAATGACGAATGAACGATGAAGAATGAACAAGGATAAATGAAGATTGAATGATGATGAATGAACAAGGATCAATAATCAATGAAGAATGAACGATGAAGAATGAACAAGGATCAATGATCAATGACGAATGAACGATGAAGAATGAACAAGGATCAATGATCAATGAAGAATGAACGATGAAGAATGAACAAGGATCAATGATCAATGAAGAATGAACGATGAAGAATGAACAAGGATCAATGATCAATGATGAATGAACGATGAAGAATGAACAAGGATCAATGATCAATGAAGAATGAACGATGAAGAATGAACAAGGATCAATGATCAATGAAGAATGAACGATGAAGAATGAACAAGGATCAATGATCAATGACGAATGAACGATGAAGAATGAAAAAGGATCAATGATCAATGAAGAATGAACGGTGAAGAATGAACAAGGATCAATGGTCAATGACGAATGAACGATGAAGAATGAACAAGGATAAATGAAGATTGAATGATGATGAATGAACAAGGATCAATAATCAATGAAGAATGAACGATGAAGAATGAACAAGGATCAATGATCAATGACGAATGAACGATGAAGAATGAACAAGGATCAATGATCAATGAAGAATGAACGATGAAGAATGAACAAGGATCAATGATCAATGAAGAATGAACGATGAAGAATGAACAAGGATCATTGATCAATGAAGAATGAACGATGAAGAATGAACATGGATCAATGATCAATGAAGAATGAACGATGAAGAATGAAAAAGGATCAATGGTCAATGACGAATGAACGATGAAGAATGAACAAGGATAAATGAAGATTGAATGATGATGAATGAACAAGGATCAATAATCAATGAAGAATGAACGATGAAGAATGAACAAGGATCAATGATCAATGAAGAATGAACGATGAAGAATGAACAAGGATCAATTATCAATGATGAATGAACGATGAAGAAAGAACAAGGATCAATGATCAATGAAGAATGAACGATGAAGAATGAACAAGGATCAATGATCAATGAAGAATGAACGATGAAGAATGAACAAGGATCAATCATCAATGACGAATGAACGATGAAGAATGAACAAGGATCAATGATCAATGAAGAATGAACGATGAAGAATGAACAAGTATCAATAATCAATGAAGAATGAACGATGAAGAATGAACAAGGATCAATGATCAATGACGAATGAACGATGAAGAATTAACAAGGATCAATGATCAATGAAGAATGAACGGTGAAGAATGAACAAGGATCAATGGTCAATCACGAATGAACGATGAAGAATGAACAAGGATTAATGATCAATGAAAAATGAACGATGAAGAATGAACAAGGATCAATGTTCAATGACGAATGAACGATGAAGAATGAACAAGGATCAATGATCAATGAAGAATGAACGATGAAGAATGAACAAGGATCAATGATCAATGAAGAATGAACGATGAAGAATGAACAAGGATCAATTATCAATGATGAATGAACGATGAAGAATGAACAAGGATCAATGATCAATGAAGAATGAACGATGAAGAATGAACAAGGATCAATGATCAATGAAGAATGAACGATGAAGAATGAACAAGGATCAATGATCAATGACGAATGAACGATGAAGAATGAACAAGGATCAATGATCAATGAAGAATGAACGATGAAGAATGAACAAGTATCAATAATCAATGAAGAATGAACGATGAAGAATGAACAAGGATCAATGATCAATGACGAATGAACGATGAAGAATGAACAAGGATCAATGATCAATGAAGAATGAACGATGAAGAATGAACAAGGATTAATGGTAAATGACAAATGAACGATGAAGAATGAACAAGGATCAATGATCAATGAAGTATGAACGATGAAGAATGAACGAGGATCAATGATCAATGAAGAATGAACGATGAAGAATGAACAAGGATCAATGATCAATGAAGAATGAACGATGAAGAATGAACAAGGATCAATGATCAATGAAGAATGAACGATGAAGAATGAACAAGGATCAATGATCAATGACGAATGAACGATGAAGAATGAACAAGGATCAATGATCAATGAAGAATGAACGATGAAGAATGAACAAGGATCAATGATCAATGACGAATGAACGATGAAGAATGAACAAGGATCAATGATCAATGAAGAATGAACGATGAAGAATGAACAAGTATCAATAATCAATGAAGAATGAACGATGAAGAATGAACAAGGATCAATTATCAATGATGAATGAACGATGAAGAATGAACAAGGATCAATGATCAATGAAGAATGAACGATGAAGAATGAACAAGGATCAATGATCAATGAAGAATGAACGATGAAGAATGAACAAGGATCAATGATCAATGACGAATGAACGATGAAGAATGAACAAGGATCAATGATCAATGAAGAATGAACGATGAAGAATGAACAAGTATCAATAATCAATGAAGAATGAACGATCAAGAATGAACAAGGATCAATGATCAATGACGAATGAACGATGAAGAATGAACAAGGATCAATGATCAATGAAGAATGAACGGTGAAGAATGAACAAGGATCAATGGTCAATGACGAATGAACGATGAAGAATGAACAAGGATTAATGATCAATGAAAAATGAACGATGAAGAATGAACAAGGATCAATGCTCAATGACGAATGAACGATGAAGAATGAACAAGGATCAATGATCAATGAAGAATGAACGATGAAGAATGAACAAGGATCAATGCTCAATGACGAATGAACGATGAAGAATGAACAAGGTTCAATGATCAATGAAGAATGAACGATGAAGAATGAACAAGGATCAATGATCAATGACGAATGAACGATGAAGAATGAACAAGGATCAATGATCAATGAAGAATGAACGGTGAAGAATGAACAAGGATCAATGGTCAATGACGAATGAACGATGAAGAATGAACAAGGATCAATGATCAAAGAAAAATGAACGATGAAGAATGAACAAGGATCAATGGTCAATGACGAATGAACGATGAAGAATGAACAAGGATCAATGATCAATGAAGAATGAACAAGGATCAATGCTCAATGACGAATGAACGATGAAGAATGAACAAGGGTAAATGAAGATTGAATGATGATGAATGAACAATGATCAATAATCAATGAAGAATGAACGATGAAGAATGAACAAGGATCAATGATCAATGAAGAATGAACGATGAAGAATGAACAAGGATCAATTATCAATGATGAATGAACGATGAAGAATGAACAAGGATCAATGATCAATGAAGAATGAACGATGAAGCATGAACAAGGATCAATGAGCAATGACGAATGACGAATGAACGATGAAGAATGAACAAGGATCATTGATCAATGAAGAATGAACGATGAAGAATGAACAAGGATCAATGATCAATGAAGAATGAACGATGAAGAATGAAAAAGGATCAATGGTCAATGACGAATGAACGATGAAGAATGAACAAGGATAAATGAAGATTGAATGATGATGAATGAACAAGGGTCAATAATCAATGAAGAATGAACGATGAAGAATGAACAAGGATCAATGATCAATGAAGAACGAACGATGAAGAATGAACAAGGATCAATTATCAATGATGAATGAACGATGAAGAATGAACAAGGATCAATGATCAATGAAGAATGAACGATGAAGAATGAACAAGGATCAATGATCAATGAAGAATGAACGATGAAGAATGAACAAGGATCAATGATCAATGACGAATGAACGATGAAGAATGAACAAGGATCAATGATCAATGAAGAATGAACGATGAAGAATGAACAAGTATCAATGATCAATGAAGAATGAACGATGAAGAATGAACAAGGATCAATGATCAATGACGAATGAACGATGAAGAATGAACAAGGATCAATGATCAATGAAGAATGAACGGTGAAGAATGAACAAGGATCAATGGTCAATGACGAATGAACGATGAAGAATGAACAAGGATTAATGATCAATGAAAAATGAACGATGAAGAATGAACAAGGATCAATGCTCAATGACGAATGAACGATGAAGAATGAACAAGGATCAATGATCAATGAAGAATGAACGATGAAGAATGAACAAGGATCAATGATCATTGAAGAATGAACGATGAAGAATGAACAAGGATCAATGATCAATGAAGAATGAACGATGAAGAATGAACAAGGATCAATGATCAATGAAGAATGAACGATGAAGAATGAACAAGGATCAATGATCAATGACGAATGAACGATGAAGAATGAACAAGGATCAATGATCAATGAAGAATGAACGATGAAGAATGAACAAGGATCAATGATCAATGACGAATGAACGATGAAGAATGAACAAGGATCAATGATCAATGAAGTATGAACGATGAAGAATGAACAAGGATCAATGATCAATGAAGAATGAAAGATGAAGAATGAACAAGGATCAATGATCAATGACGAATGAACGATGAAGAATGAACAAGGATCAATGATCAATGAAGAATGAACGGTGAAGAATGAACAAGGATCAATGTTCAATGACGAATGAACGATGAAGAATGAACAAGGATCAATGATCAAAGAAAAATGAACGATGAAGAATGAACAAGGATCAATGGTCAATGACGAATGAACGATGAAGAATGAACAAGGATCAATGATTAATGAAGAATGAACAAGGATCAATGCTCAATGACGAATGAACGATGAAGAATGAACAAGGATAAATGAAGATTGAATGATGATGAATGAACAAGGATCAATAATCAATGAAGAATAAACGATGAAGAATGAACAAGGATCAATGATCAATGAAGAATGAACGGTGAAGAATGAACAAGGATCAATGGTCAATGACGAATGAACGATGAAGAATGAACAAGGATTAATGATCAATGAAAAATGAACGATGAAGAATGAACAAGGATCAATGCTCAATGACGAATGAACGATGAAGAATGAACAAGGATCAATGATCAATGAAGAATGAACGATGAAGAATGAACAAGGATCAATGCTCAATGACGAATGAACGATGAAGAATGAACAAGGTTCAATGATCAATGAAGAATGAACGATGAAGAATGAACAAGGATCAATGATCAATGACGAATGAACGATGAAGAATGAACAAGGATCAATGATCAATGAAGAATGAACGGTGAAGAATGAACAAGGATCAATGGTCAATGACGAATGAACGATGAAGAATGAACAAGGATCAATGATCAAAGAAAAATGAACGATGAAGAATGAACAAGGATCAATGGTCAATGACGAATGAACGATGAAGAATGAACAAGGATCAATGATCAATGAAGAATGAACAAGGATCAATGCTCAATGACGAATGAACGATGAAGAATGAACAAGGGTAAATGAAGATTGAATGATGATGAATGAACAAGGATCAATAATCAATGAAGAATGAACGATGAAGAATGAACAAGGATCAATGATCAATGAAGAATGAACGATGAAGAATGAACAAGGATCAATTATCAATGATGAATGAACGATGAAGAATGAACAAGGATCAATGATCAATGAAGAATGAACGATGAAGCATGAACAAGGATCAATGAGCAATGACGAATGACGAATGAACGATGAAGAATGAACAAGGATCATTGATCAATGAAGAATGAACGATGAAGAATGAACAAGGATCAATGATCAATGAAGAATGAACGATGAAGAATGAAAAAGGATCAATGGTCAATGACGAATGAACGATGAAGAATGAACAAGGATAAATGAAGATTGAATGATGATGAATGAACAAGGGTCAATAATCAATGAAGAATGAACGATGAAGAATGAACAAGGATCAATGATCAATGAAGAACGAACGATGAAGAATGAACAAGGATCAATTATCAATGATGAATGAACGATGAAGAATGAACAAGGATCAATGATCAATGAAGAATGAACGATGAAGAATGAACAAGGATCAATGATCAATGAAGAATGAACGATGAAGAATGAACAAGGATCAATGATCAATGACGAATGAACGATGAAGAATGAACAAGGATCAATGATCAATGAAGAATGAACGATGAAGAATGAACAAGTATCAATGATCAATGAAGAATGAACGATGAAGAATGAACAAGGATCAATGATCAATGACGAATGAACGATGAAGAATGAACAAGGATCAATGATCAATGAAGAATGAACGGTGAAGAATGAACAAGGATCAATGGTCAATGACGAATGAACGATGAAGAATGAACAAGGATTAATGATCAATGAAAAATGAACGATGAAGAATGAACAAGGATCAATGCTCAATGACGAATGAACGATGAAGAATGAACAAGGATCAATGATCAATGAAGAATGAACGATGAAGAATGAACAAGGATCAATGATCATTGAAGAATGAACGATGAAGAATGAACAAGGATCAATGATCAATGAAGAATGAACGATGAAGAATGAACAAGGATCAATGATCAATGACGAATGAACGATGAAGAATGAACAAGGATCAATGATCAATGAAGAATGAACGATGAAGAATGAACAAGGATCAATGATCAATGACGAATGAACGATGAAGAATGAACAAGGATCAATGATCAATGAAGTATGAACGATGAAGAATGAACAAGGATCAATGATCAATGAAGAATGAAAGATGAAGAATGAACAAGGATCAATGATCAATGACGAATGAACGATGAAGAATGAACAAGGATCAATGATCAATGAAGAATGAACGGTGAAGAATGAACAAGGATCAATGTTCAATGACGAATGAACGATGAAGAATGAACAAGGATCAATGATCAAAGAAAAATGAACGATGAAGAATGAACAAGGATCAATGGTCAATGACGAATGAACGATGAAGAATGAACAAGGATCAATGATTAATGAAGAATGAACAAGGATCAATGCTCAATGACGAATGAACGATGAAGAATGAACAAGGATAAATGAAGATTGAATGATGATGAATGAACAAGGATCAATAATCAATGAAGAATAAACGATGAAGAATGAACAAGGATCAATGATCAATGACGAATGAACGATGAAGAATGAACAAGGATCAATGATCAATGAAGAATGAACGATGAAGAATGAACAAGGATCAATGATCAATGAAGAATGAACGATGAAGAATGAACAAGGATCATTGATCAATGAAGAATGTACGATGAAGAATGAACAAGGATCAATGATCAATGAAGAATGAACGATGAAGAATGAAAAAGGATCAATGGTCAATGACGAATGAACGATGAAGAATGAACAAGGATAAATGAAGATTGAATGATGATGAATGAACAAGGATCAATAATCAATGAAGAATGAACGATGAAGAATGAACAAGGATCAATGATCAATGAAGAATGAACGATGAAGAATGAACAAGGATCAATTATCAATGATGAATGAACGATGAAGAATGAACAAGGATCAATGATCAATGAAGAATGAACGATGAAGAATGAACAAGGATCAATGATCAATGAAGAATGAACGATGAAGAATGAACAAGGATCAATGATCAATGACGAATGAACGATGAAGAATGAACAAGGATCAATGATCAATGAAGAATGAACGATGAAGAATGAACAAGTATCAATGATCAATGAAGAATGAACGATGAAGAATGAACAAGGATCAATGATCAATGAAGAATGAACGGTGAAGAATGAACAAGGATCAATGGTCAATGACGAATGAACGATGAAGAATGAACAAGGATTAATGATCAATGAAAAATGAACGATGAAGAATGAACAAGGATCAATGCTCAATGACGAATGAACGATGAAGAATGAACAAGGATCAATGATCAATGAAGAATGAACGATGAAGAATGAACAAGGATCAATGCTCAATGACGAATGAACGATGAAGAATGAACAAGGTTCAATGATCAATGAAGAATGAACGATGAAGAATGAACAAGGATCAATGATCAATGACGAATGAACGATGAAGAATGAACAAGGATCAATGATCAATGAAGAATGAACGGTGAAGAATGAACAAGGATCAATGGTCAATGACGAATGAACGATGAAGAATGAACAAGGATCAATGATCAAAGAAAAATGAACGATGAAGAATGAACAAGGATCAATGGTCAATGACGAATGAACGATGAAGAATGAACAAGGATCAATGATCAATGAAGAATGAACAAGGATCAATGCTCAATGACGAATGAACGATGAAGAATGAACAAGGGTAAATGAAGATTGAATGATGATGAATGAACAAGGATCAATAATCAATGAAGAATGAACGATGAAGAATGAACAAGGATCAATGATCAATGAAGAATGAACGATGAAGAATGAACAAGGATCAATTATCAATGATGAATGAACGATGAAGAATGAACAAGGATCAATGATCAATGAAGAATGAACGATGAAGCATGAACAAGGATCAATGAGCAATGACGAATGACGAATGAACGATGAAGAATGAACAAGGATCATTGATCAATGAAGAATGAACGATGAAGAATGAACAAGGATCAATGATCAATGAAGAATGAACGATGAAGAATGAAAAAGGATCAATGGTCAATGACGAATGAACGATGAAGAATGAACAAGGATAAATGAAGATTGAATGATGATGAATGAACAAGGGTCAATAATCAATGAAGAATGAACGATGAAGAATGAACAAGGATCAATGATCAATGAAGAACGAACGATGAAGAATGAACAAGGATCAATTATCAATGATGAATGAACGATGAAGAATGAACAAGGATCAATGATCAATGAAGAATGAACGATGAAGAATGAACAAGGATCAATGATCAATGAAGAATGAACGATGAAGAATGAACAAGGATCAATGATCAATGACGAATGAACGATGAAGAATGAACAAGGATCAATGATCAATGAAGAATGAACGATGAAGAATGAACAAGTATCAATGATCAATGAAGAATGAACGATGAAGAATGAACAAGGATCAATGATCAATGACGAATGAACGATGAAGAATGAACAAGGATCAATGATCAATGAAGAATGAACGGTGAAGAATGAACAAGGATCAATGGTCAATGACGAATGAACGATGAAGAATGAACAAGGATTAATGATCAATGAAAAATGAACGATGAAGAATGAACAAGGATCAATGCTCAATGACGAATGAACGATGAAGAATGAACAAGGATCAATGATCAATGAAGAATGAACGATGAAGAATGAACAAGGATCAATGATCATTGAAGAATGAACGATGAAGAATGAACAAGGATCAATGATCAATGAAGAATGAACGATGAAGAATGAACAAGGATCAATGATCAATGACGAATGAACGATGAAGAATGAACAAGGATCAATGATCAATGAAGAATGAACGATGAAGAATGAACAAGGATCAATGATCAATGACGAATGAACGATGAAGAATGAACAAGGATCAATGATCAATGAAGTATGAACGATGAAGAATGAACAAGGATCAATGATCAATGAAGAATGAAAGATGAAGAATGAACAAGGATCAATGATCAATGACGAATGAACGATGAAGAATGAACAAGGATCAATGATCAATGAAGAATGAACGGTGAAGAATGAACAAGGATCAATGTTCAATGACGAATGAACGATGAAGAATGAACAAGGATCAATGATCAAAGAAAAATGAACGATGAAGAATGAACAAGGATCAATGGTCAATGACGAATGAACGATGAAGAATGAACAAGGATCAATGATTAATGAAGAATGAACAAGGATCAATGCTCAATGACGAATGAACGATGAAGAATGAACAAGGATAAATGAAGATTGAATGATGATGAATGAACAAGGATCAATAATCAATGAAGAATAAACGATGAAGAATGAACAAGGATCAATGATCAATGACGAATGAACGATGAAGAATGAACAAGGATCAATGATCAATGAAGAATGAACGATGAAGAATGAACAAGGATCAATGATCAATGAAGAATGAACGATGAAGAATGAACAAGGATCATTGATCAATGAAGAATGTACGATGAAGAATGAACAAGGATCAATGATCAATGAAGAATGAACGATGAAGAATGAAAAAGGATCAATGGTCAATGACGAATGAACGATGAAGAATGAACAAGGATAAATGAAGATTGAATGATGATGAATGAACAAGGATCAATAATCAATGAAGAATGAACGATGAAGAATGAACAAGGATCAATGATCAATGAAGAATGAACGATGAAGAATGAACAAGGATCAATTATCAATGATGAATGAACGATGAAGAATGAACAAGGATCAATGATCAATGAAGAATGAACGATGAAGAATGAACAAGGATCAATGATCAATGAAGAATGAACGATGAAGAATGAACAAGGATCAATGATCAATGACGAATGAACGATGAAGAATGAACAAGGATCAATGATCAATGAAGAATGAACGATGAAGAATGAACAAGTATCAATGATCAATGAAGAATGAACGATGAAGAATGAACAAGGATCAATGATCAATGACGAATGAACGATGAAGAATGAACAAGGATCAATGATCAATGAAGAATGAACGGTGAAGAATGAACAAGGATCAATGGTCAATGACGAATGAACGATGAAGAATGAACAAGGATTAATGATCAATGAAAAATGAACGATGAAGAATGAACAAGGATCAATGCTCAATGACGAATGAACGATGAAGAATGAACAAGGATCAATGATCAATGAAGAATGAACGATGAAGAATGAACAAGGATCAATGATCATTGAAGAATGAACGATGAAGAATGAACAAGGATCAATGATCAATGAAGAATGAACGATGAAGAATGAACAAGGATCAATGATCAATGAAGAATGAACGATGAAGAATGAACAAGGATCAATGATCAATGACGAATGAACGATGAAGAATGAACAAGGATCAATGATCAATGAAGAATGAACGATGAAGAATGAACAAGGATCAATGATCAATGACGAATGAACGATGAAGAATGAACAAGGATCAATGATCAATGAAGTATGAACGATGAAGAATGAACAAGGATCAATGATCAATGAAGAATGAAAGATGAAGAATGAACAAGGATCAATGATCAATGACGAATGAACGATGAAGAATGAACAAGGATCAATGATCAATGAAGAATGAACGGTGAAGAATGAACAAGGATCAATGTTCAATGACGAATGAACGATGAAGAATGAACAAGGATCAATGATCAAAGAAAAATGAACGATGAAGAATGAACAAGGATCAATGGTCAATGACGAATGAACGATGAAGAATGAACAAGGATCAATGATTAATGAAGAATGAACAAGGATCAATGCTCAATGACGAATGAACGATGAAGAATGAACAAGGATAAATGAAGATTGAATGATGATGAATGAACAAGGATCAATAATCAATGAAGAATAAACGATGAAGAATGAACAAGGATCAATGATCAATGACGAATGAACGATGAAGAATGAACAAGGATCAATGATCAATGAAGAATGAACGATGAAGAATGAACAAGGATCAATGATCAATGAAGAATGAACGATGAAGAATGAACAAGGATCATTGATCAATGAAGAATGTACGATGAAGAATGAACAAGGATCAATGATCAATGAAGAATGAACGATGAAGAATGAAAAAGGATCAATGGTCAATGACGAATGAACGATGAAGAATGAACAAGGATAAATGAAGATTGAATGATGATGAATGAACAAGGATCAATAATCAATGAAGAATGAACGATGAAGAATGAACAAGGATCAATGATCAATGAAGAATGAACGATGAAGAATGAACAAGGATCAATTATCAATGATGAATGAACGATGAAGAATGAACAAGGATCAATGATCAATGAAGAATGAACGATGAAGAATGAACAAGGATCAATGATCAATGAAGAATGAACGATGAAGAATGAACAAGGATCAATCATCAATGACGAATGAACGATGAAGAATGAACAAGGATCAATGATCAATGAAGAATGAACGATGAAGAATGAACAAGTATCAATAATCAATGAAGAATGAACGATGAAGAATGAACAAGGATCAATGATCAATGACGAATGAACGATGAAGAATGAACAAGGATCAATGATCAATGAAGAATGAACGGTGAAGAATGAACAAGGATCAATGGTCAATCACGAATGAACGATGAAGAATGAACAAGGATTAATGATCAATGAAAAATGAACGATGAAGAATGAACAAGGATCAATGTTCAATGACGAATGAACGATGAAGAATGAACAAGGATCAATGATCAATGAAGAATGAACGATGAAGAATGAACAAGGATCAATGATCAATGAAGAATGAACGATGAAGAATGAACAAGGATCAATTATCAATGATGAATGAACGATGAAGAATGAACAAGGATCAATGATCAATGAAGAATGAACGATGAAGAATGAACAAGGATCAATGATCAATGAAGAATGAACGATGAAGAATGAACAAGGATCAATGATCAATGACGAATGAACGATGAAGAATGAACAAGGATCAATGATCAATGAAGAATGAACGATGAAGAATGAACAAGTATCAATAATCAATGAAGAATGAACGATCAAGAATGAACAAGGATCAATGATCAATGACGAATGAACGATGAAGAATGAACAAGGATCAATGATCAATGAAGAATGAACGGTGAAGAATGAACAAGGATCAATGGTCAATGACGAATGAACGATGAAGAATGAACAAGGATTAATGATCAATGAAAAATGAACGATGAAGAATGAACAAGGATCAATGCTCAATGACGAATGAACGATGAAGAATGAACAAGGATCAATGATCAATGAAGAATGAACGATGAAGAATGAACAAGGATCAATGCTCAATGACGAATGAACGATGAAGAATGAACAAGGTTCAATGATCAATGAAGAATGAACGATGAAGAATGAACAAGGATCAATGATCAATGACGAATGAACGATGAAGAATGAACAAGGATCAATGATCAATGAAGAATGAACGGTGAAGAATGAACAAGGATCAATGGTCAATGACGAATGAACGATGAAGAATGAACAAGGATCAATGATCAAAGAAAAATGAACGATGAAGAATGAACAAGGATCAATGGTCAATGACGAATGAACGATGAAGAATGAACAAGGATCAATGATCAATGAAGAATGAACAAGGATCAATGCTCAATGACGAATGAACGATGAAGAATGAACAAGGGTAAATGAAGATTGAATGATGATGAATGAACAAGGATCAATAATCAATGAAGAATGAACGATGAAGAATGAACAAGGATCAATGATCAATGAAGAATGAACGATGAAGAATGAACAAGGATCAATTATCAATGATGAATGAACGATGAAGAATGAACAAGGATCAATGATCAATGAAGAATGAACGATGAAGCATGAACAAGGATCAATGAGCAATGACGAATGACGAATGAACGATGAAGAATGAACAAGGATCATTGATCAATGAAGAATGAACGATGAAGAATGAACAAGGATCAATGATCAATGAAGAATGAACGATGAAGAATGAAAAAGGATCAATGGTCAATGACGAATGAACGATGAAGAATGAACAAGGATAAATGAGGATTGAATGATGATGAATGAACAAGGATCAATAATCAATGAAGAATGAACGATGAAGAATGAACAAGGATCAATGATCAATGAAGAACGAACGATGAAGAATGAACAAGGATCAATTATCAATGATGAATGAACGATGAAGAATGAACAAGGATCAATGATCAATGAAGAATGAACGATGAAGAATGAACAAGGATCAATGATCAATGAAGAATGAACGATGAAGAATGAACAAGGATCAATGATCAATGACGAATGAACGATGAAGAATGAACAAGGATCAATGATCAATGAAGAATGAACGATGAAGAATGAACAAGTATCAATGATCAATGAAGAATGAACGATGAAGAATGAACAAGGATCAATGATCAATGACGAATGAACGATGAAGAATGAACAAGGATCAATGATCAATGAAGAATGAACGGTGAAGAATGAACAAGGATCAATGGTCAATGACGAATGAACGATGAAGAATGAACAAGGATTAATGATCAATGAAAAATGAACGATGAAGAATGAACAAGGATCAATGCTCAATGACGAATGAACGATGAAGAATGAACAAGGATCAATGATCAATGAAGAATGAACGATGAAGAATGAACAAGGATCAATGATCATTGAAGAATGAACGATGAAGAATGAACAAGGATCAATGATCAATGAAGAATGAACGATGAAGAATGAACAAGGATCAATGATCAATGAAGAATGAACGATGAAGAATGAACAAGGATCAATGATCAATGACGAATGAACGATGAAGAATGAACAAGGATCAATGATCAATGAAGAATGAACGATGAAGAATGAACAAGGATCAATGATCAATGACGAATGAACGATGAAGAATGAACAAGGATCAATGATCAATGAAGTATGAACGATGAAGAATGAACAAGGATCAATGATCAATGAAGAATGAAAGATGAAGAATGAACAAGGATCAATGATCAATGACGAATGAACGATGAAGAATGAACAAGGATCAATGATCAATGAAGAATGAACGGTGAAGAATGAACAAGGATCAATGTTCAATGACGAATGAACGATGAAGAATGAACAAGGATCAATGATCAAAGAAAAATGAACGATGAAGAATGAACAAGGATCAATGGTCAATGACGAATGAACGATGAAGAATGAACAAGGATCAATGATTAATGAAGAATGAACAAGGATCAATGCTCAATGACGAATGAACGATGAAGAATGAACAAGGATAAATGAAGATTGAATGATGATGAATGAACAAGGATCAATAATCAATGAAGAATAAACGATGAAGAATGAACAAGGATCAATGATCAATGAAGAATGAACGATGAAGAATGAACAAGGATCAATTATCAATGATGAATGAATGATGAAGAATGAACAAGGATCAATGATCAATGAAGAATGAACGATGAAGAATGAACAAGGATCAATGATCAATGACGAATGACGAATGAACGATGAAGAATGAACAAGGATCATTGATCAATGAAGAATGAACGATGAAGAATGAACAAAGATCAATGATCAAGGAAGAATGAACGATGAAGAATGAAAAAGGATCAATGGTCAATGACGAATGAACGATGAAGAATGAACAAGGATAAATGAAGATTGAATGATGATGAATGAACAAGGATCAATAATCAATGAAGAATGAACGATGAAGAATGAACAAGGATCAATGATCAATGACGAATGAACGATGAAGAATGAACAAGGATCAATGATCAATGAAGAATGAACGATGAAGAATGAACAAGGATCAATGATCAATGAAGAATGAACGATGAAGAATGAACAAGGATCAATGATCAATGATGAATGAACGATGAAGAATGAACAAGGATCAATGATCAATGAAGAATGAACGATGAAGAATGAACAAGGATCAATGATCAATGAAGAATGAACGATGAAGAATGAACAAGGATCAATGATCAATGACGAATGAACGATGAAGAATGAACAAGGATCAATGATCAATGAAGAATGAACGGTGAAGAATGAACAAGGATCAATGGTCAATGACGAATGAACGATGAAGAATGAACAAGGATAAATGAAGATTGAATGATGATGAATGAACAAGGATCAATAATCAATGAAGAATGAACGATGAAGAATGAACAAGGATCAATGATCAATGACGAATGAACGACGAAGAATGAACAAGGATCAATGATCAATGAAGAATGAACGATGAAGAATGAACAAGGATCAATGATCAATGAAGAATGAACGATGAAGAATGAACAAGGATCAATGATCAATGACGAATGAACGATGAAGAATGAACAAGGATCAATGATCAATGAAGAATGAACGATGAAGAATGAACAAGGATCAATGATCAATGAAGAATGAACGATGAAGAATGAACAAGGATCAATGATCAATGACGAATGAACGATGAAGAATGAACAAGGATCAATGATCAATGAAGAATGAACGGTGAAGAATGAACAAGGATCAATGGTCAATGACGAATGAACGATGAAGAATGAACAAGGATTAATGATCAATGAAAAATGAACGATGAAGAATGAACAAGGATCAATACTCAATGACGAATGAACGATGAAGAATGAACAAGGATCAATGATCAATGAAGAATGAACGATGAAGAATGAACAAGGATCAATGATCATTGAAGAATGAACGATGAAGAATGAACAAGGATCAATGATCAATGAAGAATGAACGATGAAGAATGAACAAGGATCAATGATCAATGAAGAATGAACGATGAAGAATGAACAAGGATCAATGATCAAAGACGAATGAACGATGAAGAATGAACAAGGATCAATGATCAATGAAGAATGAACGATGAAGAATGAACAAGGATCAATGATCAATGAAGAATAAACGATGAAGAATGAACAAGGATCAATGATCAATGAAGAATGAACGATGAAGAATGAACAAGGATCAATGATCAATGACGAATGAACGATGAAGAATGAACAAGGATCAATGATCAATGAAGAATGAACGATGAAGAATGAACAAGGATCAATGGTCAATGACGAATGAACGATGAAGAATGAATAAGGATCAATGATCAATGAAGAATGAACGATGAAGAATGAACCAGGATCAATGCTCAATGACGAATGAACGATGAAGAATGAACAAGGATCAATGATCAATGAAGAATGAAAGATAAAGAATGAACAAGGATCAATGATCAATGAAGAATGAACGATGAAGAATGAAAAAGGATTACTGGTCAATGACGAATGAACGATGAAGAATGAACAAGGATCAATGATCAATGAAGAATGAACGATGAATAATGAACAAGGATCAATGATCAATGAAGAATGAACGATGAAGAATGAACAAGGATCAATGATCAATGACGAATGAACGATGAAGAATGAATAAGGATCAATGATCAATGAAGAATGAACGATGAAGAATGAACAAGGATCAATGATCAATGAAGAATGAACGATGAAGAATGAACAAGGATCAATGATCAATGAAGAATGAACGATGAAGAATGAACAAGGATCAATGATCAATGACGAATGAACGATGAAGAATGAACAAGGATCAATGATCAATGAAGAATGAACGGTGAAGAATGAACAAGGATCAATGGTCAATGACGAATGAACGATGAAGAATGAACAAGGATTAATGATCAATGAAAAATGAACGATGAAGAATGAACAAGGATCAATACTCAATGACGAATGAACGATGAAGAATGAACAAGGATCAATGATCAATGAAGAATGAACGATGAAGAATGAACAAGGATCAATGATCATTGAAGAATGAACGATGAAGAATGAACAAGGATCAATGATCAATGAAGAATGAACGATGAAGAATGAACAAGGATCAATGATCAATGAAGAATGAACGATGAAGAATGAACAAGGATCAATGATCAAAGACGAATGAACGATGAAGAATGAACAAGGATCAATGATCAATGAAGAATGAACGATGAAGAATGAACAAGGATCAATGATCAATGAAGAATAAACGATGAAGAATGAACAAGGATCAATGATCAATGAAGAATGAACGATGAAGAATGAACAAGGATCAATGATCAATGACGAATGAACGATGAAGAATGAACAAGGATCAATGATCAATGAAGAATGAACGATGAAGAATGAACAAGGATCAATGGTCAATGACGAATGAACGATGAAGAATGAATAAGGATCAATGATCAATGAAGAATGAACGATGAAGAATGAACCAGGATCAATGCTCAATGACGAATGAACGATGAAGAATGAACAAGGATCAATGATCAATGAAGAATGAAAGATAAAGAATGAACAAGGATCAATGATCAATGAAGAATGAACGATGAAGAATGAAAAAGGATTACTGGTCAATGACGAATGAACGATGAAGAATGAACAAGGATCAATGATCAATGAAGAATGAACGATGAATAATGAACAAGGATCAATGATCAATGAAGAATGAACGATGAAGAATGAACAAGGATCAATGATCAATGACGAATGAACGATGAAGAATGAATAAGGATCAATGATCAATGAAGAATGAACGATGAAGAATGAACAAGGATCAATGCTCAATGACGAATGAACGATGAAGAATGAACAAGGTTCAATGATCAATGAAGAATGAACGATGAAGAATGAACAAGGATCAATGCTCAATGACGAATGAACGATGAAGAATGAACAAGGATCAATGATCAATGAAGAATGAACGAAGAAGAATGAACAAGGATCAATGGTCAAGGACGAATGAACAAGGATCAATGATCAATGAAGAATGAACGATGAAGAATGAACAAGGATCAATGATCAATGAAGAATGAACGATGAAGAATGAATAAGGATCAATGATCAATGACGAATGAACGATGAAGAATGAACAAGGATTATTGATCAATGAAGAATGAACGATGAAGAATGAACAAGGATCAATGATCAATGAAGAATGAACGATGAAGAATGAAAAAGGATCAATGGTCAATGACGAATGAACGATGAAGAATGAACAAGGAGAAATGAAGATTGAATGATGATGAATGAAGAAGGATCAATGATCAATGAAGAATGAACGATGAAGAATGAACAAGTATCAATGATCAATGAAGAATGAACGATGAAGAATGAACAACGATCAATTATCAATGACGAATGAACGATGAAGAATGAACAAGGATCAATGATCAATGAAGAATGAACGATGAAGAATGAACAAGGATCAATGATCAATGAAGAATGAACGATGAAGAATGAACAAGGATCAATGATCAATGAAGAATGAACGATGAAGAATGAACAAGGATCAATGATCAATGACGAATGAACGATGAAGAATGAACAAGGATCAATGATCAATGAAGAATGAACGATGAAGAATGAAAAAGGATAAATGGTCAATGACGAATGAACGATGAAGAATGAACAAGGATAAATGAAGATTGAATGAAAATGAACAAGGATCAATGATCAATGAAGAATGAACGATGAAGAATGAACAAGTATCAATGATCAACGAAGAATGAACGATGAAGAATGAACAAGGATCAATTATCAATGACGAATGAACGATGAAGAATGAACAAGGATCAATGATCAATGAAGAATGAACGATGAAGAATGAACAAGGATCAATGATCAATGAAGAATGAACGATGAAGAATGAACAAGGATCAATGATCAATGAAGAATGAAGAATGAACGATGAAGAATGAACAAGGATCAATGATCAATGACGAATGAACGATGAAGAATGAACAAGGATCAATGATCAATGAAGAATAAACGATGAAAAATGAACAAGGATCAATGATCAATGAAGAATGAACGATGAAGAATGAACAAGGATCAATGATCAATGACGAATGAACGATGAAGAATGAACAAGGATCAATGATCAATGAAGAATGAACAATGAAGAATGAACAAGGATCAATGGTCAATGACGAATGAACGATGAAGAATGAACAAGGATCAATGATCAATGAAGAATGAACGATGAAGAATGAACAAGGATCAATGCTCAATGACGAATGAATGATGAAGAATGAACAAGGATCAATGATCAATGAAGAATGAACAAGGATCAATGGTCAATGACGAATGAACGATGAAGAATGAACAAGGATCAATGATCAATGAAGTATGAACAATGAAGAATGAACAAGGATCAATGATCAATGATGAATGAACGATGAAGAATGAAAAAGGATTAATGGTCAATGACGAACGAACGATGAAGATTGAACAAGAATCAATGATCAATGAAGAATGAACGATGAAGAATGAACAAGGATCAGTGCTCAATGACGAATGAACGATGAAGAATGAACAAGGATCAATGATCAATGAAGAATGAACGATGAAGAATGAACAAGGATCAATGATCAATGAAGAATGAACGATGAAGAATGAACAAGGATCAATGATCAATGAAGAATAAACGATGAAGAATGAACAAGGATCAATGATCAATGAAGAATGAACGATGAAGAATGAACAAGGATCAATGATCAATGACGAATGAACGATGAAGAATGAACAAGGATCAATGATCAATGAAGAATGAACGATGAAGAATGAACAAGGATCAATGGTCAATGACGAATGAACGATGAAGAATGAACAAGGATCAATGATCAATGAAGAATGAACGATGAAGAATGAACCAGGATCAATGCTCAATGACGAATAAACGATGAAGAATGAACAAGGATCAATGATCAATGAAGAATGAACGATAAAGAATGAACAAGGATCAATGATCAATGAAGAATGAACGATGAAGAATGAAAAAGGATTAATGGTCAATGACGAATGAACGATGAAGAATGAACAAGGATCAATGATCAATGAAGAATGAACGATGAATAATGAACAAGGATCAATGATCAATGAAGAATGAACGATGAAGAATGAACAAGGATCAATGAACGATGACGAATGAACGATGAAGAATGAATAAGGATCAATGATCAATGAAGAATGAACGATGAAGAATGAACAAGGATCAATGCTCAATGACGAATGAACGATGAAGAATGAACAAGGTTCAATGATCAATGAAGAATGAACGATGAAGAATGAACAAGGATCAATGCTCAATGACGAATGAACGATGAAGAATGAACAAGGATCAATGGTCAATGACGAATGAACGATGAAGAATGAACAAGGATCAATGATCAATGAAGAATGAACGATGAAGAATGAACAAGGATCAATGCTCAATGACGAATGAATGATGAAGAATGAACAAGGATCAATGATCAATGAAGAATGAACAAGGATCAATGGTCAATGACGAATGAACGATGAAGAATGAACAAGGATCAATGATCAATGAAGTATGAACAATGAAGAATGAACAAGGATCAATGCTCAATGACGAATGAATGATGAAGAATGAACAAGGATCAATGATCAAAGAAGAATGAACAAGGATCAATGGTCAATGACGAATGAACGATGAAGAATGAACAAGGATCAATGATCAATGAAGTCTGAACAATGAAGAATGAACAAGGATCAATGATCAATGATGAATGAACGATGAAGAATGAAAAAGGATTAATGGTCAATCACGAACGAACGATGAAGATTGAACAAGGATCAATGATCAATGAAGAATGAACGATGAAGAATGAACAAGGATCAGTGCTCAATGACGAATGAACGATGAAGAATGAACAAGGATCAATGATCAATGAAGAATGAACGATGAAGAATGAACAAGGATCAATGATCAATGAAGAATGAACGATGAAGAATGAACAAGGATCAATGATCAATGAAGAATAAACGATGAAGAATGAACAAGGATCAATGATCAATGAAGAATGAACGATGAAGAATGAACAAGGATCAATGATCAATGACGAATGAACGATGAAGAATGAACAAGGATCAATGATCAATGAAGAATGAACGATGAAGAATGAACAAGGATCAATGGTCAATGACGAATGAACGATGAAGAATGAACAAGGATCAATGATCAATGAAGAATGAACGATGAAGAATGAACCAGGATCAATGCTCAATGACGAATGAACGATGAAGAATGAGCAAGGATCAATGATCAATGAAGAATGAACGATAAAGAATGAACAAGGATCAATGATCAATGAAGTATGAACAATGAAGAATGAACAAGGATCAATGATCAATGATGAATGAACGATGAAGAATGAAAAAGGATTAATGGTCAATGACGAACGAACGATGAAGATTGAACAAGAATCAATGATCAATGAAGAATGAACGATGAAGAATGAACAAGGATCAGTGCTCAATGACGAATGAACGATGAAGAATGAACAAGGATCAATGATCAATGAAGAATGAACGATGAAGAATGAACAAGGATCAATGATCAATGAAGAATGAACGATGAAGAATGAACAAGGATCAATGATCAATGAAGAATAAACGATGAAGAATGAACAAGGATCAATGATCAATGAAGAATGAACGATGAAGAATGAACAAGGATCAATGATCAATGACGAATGAACGATGAAGAATGAACAAGGATCAATGATCAATGAAGAATGAACGATGAAGAATGAACAAGTATCAATGGTCAATGACGAATGAACGATGAAGAATGAACAAGGATCAATGATCAATGAAGAATGAACGATGAAGAATGAACCAGGATCAATGCTCAATGACGAATAAACGATGAAGAATGAACAAGGATCAATGATCAATGAAGAATGAACGATAAAGAATGAACAAGGATCAATGATCAATGAAGAATGAACGATGAAGAATGAAAAAGGATTAATGGTCAATGACGAATGAACGATGAAGAATGAACAAGGATCAATGATCAATGAAGAATGAACGATGAATAATGAACAAGGATCAATGATCAATGAAGAATGAACGATGAAGAATGAACAAGGATCAATGAACGACGACGAATGAACGATGAAGAATGAATAAGGATCAAAGATCAATGAAGAATGAACGATGAAGAATGAACAAGGATCAATGATCAATGAAGAATGAACGATGAAGAATGAACAAGGATCAATGATCAATGAAGAATGAACGATGAAGAATGAACAAGGATCAATGATCAATGACGAATGAACGATGAAGAATGAACAAGGATCAATGATCAATGAAGAATGAACGATGAAGAATGAACAAGGATCAATGGTCAATGACGAATGAACGATGAAGAATGAACAAGGATCAATGATCAAAGAAGTATGAACGATGAAGAATGAACAAGGATCAATGATCAATGATGAATGAACGATGAAGAATGAAAAAGGATTAATGGTCAATGACGAATGAACGATGAAGATTGAACAAGGATCAATGATCAATGAAGAATGAACGATGAAGAATGAACAAGGATCAATGATCAATGACGAATGAACGATGAAGAATGAATAAGGATCAATGATCAATGAAGAATGAACGATGAAGAATGAACAAGGATCAATGCTCAATGACGAATGAACGATGAAGAATGAACAAGGATCAATGATCAATGAAGAATGAACGATGAAGAATGAACAAGTATCAATGATCAATGAAGAATGAACGATGAAGAATGAACAACGATCAATTATCAATGACGAATGAACGATGAAGAATGAACAAGGATCAATGATCAATGAAGAATGAACGATGAAGAATGAACAAGGATCAATGGTCAATGACGAATGAACGATGAAGAATGAACAAGGATCAATGATCAATGAAGAATGAACGATGAAGAATGAACCAGGATCAATGCTCAATGACGAATAAACGATGAAGAATGAACAAGGATCAATGATCAATGAAGAATGAACGATAAAGAATGAACAAGGATCAATGATCAATGAAGAATGAACGATGAAGAATGAAAAAGGATTAATGGTCAATGACGAATGAACGATGAAGAATGAACAAGGATCAATGATCAATGAAGAATGAACGATGAATAATGAACAAGGATCAATGATCAATGAAGAATGAACGATGAAGAATGAACAAGGATCAATGAACGACGACGAATGAACGATGAAGAATGAATAAGGATCAAAGATCAATGAAGAATGAACGATGAAGAATGAACAAGGATCAATGATCAATGAAGAATGAACGATGAAGAATGAACAAGGATCAATGATCAATGAAGAATGAACGATGAAGAATGAACAAGGATCAATGATCAATGACGAATGAACGATGAAGAATGAACAAGGATCAATGATCAATGAAGAATGAACGATGAAGAATGAACAAGGATCAATGGTCAATGACGAATGAACGATGAAGAATGAACAAGGATCAATGATCAAAGAAGTATGAACGATGAAGAATGAACAAGGATCAATGATCAATGATGAATGAACGATGAAGAATGAAAAAGGATTAATGGTCAATGACGAATGAACGATGAAGATTGAACAAGGATCAATGATCAATGAAGAATGAACGATGAAGAATGAACAAGGATCAATGATCAATGACGAATGAACGATGAAGAATGAATAAGGATCAATGATCAATGAAGAATGAACGATGAAGAATGAACAAGGATCAATGCTCAATGACGAATGAACGATGAAGAATGAACAAGGATCAATGATCAATGAAGAATGAACGATGAAGAATGAACAAGTATCAATGATCAATGAAGAATGAACGATGAAGAATGAACAACGATCAATTATCAATGACGAATGAACGATGAAGAATGAACAAGGATCAATGATCAATGAAGAATGAACGATGAAGAATGAACAAGGATCAATGATGAATGAAGAATGAACGATGAAGAATGAACAAGGATCAATGATCAATGAAGAATGAACGATGAATAATGAACAAGGATCAATGATCAATGAAGAATGAACGATGAAGAATGAACAAGGATCAATGATCAATGACGAATGAACGATGAAGAATGAATAAGGATCAATGATCAATGAAGAATGAACGATGAAGAATGAACAAGGATCAATGCTCAATGACGAATGAACGATAAAGAATGAACAAGGTTCAATGATCAATGAAGAATGAACGATGAAGAATGAACAAGTATCAATGATCAATGACGAATGAACGATGAAGAATGAACAAGGTTCAATGATCAATGAAGAATGAACGATGAAGAATGAACAAGGATAAATGAAGATTGAATGATGATGAATGAACAAGGATCAATGATCAATGAAGAATGAACGATGAAGAATGAACAAGTATCAATGATCAACGAAGAATGATCGATGAAGAATGAACAAGGATCAATTATCAATGACGAATGAACGATGAAGAATGAACAAGGATCAATGATCAATGAAGAATGAACGATGAAGAATGAACAAGGATCAATGATCAATGAAGAATGAACGATGAAGAATGAACAAGGATCAATGATCAATGAAGAATGAACGATGAAGAATGAACAAGGATCAATGATCAATGACGAATGAACGATGAAGAATGAACAAGGATCAATGATCAATGAAGAATAAACGATGAAGAATGAACAAGGATCAATTATCAATGAAGAATGAACGATGAAGAATGAACAAGGATCAATGATCAATGACGAATGAACGATGAAGAATGAACAAGGATCAATGATCAATGAAGAATGAACGATGAAGAATGAACAAGGATCAATGGTCAATGACGAATGAACGATGAAGAATGAACAAGGATCAATGATCAATGAAGAATGAACGATGAAGAATGAACCAGGATCAATGCTCAATGACGAATGAACGATGAAGAATGAACAAGGATCAATGATCAATGAAGAATGAACGATAAAGAATGAACAAGGATCAATGATCAATGAAGAATGAACGATGAAGAATGTAAAAGGATTAATTGTCAATGACGAATGAACGATGAAGAATGAACAAGGATCAATGATCAATGAAGAATGAACGATGAATAATGAACAAGGATCAATGATCAATGAAGAATGAACGATGAAGAATGAACAAGGATCAATGATCAATGACGAATGAACGATGAAGAATGAACAAGGATCAATGATCAATGAAGAATGAACGATGAAGAATGAACAAGGATCAATGCTCAATGACGAATGAACGATGAAGAATGAACAAGGTTCAATGATCAATGAAGAATGAACGATGAAGAATGAACAAGGATCAATGCTCAATGACGAATGAATGATGAAGAATGAACAAGGATCAATGATCAATGAAGAATGAACAAGGATCAATGGTCAATGACGAATGAACGATGAAGAATGAACAAGGATCAATGATCAATGAAGTATGAACAATGAAGAATGAACAAGGATCAATGATCAATGATGAATGAACGATGAAGAATGAAAAAGGATTAATGGTCAATGACGAACGAACGATGAAGATTGAACAAGGATCAATGATCAATGAAGAATGAACGATGAAGAATGAACAAGGATCAGTGCTCAATGACGAATGAACGATGAAGAATGAACAAGGATCAATGATCAATGAAGAATGAACGATGAAGAATGAACAAGGATCAATGATCAATGAAGAATGAACGATGAAGAATGAACAAGGATCAATGATCAATGAAGAATAAACGATGAAGAATGAACAAGGATCAATGATCAATGACGAATGAACGATGAAGAATGAACAAGGATTATTGATCAATGAAGAATGAACGATGAAGAATGAACAAGGATCAATGATCAATGAAGAATGAACGATGAAGAATGAAAAAGGATCAATGGTCAATGAGGAATGAACGATGAAGAATGAACAAGGATAAATGAAGATTGAATGATGATGAATGAACAAGGATCAATGATCAATGAAGAATGAACGATGAAGAATGAACAAGGTTCAATGATCAATGAAGAATGAACGATAAAGAATGAACAAGGATCAATGCTCAATGACGAATGAACGATGAAGAATGAACAAGGATCAATGATCAATGAAGAATGAACGATGAAGAATGAACAAGGATCAATGGTCAATGACGAATGAACGATGAAGAATGAACAAGGATCAATGATCAATAAAGTATGAACGATGAAGAATGAACAAGGATCAATGATCAATGATGAATGAACGATGAAGAATGAAAAAGGATTAATGGTCAATGACGAATGAACGATGAAGATTGAACAAGGATCAATGATCAATGAAGAATGAACGATGAAGAATGAACAAGGATCAGTGCTCAATGACGAATGAACGATGAAGAATGAACAAGGATCAATGATCAATGAAGAATGAACGATGAAGAATGAACAAGGATCAATGATCAATGAAGAATGAACGATGAAGAATGAACAAGGATCAATGATCAATGAAGAATGAACGATGAAGAATGAACAAGGATCAATGATCAATGAAGAATGAACGATGAAGAATGAACAAGGATCAATGATCAATGACGAATGAACGATGAAGAATGAACAAGGATCAATGATCAATGAAGAATGAACGATGAAGAATGAAAAAGGATGAATGGTCAATGACGAATGAACGATGAAGAATGAACAAGGATCGATGATCAATGAAGAATGAACGATGAAGAATGAAAAAGGATGAATGATCAATGAAGAATGAACGATGAAGAATGAACAAGGATCAATGCTCAATGACGAATGAACGATGAAGAATGAACAAGGATCAATGGTCAATGACGAATGAACGATGAAGAATGAACAAGGAGCAATGATCAATGAAGAATGAACGATGAAGAATGAACAAGGATCAATGCTCAATGACGAATGAATGATGAAGAATGAACAAGGATCAATGATCAATGAAGAATGAACAAGGATCAATGGTCAATGACGAATGAACGATGAAGAATGAACAAGGATCAATGATCAATGAAGTATGAACAATGAAGAATGAACAAGGATCAATGCTCAATGACGAATGAATGATGAAGAATGAACAAGGATCAATGATCAATGAAGAATGAACAAGGATCAATGGTCAATGACGAATGAACGATGACGAATGAACAAGGATCAATGATCAATGAAGTATGAACAATGAAGAATGAACAAGGATCAATGATCAATGATGAATGAACGATGAAGAATGAAAAAGGATTAATGGTCAATGACGAACGAACGATGATGATTGAACAAGGATCAATGATCAATGAAGAATGAACGATGAAGAATGAACAAGGATCAGGGCTCAATGACGAATGAACGATGAAGAATGAACAAGGATCAATGATCAATGAAGAATGAACGATGAAGAATGAACAAGGATCAATGGTCAATGACGAATGAACGATGAAGAATGAACAAGGATCAATGATCAATGAAGTATGAACGATGAAGAATGAACAAGGATCAATGATCAATGATGAATGAACGATGAAGAATGAAAAAGGATTAATGGTCAATGACGAATGAACGATGAAGATTGAACAAGGATCAATGATCAATGAAGAATGAACGATGAAGAATGAACAAGGATCAGTGCTCAATGACGAATGAACGATGAAGAATGAACAAGGATCAATGATCAATGAAGAATGAACGTTGAAGAATGAACAAGGATCAATGATCAATGAAGAATGAACGATGAAGAATGAACAAGGATCAATGATCAATGAAGAATGAACGATGAAGAATGAACAAGGATCAATGATCAATGAAGAATGAACGATGAAGAATGAACAAGGATCAATGATCAATGACGAATGAACGATGAAGAATGAACAAGGATCAATGATCAATGAAGAATGAACGATGAAGAATGAAAAAGGATGAATGGTCAATGACGAATGAACGATGAAGAATGAACAAGGATCAATGATCAATGAAGAATGAACGATGAAGAATGAAAAAGGATGAATGATCAATGAAGAATGAACGATGAAGAATGAACAAGGATCAATGCTCAATGACGAATGAACGATGAAGAATGAACAAGGATCAATGGTCAATGACGAATGAACGATGAAGAATGAACAAGGATCAATGATCAATGAAGAATAAACGATGAAGAATGAACAAGGATCAATGCTCAATGACGAATGAATGATGAAGAATGAACAAGGATCAATGATCAATGAAGAATGAACAAGGATCAATGGTCAATGACGAATGAACGATGAAGAATGAACAAGGATCAATGATCAATGAAGTATGAACAATGAAGAATGAACAAGGATCAATGCTCAATGACGAATGAATGATGAAGAATGAACAAGGATCAATGATCAATGAAGAATGAACAAGGATCAATGGTCAATGACGAATGAACAATGAAGAATGAACAAGGATCAATGATCAATGAAGTATGAACAATGAAGAATGAACAAGGATCAATGATCAATGATGAATGAACGATGAAGAATGAAAAAGGATTAATGGTCAATGACGAACGAACGATGAAGATTGAACAAGGATCAATGATCAATGAAGAATGAACGATGAAGAATGAACAAGGATCAGTGCTCAATGACGAATGAACGATGAAGAATGAACAAGGATCAATGATCAATGAAGAATGAACGATGAAGAATGAACAAGGATCAATGATCAATGAAGAATGAACGATGAAGAATGAACAAGGATCAATGATCAATGAAGAATAAACGATGAAGAATGAACAAGGATCAATGATCAATGAAGAATGAACGATGAAGAATGAACAAGGATCAATGATCAATGACGAATGAACGATGAAGAATGAACAAGGATCAATGATCAATGAAGAATGAACGATGAAGAATGAACAAGGATCAATGGTCAATGACGAATGAACGATGAAGAATGAACAAGGATCAATGATCAATGAAGAATGAACGATGAAGAATGAACCAGGATCAATGCTCAATGACGAATGAACGATGAAGAATGAACAAGGATCAATGATCAATGAAGAATGAACGATAAAGAATGAACAAGGATCAATGATCAATGAAGAATGAACGATGAAGAATGAAAAAGGATTAATGGTCAATGACGAATGAACGATGAAGAATGAACAAGGATCAATGATCAATGAAGAATGAACGATGAATAATGAACAAGGATCAATGATCAATGAAGAATGAACGATGAAGAATGAACAAGGATCAATGATCAATGGCGAATGAACGATGAAGAATGAATAAGGATCAATGATCAATGAAGAATGAACGATGAAGAATGAACAAGGATCAATGCTCAATGACGAATGAACGATGAAGAATGAACAAGGTTCAATGATCAATGAAGAATGAACGATGAAGAATGAACAAGGATCAATGCTCAATGACGAATGAACGATGAAGAATGAACAAGGATCAATGATCAATGAAGAATGAACGATGAAGAATGAACAAGGATCAATGGTCAAGGACGAATGAAAAAGGATCAATGATCAATGAAGTATGAACGATGAAGAATGAACAAGGATCAATGATCAATGATGAATGAACGATGAAGAATGAACAAGGATCAATGATCAATGAAGAATGAACGATGAAGAATGAACAAGGATCAATGATCAATGAAGAATGAACAAGGATTATTGATCAATGAAGAATGAACGATGAAGAATGAACAAGGATCAATGATCAATGAAGAATGAACGATGAAGAATGAAAAAGGATCAATGGTCAATGACGAATGAACGATGAAGAATGAACAAGGAGAAATGAAGATTGAATGATGATGAATGAACAAGGATCAATGATCAATGAAGAATGAACGATGAAGAATGAACAAGTATCAATGATCAATGAAGAATGAACGATGAAGAATGAACAACGATCAATTATCAATGACGAATGAACAATGAAGAATGAACAAGGATCAATGATCAATGAAAAATGAACGATGAAGAATGAACAAGGATCAATGATGAATGAAGAATGAACGATGAAGAATGAACAAGGATCAATGATCAATGAAGAATGAACGATGAATAATGAACAAGGATCAATGATCAATGAAGAATGAACGATGAAGAATGAACAAGGATCAATGATCAATGACGAATGAACGATGAAGAATGAATAAGGATCAATGATCAATGAAGAATGAACGATGAAGAATGAACAAGGATCAATGCTCAATGACGAATGAACGATGAAGAATGAACAAGGTTCAATGATCAATGAAGAATGAACGATGAAGAATGAACAAGGATCAATGCTCAATGACGAATGAACGATGAAGAATGAACAAGGATCAATGATCAATGAAGAATGAACGATGAAGAATGAACAAGGATCAATGGTCAAGGACAAATGAAAAAGGATCAATGATCAATGAAGTATGAACGATGAAGAATGAACAAGGATCAATGATCAATGATGAATGAACGATGAAGAATGAACAAGGATCAATGATCAATGAAGAATGAACGATGAAGAATGAACAAGGATCAATGATCAATGAAGAATGAACAAGGATTATTGATCAATGAAGAATGAACGATGAAGAATGAACAAGGATCAATGATCAATGAAGAATGAACGATGAAGAATGAAAAAGGATCAATGGTCAATGACGAATGAACGATGAAGAATGAACAAGGAGAAATGAAGATTGAATGATGATGAATGAACAAGGTTCAATGATCAATGAAGAATGAACGATGAAGAATGAACAAGGATCAATGCTCAATGACGAATGAACGATGAAGAATGAACAAGGATCAATGATCAATGAAGAATGAACGATGAAGAATGAACAAGGATCAATGGTCAAGGACGAATGAAAAAGGATCAATGATCAATGAAGTATGAACGATGAAGAATGAACAAGGATCAATGATCAATGATGAATGAACGATGAAGAATGAACAAGGATCAATGATCAATGAAGAATGAACGATGAAGAATGAACAAGGATCAATGATCAATGAAGAATGAACAAGGATTATTGATCAATGAAGAATGAACGATGAAGAATGAACAAGGATCAATGATCAATGAAGAATGAACGATAAAGAATGAACAAGGATCAATGATCAATGAAGAATGAACGATGAAGAATGAAAAAGGATTAATTGTCAATGACGAATGAACGATGAAGAATGAACAAGGATCAATGATCAATGAAGAATGAACAATGAATAATGAACAAGGATCAATGATCAATGAAGAATGAACGATGAAGAATGAACAAGGATCAATGATCAATGACGAATGAACGATGAAGAATGAACAAGGATCAATGATCAATGAAGAATGAACGATGAAGAATGAACAAGGATCAATGCTCAATGACGAATGAACGATGAAGAATGAACAAGGTTCAATGATCAATGAAGAATGAACGATGAAGAATGAACAAGGATCAATGCTCAATGACGAATGAATGATGAAGAATGAACAAGGATCAATGATCAATGAAGAATGAACAAGGATCAATGGTCAATGACGAATGAACGATGAAGAATGAACAAGGATCAATGATCAATGAAGTATGAACAATGAAGAATGAACAAGGATCAATGATCAATGATGAATGAACGATGAAGAATGAAAAAGGATTAATGGTCAATGACGAACGAACGATGAAGATTGAACAAGGATCAATGATCAATGAAGAATGAACGATGAAGAATGAACAAGGATCAGTGCTCAATGACAAATGAACGATGAAGAATGAACAAGGATCAATGATCAATGAAGAATGAACGATGAAGAATGAACAAGGATCAATGATCAATGAAGAATGAAAGATGAAGAATGAATAAGGATCAATGATCAATGAAGAATAAACGATGAAGAATGAACAAGGATCAATGATCAATGACGAATGAACGATGAAGAATGAACAAGGATTATTGATCAATGAAGAATGAACGATGAAGAATGAACAAGGATCAATGATCAATGAAGAATGAACGATGAAGAATGAAAAAGGATCAATGGTCAATGAGGAATGAACGATGAAGAATGAACAAGGATAAATGAAGATTGAATGATGATGAATGAACAAGGATCAATGATCAATGAAGAATGAACGATGAAGAATGAACAAGGTTCAATGATCAATGAAGAATGAACGATAAAGAATGAACAAGGATCAATGCTCAATGACGAATGAACGATGAAGAATGAACAAGGATCAATGATCAATGAAGAATGAACGATGAAGAATGAACAAGGATCAATGGTCAATGACGAATGAACGATGAAGAATGAACAAGGATCAATGATCAATAAAGTATGAACGATGAAGAATGAACAAGGATAAATGAAGATTGAATGATGATGAATGAACAAGGATCAATGATCAATGAAGAATGAACGATGAAGAATGAACAAGTATCAATGATCAATGAAGAATGAACGATGAAGAATGAACAAGGATCAATTATCAATGTCGAATGAACGATGAAGAATGAACAAGGATCAATGATCAATGAAGAATGAACGATGAAGAATGAACAAGGATCAATGATCAATGACGAATGAACGATGAAGAATGAACAAGGATCAATGATCAATGAAGAATAAACGATGAAGAATGAACAAGGATCAATGATCAATGAAGAATGAACGATGAAGAATGAACAAGGATCAATGATCAATGACGAATGAACGATGAAGAATGAACAAGGATCAATGATCAATGAAGAATGAACGATAAAGAATGAACAAGGATCAATGATCAATGAAGAATGAACGATGAAGAATGAAAAAGGATTAATGGTCAATGACGAATTAACGATGAAGAATGAACAAGGATCAATGATCAATGAAGAATGAACGATGAATAATGAACAAGGATCAATGATCAATGAAGAATGAACGATGAAGAATGAACAAGGATCAATGATCAATGACGAATGAACGATGAAGAATGAACAAGGATCAATGATCAATGAAGAATGAACGATGAAGAATGAACAAGGATCAATGCTCAATGACGAATGAACGATGAAGAATGAACAAGGTTCAATAATCAATGAAGAATGAACGGTGAAGAATGAATAAGGATCAATGCTCAATGACGAATGAACGATGAAGAATGAACAAGGATCAATGATCAATGAAGAATGAACAAGGATCAATGGTCAATGACGAATGAACGATGAAGAATGAACAAGGATCAATGATCAATAAAGTATGAACGATGAAGAATGAACAAGGATCAATGATCAATGATAAATGAACGATGAAGAATGAAAAAGGATTAATGGTCAATGACGAATGAACGATGAAGATTGAACAAGGATCAATGATCAATGAAGAATGAACGATGAAGAATGAACAAGGATCAGTGCTCAATGACGAATGAACGATGAAGAATGAACAAGGATCAATGATCAATGAAGAATGAACGATGAAGAATGAACAAGGATAAATGATCAATGAAGAATGAACGATGAAGAATGAACAAGGATCAATGATCAATGAAGAATGAACGATGAAGAATGAACAAGGATCAATGATCAATGAAGAATGAACGATGAAGAATGAACAAGGATCAATGATCAATGACGAATGAACGATGAAGAATGAACAAGGTTCAATGATCAATGAAGAATGAACGATGAAGAATGAAAAAGGATGAATGGTCAATAACGAATGAACGATGAAGAATGAACAAGGATAAATGAAGATTGAATGATGATGAATGAACAAGGATCAATGATCAATGAAGAATGAACGATGAAGAATGAACAAGGATCAATTATCAATGTCGAATGAACGATGAAGAATGAACAAGGATCAATGATCAATGAAGAATGAACGATGAAGAATGAACAAGGATCAATGATCAATGACGAATGAACGATGAAGAATGAACAAGGATCAATGATCAATGAAGAATAAACGATGAAGAATGAACAAGGATCAATGATCAATGAAGAATGAACGATGAAGAATGAACAAGGATCAATGATCAATGACGAATGAACGATGAAGAATGAACAAGGATCAATGATCATTGAAGAATGAACGATGAAGAATGAACAAGGATCAATGGTCAATGACGAATGAACGATGAAGAATGAACAAGGATCAATGATCAATGAAGAATGAACGATGAAGAATGATCCAGGATCAATGCTCAATGACGAATGAACGATGAAGAATGAACAAGGATCAATGATCAATGAAGAATGAACGATAAAGAATGAACAAGGATCAATGATCAATGAAGAATGAACGATGAAGAATGAAAAAGGATTAATGGTCAATGACGAATTAACGATGAAGAATGAACAAGGATCAATGATCAATGAAGAATGAACGATGAATAATGAACAAGGATCAATGATCAATGAAGAATGAACGATGAAGAATGAACAAGGATCAATGATCAATGACGAATGAACGATGAAGAATGAACAAGGATCAATGATCAATGAAGAATGAACGATGAAGAATGAACATGGATCAATGCTCAATGACGAATGAACGATGAAGAATGAACAAGGTTCAATGATCAATGAAGAATGAACGGTGAAGAATGAATAAGGATCAATGCTCAATGACGAATGAACGATGAAGAATGAACAAGGATCAATGATCAATGAAGAATGAACAAGGATCAATGGTCAATGACGAATGAACGATGAAGAATGAACAAGGATCAATGATCAATAAAGTATGAACGATGAAGAATGAACAAGGATCAATGATCAATGATGAATGAACGATGAAGAATGAAAAAGGATTAATGGTCAATGACGAATGAACGATGAAGATTGAACAAGGATCAATGATCAATGAAGAATGAACGATGAAGAATGAACAAGGATCAGTGCTCAATGACGAATGAACGATGAAGAATGAACAAGGATCAATGATCAATGAAGAATGAACGATGAAGAATGAACAAGGATCAATGATCAATGAAGAATGAACGATGAAGAATGAACAAGGATCAATGATCAATGAAGAATGAACGATGAAGAATGAACAAGGATCAATGATCAATGAAGAATGAACGATGAAGAATGAACAAGGATCAATGATCAATGACGAATGAACGATGAAGAATGAACAAGGTTCAATGATCAATGAAGAATGAACGATGAAGAATGAAAAAGGATGAATGGTCAATGAAGAATGAACGATGAAGAATGAACAAGGATCAATGCTCAATGACGAATGAACGATGAAGAATGAACAAGGTTCAATAATCAATGAAGAATGAACGGTGAAGAATGAATAAGGATCAATGCTCAATGACGAATGAACGATGAAGAATGAACAAGGATCAATGATCAATGAAGAATGAACAAGGATCAATGGTCAATGACGAATGAACGATGAAGAATGAACAAGGATCAATGATCAATAAAGTATGAACGATGAAGAATGAACAAGGATCAATGATCAATGATGAATGAACGATGAAGAATGAAAAAGGATTAATGGTCAATGACGAATGAACGATGAAGATTGAACAAGGATCAATGATCAATGAAGAATGAACGATGAAGAATGAACAAGGATCAGTGCTCAATGACGAATGAACGATGAAGAATGAACAAGGATCAATGATCAATGAAGAATGAACGATGAAGAATGAACAAGGATAAATGATCAAAGAAGAATGAACGATGAAGAATGAACAAGGATCAATGATCAATGAAGAATGAACGATGAAGAATGAACAAGGATCAATGATCAATGAAGAATGAACGATGAAGAATGAACAAGGATCAATGATCAATGACGAATGAACGATGAAGAATGAACAAGGTTCAATGATCAATGAAGAATGAACGATGAAGAATGAAAAAGGATGAATGGTCAATAACGAATGAACGATGAAGAATGAACAAGGATAAATGAAGATTGAATGATGATGAATGAACAAGGATCAATGATCAATGAAGAATGAACGATGAAGAATGAACAAGGATCAATTATCAATGTCGAATGAACGATGAAGAATGAACAAGGATCAATGATCAATGAAGAATGAACGATGAAGAATGAACAAGGATCAATGATCAATGACGAATGAACGATGAAGAATGAACAAGGATCAATGATCAATGAAGAATAAACGATGAAGAATGAACAAGGATCAATGATCAATGAAGAATGAACGATGAAGAATGAACAAGGATCAATGATCAATGACGAATGAACGATGAAGAATGAACAAGGATCAATGATCATTGAAGAATGAACGATGAAGAATGAACAAGGATCAATGGTCAATGACGAATGAACGATGAAGAATGAACAAGGATCAATGATCAATGAAGAATGAACGATGAAGAATGATCCAGGATCAATGCTCAATGACGAATGAACGATGAAGAATGAACAAGGATCAATGATCAATGAAGAATGAACGATAAAGAATGAACAAGGATCAATGATCAATGAAGAATGAACGATGAAGAATGAAAAAGGATTAATGGTCAATGACGAATTAACGATGAAGAATGAACAAGGATCAATGATCAATGAAGAATGAACGATGAATAATGAACAAGGATCAATGATCAATGAAGAATGAACGATGAAGAATGAACAAGGATCAATGATCAATGACGAATGAACGATGAAGAATGAACAAGGATCAATGATCAATGAAGAATGAACGATGAAGAATGAACATGGATCAATGCTCAATGACGAATGAACGATGAAGAATGAACAAGGTTCAATGATCAATGAAGAATGAACGGTGAAGAATGAATAAGGATCAATGCTCAATGACGAATGAACGATGAAGAATGAACAAGGATCAATGATCAATGAAGAATGAACAAGGATCAATGGTCAATGACGAATGAACGATGAAGAATGAACAAGGATCAATGATCAATAAAGTATGAACGATGAAGAATGAACAAGGATCAATGATCAATGATGAATGAACGATGAAGAATGAAAAAGGATTAATGGTCAATGACGAATGAACGATGAAGATTGAACAAGGATCAATGATCAATGAAGAATGAACGATGAAGAATGAACAAGGATCAGTGCTCAATGACGAATGAACGATGAAGAATGAACAAGGATCAATGATCAATGAAGAATGAACGATGAAGAATGAACAAGGATCAATGATCAATGAAGAATGAACGATGAAGAATGAACAAGGATCAATGATCAATGAAGAATGAACGATGAAGAATGAACAAGGATCAATGATCAATGAAGAATGAACGATGAAGAATGAACAAGGATCAATGATCAATGACGAATGAACGATGAAGAATGAACAAGGTTCAATGATCAATGAAGAATGAACGATGAAGAATGAAAAAGGATGAATGGTCAATGACGAATGAACGATGAAGAATGAACAAGGATAAATGAAGATTGAATGATGATGAATGAACAAGGATCAATGATCAATGAAGAATGAACGATGAAGAATGAACAAGTATCAATGATCAATGAAGAATGAACGATGAAGAATGAACAAGGATCAATTATCAATGTCGAATGAACGATGAAGAATGAACAAGGATCAATGATCAATGAAGAATGAACGATGAAGAATGAACAAGGATCAATGATCAATGACGAATGAACGATGAAGAATGAACAAGGATCAATGATCAATGAAGAATAAACGATGAAGAATGAACAAGGATCAATGATCAATGAAGAATGAACGATGAAGAATGAACAAGGATCAATGATCAATGACGAATGAACGATGAAGAATGAACAAGGATCAATGATCAATGAAGAATGAACGATGAAGAATGAACAAGGATCAATGGTCAATGACGAATGAACGATGAAGAATGAACAAGGATCAATGATCAATGAAGAATGAACGACGAAGAATGAACCAGGATCAATGCTCAATGACGAATGAACGATGAAGAATGAACAAGGATCAATGATCAATGAAGAATGAACGATAAAGAATGAACAAGGATCAATGATCAATGAAGAATGAACGATGAAGAATGAAAAAGGATTAATGGTCAATGACGAATTAACGATGAAGAATGAACAAGGATCAATGATCAATGAAGAATGAACGATGAATAATGAACAAGGATCAATGATCAATGAAGAATGAACGATGAAGAATGAACAAGGATCAATGATCAATGACGAATGAACGATGAAGAATGAACAAGGATCAATGATCAATGAAGAATGAACGATGAAGAATGAACAAGGATCAATGGTCAATGACGAATGAACGATGAAGAATGAACAAGGATCAATGATCAATAAAGTATGAACGATGAAGAATGAACAAGGATCAATGATCAATGATGAATGAACGATGAAGAATGAAAAAGGATTAATGGTCAATGACGAATGAACGATGAAGATTGAACAAGGATCAATGATCAATGAAGAATGAACGATGAAGAATGAACAAGGATCAGTGCTCAATGACGAATGAACGATGAAGAATGAACAAGGTTCAATGATCAATGAAGAATGAACGATGAAGAATGAACAAGGATCAATGCTCAATGACGAATGAATGATGAAGAATGAACAAGGATCAATGATCAATGAAGAATGAACAAGGATCAATGGTCAATGACGAATGAACGATGAAGAATGAACAAGGATCAATGATCAATGAAGTATGAACAATGAAGAATGAACAAGGATCAATGATCAATGATGAATGAACGATGAAGAATGAAAAAGGATTAATGGTCAATGACGAACGAACGATGAAGATTGAAAAAGGATCAATGATCAATGAAGAATGAACGATGAAGAATGAACAAGGATCAGTGCTCAATGACGAATGAACGATGAAGAATGAACAAAGATCAATGATCAATGAAGAATGAACGATGAAGAATGAACAAGGATCAATGATCAATGAAGAATGAACGATGAAGAATGAACAAGGATCAATGATCAATGAAGAATAAACGATGAAGAATGAACAAGGATCAATGATCAATGACGAATGAACGATGAAGAATGAACAAGGATTATTGATCAATGAAGAATGAACGATGAAGAATGAACAAGGATCAATGATCAATGAAGAATGAACGATGAAGAATGAAAAAGGATCAATGGTCAATGAGGAATGAACGATGAAAAATGAACAAGGATAAATGAAGATTGAATGATGGTGAATGAACAAGGATCAATGATCAATGAAGAACGAACGATGAAGAATGAACAAGGTTCAATGATCAATGAAGAATGAACGATGAAGAATGAACAAGGATCAATGCTCAATGACGAATGAACGATGAAGAATGAACAAGGATCAATGATCAATGAAGAATGAACGATAAAGAATGAACAAGGATCAATGGTCAATGACGAATGAACGATGAAGAATGAACAAGGATCAATGATCAATAAAGTATGAACGATGAAGAATGAACAAGGATCAATGATCAATGATGAATGAACGATGAAGAATGAAAAAGGATTAATGGTCAATGACGAATGAACGATGAAGATTGAACAAGGATCAATGATCAATGAAGAATGAACGATGAAGAATGAACAAGGATCAGTGCTCAATGACGAATGAACGATGAAGAATGAGCAAGGATCAATGATCAATGAAGAATGAACGATGAAGAATGAACAAGGATCAATGATCAATGAAGAATGAACGATGAAGAATGAACAAGATTCAATGATCAATGACGAATGAACGATGAAGAATGAACAAGGATCAATGATCAATGAAGAATGAACGATGAAGAATGAAAAAGGATCAATGGTCAATGACGAATGAACGATGAAGAATGAATAAGGATAAATGAAGATTGAATGATGATGAATGAACAAGGATCAATGATCAATGAAGAATGAACGATGAAGAATAAACAAGTATCAATGATCAATGAAGAATGAACGATGAAGAATGAACAAGGATCAATTATCAATGACGAATGAACGATGAAGAATGAACAAGGATCAATGATCAATGAAGAATGAACGATGAAGAATGAACAAGGATCAATGATCAATGAAGAATGAACGATGAAGAATGAACAAGGATCAATGATCAATGAAGAATGAACGATGAAGAATGAACAAGGATCAGTGCTCAATGACGAATGAACGATGAAGAATGAACAAGGTTCAATGATCAATGAAGAATGAACGATGAAGAATGAACAAGGATCAATGCTCAATGACGAATGAATGATGAAGAATGAACAAGGATCAATGATCAATGAAGAATGAACAAGGATCAATTGTCAATGACGAATGAACGATGAAGAATGAACAAGGATCAATGATCAATGAAATATGAACAATGAAGAATGAACAACGATCAATGATCAATGATGAATGAACGATGAAGAATGAAAAAGGATTAATGGTCAATGACGAACGAACGATGAAGATTGAACAAGGATCAATGATCAATGAAGAATGAACGATGAAGAATGAACAAGGATCAGTGCTCAATGACGAATGAACGATGAAGAATGAACAAGGATCAATGATCAATGAAGAATGAACGATGAAGAATGAACAAGGATCAATGATCAATGAAGAATGAACGATGAAGAATGAACAAGGATCAATGATCAATGAAGAATAAACGATGAAGAATGAACAAGGATCAATGATCAATGACGAATGAACGATGAAGAATGAACAAGGATTATTGATCAATGAAGAATGAACGATGAAGAATGAACAAGGATCAATGATCAATGAAGAATGAACGATGAAGAATGAAAAAGGATCAATGGTCAATGAGGAATGAACGATGAAGAATGAACAAGGATAAATGAAGATTGAATGATGATGAATGAACAAGGATCAATGATCAATGAAGAATGAACGATGAAGAATGAACAAGGTTCAATGATCAATGAAGAATGAACGATGAAGAATGAACAAGGATCAATGCTCAATGACGAATGAACGATGAAGAATGAACAAGGATCAATGATCAATGAAGAATGAACGATGAAGAATGAACAAGGATCAATGGTCAATGACGAATGAACGATGAAGAATGAACAAGGATCAATGATCAATAAAGTATGAACGATGAAGAATGAACAAGGATCAATGATCAATGATGAATGAACGATGAAGAATGAAAAAGGATTAATGGTCAATGACGAATGAACGATGAAGATTGAACAAGGATCAATGATCAATGAAGAATGAACGATGAAGAATGAACAAGGATCAGTGCTCAATGACGAATGAACGATGAAGAATGAACAAGGATCAATGATCAATGAAGAATGAACGATGAAGAATGAACAAGGATCAATGATCAAAGAAGAATGAACGATGAAGAATGAACAAGGATCAATGATCAATGACGAATGAACGATGAAGAATGAACAAGGATCAATGATCAATGAAGAATGAACGATGAAGAATAAAAAAGGATCAATGGTCAATGACGAATGAACGATGAAGAATGAACAAGGATAAATGAAGATTGAATGATGATGAATGAACAAGGATCAATGATCAATGAAGAATGAACGATGAAGAATGAACAAGTATCAATGATCAATGAAGAATGAACGATGAAGAATGAACAAGGATCAATTATCAATGACGAATGAACGATGAAGAATGAACAAGGATCAATGATCAATGAAGAATGAACGATGAAGAATGAACAAGGATCAATGATCAATGAAGAATGAACGATGAAGAATGAACAAGGATCAATGATCAATGAAGAATGAACGATGAAGAATGAACAAGGATCAATGATCAATGACGAATGAACGATGAAGAATGAACAAGGATCAATGATCAATGAAGAATAAACGATGAAGAATGAACAAGGATCAATGATCAATGAAGAATGAACGATGAAGAATGAACAAGGATCAATGATCAATGACGAATGAACGATGAAGAATGAACAAGGATCAATGATCAATGAAGAATGAACGATGAAGAATGAACAAGGATCAATGGTCAATGACGAATGAACGCTGAAGAATGAACAAGGATGAATGATCAATGAAGAATGAACGATGAAGAATGAACCAGGATCAATGCTCAATGACGAATGAACGATGAAGAATGAACAAGGATCAATGATCAATGAAGAATGAACGATAAAGAATGAACAAGGATCAATGATCAATGAAGAATGAACGATGAGGAATGAAAAAGGATTAATGGTCAATGACGAATGAACGATGAAGAATGAACAAGGATCAATGATCAATGAAGAATGAACGATGAATAATGAACAAGGATCAATGATCAATGAAGAATGAACGATGAAGAATGAACAAGGATCAATGATCAATGAAGAATGAACGATGAAGAATGAACAAGGATCAATGCTCAATGAAGAATGAACGATGAAGAATGAACAAGGTTCAATGATCAATGAAGAATGAACGATGAAGAATGAACAAGGATCAATGCTCAATGACGAATGAACGATGAAGAATGAACAAGGATCAATGATCAATGAAGAATGAACGATGAAGAATGAACTAGGATCAATGGTCAATGACGAATGAACGATGAAGAATGAACAAGGATCAATGATCAATAAAGTATGAACGATGAAGAATGAACAAGGATCAATGATCAATGATGAATGAACGATGAAGAATGAAAAAGGATTAATGGTCAATGACGAATGAACGATGAAGATTGAACAAGGATCAATGATCAATGAAGAGTGAACGATGAAGAATGAACAAGGATCAGTGCTCAATGACGAATAAACGATGAAGAATGAACAAGGATCAATGATCAATGAAGAATGAACGATGAAGAATGAACAAGGATCAATGATCAATGAAGAATGAACGATGAAGAATGAACAAGGATCAATGATCAATGACGAATGAACGATGAAGAATGAACAAGGATTAATGATCAATGAAGAATAAACGATGAAGAATGAACAAGGATCAATGATCAATGAAGAATGAACGATGAAGAATGAACAAGGATCAATGATCAATGACGAATGAACGATGAAGAATGAACAAGGATCAATGATCAATGAAGAATGAACGATGAAGAATGAACAAGGATCAATGGTCAATGACGAATGAACGATGAAGAATGAACAAGGATCAATGATCAATGAAGAATGAACGATGAAGAATGAAAAAGGATCAATGGTCAATGAGGAATGAACGATGAAGAATGAACAAGGATAAATGAAGATTGAATGATGATGAATGAACAAGGATCAATGATCAATGAAGAATGAACGATGAAGAATGAACAAGGTTCAATGATCAATGAAGAATGAACGATGAAGAATGAACAAGGATCAATGCTCAATGACGAATGAACGATGAAGAATGAACAAGGATCAATGATCAATGAAGAATGAACGATGAAGAATGAACAAGGATCAATGGTCAATGACGAATGAACGATGAAGAATGAACAAGGATCAATGATCAATAAAGTATGAACGATGAAGAATGAACAAGGATCAATGATCAATGATGAATGAACGATGAAGAATGAAAAAGGATTAATGGTCAATGACGAATGAACGATGAAGATTGAACAAGGATCAATGATCAATGAAGAATGAACGATGAAGAATGAACAAGGATCAGTGCTCAATGACGAATGAACGATGAAGAATGAACAAGGATCAATGATCAATGAAGAATGAACGATGAAGAATGAACAAGGATCAATGATCAATGAAGAATGAACGATGAAGAATGAACAAGGATCAATGATCAATGACGAATGAACGATGAAGAATGAACAAGGATCAATGATCAATGAAGAATGAACGATGAAGAATGAAAAAGGATCAATGGTCAATGACGAATGAACGATGAAGAATGAACAAGGATAAATGAAGATTGAATGATGATGAATGAACAAGGATCAATGATCAATGAAGAATGAACGATGAAGAATGAACAAGTATCAATGATCAATGAAGAATGAACGATGAAGAATGAACAGGGATCAATTATCAATGACGAATGAACGATGAAGAATGAACAAGGATCAATGATCAATGAAGAATGAACGATGAAGAATGAACTAGGATCAATGGTCAATGACGAATGAACGATGAAGAATGAACAAGGATCAATGATCAATAAAGTATGAACGATGAAGAATGAACAAGGATCAATGATCAATGATGAATGAACGATGAAGAATGAAAAAGGATTAATGGTCAATGACGAATGAACGATGAAGATTGAACAAGGATCAATGATCAATGAAGAGTGAACGATGAAGAATGAACAAGGATCAGTGCTCAATGACGAATAAACGATGAAGAATGAACAAGGATCAATGATCAATGAAGAATGAACGATGAAGAATGAACAAGGATCAATGATCAATGAAGAATGAACGATGAAGAATGAACAAGGATCAATGATCAATGACGAATGAACGATGAAGAATGAACAAGGATTAATGATCAATGAAGAATAAACGATGAAGAATGAACAAGGATCAATGATCAATGAAGAATGAACGATGAAGAATGAACAAGGATCAATGATCAATGACGAATGAACGATGAAGAATGAACAAGGATCAATGATCAATGAAGAATGAACGATGAAGAATGAACAAGGATCAATGGTCAATGACGAATGAACGATGAAGAATGAACAAGGATCAATGATCAATAAAGAATGAACGATGAAGAATGAAAAAGGATCAATGGTCAATGAGGAATGAACGATGAAGAATGAACAAGGATAAATGAAGATTGAATGATGATGAATGAACAAGGATCAATGATCAATGAAGAATGAACGATGAAGAATGAACAAGGTTCAATGATCAATGAAGAATGAACGATGAAGAATGAACAAGGATCAATGCTCAAGGACGAATGAACGATGAAGAATGAACAAGGATCAATGGTCAATGACGAATGAACGATGAAGAATGAACAAGGATCAATGATCAATAAAGTATGAACGATGAAGAATGAACAAGGATCAATGATCAATGATGAATGAACGATGAAGAATGAAAAAGGATTAATGGTCAATGACGAATGAACGATGAAGATTGAACAAGGATCAATGATCAATGAAGAATGAACGATGAAGAATGAACAAGGATCAGTGCTCAATGACGAATGAACGATGAAGAATGAACAAGGATCAATGATCAATGAAGAATGAACGATGAAGAATGAACAAGGATCAATGATCAATGAAGAATGAACGATGAAGAATGAACAAGGATCAATGATCAATGACGAATGAACGATGAAGAATGAACAAGGATCAATGATCAATGAAGAATGAACGATGAAGAATGAAAAAGGATCAATGGTCAATGACGAATGAACGATGAAGAATGAACAAGGATAAATGAAGATTGAATGATGATGAATGAACAAGGATCAATGATCAATGAAGAATGAACGATGAAGAATGAACAAGTATCAATGATCAATGAAGAATGAACGATGAAGAATGAACAGGGATCAATTATCAATGACGAATGAACGATGAAGAATGAACAAGGATCAATGATCAATGAAGAATGAACGATGAAGAATGAACAAGGATCAATGATCAATGAAGAATGAACGATGAAGAATGAACAAGGATCAATGATCAATGAAGAATGAACGATGAAGAATGAACAAGGATCAATGATCAATGACGAATGAACGATGAAGAATGAACAAGGATCAATGATCAATGAAGAATAAACGATGAAGAATGAACAAGGATCAATGATCAATGAAGAATGAACGATGAAGAATGAACAAGGATCAATGATCAATGACGAATGAACGATGAAGAATGAACAAGGATCAATGATCAATGAAGAATGAACGATGAAGAATGAACAAGGATCAGTGGTCAATGACGAATGAACGATGAAGAATGAACAAGGATCAATGATCAATGAAGAATGAACGATGAAGAATGAACCAGGATCAATGCTCAATGACGAATGAACGATGAAGAATGAACAAGGATCAATGATCAATGAAGAATGAACGATAAAGAATGAACAAGGATCAATGATCAATGAAGAATGAACGATGAGGAATGAAAAAGGATTAATGGTCAATGACGAATGAACGATGAAGAATGAACAAGGATCAATGATCAATGAAGAATGAACGATGAATAATGAACAAGGATCAATGATCAATGAAGAATGAACGATGAAGAATGAACAAGGATCAATGATCAATGATGAATGAACGATGAAGAATGAACAAGGATCAATGATCAATGAAGAATGAACGATGAAGAATGAACAAGGATCAATGCTCAATGACGAATGAACGATGAAGAATGAACAAGGTTCAATGATCAATGAAGAATGAACGATGAAGAATGAACAAGGATCAATGCTCAATGACGAATGAACGATGAAGAATGAACAAGGATCAATGATCAATGAAGAATGAACGATGAAGAATGAACTAGGATCAATGGTCAATGACAAATGAACGATGAAGAATGAACAAGGATCAATGATCAATAAAGTATGAACGATGAAGAATGAACAAGGATCAATGATCAATGATGAATGAACGATGAAGAATGAAAAAGGATTAATGGTCAATGACGAATGAACGATGAAGATTGAACAAGGATCAATGATCAATGAAGAGTGAACGATGAAGAATGAACAAGGATCAGTGCTCAATGACGAATGAACGATGAAGAATGAACAAGGATCAATGATCAATGAAGAATGAACGATGAAGAATGAACAAGGATCAATGATCAATGAAGAATGAACGATGAAGAATGAACAAGGATCAATGATCAATGACGAATGAACGATGAAGAATGAACAAGGATTAATGATCAATGAAGAATAAACGATGAAGAATGAACAAGGATCAATGATCAATGAAGAATGAACGATGAAGAATGAACAAGGATCAATGATCAATGACGAATGAACGATGAAGAATGAACAAGGATCAATGATCAATGAAGAATGAACGATGAAGAATGAACAAGGATCAATGGTCAATGACGAATGAACGATGAAGAATGAACAAGGATCAATGATCAATAAAGAATGAACGATGAAGAATGAAAAAGGATCAATGGTCAATGAGGAATGAACGATGAAGAATGAACAAGGATAAATGAAGATTGAATGATGATGAATGAACAAGGATCAATGATCAATGAAGAATGAACGATGAAGAATGAACAAGGTTCAATGATCAATGAAGAATGAACGATGAAGAATGAACAAGGATCAATGCTCAAGGACGAATGAACGATGAAGAATGAACAAGGATCAATGGTCAATGACGAATGAACGATGAAGAATGAACAAGGATCAATGATCAATAAAGTATGAACGATGAAGAATGAACAAGGATCAATGATCAATGATGAATGAACGATGAAGAATGAAAAAGGATTAATGGTCAATGACGAATGAACGATGAAGATTGAACAAGGATCAATGATCAATGAAGAATGAACGATGAAGAATGAACAAGGATCAGTGCTCAATGACGAATGAACGATGAAGAATGAACAAGGATCAATGATCAATGAAGAATGAACGATGAAGAATGAACAAGGATCAATGATCAATGACGAATGAACGATGAAGAATGAACAAGGATCAATGATCAATGAAGAATAAACGATGAAGAATGAACAAGGATCAATGATCAATGAAGAATGAACGATGAAGAATGAACAAGGATCAATGATCAATGACGAATGAACGATGAAGAATGAACAAGGATCAATGATCAATGAAGAATGAACGATGAAGAATGAACAAGGATCAGTGGTCAATGACGAATGAACGATGAAGAATGAACAAGGATCAATGATCAATGAAGAATGAACGATGAAGAATGAACCAGGATCAATGCTCAATGACGAATGAACGATGAAGAATGAACAAGGATCAATGATCAATGAAGAATGAACGATAAAGAATGAACAAGGATCAATGATCAATGAAGAATGAACGATGAGGAATGAAAAAGGATTAATGGTCAATGACGAATGAACGATGAAGAATGAACAAGGATCAATGATCAATGAAGAATGAACGATGAATAATGAACAAGGATCAATGATCAATGAAGAATGAACGATGAAGAATGAACAAGGATCAATGATCAATGATGAATGAACGATGAAGAATGAACAAGGATCAATGATCAATGAAGAATGAACGATGAAGAATGAACAAGGATCAATGCTCAATGACGAATGAACGATGAAGAATGAACAAGGTTCAATGATCAATGAAGAATGAACGATGAAGAATGAACAAGGATCAATGCTCAATGACGAATGAACGATGAAGAATGAACAAGGATCAATGATCAATGAAGAATGAACGATGAAGAATGAACTAGGATCAATGGTCAATGACAAATGAACGATGAAGAATGAACAAGGATCAATGATCAATAAAGTATGAACGATGAAGAATGAACAAGGATCAATGATCAATGATGAATGAACGATGAAGAATGAAAAAGGATTAATGGTCAATGACGAATGAACGATGAAGATTGAACAAGGATCAATGATCAATGAAGAGTGAACGATGAAGAATGAACAAGGATCAGTGCTCAATGACGAATGAACGATGAAGAATGAACAAGGATCAATGATCAATGAAGAATGAACGATGAAGAATGAACAAGGATCAATGATCAATGAAGAATGAACGATGAAGAATGAACAAGGATCAATGATCAATGACGAATGAACGATGAAGAATGAACAAGGATTAATGATCAATGAAGAATAAACGATGAAGAATGAACAAGGATCAATGATCAATGAAGAATGAACGATGAAGAATGAACAAGGATCAATGATCAATGACGAATGAACGATGAAGAATGAACAAGGATCAATGATCAATGAAGAATGAACGATGAAGAATGAACAAGGATCAATGGTCAATGACGAATGAACGATGAAGAATGAACAAGGATCAATGATCAATAAAGAATGAACGATGAAGAATGAAAAAGGATCAATGGTCAATGAGGAATGAACGATGAAGAATGAACAAGGATAAATGAAGATTGAATGATGATGAATGAACAAGGATCAATGATCAATGAAGAATGAACGATGAAGAATGAACAAGGTTCAATGATCAATGAAGAATGAACGATGAAGAATGAACAAGGATCAATGCTCAAGGACGAATGAACGATGAAGAATGAACAAGGATCAATGGTCAATGACGAATGAACGATGAAGAATGAACAAGGATCAATGATCAATAAAGTATGAACGATGAAGAATGAACAAGGATCAATGATCAATGATGAATGAACGATGAAGAATGAAAAAGGATTAATGGTCAATGACGAATGAACGATGAAGATTGAACAAGGATCAATGATCAATGAAGAATGAACGATGAAGAATGAACAAGGATCAGTGCTCAATGACGAATGAACGATGAAGAATGAACAAGGATCAATGATCAATGAAGAATGAACGATGAAGAATGAACAAGGATCAATGATCAATGAAGAATGAACGATGAAGAATGAACAAGGATCAATGATCAATGACGAATGAACGATGAAGAATGAACAAGGATCAATGATCAATGAAGAATGAACGATGAAGAATGAAAAAGGATCAATGGTCAATGACGAATGAACGATGAAGAATGAACAAGGATAAATGAAGATTGAATGATGATGAATGAACAAGGATCAATGATCAATGAAGAATGAACGATGAAGAATGAACAAGTATCAATGATCAATGAAGAATGAACGATGAAGAATGAACAGGGATCAATTATCAATGACGAATGAACGATGAAGAATGAACAAGGATCAATGATCAATGAAGAATGAACGATGAAGAATGAACAAGGATCAATGATCAATGAAGAATGAACGATGAAGAATGAACAAGGATCAATGATCAATGAAGAATGAACGATGAAGAATGAACAAGGATCAATGATCAATGACGAATGAACGATGAAGAATGAACAAGGATCAATGATCAATGAAGAATAAACGATGAAGAATGAACAAGGATCAATGATCAATGAAGAATGAACGATGAAGAATGAACAAGGATCAATGATCAATGACGAATGAACGATGAAGAATGAACAAGGATCAATGATCAATGAAGAATGAACGATGAAGAATGAACAAGGATCAGTGGTCAATGACGAATGAACGATGAAGAATGAACAAGGATCAATGATCAATGAAGAATGAACGATGAAGAATGAACCAGGATCAATGCTCAATGACGAATGAACGATGAAGAATGAACAAGGATCAATGATCAATGAAGAATGAACGATAAAGAATGAACAAGGATCAATGATCAATGAAGAATGAACGATGAGGAATGAAAAAGGATTAATGGTCAATGACGAATGAACGATGAAGAATGAACAAGGATCAATGATCAATGAAGAATGAACGATGAATAATGAACAAGGATCAATGATCAATGAAGAATGAACGATGAAGAATGAACAAGGATCAATGATCAATGATGAATGAACGATGAAGAATGAACAAGGATCAATGATCAATGAAGAATGAACGATGAAGAATGAACAAGGATCAATGCTCAATGACGAATGAACGATGAAGAATGAACAAGGTTCAATGATCAATGAAGAATGAACGATGAAGAATGAACAAGGATCAATGCTCAATGACGAATGAACGATGAAGAATGAACAAGGATCAATGATCAATGAAGAATGAACGATGAAGAATGAACTAGGATCAATGGTCAATGACAAATGAACGATGAAGAATGAACAAGGATCAATGATCAATAAAGTATGAACGATGAAGAATGAACAAGGATCAATGATCAATGATGAATGAACGATGAAGAATGAAAAAGGATTAATGGTCAATGACGAATGAACGATGAAGATTGAACAAGGATCAATGATCAATGAAGAGTGAACGATGAAGAATGAACAAGGATCAGTGCTCAATGACGAATGAACGATGAAGAATGAACAAGGATCAATGATCAATGAAGAATGAACGATGAAGAATGAACAAGGATCAATGATCAATGAAGAATGAACGATGAAGAATGAACAAGGATCAATGATCAATGACGAACGAACGATGAAGAATGAACAAGGATCAATGATCAATGAAGAATAAACGATGAAGAATGAACAAGGATCAATGATCAATGAAGAATGAACGATGAAGAATGAATAAGGATCAATGATCAATGACGAATGAACGATGAAGAATGAACAAGGATCAATGATCAATGAAGAATGAACGATGAAGAATGAACAAGGATCAATGGTCAATGACGAATGAACGATGAAGAATGAACAAGGATCAATGATCAATGAAGAATGAACGATGAAGAATGAACCAGGATCAATGCTCAATGACGAATGAACGATGAAGAATGAACAAGGATCAATGATCAATGAAGAATGAACGATAAAGAATGAACAAGGATCAATGATCAATGAAGAATGAACGATGAAGAATGAAAAAGGATTAATGGTCAATGACGAATTAACGATGAAGAATGAACAAGGATCAATGATCAATGAAGAATGAACGATGAATAATGAACAAGGATCAATGATCAATGAAAAATGAACGATGAAGAATGAACAAGGATCAATGATCAATGACGAATGAACGATGAAGAATGAACAAGGATCAATGATCAATGAAGAATGAACGATGAAGAATGAACAAGGATCAATGCTCAATGACGAATGAACGATGAAGAATGAACAAGGATCAATGATCAATGAAGAATGAACGATGAAGAATGAACAAGGATCAATGCTCAATGACGAATGAACGATGAAGAATGAACAAGGATCAATGATCAATGAAGAATGAACAAGGATCAATGGTCAATGACGAATGAACGATGAAGAATGAACAAGGATCAATGATCAATAAAGTATGAACGATGAAGAATGAACAAGGATCAATGATCAATGATGAATGAACGATGAAGAATGAAAAAGGATTAATGGTCAATGACGAATGAACGATGAAGATTGAACAAGGATCAATGATCAATGAAGAATGAACGATGAAGAATGAACAAGGATCAGTGCTCAGTGACGAATGAACGATGAAGAATGAACAAGGTTCAATGATCAATGAAGAATGAACGATGAAGAATGAACAAGGATCAATGCTCAATGACGAATGAATGATGAAGAATGAACAAGGATCAATGATCAATGAAGAATGAACAAGGATCAATGGTCAATGACGAATGAACGATGAAGAATGAACAAGGATCAATGATCAATGAAGAATGAACGATGAAGAATGAACAAGGATCAATGATCAATGACGAATGAACGATGAAGAATGAACAAGGATCAATGATCAATGAAGAATGAACGATGAAGAATGAACAAGGATCAATGGTCAATGACGAATGAACGATGAAGAATGAACAAGGATCAATGATCAATGAAGAATGAACGATGAAGAATGAACCAGGATCAATGCTCAATGACGAATGAACGATGAAGAATGAACAAGGATCAATGATCAATGAAGAATGAACGATAAAGAATGAACAAGGATCAATGATCAATGAAGAATGAACGATGAAGAATGAAAAAGGATTAATGGTCAATGACGAATGAACGATGAAGAATGAACAAGGATCAATGATCAATGAAGAATGAACGATGAATAATGAACAAGGATCAATGATCAATGAAGAATGAACGATGAAGAATGAACAAGGATCAATGATCAATGATGAATGAACGATGAAGAATGAACAAGGATCAATGATCAATGATGAATGAACGATGAAGAATGAACAAGGATCAATGATCAATGAAGAATGAACGATGAAGAATGAACAAGGATCAATGCTCAATGACGAATGAACGATGAAGAATGAACAAGATTCAATGATCAATGAAGAATGAACGATGAAGAATGAACAAGGATCAATGCTCAATGATGAATGAACGATGAAGAATGAACAAGGATCAATGATCAATGAAGAATGAACGATGAAGAATGAACTAGGATCAATGGTCAATGACGAATGAACGATGAAGAATGAACAAGGATCAATGATCAATAAAGTATGAACGATGAAGAATGAACAAGGATCAATGATCAATGATGAATGAACGATGAAGAATGAAAAAGGATTAATGGTCAATGACGAATGAACGATGAAGATTGAACAAGGATCAATGATCAATGAAGAATGAACGATGAAGAATGAACAAGGATCAATGCTCAATGACGAATGAACGATGAAGAATGAACAAGGATCAATGATCAATGAAGAATGAACGATGAAGAATGAACTAGGATCAATGGTCAATGACAAATGAACGATGAAGAATGAACAAGGATCAATGATCAATAAAGTATGAACGATGAAGAATGAACAAGGATCAATGATCAATGATGAATGAACGATGAAGAATGAAAAAGGATTAATGGTCAATGACGAATGAACGATGAAGATTGAACAAGGATCAATGATCAATGAAGAGTGAACGATGAAGAATGAACAAGGATCAGTGCTCAATGACGAATGAACGATGAAGAATGAACAAGGATCAATGATCAATGAAGAATGAACGATGAAGAATGAACAAGGATCAATGATCAATGAAGAATGAACGATGAAGAATGAACAAGGATCAATGATCAATGACGAACGAACGATGAAGAATGAACAAGGATCAATGATCAATGAAGAATAAACGATGAAGAATGAACAAGGATCAATGATCAATGAAGAATGAACGATGAAGAATGAACAAGGATCAATGATCAATGACGAATGAACGATGAAGAATGAACAAGGATCAATGATCAATGAAGAATGAACGATGAAGAATGAACAAGGATCAATGGTCAATGACGAATGAACGATGAAGAATGAACAAGGATCAATGATCAATGAAGAATGAACGATGAAGAATGAACCAGGATCAATGCTCAATGACGAATGAACGATGAAGAATGAACAAGGATCAATGATCAATGAAGAATGAACGATAAAGAATGAACAAGGATCAATGATCAATGAAGAATGAACGATGAAGAATGAAAAAGGATTAATGGTCAATGACGAATTAACGATGAAGAATGAACAAGGATCAATGATCAATGAAGAATGAACGATGAATAATGAACAAGGATCAATGATCAATGAAAAATGAACGATGAAGAATGAACAAGGATCAATGATCAATGACGAATGAACGATGAAGAATGAACAAGGATCAATGATCAATGAAGAATGAATGATGAAGAATGAACAAGGATCAATGCTCAATGACGAATGAACGATGAAGAATGAACAAGGATCAATGATCAATGAAGAATGAACGATGAAGAATGAACAAGGATCAATGCTCAATGACGAATGAACGATGAAGAATGAACAAGGATCAATGATCAATGAAGAATGAACAAGGATCAATGGTCAATGACGAATGAACGATGAAGAATGAACAAGGATCAATGATCAATAAAGTATGAACGATGAAGAATGAACAAGGATCAATGATCAATGATGAATGAACGATGAAGAATGAAAAAGGATTAATGGTCAATGACGAATGAACGATGAAGATTGAACAAGGATCAATGATCAATGAAGAATGAACGATGAAGAATGAACAAGGATCAGTGCTCAGTGACGAATGAACGATGAAGAATGAACAAGGTTCAATGATCAATGAAGAATGAACGATGAAGAATGAACAAGGATCAATGCTCAATGACGAATGAATGATGAAGAATGAACAAGGATCAATGATCAATGAAGAATGAACAAGGATCAATGGTCAATGACGAATGAATGATGAAGAATGAACAAGGATCAATGATCAATGAAGAATGAACGATGAAGAATGAACAAGGATCAATGATCAATGACGAATGAACGATGAAGAATGAACAAGGATCAATGATCAATGAAGAATGAACGATGAAGAATGAACAAGGATCAATGGTCAATGACGAATGAACGATGAAGAATGAACAAGGATCAATGATCAATGAAGAATGAACGATGAAGAATGAACCAGGATCAATGCTCAATGACGAATGAACGATGAAGAATGAACAAGGATCAATGATCAATGAAGAATGAACGATAAAGAATGAACAAGGATCAATGATCAATGAAGAATGAACGATGAAGAATGAAAAAGGATTAATGGTCAATGACGAATGAACGATGAAGAATGAACAAGGATCAATGATCAATGAAGAATGAACGATGAATAATGAACAAGGATCATTGATCAATGAAGAATGAACGATGAAGAATGAACAAGGATCAATGATCAATGATGAATGAACGATGAAGAATGAACAAGGATCAATGATCAATGATGAATGAACGATGAAGAATGAACAAGGATCAATGATCAATGAAGAATGAACGATGAAGAATGAACAAGGATCAATGCTCAATGACGAATGAACGATGAAGAATGAACAAGATTCAATGATCAATGAAGAATGAACGATGAAGAATGAACAAGGATCAATGCTCAATGACGAATGAACGATGAAGAATGAACAAGGATCAATGATCAATGAAGAATGAACGATGAAGAATGAACTAGGATCAATGGTCAATGACGAATGAACGATGAAGAATGAACAAGGATCAATGATCAATAAAGTATGAACGATGAAGAATGAACAAGTATCAATGATCAATGATGAATGAACGATGAAGAATGAAAAAGGATTAATGGTCAATGACGAATGAACGATGAAGATTGAACAAGGATCAATGATCAATGAAGAATGAACGATGAAGAATGAACAAGGATCAGTGCTCAATGACGAATGAACGATGAAGAATGAACAAGGATCACTGATCAATGAAGAATGAACGATGAAGAATGAACAAGGATCAATGATCAATGAAGAATGAACGATGAAGAATGAACAAGGATCAATGATCAATGAAGAATAAACGATGAAGAATGAACAAGGATCAATGATCAATGACGAATGAACGATGAAGAATGAACAAGGATCAATGATCAATGAAGAATGAACGATGAAGAATGAACAAGGATCAATGGTCAATGACGAATGAACGATGAAGAATGAACAAGGATCAATGATCAATGAAGAATGAACGATGAAGAATGAACCAGGATCAATGCTCAATGACGAATGAACGATGAAGAATGAAAAAGGATCAATGATCAATGAAGAATGAACGATAAAGAATGAACAAGGATCAATGATCAATGAAGAATGAACGATGAAGAATGAAAAAGGATTAATGGTCAATGACGAATTAACGATGAAGAATGAACAAGGATCAATGATCAATGAAGAATGAACGATGAATAATGAACAAGGATCAATGATCAATGAAGAATGAACGATGAAGAATGAACAAGGATCAATGATCAATGACGAATGAACGATGAAGAATGAACAAGGATCAATGATCAATGAAGAATGAACGATGAAGAATGAACAAGGATCAATGCTCAATGACGAATGAACGATGAAGAATGAACAAGGTTCAATGATCAATGAAGAATGAACGATGAAGAATGAACAAGGATCAATGCTCAATGACGAATGAACGATGAAGAATGAACAAGGATCAATGATCAATGAAGAATGAACGATGAAGAATGAACTAGGATCAATGGTCAATGACGAATGAACGATGAAGAATGAACAAGGATCAATGATCAATAAAGTATGAACGATGAAGAATGAACAAGGATCAATGATCAATGATGAATGAACGATGAAGAATGAAAAAGGATTAATGGTCAATGACGAATGAACGATGAAGATTGAACAAGGATCAATGATCAATGAAGAATGAACGATGAAGAATGAACAAGGATCAGTGCTCAATGACGAATGAACGATGAAGAATGAACAAGGATCAATGATCAATGAAGAATGAACGATGAAGAATGAACAAGGATCAATGATCAATGAAGAATGAACGATGAAGAATGAACAAGGATCAATGATCAATGAAGAATGAACGATAAAGAATGAACAAGGATCAATGATCAATGAAGAATGAACGATGAAGAATGAAAAAGGATTAATGGTCAATGACGAATTAACGATGAAGAATGAACAAGGATCAATGATCAATGAAGAATGAACGATGAAGAATGAACAAGGATCAATGATCAATGAAGAATGAACGATGAAGAATGAACAAGGATCAATGGTCAATGACGAATGAACGATGAAGAATGAACAAGGATCAATGATCAATGAAGAATGAACGATGAAGAATGAACCAGGATCAATGCTCAATGACGAATGAACGATGAAGAATGAACAAGGATCAATGATCAATGAAGAATGAACGATAAAGAATGACTAAGGATCAATGATCAATGAAGAATGAACGATGAATAATGAACAAGGATCAATGATCAATGAAGAATGAACGATGAAGAATGAACAAGGATCAATGATCAATGACGAATGAACGATGAAGAATGAACAAGGATCAATGATCAATGAAGAATGAACGATGAAGAATGAACAAGGATCAATGCTCAATGACGAATGAACGATGAAGAATGAACAAGGATCAATGATCAATGAAGAATGAACGATGAAGAATGAACCAGGATCAATGCTCAATGACGAATGAACGATGAAGAATGAACAAGGATCAATGATTAATGAAGAATGCACGATAAAGAATGACTAAGGATCAATGATCAATGAAGAATGAACGATGAATAATGAACAAGGATCAATGATCAATGAAGAATGAACGATGAAGAATGAACAAGGATCAATGATCAATGACGAATGAACGATGAAGAATGAACAAGGATCAATGATCAATGAAGAATGAACGATGAAGAATGAACAAGGATCAATGCTCAATGACGAATGAACGATGAAGAATGAACAAGGATCAATGATCAATGAAGAATGAACAAGGATCAATGGTCAATGACGAATGAACGATGAAGAATGAACAAGGATCAATGATCAATAAAGTATGAACGATGAAGAATGAACAAGGATCAATGATCAATGATGAATGAACGATGAAGAATGAAAAAGGATTAATGGTCAATGACGAATGAACGATGAAGATTGAACAAGGATCAATGATCAATGAAGAATGAACGATGAAGAATGAACAAGGATCAGTGCTCAGTGACGAATGAACGATGAAGAATGAACAAGGTTCAATGATCAATGAAGAATGAACGATGAAGAATGAACAAGGATCAATGCTCAATGACGAATGAATGATGAAGAATGAACAAGGATCAATGATCAATGAAGAATGAACAAGGATCAATGGTCAATGACATATGAACGATGAAGAATGAACAAGGATCAATGATCAATGAAGAATGAACGATGAAGAATGAACAAGGATCAATGATCAATGACGAATGAACAATGAAGAATGAACAAGGATCAATGATCAATGAAGAATGAACGATGAAGAATGAACAAGGATCAATGGTCAATGACGAATGAACGATGAAGAATGAACAAGGATCAATGATCAATGAAGAATGAACGATGAAGAATGAACCAGGATCAATGCTCAATGACGAATGAACGATGAAGAATGAACAAGGATCAATGATCAATGAAGAATGAACGATAAAGAATGAACAAGGATCAATGATCAATGAAGAATGAACGATGAAGAATGAAAAAGGATTAATGGTCAATGACGAATGAACGATGAAGAATGAACAAGGATCAATGATCAATGAAGAATGAACGATGAATAATGAACAAGGATCAATGATCAATGAAGAATGAATGATGAAGAATGAACAAGGATCAATGATCAATGATGAATGAACGATGAAGAATGAACAAGGATCAATGATCAATGATGAATGAACGATGAAGAATGAACAAGGATCAATGATCAATGAAGAATGAACGATGAAGAATGAACAAGGATCAATGCTCAATGACGAATGAACGATGAAGAATGAACAAGATTCAATGATCAATGAAGAATGAACGATGAAGAATGAACAAGGATCAATGCTCAATGACGAATGAACGATGAAGAATGAACAAGGATCAATGATCAATGAAGAATGAACGATGAAGAATGAACTAGGATCAATGGTCAATGACGAATGAACGATGAAGAATGAACAAGGATCAATGATCAATAAAGTATGAACGATGAAGAATGAACAAGGATCAATGATCAATGATGAATGAACGATGAAGAATGAAAAATGATTAATGGTCAATGACGAATGAACGATGAAGATTGAACAAGGATCAATGATCAATGAAGAATGAACGATGAAGAATGAACAAGGATCAGTGCTCAATGACGAATGAACGATGAAGAATGAACAAGGATCACTGATCAATGAAGAATGAACGATGAAGAATGAACAAGGATCAATGATCAATGAAGAATGAACGATGAAGAATGAACAAGGATCAATGATCAATGAAGAATAAACGATGAAGAATGAACAAGGATCAATGATCAATGACGAATGAACGATGAAGAATGAACAAGGATCAATGATCAATGAAGAATGAACGATGAAGAATGAACAAGGATCAATGGTCAATGACGAATGAACGATGAAGAATGAACAAGGATCAATGATCAATGAAGAATGAACGATGAAGAATGAACCAGGATCAATGCTCAATGACGAATAAACGATGAAGAATGAAAAAGGATCAATGATCAATGAAGAATGAACGATAAAGAATGAACAAGGATCAATGATCAATGAAGAATGAACGATGAAGAATGAAAAAGGATTAATGGTCAATGACGAATTAACGATGAAGAATGAACAAGGATCAATGATCAATGAAGAATGAACGATGAATAATGAACAAGGATCAATGATCAATGAAGAATGAACGATGAAGAATGAACAAGGATCAATGATCAATGACGAATGAACGATGAAGAATGAACAAGGATCAATGATCAATGAAGAATGAACGATGAAGAATGAACAAGGATCAATGCTCAATGACGAATGAACGATGAAGAATGAACAAGGTTCAATGATCAATGAAGAATGAACGATGAAGAATGAACAAGGATCAATGCTCAATGACGAATGAACGATGAAGAATGAACAAGGATCAATGATCAATGAAGAATGAACGATGAAGAATGAACTAGGATCAATGGTCAATGACGAATGAACGATGAAGAATGAACAAGGATCAATGATCAATAAAGTATGAACGATGAAGAATGAACAAGGATCAATGATCAATGATGAATGAACGATGAAGAATGAAAAAGGATTAATGGTCAATGACGAATGAACGATGAAGATTGAACAAGGATCAATGATCAATGAAGAATGAACGATGAAGAATGAACAAGGATCAGTGCTCAATGACGAATGAACGATGAAGAATGAACAAGGATCAATGATCAATGAAGAATGAACGATGAAGAATGAACAAGGATCAATGATCAATGAAGAATGAACGATGAAGAATGAACAAGGATCAATGATCAATGAAGAATGAACGATAAAGAATGAACAAGGATCAATGATCAATGAAGAATGAACGATGAAGAATGAAAAAGGATTAATGGTCAATGACGAATTAACGATGAAGAATGAACAAGGATCAATGATCAATGAAGAATGAACGATGAAGAATGAACAAGGATCAATGATCAATGACGAATGAACGATGAAGAATGAACAAGGATCAATGATCAATGAAGAATGAACGATGAAGAATGAACAAGGATCAATGGTCAATGACGAATGAACGATGAAGAATGAACAAGGATCAATGATCAATGAAGAATGAACGATGAAGAATGAACCAGGATCAATGCTCAATGACGAATGAACGATGAAGAATGAACAAGGATCAATGATCAATGAAGAATGAACGATGAAGAATGAACAAGGATCAATGGTCAATGACGAATGAACGATGAAGAATGAACAAGGATCAATGATCAATGAAGAATGAATGATGAAGAATGAACCAGGATCAATGCTCAATGACGAATGAACGATGAAGAATGAACAAGGATCAATGATCAATGAAGAATGAACGATAAAGAATGACTAAGGATCAATGATCAATGAAGAATGAACGATGAATAATGAACAAGGATCAATGATCAATGAAGAATGAACGATGAAGAATGAACAAGGATCAATGATCAATGACGAATGAACGATGAAGAATGAACAAGGATCAATGATTAATGAAGAATGAACGATGAAGAATGAACAAGGATCAATGCTCAATGACGAATGAACGATGAAGAATGAACAAGGATCAATGATCAATGAAGAATGAACAAGGATCAATGGTCAATGACGAATGAACGATGAAGAATGAACAAGGATCAATGATCAATAAAGTATGAACGATGAAGAATGAACAAGGATCAATGATCAATGATGAATGAACGATGAAGAATGAAAAAGGATTAATGGTCAATGACGAATGAACGATGAAGATTGAACAAGGATCAATGATCAATGAAGAATGAACGATGAAGAATGAACAAGGATCAGTGCTCAGTGACGAATGAACGATGAAGAATGAACAAGGTTCAATGATCAATGAAGAATGAACGATGAAGAATGAACAAGGATCAATGATCAATGACGAATGAACAATGAAGAATGAACAAGGATCAATGATCAATGAAGAATGAACGATGAAGAATGAACAAGGATCAATGGTCAATGACGAATGAACGATGAAGAATGAACAAGGATCAATGATCAATGAAGAATGAACGATGAAGAATGAACCAGGATCAATGCTCAATGACGAATGAACGATGAAGAATGAACAAGGATCAATGGTCAATGACGAATGAACGATGAAGAATGAACAAGGATCAATGATCAATGAAGAATGAATGATGAAGAATGAACCAGGATCAATGCTCAATGACGAATGAACGATGAAGAATGAACAAGGATCAATGATCAATGAAGAATGAACGATAAAGAATGACTAAGGATCAATGATCAATGAAGAATGAACGATGAATAATGAACAAGGATCAATGATCAATGAAGAATGAACGATGAAGAATGAACAAGGATCAATGATCAATGACGAATGAACGATGAAGAATGAACAAGGATCAATGATTAATGAAGAATGAACGATGAAGAATGAACAAGGATCAATGCTCAATGACGAATGAACGATGAAGAATGAACAAGGATCAATGATCAATGAAGAATGAACAAGGATCAATGTTCAATGACGAATGAACGATGAAGAATGAACAAGGATCAATGATCAATAAAGTATGAACGATGAAGAATGAACAAGGATCAATGATCAATGATGAATGAACGATGAAGAATGAAAAAGGATTAATGGTCAATGACGAATGAACGATGAAGATTGAACAAGGATCAATGATCAATGAAGAATGAACGATGAAGAATGAACAAGGATCAGTGCTCAGTGACGAATGAACGATGAAGAATGAACAAGGTTCAATGATCAATGAAGAATGAACGATGAAGAATGAACAAGGATCAATGCTCAATGACGAATGAATGATGAAGAATGAACAAGGATCAATGATCAATGAAGAATGAACAAGGATCAATGGTCAATGACGAATGAACGATGAAGAATGAACAAGGATCAATGATCAATGAAGAATGAACGATGAAGAATGAACAAGGATCAATGATCAATGACGAATGAACAATGAAGAATGAACAAGGATCAATGATCAATGAAGAATGAACGATGAAGAATGAACAAGGATCAATGGTCAATGACGAATGAACGATGAAGAATGAACAAGGATCAATGATCAATGAAGAATGAACGATGAAGAATGAACCAGGATCAATGCTCAATGACGAATGAACGATGAAGAATGAACAAGGATCAATGATCAATGAAGAATGAACGATAAAGAATGAACAAGGATCAATGATCAATGAAGAATGAACGATGAAGAATGAAAAAGGATTAATGGTCAATGACGAATGAACGATGAAGAATGAACAAGGATCAATGATCAATGAAGAATGAACGATGAATAATGAACAAGGATCAATGATCAATGAAGAATGAACGATGAAGAATGAACAAGGATCAATGATCAATGATGAATGAACGATGAAGAATGAACAAGGATCAATGATCAATGATGAACGAACGATGAAGAATGAACAAGGATCAATGATCAATGAAGAATGAACGATGAAGAATGAACAAGGATCAATGCTCAATGACGAATGAACGATGAAGAATGAACAAGATTCAATGATCAATGAAGAATGAACGATGAAGAATGAACAAGGATCAATGCTCAATGACGAATGAACGATGAAGAATGAACAAGGATCAATGATCAATGAAGAATGAACGATGAAGAATGAACTAGGATCAATGGTCAATGACGAATGAACGATGAAGAATGAACAAGGATCAATGATCAATAAAGTATGAACGATGAAGAATGAACAAGGATCAATGATCAATGATGAATGAACGATGAAGAATGAAAAAGGATTAATGGCCAATGACGAATGAACGATGAAGATTGAACAAGGATCAATGATCAATGAAGAATGAACGATGAAGAATGAACAAGGATCAGTGCTCAATGACGAATGAACGATGAAGAATGAACAAGGATCACTGATCAATGAAGAATGAACGATGAAGAATGAACAAGGATCAATGATCAATGAAGAATGAACGATGAAGAATGAACAAGGATCAATGATCAATGAAGAATAAACGATGAAGAATGAACAAGGATCAATGATCAATGACGAATGAACGATGAAGAATGAACAAGGATCAATGATCAATGAAGAATGAACGATGAAGAATGAACAAGGATCAATGGTCAATGACGAATGAACGATGAAGAATGAACAAGGATCAATGATCAATGAAGAATGAACGATGAAGAATGAACCAGGATCAATGCTCAATGACGAATGAACGATGAAGAATGAAAAAGGATCAATGATCAATGAAGAATGAACGATAAAGAATGAACAAGGATCAATAATCAATGAAGAATGAACGATGAAGAATGAAAAAGGATTAATGGTCAATGACGAATTAACGATGAAGAATGAACAAGGATCAATGATCAATGAAGAATGAACGATGAATAATGAACAAGGATCAATGATCAATGAAGAATGAACGATGAAGAATGAACAAGGATCAATGATCAATGACGAATGAACGATGAAGAATGAACAAGGATCAATGATCAATGAAGAATGAACGATGAAGAATGAACAAGGATCAATGCTCAATGACGAATGAACGATGAAGAATGAACAAGGTTCAATGATCAATGAAGAATGAACGATGAAGAATGAACAAGGATCAATGCTCAATGACGAATGAACGATGAAGAATGAACAAGGATCAATGATCAATGAAGAATGAACGATGAAGAATGAACTAGGATCAATGGTCAATGACGAATGAACGATGAAGAATGAACAAGGATCAATGATCAATAAAGTATGAACGATGAAGAATGAACAAGGATCAATGATCAATGATGAATGAACGATGAAGAATGAAAAAGGATTAATGGTCAATGACGAATGAACGATGAAGATTGAACAAGGATCAATGATCAATGAAGAATGAACGATGAAGAATGAACAAGGATCAGTGCTCAATGACGAATGAACGATGAAGAATGAACAAGGATCAATGATCAATGAAGAATGAACGATGAAGAATGAACAAGGATCAATGATCAATGAAGAATGAACGATGAAGAATGAACAAGGATCAATGATCAATGAAGAATGAACGATAAAGAATGAACAAGGATTAATGATCAATGAAGAATGAACGATGAAGAATGAAAAAGGATTAATGGTCAATGACGAATTAACGATGAAGAATGAACAAGGATCAATGATCAATGAAGAATGAACGATGAAGAATGAACAAGGATCAATGATCAATGACGAATGAACGATGAAGAATGAACAAGGATCAATGATCAATGAAGAATGAACGATGAAGAATGAACAAGGATCAATGGTCAATGACGAATGAACGATGAAGAATGAACAAGGATCAATGATCAATGAAGAATGAACGATGAAGAATGAACCAGGATCAATGCTCAATGACGAATGAACGATGAAGAATGAACAAGGATCAATGATCAATGAAGAATGAACGATAAAGAATGACTAAGGATCAATGATCAATGAAGAATGAACGATGAATAATGAACAAGGATCAATGATCAATGAAGAATGAACGATGAAGAATGAACAAGGATCAATGATCAATGACGAATGAACGATGAAGAATGAACAAGGATCAATGATCAATGAAGAATGAACGATGAAGAATGAACAAGGATCAATGCTCAATGACGAATGAACGATGAAGAATGAACAAGGATCAATGATCAATGAAGAATGAACAAGGATCAATGGTCAATGACGAATGAACGATGAAGAATGAACAAGGATCAATGATCAATAAAGTATGAACGATGAAGAATGAACAAGGATCAATGATCAATGATGAATGAACGATGAAGAATGAAAAAGGATTAATGGTCAATGACGAATGAACGATGAAGATTGAACAAGGATCAATGATCAATGAAGAATGAACGATGAAGAATGAACAAGGATCAGTGCTCAGTGACGAATGAACGATGAAGAATGAACAAGGTTCAATGATCAATGAAGAATGAACGATGAAGAATGAACAAGGATCAATGCTCAATGACGAATGAATGATGAAGAATGAACAAGGATCAATGATCAATGAAGAATGAACAAGGATCAATGGTCAATGACGAATGAACGATGAAGAATGAACAAGGATCAATGATCAATGAAGAATGAACGATGAAGAATGAACAAGGATCAATGATCAATGACGAATGAACGATGAAGAATGAACAAGGATCAATGATCAATGAAGAATGAACGATGAAGAATGAACAAGGATCAATGGTCAATGACGAATGAACGATGAAGAATGAACAAGGATCAATGATCAATGAAGAATGAACGATGAAGAATGAACCAGGATCAATGCTCAATGACGAATGAACGATGAAGAATGAACAAGGATCAATGATCAATGAAGAATGAACGATAAAGAATGAACAAGGATCAATGATCAATGAAGAATGAACGATGAAGAATGAAAAAGGATTAATGGTCAATGACGAATGAACGATGAAGAATGAACAAGGATCAATGATCAATGAAGAATGAACGATGAATAATGAACAAGGATCAATGATCAATGAAGAATGAACGATGAAGAATGAACAAGGATCAATGATCAATGATGAATGAACGATGAAGAATGAACAAGGATCAATGATCAATGAAGAATGAACGATGAAGAATGAACAAGGATCAATGCTCAATGACGAATGAACGATGAAGAATGAACAAGGTTCAATGATCAATGAAGAATGAACGATGAAGAATGAACAAGGATCAATGCTCAATGACGAATGAACGATGAAGAATGAACAAGGATCAATGATCAATGAAGAATGAACGATGAAGAATGAACTAGGATCAATGGTCAATGACGAATGAACGATGAAGAATGAACAAGGATCAATGATCAATAAAGTATGAACGATGAAGAATGAACAAGGATCAATGATCAATGATGAATGAACGATGAAGAATGAAAAAGGATTAATGGTCAATGACGAATGAACGATGAAGATTGAACAAGGATCAATGATCGATGAAGAATGAACAAGGATCAGTGCTCAATGACGAATGAACGATGAAGAATGAACAAGGATCAATGATCAATGAAGAATGAACGATGAAGAATGAACAAGGATCAATGATCAATGAAGAATGAACGATGAAGAATGAACAAGGATCAATGATCAATGAAGAATGAACGATAAAGAATGAACAAGGATCAATGATCAATGAAGAATGAACGATGAAGAATGAAAAAGGATTAATGGTCAATGACGAATTAACGATGAAGAATGAACAAGGATCAATGATCAATGAAGAATGAACGATGAATAATGAACAAGGATCAATGATCAATGAAGAATGAACGATGAAGAATGAACAAGGATCAATGATCAATGAAGAATGAACGATGAAGAATGAACAAGGATCAATGATCAATGAAGAATGAACGATAAAGAATGAACAAGGATCAATGATCAATGAAGAATGAACGATGAAGAATGAAAAAGGATTAATGGTCAATGACGAATTAACGATGAAGAATGAACAAGGATCAATGATCAATGAAGAATGAACGATATATAATGAACAAGGATCAATGATCAATGAAGAATGAACGATGAAGAATGAACAAGGATCAATGATCAATGACGAATGAACGATGAAGAATGAACAAGGATCAATGATCAATGAAGAATGAACGATGAAGAATGAACAAGGATCAATGGTCAATGACGAATGAACGATGAAGAATGAACAAGGATCAATGATCAATGAAGAATGAACGATGAAGAATGAACCAGGATCAATGCTCAATGACGAATGAACGATGAAGAATGAACAAGGATCAATGATCAATGAAGAATGAACGATAAAGAATGAACAAGGATCAATGATCAATGAAGAATGAACGATGAATAATGAACAAGGATCAATGATCAATGAAGAATGAACGATGAAGAATGAACAAGGATCAATGATCAATGACGAATGAACGATGAAGAATGAACAAGGATCAATGATCAATGAAGAATGAACGATGAAGAATGAACAAGGATCAATGCTCAATGACGAATGAACGATGAAGAATGAACAAGGATCAATGATCAATGAAGAATGAACAAGGATCAATGGTCAATGACGAATGAACGATGAAGAATGAACAAGGATCAATGATCAATAAAGTATGAACGATGAAGAATGAACAAGGATCAATGATCAATGATGAATGAACGATGAAGAATGAAAAAGGATTAATGGTCAATGACGAATGAACGATGAAGATTGAACAAGGATCAATGATCAATGAAGAATGAACGATGAAGAATGAACAAGGATCAGTGCTCAGTGACGAATGAACGATGAAGAATGAACAAGGTTCAATGATCAATGAAGAATGAACGATGAAGAATGAACAAGGATCAATGCTCAATGACGAATGAATGATGAAGAATGAACAAGGATCAATGATCAATGAAGAATGAACAAGGATCAATGGTCAATGAAGAATGAACGATGAAGAATGAACCAGGATCAATGCTCAATGAAGAATGAACGATGAAGAATGAACCAGGATCAATGCTCAATGACGAATGAACGATGAAGAATGAACAAGGATCAATGATCAATGAAGAATGAACGATAAAGAATGAACAAGGATCAATGATCAATGAAGAATGAACGATGAAGAATGAAAAAGGATTAATGGTCAATGACGAATGAACGATGAAGAATGAACAAGGATCAATGATCAATGAAGAATGAACGATGAATAATGAACAAGGATCAATGATCAATGAAGAATGAACGATGAAGAATGAACAAGGATCAATGATCAATGATGAATGAACGATGAAGAATGAACAAGGATCAATGATCAATGATGAACGAACGATGAAGAATGAACAAGGATCAATGATCAATGAAGAATGAACGATGAAGAATGAACAAGGATCAATGCTCAATGACGAATGAACGATGAAGAATGAACAAGATTCAATGATCAATGAAGAATGAACGATGAAGAATGAACAAGGATCAATGCTCAATGACGAATGAACGATGAAGAATGAACAAGGATCAATGATCAATGAAGAATGAACGATGAAGAATGAACTAGGATCAATGGTCAATGACGAATGAACGATGAAGAATGAACAAGGATCAATGATCAATAAAGTATGAACGATGAAGAATGAACAAGGATCAATGATCAATGATGAATGAACGATGAAGAATGAAAAAGGATTAATGGCCAATGACGAATGAACGATGAAGATTGAACAAGGATCAATGATCAATGAAGAATGAACGATGAAGAATGAACAAGGATCAGTGCTCAATGACGAATGAACGATGAAGAATGAACAAGGATCACTGATCAATGAAGAATGAACGATGAAGAATGAACAAGGATCAATGATCAATGAAGAATGAACGATGAAGAATGAACAAGGATCAATGATCAATGAAGAATAAACGATGAAGAATGAACAAGGATCAATGATCAATGACGAATGAACGATGAAGAATGAACAAGGATCAATGATCAATGAAGAATGAACGATGAAGAATGAACAAGGATCAATGGTCAATGACGAATGAACGATGAAGAATGAACAAGGATCAATGATCAATGAAGAATGAACGATGAAGAATGAACCAGGATCAATGCTCAATGACGAATGAACGATGAAGAATGAAAAAGGATCAATGATCAATGAAGAATGAACGATAAAGAATGAACAAGGATCAATAATCAATGAAGAATGAACGATGAAGAATGAAAAAGGATTAATGGTCAATGACGAATTAACGATGAAGAATGAACAAGGATCAATGATCAATGAAGAATGAACGATGAATAATGAACAAGGATCAATGATCAATGAAGAATGAACGATGAAGAATGAACAAGGATCAATGATCAATGACGAATGAACGATGAAGAATGAACAAGGATCAATGATCAATGAAGAATGAACGATGAAGAATGAACAAGGATCAATGCTCAATGACGAATGAACGATGAAGAATGAACAAGGTTCAATGATCAATGAAGAATGAACGATGAAGAATGAACAAGGATCAATGCTCAATGACGAATGAACGATGAAGAATGAACAAGGATCAATGATCAATGAAGAATGAACGATGAAGAATGAACTAGGATCAATGGTCAATGACGAATGAACGATGAAGAATGAACAAGGATCAATGATCAATAAAGTATGAACGATGAAGAATGAACAAGGATCAATGATCAATGATGAATGAACGATGAAGAATGAAAAAGGATTAATGGTCAATGACGAATGAACGATGAAGATTGAACAAGGATCAATGATCAATGAAGAATGAACGATGAAGAATGAACAAGGATCAGTGCTCAATGACGAATGAACGATGAAGAATGAACAAGGATCAATGATCAATGAAGAATGAACGATGAAGAATGAACAAGGATCAATGATCAATGAAGAATGAACGATGAAGAATGAACAAGGATCAATGATCAATGAAGAATGAACGATAAAGAATGAACAAGGATTAATGATCAATGAAGAATGAACGATGAAGAATGAAAAAGGATTAATGGTCAATGACGAATTAACGATGAAGAATGAACAAGGATCAATGATCAATGAAGAATGAACGATGAAGAATGAACAAGGATCAATGATCAATGACGAATGAACGATGAAGAATGAACAAGGATCAATGATCAATGAAGAATGAACGATGAAGAATGAACAAGGATCAATGGTCAATGACGAATGAACGATGAAGAATGAACAAGGATCAATGATCAATGAAGAATGAACGATGAAGAATGAACCAGGATCAATGCTCAATGACGAATGAACGATGAAGAATGAACAAGGATCAATGATCAATGAAGAATGAACGATAAAGAATGACTAAGGATCAATGATCAATGAAGAATGAACGATGAATAATGAACAAGGATCAATGATCAATGAAGAATGAACGATGAAGAATGAACAAGGATCAATGATCAATGACGAATGAACGATGAAGAATGAACAAGGATCAATGATCAATGAAGAATGAACGATGAAGAATGAACAAGGATCAATGCTCAATGACGAATGAACGATGAAGAATGAACAAGGATCAATGATCAATGAAGAATGAACAAGGATCAATGGTCAATGACGAATGAACGATGAAGAATGAACAAGGATCAATGATCAATAAAGTATGAACGATGAAGAATGAACAAGGATCAATGATCAATGATGAATGAACGATGAAGAATGAAAAAGGATTAATGGTCAATGACGAATGAACGATGAAGATTGAACAAGGATCAATGATCAATGAAGAATGAACGATGAAGAATGAACAAGGATCAGTGCTCAGTGACGAATGAACGATGAAGAATGAACAAGGTTCAATGATCAATGAAGAATGAACGATGAAGAATGAACAAGGATCAATGCTCAATGACGAATGAATGATGAAGAATGAACAAGGATCAATGATCAATGAAGAATGAACAAGGATCAATGGTCAATGACGAATGAACGATGAAGAATGAACAAGGATCAATGATCAATGAAGAATGAACGATGAAGAATGAACAAGGATCAATGATCAATGACGAATGAACGATGAAGAATGAACAAGGATCAATGATCAATGAAGAATGAACGATGAAGAATGAACAAGGATCAATGGTCAATGACGAATGAACGATGAAGAATGAACAAGGATCAATGATCAATGAAGAATGAACGATGAAGAATGAACCAGGATCAATGCTCAATGACGAATGAACGATGAAGAATGAACAAGGATCAATGATCAATGAAGAATGAACGATAAAGAATGAACAAGGATCAATGATCAATGAAGAATGAACGATGAAGAATGAAAAAGGATTAATGGTCAATGACGAATGAACGATGAAGAATGAACAAGGATCAATGATCAATGAAGAATGAACGATGAATAATGAACAAGGATCAATGATCAATGAAGAATGAACGATGAAGAATGAACAAGGATCAATGATCAATGATGAATGAACGATGAAGAATGAACAAGGATCAATGATCAATGAAGAATGAACGATGAAGAATGAACAAGGATCAATGCTCAATGACGAATGAACGATGAAGAATGAACAAGGTTCAATGATCAATGAAGAATGAACGATGAAGAATGAACAAGGATCAATGCTCAATGACGAATGAACGATGAAGAATGAACAAGGATCAATGATCAATGAAGAATGAACGATGAAGAATGAACTAGGATCAATGGTCAATGACGAATGAACGATGAAGAATGAACAAGGATCAATGATCAATAAAGTATGAACGATGAAGAATGAACAAGGATCAATGATCAATGATGAATGAACGATGAAGAATGAAAAAGGATTAATGGTCAATGACGAATGAACGATGAAGATTGAACAAGGATCAATGATCGATGAAGAATGAACAAGGATCAGTGCTCAATGACGAATGAACGATGAAGAATGAACAAGGATCAATGATCAATGAAGAATGAACGATGAAGAATGAACAAGGATCAATGATCAATGAAGAATGAACGATGAAGAATGAACAAGGATCAATGATCAATGAAGAATGAACGATAAAGAATGAACAAGGATCAATGATCAATGAAGAATGAACGATGAAGAATGAAAAAGGATTAATGGTCAATGACGAATTAACGATGAAGAATGAACAAGGATCAATGATCAATGAAGAATGAACGATGAATAATGAACAAGGATCAATGATCAATGAAGAATGAACGATGAAGAATGAACAAGGATCAATGATCAATGAAGAATGAACGATGAAGAATGAACAAGGATCAATGATCAATGAAGAATGAACGATAAAGAATGAACAAGGATCAATGATCAATGAAGAATGAACGATGAAGAATGAAAAAGGATTAATGGTCAATGACGAATTAACGATGAAGAATGAACAAGGATCAATGATCAATGAAGAATGAACGATATATAATGAACAAGGATCAATGATCAATGAAGAATGAACGATGAAGAATGAACAAGGATCAATGATCAATGACGAATGAACGATGAAGAATGAACAAGGATCAATGATCAATGAAGAATGAACGATGAAGAATGAACAAGGATCAATGGTCAATGACGAATGAACGATGAAGAATGAACAAGGATCAATGATCAATGAAGAATGAACGATGAAGAATGAACCAGGATCAATGCTCAATGACGAATGAACGATGAAGAATGAACAAGGATCAATGATCAATGAAGAATGAACGATAAAGAATGAACAAGGATCAATGATCAATGAAGAATGAACGATGAATAATGAACAAGGATCAATGATCAATGAAGAATGAACGATGAAGAATGAACAAGGATCAATGATCAATGACGAATGAACGATGAAGAATGAACAAGGATCAATGATCAATGAAGAATGAACGATGAAGAATGAACAAGGATCAATGCTCAATGACGAATGAACGATGAAGAATGAACAAGGATCAATGATCAATGAAGAATGAACAAGGATCAATGGTCAATGACGAATGAACGATGAAGAATGAACAAGGATCAATGATCAATAAAGTATGAACGATGAAGAATGAACAAGGATCAATGATCAATGATGAATGAACGATGAAGAATGAAAAAGGATTAATGGTCAATGACGAATGAACGATGAAGATTGAACAAGGATCAATGATCAATGAAGAATGAACGATGAAGAATGAACAAGGATCAGTGCTCAGTGACGAATGAACGATGAAGAATGAACAAGGTTCAATGATCAATGAAGAATGAACGATGAAGAATGAACAAGGATCAATGCTCAATGACGAATGAATGATGAAGAATGAACAAGGATCAATGATCAATGAAGAATGAACAAGGATCAATGGTCAATGACGAATGAACGATGAAGAATGAACAAGGATCAATGATCAATGAAGAATGAACGATGAAGAATGAACAAGGATCAATGATCAATGACGAATGAACGATGAAGAATGAACAAGGATCAATGATCAATGAAGAATGAACGATGAAGAATGAACAAGGATCAATGGTCAATGACGAATGAACGATGAAGAATGAACAAGGATCAATGATCAATGAAGAATGAACGATGAAGAATGAACTAGGATCAATGGTCAATGACGAATGAACGATGAAGAATGAACAAGGATCAATGATCAATAAAGTATGAACGATGAAGAATGAACAAGGATCAATGATCAATGATGAATGAACGATGAAGAATGAAAAAGGATTAATGGTCAATGACGAATGAACGATGAAGATTGAACAAGGATCAATGATCGATGAAGAATGAACAAGGATCAGTGCTCAATGACGAATGAACGATGAAGAATGAACAAGGATCAATGATCAATGAAGAATGAACGATGAAGAATGAACAAGGATCAATGATCAATGAAGAATGAACGATGAAGAATGAACAAGGATCAATGATCAATGAAGAATGAACGATAAAGAATGAACAAGGATCAATGATCAATGAAGAATGAACGATGAAGAATGAAAAAGGATTAATGGTCAATGACGAATTAACGATGAAGAATGAACAAGGATCAATGATCAATGAAGAATGAACGATGAATAATGAACAAGGATCAATGATCAATGAAGAATGAACGATGAAGAATGAACAAGGATCAATGATCAATGAAGAATGAACGATGAAGAATGAACAAGGATCAATGATCAATGAAGAATGAACGATAAAGAATGAACAAGGATCAATGATCAATGAAGAATGAACGATGAAGAATGAAAAAGGATTAATGGTCAATGACGAATTAACGATGAAGAATGAACAAGGATCAATGATCAATGAAGAATGAACGATATATAATGAACAAGGATCAATGATCAATGAAGAATGAACGATGAAGAATGAACAAGGATCAATGATCAATGACGAATGAACGATGAAGAATGAACAAGGATCAATGATCAATGAAGAATGAACGATGAAGAATGAACAAGGATCAATGGTCAATGACGAATGAACGATGAAGAATGAACAAGGATCAATGATCAATGAAGAATGAACGATGAAGAATGAACCAGGATCAATGCTCAATGACGAATGAACGATGAAGAATGAACAAGGATCAATGATCAATGAAGAATGAACGATAAAGAATGAACAAGGATCAATGATCAATGAAGAATGAACGATGAATAATGAACAAGGATCAATGATCAATGAAGAATGAACGATGAAGAATGAACAAGGATCAATGATCAATGACGAATGAACGATGAAGAATGAACAAGGATCAATGATCAATGAAGAATGAACGATGAAAAATGAACAAGGATCAATGCTCAATGACGAATGAACGATGAAGAATGAACAAGGATCAATGATCAATGAAGAATGAACAAGGATCAATGGTCAATGACGAATGAACGATGAAGAATGAACAAGGATCAATGATCAATAAAGTATGAACGATGAAGAATGAACAAGGATCAATGATCAATGATGAATGAACGATGAAGAATGAAAAAGGATTAATGGTCAATGACGAATGAACGATGAAGATTGAACAAGGATCAATGATCAATGAAGAATGAACGATGAAGAATGAACAAGGATCAGTGCTCAGTGACGAATGAACGATGAAGAATGAACAAGGTTCAATGATCAATGAAGAATGAACGATGAAGAATGAACAAGGATCAATGCTCAATGACGAATGAATGATGAAGAATGAACAAGGATCAATGATCAATGAAGAATGAACAAGGATCAATGGTCAATGACGAATGAACGATGAAGAATGAACAAGGATCAATGATCAATGAAGAATGAACGATGAAGAATGAACAAGGATCAATGATCAATGACGAATGAACGATGAAGAATGAACAAGGATCAATGATCAATGAAGAATGAACGATGAAGAATGAACAAGGATCAATGGTCAATGACGAATGAACGATGAAGAATGAACAAGGATCAATGATCAATGAAGAATGAACGATGAAGAATGAACCAGGATCAATGCTCAATGACGAATGAACGATGAAGAATGAACAAGGATCAATGATCAATGAAGAATGAACGATAAAGAATGAACAAGGATCAATGATCAATGAAGAATGAACGATGAAGAATGAAAAAGGATTAATGGTCAATGACGAATGAACGATGAAGAATGAACAAGGATCAATGATCAATGAAGAATGAACGATGAATAATGAACAAGGATCAATGATCAATGAAGAATGAACGATGAAGAATGAACAAGGATCAATGATCAATGATGAATGAACGATGAAGAATGAACAAGGATCAATGATCAATGAAGAATGAACGATGAAGAATGAACAAGGATCAATGCTCAATGACGAATGAACGATGAAGAATGAACAAGGTTCAATGATCAATGAAGAATGAACGATGAAGAATGAACAAGGATCAATGCTCAATGACGAATGAACGATGAAGAATGAACAAGGATCAATGATCAATGAAGAATGAACGATGAAGAATGAACTAGGATCAATGGTCAATGACGAATGAACGATGAAGAATGAACAAGGATCAATGATCAATAAAGTATGAACGATGAAGAATGAACAAGGATCAATGATCAATGATGAATGAACGATGAAGAATGAAAAAGGATTAATGGTCAATGACGAATGAACGATGAAGATTGAACAAGGATCAATGATCGATGAAGAATGAACAAGGATCAGTGCTCAATGACGAATGAACGATGAAGAATGAACAAGGATCAATGATCAATGAAGAATGAACGATGAAGAATGAACAAGGATCAATGATCAATGAAGAATGAACGATGAAGAATGAACAAGGATCAATGATCAATGAAGAATGAACGATAAAGAATGAACAAGGATCAATGATCAATGAAGAATGAACGATGAAGAATGAAAAAAGATTAATGGTCAATGACGAATTAACGATGAAGAATGAACAAGGATCAATGATCAATGAAGAATGAACGATGAATAATGAACAAGGATCAATGATCAATGAAGAATGAACGATGAATAATGAACAAGGATCAATGATCAATGATGAATGAACGATGAAGAATGAACAAGGATCAATGATCAATGAAGAATGAACGATGAAGAATGAACAAGGATCAATGATCAATGAAGAATGAACGATGAAGAATGAACAAGGATCAATGGTCAATGACGAATGAACGATGAAGAATGAACAAGGATCAATGATCATTGAAGAATGAACGATGAAGAATGAACCAGGATCAATGCTCAATGACGAATGAACGATGAAGAATGAACAAGGATCAATGATCAATGAAGAATGAACGATAAAGAATGAACAAGGATCAATGATCAATGAAGAATGAACGATGAATAATGAACAAGGATCAATGATCAATGAAGAATGAACGATGAAGAATGAACAAGGATCAATGATCAATGACGAATGAACGATGAAGAATGAACAAGGATCAATGATCAATGAAGAATGAACGATGAAGAATGAACAAGGATCAATGCTCAATGACGAATGAACGATGAAGAATGAACAAGGATCAATGATCAATGAAGAATGAACAAGGATCAATGGTCAATGACGAATGAACGATGAAGAATGAACAAGGATCAATGATCAATAAAGTATGAACGATGAAGAATGAACAAGGATCAATGATCAATGATGAATGAACGATGAAGAATGAAAAAGGATTAATGGTCAATGACGAATGAACGATGAAGATTGAACAAGGATCAATGATCAATGAAGAATGAACGATGAAGAATGAACAAGGATCAGTGCTCAGTGACGAATGAACGATGAAGAATGAACAAGGTTCAATGATCAATGAAGAATGAACGATGAAGAATGAACAAGGATCAATGATCAATGATGAATGAACGATGAAGAATGAACAAGGATCAATGATCAATGAAGAATGAACGATAAAGAATGAACAAGGATCAATGATCAATGAAGAATGAACGATGAAGAATGAAAAAGGATTAATGGTCAATGACGAATTAACGATGAAGAATGAACAAGGATCAATGATCAATGAAGAATGAACGATATATAATGAACATGGATCAATGATCAATGAAGAATGAACGATGAAGAATGAACAAGGATCAATGATCAATGACGAATGAACGACGAAGAATGAACAAGGATCAATGATCAATGAAGAATGAACGATGAAGAATGAACAAGGATCAATGGTCAATGACGAATGAACGATGAAGAATGAACAAGGATCAATGATCAATGAAGAATGAACGATGAAGAATGAACCAGGATCAATGCTCAATGACGAATGAACGATGAAGAATGAACAAGGATCAATGATCAATGAAGAATGAACGATAAAGAATGAACAAGGATCAATGATCAATGAAGAATGAACGATGAATAATGAACAAGGATCAATGATCAATGAAGAATGAACGATGAAGAATGAACAAGGATCAATGATCAATGACGAATGAACGATGAAGAATGAACAAGGATCAATGATCAATGAAGAATGAACGATGAAGAATGAACAAGGATCAATGCTCAATGACGAATGAACGATGAAGAATGAACAAGGATCAATGATCAATGAAGAATGAACAAGGATCAATGGTCAATGACGAATGAACGATGAAGAATGAACAAGGATCAATGATCAATAAAGTATGAACGATGAAGAATGAACAAGGATCAATGATCAATGATGAATGAACGATGAAGAATGAAAAAGGATTAATGGTCAATGACGAATGAACGATGAAGATTGAACAAGGATCAATGATCAATGAAGAATGAACGATGAAGAATGAACAAGGATCAGTGCTCAGTGACGAATGAACGATGAAGAATGAACAAGGTTCAATGATCAATGAAGAATGAACGATGAAGAATGAACAAGGATCAATGCTCAATGACGAATGAATGATGAAGAATGAACAAGGATCAATGATCAATGAAGAATGAACAAGGATCAATGGTCAATGACGAATGAACGATGAAGAATGAACAAGGATCAATGATCAATGAAGAATGAACGATGAAGAATGAACAAGGATCAATGATCAATGACGAATGAACGATGAAGAATGAACAAGGATCAATGATCAATGAAGAATGAACGATGAAGAATGAACAAGGATCAATGGTCAATGACGAATGAACGATGAAGAATGAACAAGGATCAATGATCAATGAAGAATGAACGATGAAGAATGAACCAGGATCAATGCTCAATGACGAATGAACGATGAAGAATGAACAAGGATCAATGATCAATGATGAATGAACGATAAAGAATGAACAAGGATCAATGATCAATGAAGAATGAACGATGAAGAATGAAAAAGGATTAATGGTCAATGACGAATGAACGATGAAGAATGAACAAGGATCAATGATCAATGAAGAATGAACGATGAATAATGAACAAGGATCAATGATCAATGAAGAATGAACGATGAAGAATGAACAAGGATCAATGATCAATGATGAATGAACGATGAAGAATGAACAAGGATCAATGATCAATGAAGAATGAACGATGAAGAATGAACAAGGATCAATGCTCAATGACGAATGAACGATGAAGAATGAACAAGGTTCAATGATCAATGAAGAATGAACGATGAAGAATGAACAAGGATCAATGCTCAATGACGAATGAACGATGAAGAATGAACAAGGATCAATGATCAATGAAGAATGAACGATGAAGAATGAACTAGGATCAATGGTCAATGACGAATGAACGATGAAGAATGAACAAGGATCAATGATCAATAAAGTATGAACGATGAAGAATGAACAAGGATCAATGATCAATGATGAATGAACGATGAAGAATGAAAAAGGATTAATGGTCAATGACGAATGAACGATGAAGATTGAACAAGGATCAATGATCGATGAAGAATGAACAAGGATCAGTGCTCAATGACGAATGAACGATGAAGAATGAACAAGGATCAATGATCAATGAAGAATGAACGATGAAGAATGAACAAGGATCAATGATCAATGAAGAATGAACGATGAAGAATGAACAAGGATCAATGATCAATGAAGAATGAACGATAAAGAATGAACAAGGATCAATGATCAATGAAGAATGAACGATGAAGAATGAAAAAAGATTAATGGTCAATGACGAATTAACGATGAAGAATGAACAAGGATCAATGATCAATGAAGAATGAACGATGAATAATGAACAAGGATCAATGATCAATGAAGAATGAACGATGAATAATGAACAAGGATCAATGATCAATGATGAATGAACGATGAAGAATGAACAAGGATCAATGATCAATGAAGAATGAACGATGAAGAATGAACAAGGATCAATGATCAATGAAGAATGAACGATGAAGAATGAACAAGGATCAATGGTCAATGACGAATGAACGATGAAGAATGAACAAGGATCAATGATCAATGAAGAATGAACGATGAAGAATGAACCAGGATCAATGCTCAATGACGAATGAACGATGAAGAATGAACAAGGATCAATGATCAATGAAGAATGAACGATAAAGAATGAACAAGGATCAATGATCAATGAAGAATGAACGATGAATAATGAACAAGGATCAATGATCAATGAAGAATGAACGATGAAGAATGAACAAGGATCAATGATCAATGACGAATGAACGATGAAGAATGAACAAGGATCAATGATCAATGAAGAATGAACGATGAAGAATGAACAAGGATCAATGCTCAATGACGAATGAACGATGAAGAATGAACAAGGATCAATGATCAATGAAGAATGAACAAGGATCAATGGTCAATGACGAATGAACGATGAAGAATGAACAAGGATCAATGATCAATAAAGTATGAACGATGAAGAATGAACAAGGATCAATGATCAATGATGAATGAACGATGAAGAATGAAAAAGGATTAATGGTCAATGACGAATGAACGATGAAGATTGAACAAGGATCAATGATCAATGAAGAATGAACGATGAAGAATGTACAAGGATCAGTGCTCAGTGACGAATGAACGGTGAAGAATGAACAAGGTTCAATGATCAATGAAGAATGAACGATGAAGAATGAACAAGGATCAATGCTCAATGACGAATGAATGATGAAGAATGAACAAGGATCAATGATCAATGAAGAATGAACAAGGATCAATGGTCAATGACGAATGAACGATGAAGAATGAACAAGGATCAATGATCAATGAAGAATGAACGATGAAGAATGAACAAGGATCAATGATCAATGACGAATGAACGATGAAGAATGAACAAGGATCAATGATCAATGAAGAATGAACGATGAAGAATGAACAAGGATCAATGGTCAATGACGAATGAACGATGAAGAATGAACAAGGATCAATGATCAATGAAGAATGAACGATGAAGAATGAACCAGGATCAATGCTCAATGACGAATGAACGATGAAGAATGAACAAGGATCAATGATCAATGAAGAATGAACGATAAAGAATGAACAAGGATCAATGATCAATGAAGAATGAACGATGAAGAATGAAAAAGGATTAATGGTCAATGACGAATGAACGATGAAGAATGAACAAGGATCAATGATCAATGAAGAATGAACGATGAATAATGAACAAGGATCAATGATCAATGAAGAATGAACGATGAAGAATGAACAAGGATCAATGATCAATGATGAATGAACGATGAAGAATGAACAAGGATCAATGATCAATGAAGAATGAACGATGAAGAATGAACAAGGATCAATGATCAATGAAGAATGAACGATAAAGAATGAACAAGGATCAATGATCAATGAAGAATGAACGATGAAGAATGAAAAAAGATTAATGGTCAATGACGAATTAACGATGAAGAATGAACAAGGATCAATGATCAATGAAGAATGAACGATGAATAATGAACAAGGATCAATGATCAATGAAGAATGAACGATGAATAATGAACAAGGATCAATGATCAATGATGAATGAACGATGAAGAATGAACAAGGATCAATGATCAATGAAGAATGAACGATGAAGAATGAACAAGGATCAATGATCAATGAAGAATGAACGATGAAGAATGAACAAGGATCAATGGTCAATGACGAATGAACGATGAAGAATGAACAAGGATCAATGATCAATGAAGAATGAACGATGAAGAATGAACCAGGATCAATGCTCAATGACGAATGAACGATGAAGAATGAACAAGGATCAATGATCAATGAAGAATGAACGATAAAGAATGAACAAGGATCAATGATCAATGAAGAATGAACGATGAATAATGAACAAGGATCAATGATCAATGAAGAATGAACGATGAAGAATGAACAAGGATCAATGATCAATGACGAATGAACGATGAAGAATGAACAAGGATCAATGATCAATGAAGAATGAACGATGAAGAATGAACAAGGATCAATGCTCAATGACGAATGAACGATGAAGAATGAACAAGGATCAATGATCAATGAAGAATGAACAAGGATCAATGGTCAATGACGAATGAACGATCAAGAATGAACAAGGATCAATGATCAATAAAGTATGAACGATGAAGAATGAACAAGGATCAATGATCAATGATGAATGAACGATGAAGAATGAAAAAGGATTAATGGTCAATGACGAATGAACGATGAAGATTGAACAAGGATCAATGATCAATGAAGAATGAACGATGAAGAATGAACAAGGATCAGTGCTCAGTGACGAATGAACGATGAAGAATGAACAAGGTTCAATGATCAATGAAGAATGAACGATGAAGAATGAACAAGGATCAATGCTCAATGACGAATGAATGATGAAGAATGAACAAGGATCAATGATCAATGAAGAATGAACAAGGATCAATGGTCAATGACGAATGAACGATGAAGAATGAACAAGGATCAATGATCAATGAAGAATGAACGATGAAGAATGAACAAGGATCAATGATCAATGACGAATGAACGATGAAGAATGAACAAGGATCAATGATCAATGAAGAATGAACGATGAAGAATGAACAAGGATCAATGGTCAATGACGAATGAACGATGAAGAATGAACAAGGATCAATGATCAATGAAGAATGAACGATGAAGAATGAACCAGGATCAATGCTCAATGACGAATGAACGATGAAGAATGAACAAGGATCAATGATCAATGAAGAATGAACGATAAAGAATGAACAAGGATCAATGATCAATGAAGAATGAACGATGAAGAATGAAAAAGGATTAATGGTCAATGACGAATGAACGATGAAGAATGAACAAGGATCAATGATCAATGAAGAATGAACGATGAATAATGAACAAGGATCAATGATCAATGAAGAATGAACGATGAAGAATGAACAAGGATCAATGATCAATGATGAATGAACGATGAAGAATGAACAAGGATCAATGATCAATGAAGAATGAACGATGAAGAATGAACAAGGATCAATGCTCAATGACGAATGAACGATGAAGAATGAACAAGGTTCAATGATCAATGAAGAATGAACGATGAAGAATGAACAAGGATCAATGCTCAATGACGAATGAACGATGAAGAATGAACAAGGATCAATGATCAATGAAGAATGAACGATGAAGAATGAACTAGGATCAATGGTCAATGACGAATGAACGATGAAGAATGAACAAGGATCAATGATCAATAAAGTATGAACGATGAAGAATGAACAAGGATCCATGATCAATGATGAATGAACGATGAAGAATGAAAAAGGATTAATGGTCAATGACGAATGAACGATGAAGATTGAACAAGGATCAATGATCGATGAAGAATGAACAAGGATCAGTGCTCAATGACGAATGAACGATGAAGAATGAACAAGGATCAATGATCAATGAAGAATGAACGATGAAGAATGAACAAGGATCAATGATCAATGAAGAATGAACGATGAAGAATGAACAAGGATCAATGATCAATGAAGAATGAACGATAAAGAATGAACAAGGATCAATGATCAATGAAGAATGAACGATGAAGAATGAAAAAAGATTAATGGTCAATGACGAATTAACGATGAAGAATGAACAAGGATCAATGATCAATGAAGAATGAACGATGAATAATGAACAAGGATCAATGATCAATGAAGAATGAACGATGAAGAATGAACAAGGATCAATGATCAATGAAGAATGAACGATGAAGAATGAACAAGGATCAATGATCAATGAAGAATGAACGATAAAGAATGAACAAGGATCAATGATCAATGAAGAATGAACGATGAAGAATGAAAAAGGATTAATGGTCAATGACGAATTAACGATGAAGAATGAACAAGGATCAATGATCAATGAAGAATGAACGATGAATAATGAACAAGGATCAATGATCAATGAAGAATGAACGATGAAGAATGAACAAGGATCAATGATCAATGACGAATGAACGATGAAGAATGAACAAGGATCAATGATCAATGAAGAATGAACGATGAAGAATGAACAAGGATCAATGGTCAATGACGAATGAACGATGAAGAATGAACAAGGATCAATGATCAATGAAGAATGAACGATGAAGAATGAACCAGGATCAATGCTCAATGACGAATGAACGATGAAGAATGAACAAGGATCAATGATCAATGAAGAATGAACGATAAAGAATGAACAAGGATCAATGATCAATGAAGAATGAACGATGAATAATGAACAAGGATCAATGATCAATGAAGAATGAACGATGAAGAATGAACAAGGATCAATGATCAATGACGAATGAACGATGAAGAATGAACAAGGATCAATGATCAATGAAGAATGAACGATGAAGAATGAACAAGGATCAATGCTCAATGACGAATGAACGATGAAGAATGAACAAGGATCAATGATCAATGAAGAATGAACAAGGATCAATGGTCAATGACGAATGAACGATGAAGAATGAACAAGGATCAATGATCAATAAAGTATGAACGATGAAGAATGAACAAGGATCAATGATCAATGATGAATGAACGATGAAGAATGAAAAAGGATTAATGGTCAATGACGAATGAACGATGAAGATTGAACAAGGATCAATGATCAATGAAGAATGAACGATGAAGAATGAACAAGGATCAGTGCTCAGTGACGAATGAACGATGAAGAATGAACAAGGTTCAATGATCAATGAAGAATGAACGATGAAGAATGAAAAAGGATCAATGCTCAATGACGAATGAATGATGAAGAATGAACAAGGATCAATGATCAATGAAGAATGAACAAGGATCAATGGTCAATGACGAATGAACGATGAAGAATGAACAAGGATCAATGATCAATGAAGAATGAACGATGAAGAATGAACAAGGATCAATGATCAATGACGAATGAACGATGAAGAATGAACAAGGATCAATGATCAATGAAGAATGAACGATGAAGAATGAACAAGGATCAATGGTCAATGATGAATGAACGATGAAGAATGAACAAGGATCAATGATCAATGAAGAATGAACGATGAAGAATAAACCAGGATCAATGCTCAATGACGAATGAACGATGAAGAATGAACAAGGATCAATGATCAATGAAGAATGAACGATAAAGAATGAACAAGGATCAATGATCAATGAAGAATGAACGATGAAGAATGAAAAAGGATTAATGGTCAATGACGAATGAACGATGAAGAATGAACAAGGATCAATGATCAATGAAGAATGAACGATGAATAATGAACAAGGATCAATGATCAATGAAGAATGAACGATGAAGAATGAACAAGGATCAATGATCAATGATGAATGAACGATGAAGAATGAACAAGGATCAATGATCAATGAAGAATGAACGATGAAGAATGAACAAGGATCAATGCTCAATGACGAATGAACGATGAAGAATGAACAAGGTTCAATGATCAATGAAGAATGAACGATGAAGAATGAACAAGGATCAATGCTCAATGACGAATGAACGATGAAGAATGAACAAGGATCAATGATCAATGAAGAATGAACGATGAAGAATGAACTAGGATCAATGGTCAATGACGAATGAACGATGAAGAATGAACAAGGATCAATGATCAATAAAGTATGAACGATGAAGAATGAACAAGGATCAATGATCAATGATGAATGAACGATGAAGAATGAAAAAGGATTAATGGTCAATGACGAATGAACGATGAAGATTGAACAAGGATCAATGATCGATGAAGAATGAACAAGGATCAGTGCTCAATGACGAATGAACGATGAAGAATGAACAAGGATCAATGATCAATGAAGAATGAACGATGAAGAATGAACAAGGAGCAATGATCAATGAAGAATGAACGATGAAGAATGAACAAGGATCAATGATCAATGAAGAATGAACGATAAAGAATGAACAAGGATCAATGATCAATGAACAATGAACGATGAAGAATGAAAAAGGATTAATGGTCAATGACGAATTAACGATGAAGAATGAACAAGGATCAATGATCAATGAAGAATGAACGATGAATAATGAACAAGGATCAATGATCAATGAAGAATGAACGATGAAGAATGAACAAGGATCAATGATCAATGACGAATGAACGATGAAGAATGAACAAGGATCAATGGTCAATGACGAATGAACGATGAAGAATGAACAAGGATCAATGATCAATGAAGAATGAACGATGAAGAATGAACAAGGATCAATGATCAATGAAGAATGAACGATAAAGAATGAACAAGGATCAATGATCAATGAAGAATGAACGATGAAGAATGAAAAAGGATTAATGGTCAATGACGAATTAACGATGAAGAATGAACAAGGATCAATGATCAATGAAGAATGAACGATGAATAATGAACAAGGATCAATGATCAATGAAGAATGAACGATGAAGAATGAACAAGGATCAATGATCAATGACGAATGAACGATGAAGAATGAACAAGGATCAATGATCAATGAAGAATGAACGATGAAGAATGAACAAGGATCAATGGTCAATGATGAATGAACGATGAAGAATGAACAAGGATCAATGATCAATGAAGAATGAACGATGAAGAATAAACCAGGATCAATGCTCAATGACGAATGAACGATGAAGAATGAACAAGGATCAATGATCAATGAAGAATGAACGATAAAGAATGAACAAGGATCAATGATCAATGAAGAATGAACGATGAAGAATGAAAAAGTATTAATGGTCAATGACGAATGAACGATGAAGAATGAACAAGGATCAATGATCAATGAAGAATGAACGATGAATAATGAACAAGGATCAATGATCAATGAAGAATGAACGATGAAGAATGAACAAGGATCAATGATCAATGATGAATGAACGATGAAGAATGAACAAGGATCAATGATCAATGAAGAATGAACGATGAAGAATGAACAAGGATCAATGCTCAATGACGAATGAACGATAAAGAATGAACAAGGTTCAATGATCAATGAAGAATGAACGATGAAGAATGAACAAGGATCAATGCTCAATGACGAATGAACGATGAAGAATGAACAAGGATCAATGATCAATGAAGAATGAACGATGAAGAATGAACTAGGATCAATGGTCAATGACGAATGAACGATGAAGAATGAACAAGGATCAATGATCAATAAAGTATGAACGATGAAGAATGAACAAGGATCAATGATCAATGATGAATGAACGATGAAGAATGAAAAAGGATTAATGGTCAATGACGAATGAACGATGAAGATTGAACAAGGATCAATGATCGATGAAGAATGAACAAGGATCAGTGCTCAATGACGAATGAACGATGAAGAATGAACAAGGATCAATGATCAATGAAGAATGAACGATGAAGAATGAACGAGGAGCAATGATCAATGAAGAATGAACGATGAAGAATGAACAAGGATCAATGATCAATGAAGAATGAACGATAAAGAATGAACAAGGATCAATGATCAATGAACAATGAACGATGAAGAATGAAAAAGGATTAATGGTCAATGACGAATTAACGATGAAGAATGAACAAGGATCAATGATCAATGAAGAATGAACGATGAATAATGAACAAGGATCAATGATCAATGAAGAATGAACGATGAAGAATGAACAAGGATCAATGATCAATGACGAATGAACGATGAAGAATGAACAAGGATCAATGATCAATGAAGAATGAACGATGAAGAATGAACAAGGATCAATGATCAATGAAGAATGAACGATAATGAATGAACAAGGATCAATGATCAATGAAGAATGAACGATGAAGAATGAAAAAGGATTAATGGTCAATGACGAATTAACGATGAAGAATGAACAAGGATCAATGATCAATGAAGAATGAACGATGAATAATGAACAAGGATCAATGATCAATGAAGAATGAACGATGAAGAATGAACAAGAATCAATGATCAATGAGGAATGAACGATGAAGAATGAACAAGGATCAATGATCAATGAAGAATGAACGATGAATAATGAACAAGGATCAATGATCAATGAAGAATGAACGATGAAGAATGAACAAGGATCAATGATCAATGACGAATGAACGATGAAGAATGAACAAGGATCAATGATCAATGAAGAATGAACAAGGATCAATGGTCAATGACGAATGAACGATGAAGAATGAACAAGGATCAATGATCAATGAAGAATGAACGATGAAGAATGAACCAGGATCAATGCTCAATGACGAATGAACGATGAAGAATGAACAAGGATCAATGATCAACGAAGAATGAACAAGGATCAATGATCAATGATGAATGAACGATGAAGAATGAAAAAGGATTAATGGTCAATGACGAATGAACGATGAAGATTGAACAAGGATCAATGATCAATGAAGAATGAACGATGAAGAATGAACAAGGATCAGTGCTCAGTGACGAATGAACGATGAAGAATGAACAAGGTTCAATGATCAATGAAGAATGAACGATGAAGAATGAACTAGGATCAATGGTCAATGACGAATGAACGATGAAGAATGAACAAGGATCAATGATCAATAAAGTATGAACGATGAAGAATGAACAAGGATCAATGATCAATGATGAATGAACGATGAAGAATGAAAAAGGATTAATGGTCAATGACGAATGAACGATGAAGATTGAACAAGGATCAATGATCGATGAAGAATGAACAAGGATCAGTGCTCAATGACGAATGAACGATGAAGAATGAACAAGGATCAATGATCAATGAAGAATGAACGATGAAGAATGAACAAGGAGCAATGATCAATGAAGAATGAACGATGAAGAATGAACAAGGATCAATGATCAATGAAGAATGAACGATAAAGAATGAACAAGGATCAATGATCAATGAACAATGAACGATGAAGAATGAAAAAGGATTAATGGTCAATGACGAATTAACGATGAAGAAAGAACAAGGATCAATGATCAATGAAGAATGAACGATGAATAATGAACAAGGATCAATGATCAATGAAGAATGAACGATGAAGAATGAACAAGGATCAATGATCAATAAAGTATGAACGATGAAGAATGAACAAGGATCAATGATCAATGATGAATGAACGATGAAGAATGAAAAAGGATTAATGGTCAATGACGAATGAACGATGAAGATTGAACAAGGATCAATGATCGATGAAGAATGAACAAGGATCAGTGCTCAATGACGAATGAACGATGAAGAATGAACAAGGATCAATGATCAATGAAGAATGAACGATGAAGAATGAACAAGGAGCAATGATCAATGAAGAATGAACGATGAAGAATGAACAAGGATCAATGATCAATGAAGAATGAACGATAAAGAATGAACAAGGATCAATGATCAATGAACAATGAACGATGAAGAATGAAAAAGGATTAATGGTCAATGACGAATTAACGATGAAGAATGAACAAGGATCAATGATCAATGAAGAATGAACGATGAATAATGAACAAGGATCAATGATCAATGAAGAATGAACGATGAAGAATGAACAAGGATCAATGATCAATGACGAATGAACGATGAAGAATGAACAAGGATCAATGGTCAATGACGAATGAACGATGAAGAATGAACAAGGATCAATGATCAATGAAGAATGAACGATGAAGAATGAACAAGGATCAATGATCAATGAAGAATGAACGATAAAGAATGAACAAGGATCAATGATCAATGAAGAATGAACGATGAAGAATGAAAAAAGATTAATGGTCAATGACGAATTAACGATGAAGAATGAACAAGGATCAATGATCAATGAAGAATGAACGATGAATAATGAACAAGGATCAATGATCAATGAAGAATGAACGATGAAGAATGAACAAGGATCAATGATCAATGACGAATGAACGATGAAGAATGAACAAGGATCAATGATCAATGAAGAATGAACGATGAAGAATGAACAAGGATCAATGGTCAATGATGAATGAACGATGAAGAATGAACAAGGATCAATGATCAATGAAGAATGAACGATGAAGAATAAACCAGGATCAATGCTCAATGACGAATGAACGATGAAGAATGAACAAGGATCAATGATCAATGAAGAATGAACGATAAAGAATGAACAAGGATCAATGATCAATGAAGAATGAACGATGAAGAATGAAAAAGTATTAATGGTCAATGACGAATGAACGATGAAGAATGAACAAGGATCAATGATCAATGAAGAATGAACGATGAATAATGAACAAGGATCAATGATCAATGAAGAATGAACGATGAAGAATGAACAAGGATCAATGATCAATGATGAATGAACGATGAAGAATGAACAAGGATCAATGATCAATGAAGAATGAACGATGAAGAATGAACAAGGATCAATGCTCAATGACGAATGAACGATAAAGAATGAACAAGGTTCAATGATCAATGAAGAATGAACGATGAAGAATGAACAAGGATCAATGCTCAATGACGAATGAACGATGAAGAATGAACAAGGATCAATGATCAATGAAGAATGAACGATGAAGAATGAACTAGGATCAATGGTCAATGACGAATGAACGATGAAGAATGAACAAGGATCAATGATCAATAAAGTATGAACGATGAAGAATGAACAAGGATCAATGATCAATGATGAATGAACGATGAAGAATGAAAAAGGATTAATGGTCAATGACGAATGAACGATGAAGATTGAACAAGGATCAATGATCGATGAAGAATGAACAAGGATCAGTGCTCAATGACGAATGAACGATGAAGAATGAACAAGGATCAATGATCAATGAAGAATGAACGATGAAGAATGAACAAGGAGCAATGATCAATGAAGAATGAACGATGAAGAATGAACAAGGATCAATGATCAATGAAGAATGAACGATAAAGAATGAACAAGGATCAATGATCAATGAACAATGAACGATGAAGAATGAAAAAGGATTAATGGTCAATGACGAATTAACGATGAAGAATGAACAAGGATCAATGATCAATGAAGAATGAACGATGAATAATGAACAAGGATCAATGATCAATGAAGAATGAACGATGAAGAATGAACAAGGATCAATGATCAATGACGAATGAACGATGAAGAATGAACAAGGATCAATGATCAATGAAGAATGAACGATGAAGAATGAACAAGGATCAATGATCAATGAAGAATGAACGATAATGAATGAACAAGGATCAATGATCAATGAAGAATGAACGATGAAGAATGAAAAAGGATTAATGGTCAATGACGAATTAACGATGAAGAATGAACAAGGATCAATGATCAATGAAGAATGAACGATGAATAATGAACAAGGATCAATGATCAATGAAGAATGAACGATGAAGAATGAACAAGAATCAATGATCAATGAGGAATGAACGATGAAGAATGAACAAGGATCAATGATCAATGAAGAATGAACGATGAATAATGAACAAGGATCAATGATCAATGAAGAATGAACGATGAAGAATGAACAAGGATCAATGATCAATGACGAATGAACGATGAAGAATGAACAAGGATCAATGATCAATGAAGAATGAACAAGGATCAATGGTCAATGACGAATGAACGATGAAGAATGAACAAGGATCAATGATCAATGAAGAATGAACGATGAAGAATGAACCAGGATCAATGCTCAATGACGAATGAACGATGAAGAATGAACAAGGATCAATGATCAACGAAGAATGAACAAGGATCAATGATCAATGATGAATGAACGATGAAGAATGAAAAAGGATTAATGGTCAATGACGAATGAACGATGAAGATTGAACAAGGATCAATGATCAATGAAGAATGAACGATGAAGAATGAACAAGGATCAGTGCTCAGTGACGAATGAACGATGAAGAATGAACAAGGTTCAATGATCAATGAAGAATGAACGATGAAGAATGAACAAGGATCAATGCTCAATGACGAATGAATGATGAAGAATGAACAAGGATCAATGATCAATGAAGAATGAACAAGGATCAATGGTCAATGACGAATGAACGATGAAGAATGAACAAGGATCAATGATCAATGAAGAATGAACGATGAAGAATGAACAAGGATCAATGATCAATGACGAATGAACGATGAAGAATGAACAAGGATCAATGATCAATGAAGAATGAACGATGAAGAATGAACAAGGATCAATGGTCAATGACGAATGAACGATGAAGAATGAACAAGGATCAATGATCAATGAAGAATGAACGATGAAGAATGAACCAGGATCAATGCTCAATGACGAATGAACGATGAAGAATGAACAAGGATCAATGATCAATGAAGAATGAACGATAAAGAATGAACAAGGATCAATGATCAATGAAGAATGAACGATGAAGAATGAAAAAGGATTAATGGTCAATGACGAATGAACGATGAAGAATGAACAAGGATCAATGATCAATGAAGAATGAACGATGAATAATGAACAAGGATCAATGATCAATGAAGAATGAACGATGAAGAATGAACAAGAATCAATGATCAATGAGGAATGAACGATGAAGAATGAACAAGGATCAATGATCAATGAAGAATGAACGATGAAGAATGAACAAGGATCAATGCTCAATGACGAATGAACGATGAAGAATGAACAAGGTTCAATGATCAATGAAGAATGAACGATGAAGAATGAACAAGGATCAATGCTCAATGACGAATGAACGATGAAGAATGAACAAGGATCAATGATCAATGAAGAATGAACGATGAAGAATGAACTAGGATCAATGGTCAATGACGAATGAACGATGAAGAATGAACAAGGATCAATGATCAATAAAGTATGAACGATGAAGAATGAACAAGGATCAATGATCAATGATGAATGAACGATGAAGAATGAAAAAGGATTAATGGTCAATGACGAATGAACGATGAAGATTGAACAAGGATCAATGATCAATGAAGAATGAACGATGAAGAATGAACAAGGATCAGTGCTCAATGACGAATGAACGATGAAGAATGAACAAGGATCAATGATCAATGAAGAATGAACGATGAAGAATGAACAAGGATCAATGATCAATGAAGAATGAACGATGAAGAATGAACAAGGATCAATGATCAATGAAGAATAAACGATGAAGAATGAACAAGGATCAATGATCAATGACGAATGAACGATGAAGAATGAACAAGGATTATTGATCAATGAAGAATGAACGATGAAGAATGAACAAGGATCAATGATCAATGAAGAATGAACGATGAAGAATGAAAAAAGATCAATGGTCAATGACGAATGAACGATGAAGAATTAACAAGGATAAATGAAGATTGAATGATGATAAATGAACAAGGATCAATGATCAATGAAGAATGAACGATGAAGAATGAACAAGTATCAATGATCAATGAAGAATGAACGATGAAGAATGAACAAGGATCAATTATCAATGACGAATGAACGATGAAGAATGAACAAGGATCAATGATCAATGAAGAATGAACGATGAAGAATGAACAAGGATCAATGATCAATGAAGAATGAACGATGAAGAATGAACAAGGATCAATGATCAATGACGAATGAACGATGAAGAATGAACAAGGATCAATGATCAATGAAGAATGAACGGTGAAGAATGAACATGGATCAATGGTCAATGACGAATGAACGATGAAGAATGAACAAGGATCAATGATCAATGAAGAATGAACGATGAAGAATGAACAAGGATCAATGCTCAATGACGAATGAACGATGAAGAATGAACAAGGATCAATGATCAATGAAGAATGAATGATGAAGAATGAACAAGGATCAATGCTCAATGACGAATGAACGATGAAGAATGAACAAGGATCAATGATCAATGAAGAATGAACGATGAAGAATGAACAAGGATCAATGCTCAATGACGAATGAACGATGAAGAATGAACAAGGATAAATGATCAATGAAGTATGAACGATGAAGAATGAACAAGGATCAATGATCAATGAAGAATGAACGATGAAGAATGAACAAGGATCAATGATCAATGACGAATGAACGATGAACAATGAACAAGGATCAATGATCAATGAAGAATGAACGGTGAAGAATGAACAAGGATCAATGGTCAATGACGAATGAACGATGGAGAATGAACAAGGATCAATGATCAAAGAAAAATGATCGATGAAGAATGAACAAGGATCAATGGTCAATGACGAATGAACGATGAAGAATGAACAAGGATCAATGATCAATGAAGAATGAACGATGAAGAATGAACGATGAAGAATGAACAAGGATCAATGCTCAATGACGAATGAACGATGAAGAATGAACAAGGTTCAATGATCAATGAAGAATGAACGATGAAGAATGAACAAGGATCAATGCTCAATGACGAATGAACGATGAAGAATGAACAAGGATCAATGATCAATGAAGAATGAACGATGAAGAATGAACTAGGATCAATGGTCAATGACGAATGAACGATGAAGAATGAACAAGGATCAATGATCAATAAAGTATGAACGATGAAGAATGAACAAGGATCAATGATCAATGATGAATGAACGATGAAGAATGAAAAAGGATTAATGGTCAATGACGAATGAACGATGAAGATTGAACAAGGATCAATGATCAATGAAGAATGAACGATGAAGAATGAACAAGGATCAGTGCTCAATGACGAATGAACGATGAAGAATGAACAAGGATCAATGATCAATGAAGAATGAACGATGAAGAATGAACAAGGATCAATGATCAATGAAGAATGAACGATGAAGAATGAACAAGGATCAATGATCAATGAAGAATAAACGATGAAGAATGAACAAGGATCAATGATCAATGACGAATGAACGATGAAGAATGAACAAGGATTATTGATCAATGAAGAATGAACGATGAAGAATGAACAAGGATCAATGATCAATGAAGAATGAACGATGAAGAATGAAAAAAGATCAATGGTCAATGACGAATGAACGATGAAGAATTAACAAGGATAAATGAAGATTGAATGATGATAAATGAACAAGGATCAATGATCAATGAAGAATGAACGATGAAGAATGAACAAGTATCAATGATCAATGAAGAATGAACGATGAAGAATGAACAAGGATCAATTATCAATGACGAATGAACGATGAAGAATGAACAAGGATCAATGATCAATGAAGAATGAACGATGAAGAATGAACAAGGATCAATGATCAATGAAGAATGAACGATGAAGAATGAACAAGGATCAATGATCAATGACGAATGAACGATGAAGAATGAACAAGGATCAATGATCAATGAAGAATGAACGGTGAAGAATGAACATGGATCAATGGTCAATGACGAATGAACGATGAAGAATGAACAAGGATCAATGATCAATGAAGAATGAACGATGAAGAATGAACAAGGATCAATGCTCAATGACGAATGAACGATGAAGAATGAACAAGGATCAATGATCAATGAAGAATGAATGATGAAGAATGAACAAGGATCAATGCTCAATGACGAATGAACGATGAAGAATGAACAAGGATCAATGATCAATGAAGAATGAACGATGAAGAATGAACAAGGATCAATGCTCAATGACGAATGAACGATGAAGAATGAACAAGGATAAATGATCAATGAAGTATGAACGATGAAGAATGAACAAGGATCAATGATCAATGAAGAATGAACGATGAAGAATGAACAAGGATCAATGATCAATGACGAATGAACGATGAACAATGAACAAGGATCAATGATCAATGAAGAATGAACGGTGAAGAATGAACAAGGATCAATGGTCAATGACGAATGAACGATGGAGAATGAACAAGGATCAATGATCAAAGAAAAATGATCGATGAAGAATGAACAAGGATCAATGGTCAATGACGAATGAACGATGAAGAATGAACAAGGATCAATGATCAATGAAGAATGAACGATGAAGAATGAACGATGAAGAATGAACAAGGATCAATGCTCAATGACGAATGAACGATGAAGAATGAACAAGGATAAATGAAGATTGAATGATGATGAATGAAAAAGGATCAATAATCAATGAAGAATGAACGATGAAGAATGAACAAGGATCAATGATCAATGACGAATGAACGATGAAGAATGAACAAGGATTATTGATCAATGAAGAATGAACGATGAAGAATGAACAAGGATCAATGATCAATGAAGAATGAACGATGAAGAATGAAAAAAGATCAATGGTCAATGACGAATGAACGATGAAGAATTAACAAGGATAAATGAAGATTGAATGATGATGAATGAACAAGGATCAATGATCAATGAAGAATGAACGATGAAGAATGAACAAGTATCAATGATCAATGAAGAATGAACGATGAAGAATGAACAAGGATCAATTATCAATGACGAATGAACGATGAAGAATGAACAAGGATCAATGATCAATGAAGAATGAACGATGAAGAATGAACAAGGATCAATGATCAATGAAGAATGAACGATGAAGAATGAACAAGGATCAATGATCAATGAAGAATGAACGATGAAGAATGAACAAGGATCAATGATCAATGACGAATGAACGATAAAGAATGAACAAGGATCAATGATCAATGAAGAATAAACGATGAAGAATGAACAAGGATCAATGATCAATGAAGAATGAACGATGAAGAATGAACAAGGATCAATGATCAATGACGAATGAACGATGAAGAATGAACAAGGATCAATGATCAATGAAGAATAAACGATGAAGAATGAACAAGGATCAATGATCAATGACGAATGAACGATGAAGAATGAACAAGGATTATTGATCAATGAAGAATGAACGATGAAGAATGAACAAGGATCAATGATCAATGAAGAATGAACGATGAAGAATGAAAAAAGATCAATGGTCAATGACGAATGAACGATGAAGAATTAACAAGGATAAATGAAGATTGAATGATGATGAATGAACAAGGATCAATGATCAATGAAGAATGAACGATGAAGAATGAACAAGTATCAATGATCAATGAAGAATGAACGATGAAGAATGAACAAGGATCAATTATCAATGACGAATGAACGATGAAGAATGAACAAGGATCAATGATCAATGAAGAATGAACGATGAAGAATGAACAAGGATCAATGATCAATGAAGAATGAACGATGAAGAATGAACAAGGATCAATGATCAATGAAGAATGAACGATGAAGAATGAACAAGGATCAATGATCAATGACGAATGAACGATAAAGAATGAACAAGGATCAATGATCAATGAAGAATAAACGATGAAGAATGAACAAGGATCAATGATCAATGAAGAATGAACGATGAAGAATGAACAAGGATCAATGATCAATGACGAATGAACGATGAAGAATGAACAAGGATCAATGATCAATGAAGAATGAACGATGAAGAATGAACAAGGATCAATGGTCAATGACGAATGAACGATGAAGAATGAACAAGGATCAATGATCAATGAAGAATGAACGATGAAGAATGAACCAGGATCAATGCTCAATGACGAATGAACGATGAAGAATGAACAAGGATCAATGATCAATGAAGAATGAACGATAAAGAATGAACAAGGATCAATGCTCAATGAAGAATGAACGATGAAGAATGAAAAAGGATTAATGGTCAATGACGAATGAACGATGAAGAATGAACAAGGATCAATGATCAATGAAGAATGAACGATAAAGAATGAACAAGGATCAATGCTCAATGAAGAATGAACGATGAAGAATGAAAAAGGATTAATGGTCAATGACGAATGAACGATGAAGAATGAACAAGGATCAATGATCAATGAAGAATGAACGATGAATAATGAACAAGGATCAATGATCAATGAAGAATGAACGATGAAGAATGAACAAGGATCAATGATCAATGATGAATGAACGATGAAGAATGAACAAGGATCAATGATCAATGAAGAATGAACGATGAAGAATGAACAAGGATCAATGCTCAATGACGAATGAACGATGAAGAATGAACAAGGTTCAATGATCAATGAAGAATGAACGATGAAGAATGAACAAGGATCAATGCTCAATGACGAATGAACGATGAAGAATGAACAAGGATCAATGATCAATGAAGAATGAACGATGAAGAATGAACTAGGATAAATGGTCAATGACGAATGAACGATGAAGAATGAACAAGGATCAATGATCAATGAAGAATGAACGATGAAGAATGAACAAGGATCAATGATCAATGAAGAATGAACGATGAAGAATGAAAAAAGATCAATGGTCAATGACGAATGAACGATGAAGAATTAACAAGGATAAATGAAGATTGAATGATGATGAATGAACAAGGATCAATGATCAATGAAGAATGAACGATGAAGAATGAACAAGTATCAATGATCAATGAAGAATGAACGATGAAGAATGAACAAGGATCAATTATCAATGACGAATGAACGATGAAGAATGAACAAGGATCAATGATCAATGAAGAATGAACGATGAAGAATGAACTAGGATCAATGGTCAATGACGAATGAACGATGAAGAATGAACAAGGATCAATGATCAATAAAGTATGAACGATGAAGAATGAACAAGGATCAATGATCAATGATGAATGAACGATGAAGAATTAAAAAGGATTAATGGTCAATGACGAATGAACGATGAAGATTGAACAAGGATCAATGATCAATGAAGAATGAACGATGAAGAATGAACAAGGATCAGTGCTCAATGACGAATGAACGATGAAGAATGAACAAGGATCAATGATCAATGAAGAATGAACGATGAAGAATGAACAAGGATCAATGATCAATGAAGAATGAACGATGAAGAATGAACAAGGATCAATGATCAATGAAGAATAAACGATGAAGAATGAACAAGGATCAATGATCAATGACGAATGAACGATGAAGAATGAACAAGGATTATTGATCAATGAAGAATGAACGATGAAGAATGAACAAGGATCAATGATCAATGAAGAATGAACGATGAAGAATGAAAAAAGATCAATGGTCAATGACGAATGAACGATGAAGAATTAACAAGGATAAATGAAGATTGAATGATGATAAATGAACAAGGATCAATGATCAATGAAGAATGAACGATGAAGAATGAACAAGTATCAATGATCAATGAAGAATGAACGATGAAGAATGAACAAGGATCAATAATCAATGACGAATGAACGATGAAGAATGAACAAGGATCAATGATCAATGAAGAATGAACGATGAAGAATGAACAAGGATCAATGATCAATGAAGAATGAACGATGAAGAATGAACAAGGATCAATGATCAATGACGAATGAACGATGAAGAATGAACAAGGATCAATGATCAATGAAGAATGAACGGTGAAGAATGAACATGGATCAATGGTCAATGACGAATGAACGATGAAGAATGAACAAGGATCAATGATCAATGAAGAATGAACGATGAAGAATGAACAAGGATCAATGCTCAATGACGAATGAACGATGAAGAATGAACAAGGATCAATGATCAATGAAGAATGAATGATGAAGAATGAACAAGGATCAATGCTCAATGACGAATGAACGATGAAGAATGAACAAGGATCAATGATCAATGAAGAATGAACGATGAAGAATGAACAAGGATCAATGCTCAATGACGAATGAACGATGAAGAATGAACAAGGATAAATGATCAATGAAGTATGAACGATGAAGAATGAACAAGGATCAATGATCAATGAAGAATGAACGATGAAGAATGAACAAGGATCAATGATCAATGACGAATGAACGATGAACAATGAACAAGGATCAATGATCAATGAAGAATGAACGGTGAAGAATGAACAAGGATCAATGGTCAATGACGAATGAACGATGGAGAATGAACAAGGATCAATGATCAAAGAAAAATGATCGATGAAGAATGAACAAGGATCAATGGTCAATGACGAATGAACGATGAAGAATGAACAAGGATCAATGATCAATGAAGAATGAACGATGAAGAATGAACGATGAAGAATGAACAAGGATCAATGCTCAATGACGAATGAACGATGAAGAATGAACAAGGATAAATGAAGATTGAATGATGATGAATGAAAAAGGATCAATAATCAATGAAGAATGAACGATGAAGAATGAACAAGGATCAATGATCAATGACGAATGAACGATGAAGAATGAACAAGGATTATTGATCAATGAAGAATGAACGATGAAGAATGAACAAGGATCAATGATCAATGAAGAATGAACGATGAAGAATGAAAAAAGATCAATGGTCAATGACGAATGAACGATGAAGAATTAACAAGGATAAATGAAGATTGAATGATGATGAATGAACAAGGATCAATGATCAATGAAGAATGAACGATGAAGAATGAACAAGTATCAATGATCAATGAAGAATGAACGATGAAGAATGAACAAGGATCAATTATCAATGACGAATGAACGATGAAGAATGAACAAGGATCAATGATCAATGAAGAATGAACGATGAAGAATGAACAAGGATCAATGATCAATGAAGAATGAACGATGAAGAATGAACAAGGATCAATGATCAATGAAGAATGAACGATGAAGAATGAACAAGGATCAATGATCAATGACGAATGAACGATGAAGAATGAACAAGGATCAATGATCAATGAAGAATAAACGATGAAGAATGAACAAGGATCAATGATCAATGAAGAATGAACGATGAAGAATGAACAAGGATCAATGATCAATGACGAATGAACGATGAAGAATGAACAAGGATCAATGATCAATGAAGAATGAACGATGAAGAATGAACAAGGATCAATGGTCAATGACGAATGAACGATGAAGAATGAACAAGGATCAATGATCAATGAAGAATGAACGATGAAGAATGAACCAGGATCAATGCTCAATGACGAATGAACGATGAAGAATGAACAAGGATCAATGATCAATGAAGAATGAACGATAAAGAATGAACAAGGATCAATGCTCAATGAAGAATGAACGATGAAGAATGAAAAAGGATTAATGGTCAATGACGAATGAACGATGAAGAATGAACAAGGATCAATGATCAATGAAGAATGAACGATAAAGAATGAACAAGGATCAATGCTCAATGAAGAATGAACGATGAAGAATGAAAAAGGATTAATGGTCAATGACGAATGAACGATGAAGAATGAACAAGGATCAATGATCAATGAAGAATGAACGATGAATAATGAACAAGGATCAATGATCAATGAAGAATGAACGATGAAGAATGAACAAGGATCAATGATCAATGATGAATGAACGATGAAGAATGAACAAGGATCAATGATCAATGAAGAATGAACGATGAAGAATGAACAAGGATCAATGCTCAATGACGAATGAACGATGAAGAATGAACAAGGTTCAATGATCAATGAAGAATGAACGATGAAGAATGAACAAGGATCAATGCTCAATGACGAATGAACGATGAAGAATGAACAAGGATCAATGATCAATGAAGAATGAACGATGAAGAATGAACTAGGATAAATGGTCAATGACGAATGAACGATGAAGAATGAACAAGGATCAATGATCAATGAAGAATGAACGATGAAGAATGAAAAAGGATCAATGATCAATGAAGAATGAACGATGAAGAATGAAAAAAGATCAATGGTCAATGACGAATGAACGATGAAGAATTAACAAGGATAAATGAAGATTGAATGATGATGAATGAACAAGGATCAATGATCAATGAAGAATGAACGATGAAGAATGAACAAGTATCAATTATCAATGACGAATGAACGATGAAGAATGAACAAGGATCAATGATCAATGAAGAATGAACGATGAAGAATGAACAAGGATCAATGATCAATGACGAATGAACGATGAAGAATGAACAAGGATCAATGATCAATGAAGAATAAACGATGAAGAATGAACAAGGATCAATGATCAATGAAGAATGAACGATGAAGAATGAACAAGGATCAATGATCAATGACGAATGAACGATGAAGAATGAACAAGGATCAATGATCAATGAAGAATGAACGATGAAGAATGAACAAGGATCAATGGTCAATGACGAATGAACGATGAAGAATGAACAAGGATCAATGATCAATGAAGAATGAACGATGAAGAATGAACCAGGATCAATGCTCAATGACGAATGAACGATGAAGAATGAACAAGGATCAATGATCAATGAAGAATGAACGATAAAGAATGAACAAGGATCAATGCTCAATGAAGAATGAACGATGAAGAATGAAAAAGGATTAATGGTCAATGACGAATGAACGATGAAGAATGAACAAGGATCAATGATCAATGAAGAATGAACGATAAAGAATGAACAAGGATCAATGCTCAATGAAGAATGAACGATGAAGAATGAAAAAGGATTAATGGTCAATGACGAATGAACGATGAAGAATGAACAAGGATCAATGATCAATGAAGAATGAACGATGAATAATGAACAAGGATCAATGATCAATGAAGAATGAACGATGAAGAATGAACAAGGATCAATGATCAATGATGAATGAACGATGAAGAATGAACAAGGATCAATGATCAATGAAGAATGAACGATGAAGAATGAACAAGGATCAATGCTCAATGACGAATGAACGATGAAGAATGAACAAGGTTCAATGATCAATGAAGAATGAACGATGAAGAATGAACAAGGATCAATGCTCAATGACGAATGAACGATGAAGAATGAACAAGGATCAATGATCAATGAAGAATGAACGATGAAGAATGAACTAGGATAAATGGTCAATGACGAATGAACGATGAAGAATGAACAAGGATCAATGATCAATAAAGTATGAACGATGAAGAATGAACAAGGATCAATGATCAATGATGAATGAACGATGAAGAATGAAAAAGGATTAATGGTCAATGACGAATGAACGATGAAGATTGAACAAGGATCAATGATCAATGAAGAATGAACGATGAAGAATGAACAAGGATCAGTGCTCAATGACGAATGAACGATGAAGAATGAACAAGGATCAATGATCAATGAAGAATGAACGATGAAGAATGAACAAGGATCAATGATCAATGAAGAATGAACGATGAAGAATGAACAAGGATCAATGATCAATGAAGAATAAACGATGAAGAATGAACAAGGATCAATGATCAATGACGAATGAACGATGAAGAATGAACAAGGATTATTGATCAATGAAGAATGAACGATGAAGAATGAACAAGGATCAATGATCAATGAAGAATGAACGATGAAGAATGAAAAAAGATCAATGGTCAATGACGAATGAACGATGAAGAATTAACAAGGATAAATGAAGATTGAATGATGATGAATGAACAAGGATCAATGATCAATGAAGAATGAACGATGAAGAATGAACAAGTATCAATGATCAATGAAGAATGAACGATGAAGAATGAACAAGGATCAATTATCAATGACGAATGAACGATGAAGAATGAACAAGGATCAATGATCAATGAAGAATGAACGATGAAGAATGAACAAGGATCAATGATCAATGAAGAATGAACGATGAAGAATGAACAAGGATCAATGATCAATGAAGAATGAACGATGAAGAATGAACAAGGATCAATGATCAATGACGAATGAACGATGAAGAATGAACAAGGATCAATGATCAATGAAGAATGAACGGTGAAGAATGAACATGGATCAATGGTCAATGACGAATGAACGATGAAGAATGAACAAGGATCAATGATCAATGAAAAATGAACGATGAAGAATGAACAAGGATCAATGCTCAATGACGAATGAACGATGAAGAATGAACAAGGATCAATGATCAATGAAGAATGAATGATGAAGAATGAACAAGGATCAATGCTCAATGACTAATGAACGATGAAGAATGAACAAGGATCAATGATCAATGAAGAATGAACGATGAAGAATGAACAAGGATCAATGCTCAATGACGAATGAACGATGAAGAATGAACAAGGATAAATGATCAATGAAGTATGAACGATGAAGAATGAACAAGGATCAATGATCAATGAAGAATGAACGATGAAGAATGAACAAGGATCAATGATCAATGACGAATGAACGATGAACAATGAACAAGGATCAATGATCAATGAAGAATGAACGGTGAAGAATGAACAAGGATCAATGGTCAATGACGAATGAACGATGGAGAATGAACAAGGATCAATGATCAAAGAAAAATGATCGTTGAAGAATGAACAAGGATCAATGGTCAATGACGAATGAACGATGAAGAATGAACAAGGATCAATGATCAATGAAGAATGAACGATGAAGAATGAACAAGGATCAATGCTCAATGACGAATGAACGATGAAGAATGAACAAGGATAAATGAAGATTGAATGATGATGAATGAAAAAGGATCAATAATCAATGAAGAATGAACGATGAAGAATGAACAAGGATCAATGATCAATGAAGAATGAACGATGAAGAATGAACAAGGATCAATTATCAATGATGAATGAACGATGAAGAATGAACAAGGATCAATGATCAATGAAGAATGAACGATGAAGAATGAACAAGGATAAATGATCAATGATGAATGACGAATAAACGATGAAGAATGAACAAGAATCATTGATCAATGAAGAATGAACGATGAAGAATGAATAAGGATCAATGATCAATGAAGAATGAACGATGAAGAATGAAAAAGGATCAATGGTCAATGACGAATGAACGATGAAGAATGAACAAGGATAAATGAAGATTGAATGATGATGAATGAACAAGGATCAATAATCAATGAAGAATGAATGATAAAGAATGAACAAGGATCAATGATCAATGAAGAATGAACGATGAAGAATGAACAAGGATCAATTATCAATGATGAATGAACGATGAAGAATGAACAAGGATCAATGATCAATGAAGAATGAACGATGAAGAATGAACAAGGATCAATGAGCAATGAAGAATGAACGATGAAGAATGAACAAGGATCAATGATCAATGACGAATGAGCGATGAAGAATGAACAAGGATCAATGATCAATGAAGAATGAACGATGAAGAATGAACAAGGATCAATGATCAATGACGAATGAACGATGAAGAATGAACAAGGATCAATGATCAATGAAGAATGAACGGTGAAGAATGAACAAGGATCAATGGTCAATGACGAATGAACGATGAAGAATGAACAAGGATTAATGATCAATGAAAAATGAACGATGAAGAATGAACAAGGATCAATGCTCAATGACGAATGAACGATGAAGAACGAACAAGGATCAATGATCAATGAAGAATGAATGATGAAGAATGAACAACGATCAATGCTCAATGAAGAATGAACGATGAAGAATGAACAAGGATCAATGATCATTGAAGAATGAACGATGAAGAATGAACAAGGATCAATGATCAATGAAGAATGAACGATGAAGAATGAACTAGGATCAATGGTCAATGACGAATGAACGATGAAGAATGAACAAGGATCAATAATCAATAAAGTATGAACGATGAAGAATGAACAAGGATCAATGATCAATGATGAATGAACGATGAAGAATGAAAAAGGATTAATGGTCAATGACGAATGAACGATGAAGATTGAACAAGGATCAATGATCAATGAAGAATGAACGATGAAGAATGAACAAGGATCAGTGCTCAATGACGAATGAACGATGAAGAATGAACAAGGATCAATGATCAATGAAGAATGAACGATGAAGAATGAACAAGGATCAATGATCAATGAAGAATGAACGATGAAGAATGAACAAGGATCAATGATCAATGAAGAATAAACGATGAAGAATGAACAAGGATCATTGATCAATGACGAATGAACGATGAAGAATGAACAAGGATTATTGATCAATGAAGAATGAACGATGAAGAATGAACAAGGATCAATGATCAATGAAGAATGAACGATGAAAAATGAAAAAAGATCAATGGTCAATGACGAATGAACGATTAAGAATTAACAAGGATAAATGAAGATTGAATGATGATGAATGAACAAGGATCAATGATCAATGAAGAATGAACGATGAAGAATGAACAAGGATCAATTATCAATGACGAATGAACGATGAAGAATGAACAAGGATCAATGATCAATGAAGAATGAACGATGAAGAATGAACAAGGATCAATGATCAATGAAGAATGAACGATGAAGAATGAACAAGGATCAATGATCAATGAAGAATGAACGATGAAGAATGAACAAGGATCAATGATCAATGACGAATGAACGATGAAGAATGAACAAGGATCAATGATCAATGAAGAATGAACGGTGAAGAATGAACATGGATCAATGGTCAATGACGAATGAACGATGAAGAATGAACAAGGATCAATGATCAATGAAAAATGAACGATGAAGATTGAACAAGGATCAATGCTCAATGACGAATGAACGATGAAGAATGAACAAGGATCAATGATCAATGAAGAATGAATGATGAAGAATGAACAAGGATCAATGCTCAATGACGAATGAACGATGAAGAATGAACAAGGATTATTGATCAATGAAGAATGAACGATGAAGAATGAACAAGGATCAATGATCAATGAAGAATGAACGATGAAGAATGAAAAAAGATCAATGGTCAATGACGAATGAACGATGAAGAATTAACAAGGATAAATGAAGATTGAATGATGATGAATGAACAAGGATCAATGATCAATGAAGAATGAACGATGAAGAATGAACAAGTATAAATGATCAATGATGAATGAACGATGAAGAATAAACAAGGATCAATTATCAATGACGAATGAACGATGAAGAATGAACAAGGATCAATGATCAATGAAGAATGAACGATGAAGAATGAACAAGGATCAATGATCAATGAAGAATGAACGATGAAGAATGAACAAGGATCAATGATCAATGAAGAATGAACGATGAAGAATGAACAAGGATCAATGATCAATGACGAATGAACGATGAAGAATGAACAAGGATCAATGATCAATGAAGAATGAACGGTGAAGAATGAACATGGATCAATGGTCAATGACGAATGAAGGATGAAGAATGAACAAGGATCAATGATCAATGAAAAATGAACGATGAAGAAAGAACAAGGATCAATGCTCAATGACGAATGAACGATGAAGAATGAACAAGGATCAATGATCAATGAAGAATGAATGATGAAGAATGAACAAGGATCAATGCTCAATGACGAATGAACGATGAAGAATGAACAAGGATCAATGATCAATGAAGAATGAACGATGAAGAATGAACAAGGATCAATGCTCAATGACGAATGAACGATGAAGAATGAACAAGGATAAATGATCAATGAAGTATGAACGATGAAGAATGAACAAGGATCAATGATCAATGAAGAATGAACGATGAAGAATGAACAAGGATCAATGATCAATGACGAATGAACGATGAACAATGAACAAGGATCAATGATCAATGAAGAATGAACGGTGAAGAATGAACAAGGATCAATGGTCAATGACGAATGAACGATGGAGAATGAACAAGGATCAATGATCAAAGAAAAATGATCGATGAAGAATGAACAAGGATCAATGGTCAATGACGAATGAACGTTGAAGAATGAACAAGGATCAATGATCAATGAAGAATGAACGATGAAGAATGAACAAGGATCAATGCTCAATGACGAATGAACGATGAAGAATGAACAAGGATAAATGAAGATTGAATGATGATGAATGAAAAAGGATCAATAATCAATGAAGAATGAACGATGAAGAATGAACAAGGATCAATGATCAATGAAGAATGAACGATGAAGAATGAACAAGGATCAATTATCAATGATGAATGAACGATGAAGAATGAACAAGGATCAATGATCAATGAAGAATGAACGATGAAGAATGAACAAGGATAAATGATCAATGACGAATGACGAATAAACGATGAAAAATGAACAAGAATCATTGATCAATGAAGAATGAACGATGAAGAATGAACAAGGATCAATGATCAATGAAGAATGAACGATGAAGAATGAAAAAGGATCAATGGTCAATGACGAATGAACGATGAAGAATGAACAAGGATAAATGAAGATTGAATGATGATGAATGAACAAGGATCAATAATCAATGAAGAATGAATGATGAAGAATGAACAAGGATCAATGATCAATGAAGAATGAACGATGAAGAATGAACAAGGATCAATTATCAATGATGAATGAACGATGAAGAATGAACAAGGATCAATGATCAACGAAGAATGAACGATGAAGAATGAACAAGGATCAATGATCAATGAAGAATGAACGATGAAGAATGAACAAGGATCAATGATCAATGACGAATGAGCGATGAAGAATGAACAAGGATCAATGATCAATGAAGAATGAACGATGAAGAATGAACAAGGATCAATGATCAATGACGAATGAACGATGAAGAATGAACAAGGATCAATGATCAATGAAGAATGAACGGTGAAGAATGAACAAGGATCAATGGTCAATGACGAATGAACGATGAAGAATGAACAAGGATTAATGATCAATGAAAAATGAACGATGAAGAATGAACAAGGATCAATGCTCAATGACGAATGAACGATGAAGAAAGAACAAGGATCAATGATCAATGAAGAATGAATGATGAAGAATGAACAACGATCAATGCTCAATGAAGAATGAACGATGAAGAATGAACAAGGATCAATGATCATTGAAGAATGAACGATGAAGAATGAACAAGGATCAATGATCAATGAAGAATGAACGATGAAAAATGAACAAGGATCAATGATCAATGACGAATGAACGATGAAGAATGAACAAGGATCAATGATCAATGAAGAATGAACGATGAATAATGAACAAGGATCAATGATCAATGAAGAATGAACGATGAAGAATAAACAAGGATCAATGATCAATGATGAATGAACGATGAAGAATGAACAAGGATCAATGATCAATGAAGAATGAACGATGAAGAATTAACAAGGATCAATGCTCAATGACGAATGAACGATGAAGAATGAACAAGGTTCAATGATCAATGAAGAATGAACGATGAAGAATGAACAAGGATCAATGCTCAATGACGAATGAACGATGAAGAATGAACAAGGATCAATGATCAATGAAGAATGAACGATGAAGAATGAACTAGGATCAATGGTCAATGACGAATGAACGATGAAGAATGAACAAGGATCAATAATCAATAAAGTATGAACGATGAAGAATGAACAAGGATCAATGATCAATGATGAATGAACGATGAAGAATGAAAAAGGATTAATGGTCAATGACGAATGAACGATGAAGATTGAACAAGGATCAATGATCAATGAAGAATGAACGATGAAGAATGAACAAGGATCAGTGCTCAATGACGAATGAACGATGAAGAATGAACAAGGATCAATGATCAATGAAGAATGAACGATGAAGAATGAACAAGGATCAATGATCAATGAAGAATGAACGATGAAGAATGAACAAGGATCAATGATCAATGAAGAATAAACGATGAAGAATGAACAAGGATCATTGATCAATGACGAATGAACGATGAAGAATGAACAAGGATTATTGATCAATGAAGAATGAACGATGAAGAATGAACAAGGATCAATGATCAATGAAGAATGAACGATGAAAAATGAAAAAAGATCAATGGTCAATGACGAATGAACGATTAAGAATTAACAAGGATAAATGAAGATTGAATGATGATGAATGAACAAGGATCAATGATCAATGAAGAATGAACGATGAAGAATGAACAAGGATCAATTATCAATGACGAATGAACGATGAAGAATGAACAAGGATCAATGATCAATGAAGAATGAACGATGAAGAATGAACAAGGATCAATGATCAATGAAGAATGAACGATGAAGAATGAACAAGGATCAATGATCAATGAAGAATGAACGATGAAGAATGAACAAGGATCAATGATCAATGACGAATGAACGATGAAGAATGAACAAGGATCAATGATCAATGAAGAATGAACGGTGAAGAATGAACATGGATCAATGGTCAATGACGAATGAACGATGAAGAATGAACAAGGATCAATGATCAATGAAAAATGAACGATGAAGAATGAACAAGGATCAATGCTCAATGACGAATGAACGATGAAGAATGAACAAGGATCAATGATCAATGAAGAATGAATGATGAAGAATGAACAAGGATCAATGCTCAATGACGAATGAACGATGAAGAATGAACAAGGATCAATGATCAATGAAGAATGAACGATGAAGAATGAACAAGGATCAATGCTCAATGACGAATGAACGATGAAGAATGAACAAGGATAAATGATCAATGAAGTATGAACGATGAAGAATGAACAAGGATCAATGATCAATGAAGAATGAACGATGAAGAATGAACAAGGATCATTGATCAATGACGAATGAACGATGAACAATGAACAAGGATCAATGATCAATGAAGAATGAACGGTGAAGAATGAACAAGGATCAATGGTCAATGACGAATGAACGATGAAGAATGAACAAGGATCAATGATCAAAGAAAAATGAACGATAAAGAATGAACAAGGATCAATGGTCAATGACGAATGAACGATGAAGAATGAATAAGGATCAATGATCAATGAAGAATGAACGATGAAGAATGAACAAGGATCAATGCTCAATGACGAATGAACGATGAAGAATGAACAAGGATAAATGAAGATTGAATGATGATGAATGAAAAAGGATCAATAATCAATGAAGAATGAACGATGAAGAATGAACAAGGATCAATGATCAATGAAGAATGAACGATGAAGAATGAACAAGGATCAATTATCAATGAAGAATGAACGGTGAAGAATGAACAAGGATCAATGGTCAATGACGAATGAACGATGAAGAATGAACAAGGATCAATGATCAAAGAAAAATGAACGATAAAGAATGAACAAGGATCAATGGTCAATGACGAATGAACGATGAAGAATGAATAAGGATCAATGATCAATGAAGAATGAACGATGAAGAATGAACAAGGATCAATGCTCAATGACGAATGAACGATGAAGAATGAACAAGGATAAATGAAGATTGAATGATGATGAATGAAAAAGGATCAATAATCAATGAAGAATGAACGATGAAGAATGAACAAGGATCAATGATCAATGAAGAATGAACGATGAAGAATGAACAAGGATCAATTATCAATGATGAATGAACGATGAAGAATGAACAAGGATCAATGATCAATGAAGAATGAACGATGAAGAATGAACAAGGATAAATGATCAATGACGAATGACGAATAAACGATGAAGAATGAACAAGAATCATTGATCAATGAAGAATGAACGATGAAGAATGAACAAGGATCAATGATCAATGAAGAATGAACGATGAAGAATGAAAAAGGATCAATGGTCAATGACGAATGAACGATGAAGAATGAACAAGGATAAATGAAGATTGAATGATGATGAATGAACAAGGATCAATAATCAATGAAGAATGAATGATGAAGAATGAACAAGGATCAATGATCAATGAAGAATGAATGATGAAGAATGAACAAGGATCGATTATCAATGATGAATGAACGATGAAGAATGAACAAGGATCAATGATCAATGAAGAATGAACGATGAAGAATGAACAAGGATCAATGATCAATGAAGAATGAACGATGAAGAATGAACAAGGATCAATGCTCAATGACGAATGAACGATGAAGAATGAACAAGGATAAATGAAGATTGAATGATGATGAATGAAAAAGGATCAATAATCAATGAAGAATGAACGATGAAGAATGAACAAGGATCAATGATCAATGAAGAATGAACGATGAAGAATGAACAAGGATCAATGATCAATGAAGAATGAACGATGAAGAATGAACAAGGATCAATGATCAATGACGAATGAGCGATGAAGAATGAACAAGGATCAATGATTAATGAAGAATGAACGATGAAGAATGAACAAGGATCAATGATCAATGACGAATGAACGATGAAGAATGAACAAGGATCAATGCTCAATGACGAATGAACGATGAAGAATGAACAAGGATCAATGATCAATGAAGAATGAATGATGAAGAATGAACAAGGATCAATGCTCAATGACGAATGAACGATGAAGAATGAACAAGGATCAATGATCAATGAAGAATGAACGATGAAGAATGAACAAGGATCAATGCTCAATGACGAATGAACGATGAAGAATGAACAAGGATAAATGATCAATGAAGTATGAACGATGAAGAATGAACAAGGATCAATGATCAATGAAGAATGAACGATGAAGAATGAACAAGGATCATTGATCAATGACGAATGAACGATGAACAATGAACAAGGATCAATGATCAATGAAGAATGAACGGTGAAGAATGAACAAGGATCAATGGTCAATGACGAGTGAACGATGAAGAATGAACAAGGATCAATGATCAAAGAAAAATGAACGATAAAGAATGAACAAGGATCAATGGTCAATGACGAATGAACGATGAAGAATGAATAAGGATCAATGATCAATGAAGAATGAACGATGAAGAATGAACAAGGATCAATGCTCAATGACGAATGAACGATGAAGAATGAACAAGGATAAATGAAGATTGAATGATGATGAATGAAAAAGGATCAATAATCAATGAAGAATGAACGATGAAGAATGAACAAGGATCAATGATCAATGAAGAATGAACGATGAAGAATGAACAAGGATCAATTATCAATGATGAATGAACGATGAAGAATGAACAAGGATCAATGATCAATGAAGAATGAACGATGAAGAATGAACAAGGATAAATGATCAATGACGAATGACGAATAAACGATGAAGAATGAACAAGAATCATTGATCAATGAAGAATGAACGATGAAGAATGAACAAGGATCAATGATCAATGAAGAATGAACGATGAAGAATGAAAAAGGATCAATGGTCAATGACGAATGAACGATGAAGAATGAACAAGGATAAATGAAGATTGAATGATGATGAATGAACAAGGATCAATAATCAATGAAGAATGAATGATGAAGAATGAACAAGGATCAATGATCAATGAAGAATGAACGATGAAGAATGAACAAGGATCGATTATCAATGATGAATGAACGATGAAGAATGAACAAGGATCAATGATCAATGAAGAATGAACGATGAAGAATGAACAAGGATCAATGATCAATGAAGAATGAACGATGAAGAATGAACAAGGATCAATGCTCAATGACGAATGAACGATGAAGAATGAACAAGGATAAATGAAGATTGAATGATGATGAATGAAAAAGGATCAATAATCAATGAAGAATGAACGATGAAGAATGAACAAGGATCAATGATCAATGAAGAATGAACGATGAAGAATGAACAAGGATCAATGATCAATGAAGAATGAACGATGAAGAATGAACAAGGATCAATGATCAATGACGAATGAGCGATGAAGAATGAACAAGGATCAATGATTAATGAAGAATGAACGATGAAGAATGAACAAGGATCAATGATCAATGACGAATGAACGATGAAGAATGAACAAGGATCAATGCTCAATGACGAATGAACGATGAAGAATGAACAAGGATCAATGATCAATGAAGAATGAATGATGAAGAATGAACAAGGATCAATGCTCAATGACGAATGAACGATGAAGAATGAACAAGGATCAATGATCAATGAAGAATGAACGATGAAGAATGAACAAGGATCAATGCTCAATGACGAATGAACGATGAAGAATGAACAAGGATAAATGATCAATGAAGTATGAACGATGAAGAATGAACAAGGATCAATGATCAATGAAGAATGAACGATGAAGAATGAACAAGGATCATTGATCAATGACGAATGAACGATGAACAATGAACAAGGATCAATGATCAATGAAGAATGAACGGTGAAGAATGAACAAGGATCAATGGTCAATGACGAGTGAACGATGAAGAATGAACAAGGATCAATGATCAAAGAAAAATGAACGATAAAGAATGAACAAGGATCAATGGTCAATGACGAATGAACGATGAAGAATGAATAAGGATCAATGATCAATGAAGAATGAACGATGAAGAATGAACAAGGATCAATGCTCAATGACGAATGAACGATGAAGAATGAACAAGGATAAATGAAGATTGAATGATGATGAATGAAAAAGGATCAATAATCAATGAAGAATGAACGATGAAGAATGAACAAGGATCAATGATCAATGAAGAATGAACGATGAAGAATGAACAAGGATCAATTATCAATGATGAATGAACGATGAAGAATGAACAAGGATCAATGATCAATGAAGAATGAACGATGAAGAATGAACAAGGATAAATGATCAATGACGAATGACGAATAAACGATGAAGAATGAACAAGAATCATTGATCAATGAAGAATGAACGATGAAGAATGAACAAGGATCAATGATCAATGAAGAATGAACGATGAAGAATGAAAAAGGATCAATGGTCAATGACGAATGAACGATGAAGAATGAACAAGGATAAATGAAGATTGAATGATGATGAATGAACAAGGATCAATAATCAATGAAGAATGAATGATGAAGAATGAACAAGGATCAATGATCAATGAAGAATGAACGATGAAGAATGAACAAGGATCGATTATCAATGATGAATGAACGATGAAGAATGAACAAGGATCAATGATCAATGAAGAATGAACGATGAAGAATGAACAAGGATCAATGATCAATGAAGAATGAACGATGAAGAATGAACAAGGATCAATGCTCAATGACGAATGAACGATGAAGAATGAACAAGGATAAATGAAGATTGAATGATGATGAATGAAAAAGGATCAATAATCAATGAAGAATGAACGATGAAGAATGAACAAGGATCAATGATCAATGAAGAATGAACGATGAAGAATGAACAAGGATCAATGATCAATGAAGAATGAACGATGAAGAATGAACAAGGATCAATGATCAATGACGAATGAGCGATGAAGAATGAACAAGGATCAATGATTAATGAAGAATGAACGATGAAGAATGAACAAGGATCAATGATCAATGACGAATGAACGATGAAGAATGAACAAGGATCAATGATCAACGAAGAATGAACGATGAAGAATGAACAAGGATCAATGATCAATGACGAATGAGCGATGAAGAATGAACAAGGATCAATGATCAATGAAGAATGAACGATGAAGAATGAACAAGGATCAATGATCAATGACGAATGAACGATGAAGAATGAACAAGGATCAATGATCAATGAAGAATCAACGGTGAAGAATGAACAAGGATCAATGGTCAATGACGAATGAACGATGAAGAATGAACAAGGATTAATGATCAATGAAAAAAGAACGATGAAGAATGAACAAGGATCAATGCTCAATGACGAATGAACGATGAAGAATGAACAAGGATCAATGATCAATGAAAAATGAACGATGAAGAATGAACAAGGATCAATGATCAATGAAGAATGAACGATGAAGAATGAACAAGGATCAATGATCAATGAAGAATGAACGATGAAGAATGAACAAGGATCAATGCTCAATGACGAATGAACGATGAAGAATGAACAAGGATAAATGAAGATTGAATGATGATGAATGAAAAAGGATCAATAATCAATGAAGAATGAACGATGAAGAATGAACAAGGATCAATGATCAATGAAGAATGAACGATGAAGAATGAACAAGGATCAATTATCAATGATGAATGAACGATGAAGAATGAACAAGGATCAATGATCAATGAAGAATGAACGATGAAGAATGAACAACGATAAATGATCAATGATGAATGACGAATAAACGATGAAGAATGAACAAGAATCATTGATCAATGAAGAATGAACGATGAAGAATGAACAAGGATCAATGATCAATGAAGAATGAACGATGAAGAATGAAAAAGGATCAATGGTCAATGACGAATGAACGATGAAGAATGAACAAGGATAAATGAAGATTGAATGATGATGAATGAACAAGGATCAATAATCAATGAAGAATGAATGATGAAGAATGAACAAGGATCAATGATCAATGAAGAATGAACGATGAAGAATGAACAAGGATCAATTATCAATGATGAATGAACGATGAAGAATGAACAAGGATCAATGATCAATGAAGAATGAACGATGAAGAATGAACAAGGATCAATGATCAATGAAGAATGAACGATGAAGAATGAACAAGGATCAATGATCAATGACGAATGAGCGATGAAGAATGAACAAGGATCAATGATCAATGAAGAATGAACGATGAAGAATGAACAAGGATCAATGATCAATGACGAATGAACGATGAAGAATGAACAAGGATCAATGATCAATGAAGAATGAACGGTGAAGAATGAACAAGGATCAATGGTCAATGACGAATGAACGATGAAGAATGAACAAGGATTAATGATCAATGAAAAATGAACGATGAAGAATGAACAAGGATCAATGCTCAATGACGAATGAACGATGAAGAATGAATAAGGATCAATGATCAATGAAGAATGAACGATGAAGAATGAACAAGGATCAATGCTCAATGACGAATGAACGATGAAGAATGAACAAGGATAAATGATCAATGAAGTATGAACGATGAAGAATGAACAAGGATCAATGATCAATGAAGAATGAACGATGAAGAATGAACAAGGATCATTGATCAATGACGAATGAACGATGAACAATGAACAAGGATCAATGATCAATGAAGAATGAACGGTGAAGAATGAACAAGGATCAATGGTCAATGACGAGTGAACGATGAAGAATGAACAAGGATCAATGATCAAAGAAAAATGAACGATAAAGAATGAACAAGGATCAATGGTCAATGACGAATGAACGATGAAGAATGAATAAGGATCAATGATCAATGAAGAATGAACGATGAAGAATGAACAAGGATCAATGCTCAATGACGAATGAACGATGAAGAATGAACAAGGATAAATGAAGATTGAATGATGATGAATGAAAAAGGATCAATAATCAATGAAGAATGAACGATGAAGAATGAACAAGGATCAATGATCAATGAAGAATGAACGATGAAGAATGAACAAGGATCAATTATCAATGATGAATGAACGATGAAGAATGAACAAGGATCAATGATCAATGAAGAATGAACGATGAAGAATGAACAAGGATAATTGATCAATGACGAATGACGAATAAACGATGAAGAATGAACAAGAATCATTGATCAATGAAGAATGAACGATGAAGAATGAACAAGGATCAATGATCAATGAAGAATGAACGATGAAGAATGAAAAAGGATCAATGGTCAATGACGAATGAACGATGAAGAATGAACAAGGATAAATGAAGATTGAATGATGATGAATGAACAAGGATCAATAATCAATGAAGAATGAATGATGAAGAATGAACAAGGATCAATGATCAATGAAGAATGAACGATGAAGAATGAACAAGGATCGATTATCAATGATGAATGAACGATGAAGAATGAACAAGGATCAATGATCAATGAAGAATGAACGATGAAGAATGAACAAGGATCAATGATCAATGAAGAATGAACGATGAAGAATGAACAAGGATCAATGCTCAATGACGAATGAACGATGAAGAATGAACAAGGATAAATGAAGATTGAATGATGATGAATGAAAAAGGATCAATAATCAATGAAGAATGAACGATGAAGAATGAACAAGGATCAATGATCAATGAAGAATGAACGATGAAGAATGAACAAGGATCAATGATCAATGAAGAATGAACGATGAAGAATGAACAAGGATCAATGATCAATGACGAATGAGCGATGAAGAATGAACAAGGATCAATGATTAATGAAGAATGAACGATGAAGAATGAACAAGGATCAATGATCAATGACGAATGAACGATGAAGAATGAACAAGGATCAATGATCAACGAAGAATGAACGATGAAGAATGAACAAGGATCAATGATCAATGACGAATGAGCGATGAAGAATGAACAAGGATCAATGATCAATGAAGAATGAACGATGAAGAATGAACAAGGATCAATGATCAATGACGAATGAACGATGAAGAATGAACAAGGATCAATGATCAATGAAGAATCAACGGTGAAGAATGAACAAGGATCAATGGTCAATGACGAATGAACGATGAAGAATGAACAAGGATTAATGATCAATGAAAAAAGAACGATGAAGAATGAACAAGGATCAATGCTCAATGACGAATGAACGATGAAGAATGAACAAGGATCAATGATCAATGAAAAATGAACGATGAAGAATGAACAAGGATCAATGATCAATGAAGAATGAACGATGAAGAATGAACAAGGATCAATGATCAATGAAGAATGAACGATGAAGAATGAACAAGGATCAATGCTCAATGACGAATGAACGATGAAGAATGAACAAGGATAAATGAAGATTGAATGATGATGAATGAAAAAGGATCAATAATCAATGAAGAATGAACGATGAAGAATGAACAAGGATCAATGATCAATGAAGAATGAACGATGAAGAATGAACAAGGATCAATTATCAATGATGAATGAACGATGAAGAATGAACAAGGATCAATGATCAATGAAGAATGAACGATGAAGAATGAACAACGATAAATGATCAATGATGAATGACGAATAAACGATGAAGAATGAACAAGAATCATTGATCAATGAAGAATGAACGATGAAGAATGAACAAGGATCAATGATCAATGAAGAATGAACGATGAAGAATGAAAAAGGATCAATGGTCAATGACGAATGAACGATGAAGAATGAACAAGGATAAATGAAGATTGAATGATGATGAATGAACAAGGATCAATAATCAATGAAGAATGAATGATGAAGAATGAACAAGGATCAATGATCAATGAAGAATGAACGATGAAGAATGAACAAGGATCAATTATCAATGATGAATGAACGATGAAGAATGAACAAGGATCAATGATCAATGAAGAATGAACGATGAAGAATGAACAAGGATCAATGATCAATGAAGAATGAACGATGAAGAATGAACAAGGATCAATGATCAATGACGAATGAGCGATGAAGAATGAACAAGGATCAATGATCAATGAAGAATGAACGATGAAGAATGAACAAGGATCAATGATCAATGACGAATGAACGATGAAGAATGAACAAGGATCAATGATCAATGAAGAATGAACGGTGAAGAATGAACAAGGATCAATGGTCAATGACGAATGAACGATGAAGAATGAACAAGGATTAATGATCAATGAAAAATGAACGATGAAGAATGAACAAGGATCAATGCTCAATGACGAATGAACGATGAAGAAAGAACAAGGATCAATGATCAATGAAGAATGAATGATGAAGAATGAACAACGATCAATGCTCAATGAAGAATGAACGATGAAGAATGAACAAGGATCAATGATCATTGAAGAATGAACGATGAAGAATGAACAAGGATCAATGATCAATGAAGAATGAACGATGAAAAATGAACAAGGATCAATGATCAATGACGAATGAACGATGAAGAATGAACAAGGATCAATGATCAATGAAGAATGAACGATGAATAATGAACAAGGATCAATGATCAATGAAGAATGAACGATGAAGAATGAACAAGGATCAATGATCAATGATGAATGAACGATGAAGAATGAACAAGGATCAATGATCAATGAAGAATGAACGATGAAGAATTAACAAGGATCAATGCTCAATGACGAATGAACGATGAAGAATGAACAAGGTTCAATGATCAATGAAGAATGAACGATGAAGAATGAACAAGGATCAATGCTCAATGACGAATGAACGATGAAGAATGAACAAGGATCAATGATCAATGAAGAATGAACGATGAAGAATGAACTAGGATCAATGGTCAATGACGAATGAACGATGAAGAATGAACAAGGATCCATAATCAATAAAGTATGAACGATGAAGAATGAACAAGGATCAATGATCAATGATGAATGAACGATGAAGAATGAAAAAGGATTAATGGTCAATGACGAATGAACGATGAAGATTGAACAAGGATCAATGATCAATGAAGAATGAACGATGAAGAATGAACAAGGATCAGTGCTCAATGACGAATGAACGATGAAGAATGAACAAGGATCAATGATCAATGAAGAATGAACGATGAAGAATGAACAAGGATCAATGATCAATGAAGAATGAACGATGAAGAATGAACAAGGATCAATGATCAATGAAGAATAAACGATGAAGAATGAACAAGGATCATTGATCAATGACGAATGAACGATGAAGAATGAACAAGGATTATTGATCAATGAAGAATGAACGATGAAGAATGAACAAGGATCAATGATCAATGAAGAATGAACGATGAAGAATGAACAAGGATCAATTATCAATGATGAATGAACGATGAAGAATGAACAAGGATCAATGATCAATGAAGAATGAACGATGAAGAATGAACAAGGATAAATAATCAATAACGAATGACGAATAAACGATGAAGAATGAACAAGAATCATTGATCAATGAAGAATGAACGATGAAGAATGAACAAGGATCAATGATCAATGAAGAATGAACGATGAAGAATGAAAAAGGATCAATGGTCAATGACGAATGAACGATGAAGAATGAACAAGGATAAATGAAGATTGAATGATGATGAATGAACAAGGATCAATAATCAATGAAGAATGAATGATGAAGAATGAACAAGGATCAATGATCAATGAAGAATGAACGATGAAGAATGAACAAGGATCGATTATCAATGATGAATGAACGATGAAGAATGAACAAGGATCAATGATCAATGAAGAATGAACGATGAAGAATGAACAAGGATCAATGATCAATGAAGAATGAATGATGAAGAATGAACAAGGATCAATGATCAATGACGAATGAGCGATGAAGAATGAACAAGGATCAATGATCAATGAAGAATGAACGATGAAGAATGAACAAGGATCAATGATCAATGACGAATGACCGATGAAGAATGAACAAGGATCAATGATCAATGAAGAATGAACGATGAAGAATGAACAAGGATCAATGCTCAATGACGAATGAACGATGAAGAATGAACAAGGATAAATGAAGATTGAATGATGATGAATGAAAAAGGATCAATAATCAATGAAGAATGAACGAAGAAGAATGAACAAGGATCAATGATCAATGAACAATGAACGATGAAGAATGAACAAGGATCAATTATCAACGATGAATGAACGATGAAGAATGAACAAGGATCAATGATCAATGAAGAATGAACGATGAAGAATGAACAAGGATAAATGATCAATGACGAATGACGAATAAACGATGAAGAATGAACAAGAATCATTGATCAATGAAGAATGAACGATGAAGAATGAACAAGGATCAATGATCAATGAAGAATGAACGATGAAGAATGAAAAAGGATCAATGGTCAATGACGAATGAACGATGAAGAAGAACAAGGATAAATGAAGATTGAATGATGATGAATGAACAAGGATCAATAATCAATGAAGAATGAATGATGAAGAATGAACAAAGATCAATGATCAATGAAGAATGAACGATGAAGAATGAACAAGGATCGATTATCAATGATGAATGAACGATGAAGAATGAACAAGGATCAATGATCAATGAAGAATGAACGATGAAGAATGAACAAGGATCAATGATCAATGAAGAATGAACGATGAAGAATGAACAAGGATCAATGATCAATGACGAATGAGCGATGAAGAATGAACAAGGATCAATGATCAATGAAGAATGAACGATGAAGAATGAACAAGGATCAATGATCAATGACGAATGAACGATGAAGAATGAACAAGGATCAATGATCAATGAAGAATCAACGGTGAAGAATGAACAAGGATCAATGGTCAATGACGAATGAACGATGAAGAATGAACAAGGATTAATGATCAATGAAAAAAGAACGATGAAGAATGAACAAGGATCAATGCTCAATGACGAATGAACGATGAAGAATGAACAAGGATCAATGATCAATGAAGAATGAATGATGAAGAATGAACAATGATCAATGCTCAATGAAGAATGAACGATGAAGAATGAACAAGGATCAATGATCATTGACGAATGAACGATGAAGAATGAACAAGGATCAATAATCAATGAAGAATGAACGATGAAAAATGAACAAGGATCAATGATCAATGACGAATGAACGATGAAGAATGAACAAGGATCATTGATCAATGAAGAATGAACGATGAAGAATGAACAAGGATCAATGATCAATGACGAATGAACGATGAAGAATGAACAAGGATCAATGATCAATGAAGAATAAACGATGAAGAATGAACAAGGATCAATGATCAATGAAGAATGAACGATGAAGAATGAACAAGGATCAATGTTCAATGACAAATGAACGAAGAAGAATGAACAAGGATCAATGATCAATGAAGAATGAACGATGAAGAATGAACAAGGATCAATGGTCAATGACGAATGAACGATGAAGAATGAACAAGGATCAATGATCAATGAAGAATGAACGATGAAGAATGAACTAGGATCAATGCTCAATGACGAATGAACGATGAAGAATGAACAAGGTTCAATGATCAATGAAGAATGAACGATGAAGAATGAACAAGGATCAATGCTCAATGACGAATGAACGATGAAGAATGAACAAGGATCAATGATCAATGAAGAATGAACGATGAAGAATGAACAAGGATCAATTATCAATGATGAATGAACGATGAAGAACGAACAAGGATCAATGATCAATGAAGAATGAACGATGAAGAATGAACAAGGATCAATGATCAATTAAGAATGAACGATGAAGAATGAACAAGGATCAATGATCAATGACGAATGAACGATGAAGAATGAACAAGGATCAATGATCAATGAAGAATGAACGATGAAGAATGAACAAGGATCAATGATCAATGACGAATGAACGATGAAGAATGAACAAGGATCAATGATCAATGAAGAATGAACGGTGAAGAATGAACAAGGATCAATGGTCAATGACGAATGAACGATGAAGAATGAACAAGGATTAATGATCAATGAAAAATGAACGATGAAGAATGAACAAGGATCAATGCTCAATGACGAATGAACGATGAAGAATGAACAAGGATCAATGATCAATGAAGAATGAACGATGAAGAATGAACAAGGATCAATGATCATTGAAGAATGAACGATGAAGAATGAACAAGGATCAATGATCAATGAAGAATGAACGATGAAGAATGAACAAGGATCAATGATCAATGAAGAATGAACGATGAAGAATGAACAAGGATCAATGATCAATGACGAATGAACGATGAAGAATGAACAAGGATCATTGATCAATGAAGAATGAACGATGAAGAATGAACAAGGATCAATGATCAATGACGAATGAACGATGAAGAATGAACAAGGATCAATGATCAATGAAGAATGAACGATGAAGAATGAACAAGGATCAATGGTCAATGAACAATGAACGATGAAGAATGAACAAGGATCAATTATCAACGATGAATGAACGATGAAGAATGAACAAGGATCAATGATCAATGAAGAATGAACGATGAAGAATGAACAAGGATAAATGATCAATGACGAATGACGAATAAACGATGAAGAATGAACAAGAATCATTGATCAATGAAGAATGAACGATGAAGAATGAACAAGGATCAATGATCAATGAAGAATGAACGATGAAGAATGAAAAAGGATCAATGGTCAATGACGAATGAACGATGAAGAAGAACAAGGATAAATGAAGATTGAATGATGATGAATGAACAAGGATCAATAATCAATGAAGAATGAATGATGAAGAATGAACAAAGATCAATGATCAATGAAGAATGAACGATGAAGAATGAACAAGGATCGATTATCAATGATGAATGAACGATGAAGAATGAACAAGGATCAATGATCAATGAAGAATGAACGATGAAGAATGAACAAGGATCAATGATCAATGAAGAATGAACGATGAAGAATGAACAAGGATCAATGATCAATGACGAATGAGCGATGAAGAATGAACAAGGATCAATGATCAATGAAGAATGAACGATGAAGAATGAACAAGGATCAATGATCAATGACGAATGAACGATGAAGAATGAACAAGGATCAATGATCAATGAAGAATCAACGGTGAAGAATGAACAAGGATCAATGGTCAATGACGAATGAACGATGAAGAATGAACAAGGATTAATGATCAATGAAAAAAGAACGATGAAGAATGAACAAGGATCAATGCTCAATGACGAATGAACGATGAAGAATGAACAAGGATCAATGATCAATGAAGAATGAATGATGAAGAATGAACAATGATCAATGCTCAATGAAGAATGAACGATGAAGAATGAACAAGGATCAATGATCATTGACGAATGAACGATGAAGAATGAACAAGGATCAATAATCAATGAAGAATGAACGATGAAAAATGAACAAGGATCAATGATCAATGACGAATGAACGATGAAGAATGAACAAGGATCATTGATCAATGAAGAATGAACGATGAAGAATGAACAAGGATCAATGATCAATGACGAATGAACGATGAAGAATGAACAAGGATCAATGATCAATGAAGAATAAACGATGAAGAATGAACAAGGATCAATGATCAATGAAGAATGAACGATGAAGAATGAACAAGGATCAATGTTCAATGACAAATGAACGAAGAAGAATGAACAAGGATCAATGATCAATGAAGAATGAACGATGAAGAATGAACAAGGATCAATGGTCAATGACGAATGAACGATGAAGAATGAACAAGGATCAATGATCAATGAAGAATGAACGATGAAGAATGAACTAGGATCAATGCTCAATGACGAATGAACGATGAAGAATGAACAAGGTTCAATGATCAATGAAGAATGAACGATGAAGAATGAACAAGGATCAATGCTCAATGACGAATGAACGATGAAGAATGAACAAGGATCAATGATCAATGAAGAATGAACGATGAAGAATGAACAAGGATCAATTATCAATGATGAATGAACGATGAAGAACGAACAAGGATCAATGATCAATGAAGAATGAACGATGAAGAATGAACAAGGATCAATGATCAATTAAGAATGAACGATGAAGAATGAACAAGGATCAATGATCAATGACGAATGAACGATGAAGAATGAACAAGGATCAATGATCAATGAAGAATGAACGATGAAGAATGAACAAGGATCAATGATCAATGACGAATGAACGATGAAGAATGAACAAGGATCAATGATCAATGAAGAATGAACGGTGAAGAATGAACAAGGATCAATGGTCAATGACGAATGAACGATGAAGAATGAACAAGGATTAATGATCAATGAAAAATGAACGATGAAGAATGAACAAGGATCAATGCTCAATGACGAATGAACGATGAAGAATGAACAAGGATCAATGATCAATGAAGAATGAACGATGAAGAATGAACAAGGATCAATGATCATTGAAGAATGAACGATGAAGAATGAACAAGGATCAATGATCAATGAAGAATGAACGATGAAGAATGAACAAGGATCAATGATCAATGAAGAATGAACGATGAAGAATGAACAAGGATCAATGATCAATGACGAATGAACGATGAAGAATGAACAAGGATCATTGATCAATGAAGAATGAACGATGAAGAATGAACAAGGATCAATGATCAATGACGAATGAACGATGAAGAATGAACAAGGATCAATGATCAATGAAGAATAAACGATGAAGAATGAACAAGGATCAATGATCAATGAAGAATGAACGATGAAGAATGAACAAGGATCAATGATCAATGACGAATGAACGATGAAGAATGAACAAGGATCAATGATCAATGAAGAATGAACGATGAAGAATGAACAAGGATCAATGGTCAATGACGAATGAACGATGAAGAATGAACAAGGATCAATGATCAATGAAGAATGAACGATGAAGAATGAACCAGGATCAATGCTCAATGACGAATGAACGATGAAGAATGAACAAGGATCAATGATCAATGAAGAATGAACGATAAAGAATGAACAAGGATCAATGATCAATGAAGAATGAACGATGAAGAATGAAAAAGGATTAATGGTCAATGACGAATGAACGATGAAGAATGAACAAGGATCAATGATCAATGAAGAATGAACGATGAATAATGAACAAGGATCAATGATCAATGAAGAATGAACGATGAAAAAAGAACAAGGATCAATGATCAATGACGAATGAAAGATGAAGAATGAACAAGGATCAATGATCAATGAAGAATGAACGATGAAGAATGAACAAGGATCAATGCTCAATGACGAATGAACGATGAAGAATGAACAAGGTTCAATGATCAATGAAGAATGAACGATGAAGAATGAACAAGGATCAATGCTCAATGACGAATGAACGATGAAGAATGAACAAGGATCAATGATCAATGAAGAATGAACGATGAAGAATGAACAAGGATCAATGGTCAATGACGAATGAACGATGAAGAATGAACAAGGATCAATGATCAATGAAGTATGAACGATGAAGAATGAACAAGGATCAATGATCAATGATGAATGATGAATGAACGATGAAGAATGAAAAACGATTAATGGTCAATGACGAATGAACGATGAAGATTGAACAAGGATCAATGATCAATTAAGAATAAACGATGAAGAATGAACAAGGATCAGTGCTCAATGACGAATGAACGATGAAGAATGAACAAGGATCAATGATCAATGAAGAATGAACGATGAAGAATGAACAAGGATCAATGATCAATGAAGAATGAACGATGCAGAATGAACAAGGATCAATGATCAATGAAGAATGAACGATAAAGAATGAACAAGGATCAATGATCAATGAAGAATGAACGATGAAGAATGAAAAAGGATTAATGGTCAATGACGAATGAACGATGAAGAATGAACAAGGATCAATGATCAATGAAGAATGAACGATGAAAAAAGAACAAGGATCAATGATCAATGACGAATGAACGATGAAGAATGAACAAGGATCAATGATCAATGAAGAATGAACGATGAAGAATGAACAAGGATCAATGCTCAATGACGAATGAACGATGAAGAATGAACAAGGATCAATGATCAATGAAGAATGAACGATGAAGAATGAACAAGGATCAATTATAAATGATGAATGAACGATGAAGAATGAACAAGGATCAATGATCAATGAAGAATGAACGATGAAGAATGAACAAGGATAAATGATCAATGACGAATGACGAATAAACGATGAAGAATGAACAAGAATCATTGATCAATGAAGAATGAACGATGAAGAATGAACAAGGATCAATGATCAATGAAGAATGAACGATGAAGAATGAAAAAGGATCAATGGTCAATGACGAATGAACGATGAAGAATGAACAAGGATAAATGAAGATTGAATGATGATGAACGAACAAGGATCAATAATCAATGAAGAATGAATGATGAAGAATGAACAAGGATCAATGATCAATGAAGAATGAACGATGAAGAATGAACAAGGATCGATTATCAATGATGAATGAACGATGAAGAATGAACAAGGATCAATGATCAATGAAGAATGAACGATGAAGAATGAACAAGGATCAATGATCAATGAAGAATGAACGATGAAGAATGAACAAGGATCAATGATCAATGACGAATGAGCGATGAAGAATGAACAAGGATCAATGATCAATGAAGAATGAACGATGAAGAATGAACAAGGATCAATGATCAATGACGAATGAACGATGAAGAATGAACAAGGATCAATGATCAATGAAGAATGAACGATGAAGAATGAACAAGGATCAATGCTCAATGACGAATGAACGATGAAGAATGAACAAGGTTCAATGATCAATGAAGAATGAACGATGAAGAATGAACAAGGATCAATGCTCAATGACGAATGAACGATGAAGAATGAACAAGGATCAATGATCAATGAAGAATGAACGATGAAGAATGAACAAGGATCAATGGTCAATGACGAATGAACGATGAAGAATGAACAAGGATCAATGATCAATGAAGTATGAACGATGAAGAATGAACAAGGATCAATGATCAATGATGAATGATGAATGAACGATGAAGAATGAAAAACGATTAATGGTCAATGACGAATGAACGATGAAGATTGAACAAGGATCAATGATCAATTAAGAATAAACGATGAAGAATGAACAAGGATCAGTGCTCAATGACGAATGAACGATGAAGAATGAACAAGGATCAATGATCAATGAAGAATGAACGATGAAGAATGAACAAGGATCAATGATCAATGAAGAATGAACGATGCAGAATGAACAAGGATCAATGATCAATGAAGAATGAACGATAAAGAATGAACAAGGATCAATGATCAATGAAGAATGAACGATGAAGAATGAAAAAGGATTAATGGTCAATGACGAATGAACGATGAAGAATGAACAAGGATCAATGATCAATGAAGAATGAACGATGAATAATGAACAAGGATCAATGATCAATGAAGAATGAACGATGCAGAATGAACAAGGATCAATGATCAATGAAGAATGAACGATAAAGAATGAACAAGGATCAATGATCAATGAAGAATGAACGATGAAGAATGAAAAAGGATTAATGGTCAATGACGAATGAACGATGAAGAATGAACAAGGATCAATGATCAATGAAGAATGAACGATGAAGAATGAACAAGGATCAATGATCAATGACGAATGAACGATGAAGAATGAACAAGGATCAATGATCAATGAAGAATGAACGATGAAGAATGAACAAGGATCAATGATCAATGACGAATGAACGATGAAGAATGAACAAGGATCAATGATCAATGAAGAATGAACGGTGAAGAATGAACAAGGATCAATGGTCAATGACGAATGAACGATGAAGAATGAACAAGGATTAATGATCAATGAAAAATGAACGATGAAGAATGAACAAGGATCAATGCTCAATGACGAATGAACGATGAAGAATGAACAAGGATCAATGATCAATGAAGAATGAACGATGAAGAATGAACAAGGATCAATGATCATTGAAGAATGAACGATGAAGAATGAACAAGGATCAATGATCAATGAAGAATGAACGATGAAGAATGAACAAGGATCAATGATCAATGAAGAATGAACGATGAAGAATGAACAAGGATCAATGATCAATGACGAATGAACGATGAAGAATGAACAAGGATCATTGATCAATGAAGAATGAACGATGAAGAATGAACAAGGATCAATGATCAATGACGAATGAACGATGAAGAATGAACAAGGATCAATGATCAATGAAGAATAAACGATGAAGAATGAACAAGGATCAATGATCAATGAAGAATGAACGATGAAGAATGAACAAGGATCAATGATCAATGACGAATGAACGATGAAGAATGAACAAGGATCAATGATCAATGAAGAATGAACGATGAAGAATGAACAAGGATCAATGGTCAATGACGAATGAACGATGAAGAATGAACAAGGATCAATGATCAATGAAGAATGAACGATGAAGAATGAACCAGGATCAATGCTCAATGACGAATGAACGATGAAGAATGAACAAGGATCAATGATCAATGAAGAATGAACGATAAAGAATGAACAAGGATCAATGATCAATGAAGAATGAACGATGAAGAATGAAAAAGGATTAATGGTCAATGACGAATGAACGATGAAGAATGAACAAGGATCAATGATCAATGAAGAATGAACGATGAATAATGAACAAGGATCAATGATCAATGAAGAATGAACGATGAAAAAAGAACAAGGATCAATGATCAATGACGAATGAAAGATGAAGAATGAACAAGGATCAATGATCAATGAAGAATGAACGATGAAGAATGAACAAGGATCAATGCTCAATGACGAATGAACGATGAAGAATGAACAAGGTTCAATGATCAATGAAGAATGAACGATGAAGAATGAACAAGGATCAATGCTCAATGACGAATGAACGATGAAGAATGAACAAGGATCAATGATCAATGAAGAATGAACGATGAAGAATGAACAAGGATCAATGGTCAATGACGAATGAACGATGAAGAATGAACAAGGATCAATGATCAATGAAGTATGAACGATGAAGAATGAACAAGGATCAATGATCAATGATGAATGATGAATGAACGATGAAGAATGAAAAACGATTAATGGTCAATGACGAATGAACGATGAAGATTGAACAAGGATCAATGATCAATTAAGAATAAACGATGAAGAATGAACAAGGATCAGTGCTCAATGACGAATGAACGATGAAGAATGAACAAGGATCAATGATCAATGAAGAATGAACGATGAAGAATGAACAAGGATCAATGATCAATGAAGAATGAACGATGCAGAATGAACAAGGATCAATGATCAATGAAGAATGAACGATAAAGAATGAACAAGGATCAATGATCAATGAAGAATGAACGATGAAGAATGAAAAAGGATTAATGGTCAATGACGAATGAACGATGAAGAATGAACAAGGATCAATGATCAATGAAGAATGAACGATGAAAAAAGAACAAGGATCAATGATCAATGACGAATGAACGATGAAGAATGAACAAGGATCAATGATCAATGAAGAATGAACGATGAAGAATGAACAAGGATCAATGCTCAATGACGAATGAACGATGAAGAATGAACAAGGATCAATGATCAATGAAGAATGAACGATGAAGAATGAACAAGAATCAATTATAAATGATGAATGAACGATGAAGAATGAACAAGGATCAATGATCAATGAAGAATGAACGATGAAGAATGAACAAGGATAAATGATCAATGACGAATGACGAATAAACGATGAAGAATGAACAAGAATCATTGATCAATGAAGAATGAACGATGAAGAATGAACAAGGATCAATGATCAATGAAGAATGAACGATGAAGAATGAAAAAGGATCAATGGTCAATGACGAATGAACGATGAAGAATGAACAAGGATAAATGAAGATTGAATGATGATGAACGAACAAGGATCAATAATCAATGAAGAATGAATGATGAAGAATGAACAAGGATCAATGATCAATGAAGAATGAACGATGAAGAATGAACAAGGATCGATTATCAATGATGAATGAACGATGAAGAATGAACAAGGATCAATGATCAATGAAGAATGAACGATGAAGAATGAACAAGGATCAATGATCAATGAAGAATGAACGATGAAGAATGAACAAGGATCAATGATCAATGACGAATGAGCGATGAAGAATGAACAAGGATCAATGATCAATGAAGAATGAACGATGAAGAATGAACAAGGATCAATGATCAATGACGAATGAACGATGAAGAATGAACAAGGATCAATGATCAATGAAGAATGAACGATGAAGAATGAACAAGGATCAATGCTCAATGACGAATGAACGATGAAGAATGAACAAGGTTCAATGATCAATGAAGAATGAACGATGAAGAATGAACAAGGATCAATGCTCAATGACGAATGAACGATGAAGAATGAACAAGGATCAATGATCAATGAAGAATGAACGATGAAGAATGAACAAGGATCAATGGTCAATGACGAATGAACGATGAAGAATGAACAAGGATCAATGATCAATGAAGTATGAACGATGAAGAATGAACAAGGATCAATGATCAATGATGAATGATGAATGAACGATGAAGAATGAAAAACGATTAATGGTCAATGACGAATGAACGATGAAGATTGAACAAGGATCAATGATCAATTAAGAATAAACGATGAAGAATGAACAAGGATCAGTGCTCAATGACGAATGAACGATGAAGAATGAACAAGGATCAATGATCAATGAAGAATGAACGATGAAGAATGAACAAGGATCAATGATCAATGAAGAATGAACGATGCAGAATGAACAAGGATCAATGATCAATGAAGAATGAACGATAAAGAATGAACAAGGATCAATGATCAATGAAGAATGAACGATGAAGAATGAAAAAGGATTAATGGTCAATGACGAATGAACGATGAAGAATGAACAAGGATCAATGATCAATGAAGAATGAACGATGAATAATGAACAAGGATCAATGATCAATGAAGAATGAACGATGAAAAAAGAACAAGGATCAATGATCAATGACGAATGAACGATGAAGAATGAACAAGGATCAATGATCAATGAAGAATGAACGATGAAGAATGAACAAGGATCAATGCTCAATGACGAATGAACGATGAAGAATGAACAAGGATCAATGATCAATGAAGAATGAACGATGAAGAATGAACAAGGATCAATTATAAATGATGAATGAACGATGAAGAATGAACAAGGATCAATGATCAATGAAGAATGAACGATGAAGAATGAACAAGGATAAATGATCAATGACGAATGACGAATAAACGATGAAGAATGAACAAGAATCATTGATCAATGAAGAATGAACGATGAAGAATGAACAAGGATCAATGATCAATGAAGAATGAACGATGAAGAATGAAAAAGGATCAATGGTCAATGACGAATGAACGATGAAGAATGAACAAGGATAAATGAAGATTGAATGATGATGAACGAACAAGGATCAATAATCAATGAAGAATGAATGATGAAGAATGAACAAGGATCAATGATCAATGAAGAATGAACGATGAAGAATGAACAAGGATCGATTATCAATGATGAATGAACGATGAAGAATGAACAAGGATCAATGATCAATGAAGAATGAACGATGAAGAATGAACAAGGATCAATGATCAATGAAGAATGAACGATGAAGAATGAACAAGGATCAATGATCAATGACGAATGAGCGATGAAGAATGAACAAGGATCAATGATCAATGAAGAATGAACGATGAAGAATGAACAAGGATCAATGATCAATGACGAATGAACGATGAAGAATGAACAAGGATCAATGATCAATGAAGAATCAACGGTGAAGAATGAACAAGGATCAATGGTCAATGACGAATGAACGATGAAGAATGAACAAGGATTAATGATCAATGAAAAAAGAACGATGAAGAATGAACAAGGATCAATGCTCAATGACGAATGAACGATGAAGAATGAACAAGGATCAATGATCAATGAAGAATGAATGATGAAGAATGAACAATGATCAATGCTCAATGAAGAATGAACGATGAAGAATGAACAAGGATCAATGATCATTGAAGAATGAACGATGAAGAATGAACAAGGATCAATAATCAATGAAGAATGAACGATGAAAAATGAACAAGGATCAATGATCAATGACGAATGCACGATGAAGAATGAACAAGGATCATTGATCAATGAAGAATGAACGATGAAGAATGAACAAGGATCAATGATCAATGACGAATGAACGATGAAGAATGAACAAGGATCAATGATCAATGAAGAATAAACGATGAAGAATGAACAAGGATCAATGATCAATGAAGAATGAACGATGAAGAATGAACAAGGATCAATGATCAATGACAAATGAACGATGAAGAATGAACAAGGATCAATGATCAATGAAGAATGAACGATGAAGAATGAACAAGGATCAATGGTCAATGACGAATGAACGATGAAGAATGAACAAGGATCAATGATCAATGAACAATGAACGATGAAGAATGAACTAGGATCAATGCTCAATGACGAATGAACGATGAAGAATGAACAAGGTTCAATGATCAATGAAGAATGAACGATGAAGAATGAACAAGGATCAATGCTCAATGAAGAATGAACGATGAAGAATGAACAAGGATCAATTATCAATGATGAATGAACGATGAAGAATGAACAAGGATCAATGATCAATGAAGAATGAACGATGAAGAATGAACAAGGATCAATGATCAATGAAGAATGAACGATGAAGAATGAACAAGGATCAATGATCAATGACGAATGAACGATGAAGAATGAACAAGGATCAATGATCAATGAAGAATGAACGATGAAGAATGAACAAGGATCAATGATCAATGACGAATGAACGATGAAGAATGAACAAGGATCAATGATCAATGAAGAATGAACGGTGAAGAATGAACAAGGATCAATGGTCAATGACGAATGAACGATGAAGAATGAACAAGGATTAATGATCAATGAAAAATGAACGATGAAGAATGAACAAGGATCAATGCTCAATGATGAATGAACGATGAAGAATGAACAAGGATCAATGATCAATGAAGAATGAATGATGAAGAGTGAACAACGATCAATGTTCAATGAAGAATGAACGATGAAGAATGAACAAGGATCAATGATCATTGAAGAATGAACGATGAAGAATGAACAAGGATCAATGATCAATGAAGAATGAACGATGAAGAATGAACAAGGATCAATGATCAATGAAGAATGAACGATGAAAAATGAACAAGGATCAATGATCAATGACGAATGAACGATGAAGAATGAACAAGGATCATTGATCAATAAAGAATGAACGATGAAGAATGAACAAGGATCAATGATCAATGACGAATAAACGATGAAGAATGAACAAGGATCAATGATCAATGAAGAATAAACGATGAAGAATGAACAAGGATCAATGATCAATGAAGAATGAACGATGAAGAATGAACAAGGATCAATGATCAATGACGAATGAACGATGAAGAATGAACAAGGATCAATGATCAATGAAGAATGAACGATGAAGAATGAACAAGGATCAATGGTCAATGACGAATGAACGATGAAGAATGCACAAGGATCAATGATCAATGAAGAATGAACGATGAAGAATGAACCAGGATCAATGCTCAATGACGAATGAACGATGAAGAATGAACAAGGATCAATGATCAATGAAGAATGAACGATAAAGAATGAAAAAGGATTATTGGTCAATGACGAATGAACGATGAAGAATGAACAAGGATCAATGATCAATGAAGAATGAACGATGAATAATGAACAAGGATCAATGATCAATGAAGAATGAACGATGAAAAAAGAACAAGGATCAATGATCAATGACGAATGAACGATGAAGAATGAACAAGGATCAATGATCAATGAAGAATGAACGATGAAGAATGAACAAGGATCAATGCTCAATGACGAATGAACGATGAAGAATGAACAAGGTTCAATGATCAATGAAGAATGAACGATGAAGAATGAACAAGGATCAATGCTCAATGAAGAATGAACGATGAAGAATGAACAAGGATCAATGGTCAATGACGAATGAACGATGAAGAATGAACAAGGATCAATGATCAATGAAGTATGAACGATGAAGAATGAACAAGGATCAATGATCAATGATGAATGATGAATGAACGATGAAGAATGAAAAAGGATTAATGGTCAATGACGAATGAACGATGAAGATTGAACAAGGATCAATGATCAATTAAGAATGAACGATGAAGAATGAACAAGGATCAGTGCTCAATGACGAATGAACGATGAAGAATGAACAAGGATCAATGATCAATGAAGAATGAACGATGAAGAATGAACAAGGATCAATGATCAATGAAGAATGAACGATGAAGAATGAACAAGGATCAATGATCAATGAAGAATGAACGATAAAGAATGAACAAGGATCAATGATCAATGAAGAATGAACGATGAAGAATGAAAAAGGATTAATTGTCAATGACGAATGAACGATGAAGAATGAACAAGGATCAATGATCAATGAAGAATGAACGATGAATAATGAACAAGGATCAATGATCAATGAAGAATGAACGATGAAAAAAGAACAAGGATCAATGATAAATGACGAATGAACGATGAAGAATGAACAAGGATCAATGATAAATGAAGAATGAACGATGAAGAATGAACAAGGATCAATGCTCAATGACGAATGAACGATGAAGAATGATCAAGGTTCAATGATCAATGAAGAATGAACGATGAAGAATGAACAAGGATCAATGATCAATGACGAATGAACGATGAAGAATGAACAAGGATCAATGATCAATGACGAATGAACGATGAAGGATGAACAAGGATCAATGCTCAATGACGAATGAACGATGAAGAATGAACAAGGATCAATGATCAATGAAGAATGAACGATGAAGAATGAACAAGGATCAATGATCAATGACGAATGAACGATGAAGAATGAACAAGGATCAATGATCAATGAAGAATGAACGATGAATAATGAACAAGGATCAATGATCAATGAAGAATGAACGATGAAAAAAGAACAAGGATCAATGATCAATGACGAATGAACGATGAAGAATGAACAAGGATCAATGATCAATGAAGAATGAACGATGAAGAATGAACAAGGATCAATGCTCAATGACGAATGAACGATGAAGAATGAACAAGGTTCAATGATCAATGAAGAATGAACGATGAAGAATGAACAAGGATCAATGCTCAATGACGAATGAACGATGAAGAACGAACAAGGATCAATGATCAATGAAGAATGAACGATGAAGAATGAACAAGGATCAATGGTCAATGACGAATGAACGATGAAGAATGAACAAGGATCAATGATCAATGAAGTATGAACGATGAAGAATGAACAAGGATCAATGATCAATGATGAATGATGAATGAACGATGAAGAATGAAAAAGGATTAATGGTCAATGACGAATGAACGATGAAGATTGAACAAGGATCAATGATCAATTAAGAATGAACGATGAAGAATGAACAAGGATCAGTGCTCAATGACGAATGAACGATGAAGAATGAACAAGGATCAATGATCAATGAAGAATGAACGATGAAGAATGAACAAGGATCAATGATCAATGAAGAATGAACGATGAAGAATGAACAAGGATCAATGATCAATGAAGAATGAACGATGAAGAATGAACAAGGATCAATGATCAATGAAGAATGAACGATAAAGAATGAACAAGGATCAATGATCAATGAAGAATGAACGATGAATAATGAACAAGGATCAATGATCAATGAAGAATGAACGATGAAAAAAGAACAAGGATCAATGATCAATGACGAATGAACGATGAAGAATGAACAAGGATCAATGATCAATGAAGAATGAACGATGAAGAATGAAAAAGGATCAATGCTCAATGACGAATGAACGATGAAGAATGAACAAGGTTCAATGATCAATGAAGAATGAACGATGAAGAATGAACAAGGATCAATGATCAATGACGAATGAACGATGAAGAATGAACAAGGATCAATGATCAATGAAGAATAAACGATGAAGAATGAACAAGGATCAATGATCAATGAAGAATGAACGATGAAGAATGAACAAGGATCAATGATCAATGACGAATGAACGATGAAGAATGAACAAGGATCAATGATCAATGAAGAATGAACGATGAAGAATGAACAAGGATCAATGGTCAATGACGAATGAACAAGGATCAATGATCAATGAAGAATGAACGATGAAGAATGAACCAGGATCAATGCTCAATGACGAATGAACGATGAAGAATGAACAAGGATCAATGATCAATGAAGAATGAACGATAAAGAATGAACAAGGATCAATGATCAATGAAGAATGAACGATGAAGAATGAAAAAGGATTAATGGTCAATGACGAATGAACGATGAAGAATGAACAAGGATCAATGATCAATGAAGAATGAACGATGAATAATGAACAAGGATCAATGATCAATGAAGAATGAACGATGAAAAAAGAACAAGGATCAATGATCAATGACGAATGAACGATGAAGAATGAACAAGGATCAATGATCAATGAAGAATGAACGATGAAGAATGAACAAGGATCAATGCTCAATGACGAATGAACGATGAAGAATGAACAAGGTTCAATGATCAATGAAGAATGAACGATGAAGAATGAACAAGGATCAATGCTCAATGACGAATGAACAATGAAGAATGAACAAGGATCAATGATCAATGAAGAATGAACGATGAAGAATGAACAAGGATCAATGGTCAATGACGAATGAACGATGAAGAATGAACAAGGATCAATGATCAATGAAGTATGAACGATGAAGAATGAACAAGGATCAATGATCAATGATGAATGAACGATGAAGAATGAAAAAGGATTAATGGTCAATGACGAATGAACGATGAAGATTGAACAAGGATCAATGATCAATTAAGAATGAACGATGAAGAATGAACAAGGATCAGTGCTCAATGACGAATGAACGATGAAGAATGAACAAGGATCAATGATCAATGAAGAATGAACGATGAAGAATGAACAAGAATCAATGATCAATGAAGAATGAACAAGGATCAATGATCAATGAAGTATGAACGATAAAGAATGAACAAGGATCAATGATCAATGAAGAATGAACGATGAAGAATGAAAAAGGATTAATGGTCAATGACGAGTGAACGATGAAGAATGAACAAGGATCAATGATCAATGAAGAATGAACGATGAATAATGAACAAGGATCAATGATCAATGAAGAATGAACGATGAAAAAAGAACAAGGATCAATGATCAATGACGAATGAACGATGAAGAATGAACAAGGATCAATGATAAATGAAGAATGAACGATGAAGAATGAACAAGGATCAATGCTCAATGACGAATGAACGATGAAGAATGAACAAGGTTCAATGATCAATGAAGAATGAACGATGAAGAATGAACAAGGATCAATGCTCAATGACGAATGAACGATGAAGAATGAACAAGGATCAATGATCAATGAAGAATGAACGATGAAGAATGAACAAGGATCAATGGTCAATGACGAATGAACGATGAAGAATGAACAAGGATCAATGATCAATGAAGTATGAACGATGAAGAATGAACAAGGATCAATGATCAATGATGAATGAACGTTGAAGAATGAAAAAGGATTAATGGTCAATGACGAATGAACGATGAAGATTGAACAAGGATCAATGATCAATTAAGAATGAACGATGAAGAATGAACAAGGATCAGTGCTCAATGACGAATGAACGATGAAGAATGAACAAGGATCAATGATCAATGATCAATGAAGAATGAACGATGAAGAATGAACAAGGATCAATGATCAATGAAGAATGAACGATGAAGAATGAACAAGGATCAATGATCAATGAAGAATGAACGATGAAGAATGAACAAGGATCAATGATCAATGAAGAATGAACGATGAAGAATGAAAAAGGATCAATGGTCAATGACGAATGAACGATGAAGAATGAACAAGGATAAATGAAGATTGAATGATGATGAATGAACAAGGATCAATGATCAATGAAGAATGAACGATGAAGAATGAATAAGTATCAATGATCAATGAAGAATGAACGATGAAGAATGAACAAGGATCAATTATCAATGACGAATGAACGATGAAGAATGAACAAGGATCAATGATCAATGAAGAATGAACGATGAAGAATGAACAAGGATCAATGATCAATGAAGAATGAACGATGAAGAATGAACAAGGATCAATGATCAATGAAGAATGAACGATGAAGAATGAACAAGGATCAATGATCAATGACGAATGAACGATGAAGAATGAACAAGGATCAATGATCAATGAAGAATGAACGGTGAAGAATGAACATGGATCAATGGTCAATGACGAATAAACGATGAAGAATGAACAAGGATCAATGATCAATGAAAAATGAACGATGAAGAATGAACAAGGATCAATGCTCAATGACGAATGAACGATGAAGAATGAACAAGGATCAATGATCAATGAAGAATGAATGATGAAGAATGAACAAGGATCAATACTCAATGACGAATGAACGATGAAGAATGAACAAGGATCAATGATCAATGAAGAATGAACGATGAAGAATGAACAAGGATCAATGCTCAATGACGAATGAACGATGAAGAATGAACAAGGATAAATGATCAATGAAGTATGAATGATGAAGAATGAACAAGGATCAATGATTAATGAAGAATGAACGATGAAGAATGAACAACGATCAATGATCAATGACGAATGAACGATGAAGAATGAACAAGGATCAATGATCAATGAAGAATGAACGATGAAGAATGAACAAGGATCAATGCTCAATGACGAATGAACGATGAAGAATGAACAAGGTTCAATGATCAATGAAGAATGAACGATGAAGAATGAACAAGGATCAATGATCAATGACGAATGAACGATGAAGAATGAACAAGGATCAATGATCAATGACGAATGAACGATGAAGAATGAACAAGGATCAATGCTCAATGACGAATGAACGATGAAGAATGAACAAGGATCAATGATCAATGAAGAATGAACGATGAAGAATGAACAAGGATCAATGATCAATGACGAATGAACGATGAAGAATGAACAAGGATCAATGATCAATGATGAATGAACGATGAAGAATGAAAAAGGATTAATGGTCAATGACGAATGAACGATGAAGATTGAACAAGGATCAATGATCAATTAAGAATGAACGATGAAGAATGAACAAGGATCAGTGCTCAATGACGAATGAACGATGAAGAATGAACAAGGATCAATGATCAATGAAGAATGAACGATGAAGAATGAACAAGGATCAATGATCAATGAAGAATGAACGATGAAGAATGAACAAGGATCAATGATCAATGAAGAATGAACGATGAAGAATGAACAAGGATCAATGATCAATGAAGAATGAACGATAAAGAATGAACAAGGATCAATGATCAATGAAGAATGAACGATGAATAATGAAAAAGGATCAATGATCAATGAAGAATGAACGATGAAAAAAGAACAAGGATCAATGATCAATGACGAATGAACGATGAAGAATGAACAAGGATCAATGATCAATGAAGAATAAACGATGAAGAATGAAAAAGGATCAATGCTCAATGACGAATGAACGATGAAGAATGAACAAGGTTCAATGATCAATGAAGAATGAACGATGAAGAATGAACAAGGATCAATGATCAATGACGAATGAACGATGAAGAATGAACAAGGATCAATGATCAATGAAGAATAAACGATGAAGAATGAACAAGGATCAATGATCAATGAAGAATGAACGATGAAGAATGAACAAGGATCAATGATCAATGACGAATGAACGATGAAGAATGAACAAGGATCAATGATCAATGAAGAATGAACGATGAAGAATGAACAAGGATCAATGGTCAATGACGAATGAACGATGAAGAATGAACAAGGATCAATGATCAATGAAGAATGAACGATGAAGAATGAACCAGGATCAATGCTCAATGACGAATGAACGATGAAGAATGAACAAGGATCAATGATCAATGAAGAATGAACGATAAAGAATGAACAAGGATCAATGATCAATGAAGAATGAACGATGAAGAATGAAAAAGGATTAATGGTCAATGACGAATGAACGATGAAGAATGAACAAGGATCAATGATCAATGAAGAATGAACGATGAATAATGAACAAGGATCAATGATCAATGAAGAATGAACGATGAAAAAAGAACAAGGATCAATGATGAATGACGAATGAACGATGAAGAATGAACAAGGATCAATGATCAATGAAGAATGAACGATGAAGAATGAACAAGGATCAATGCTCAATGACGAATGAACGATGAAGAATGAACAAGGTTCAATGATCAATGAAGAATGAACGATGAAGAATGAACAAGGATTAATGCTCAATGACGAATGAACGATGAAGAATGAACAAGGATCAATGATCAATGAAGAATGAACGATGAAGAATGAACAAGGATCAATGGTCAATGACGAATGAACGATTAAGAATGAACAAGGATCAATGATCAATGAAGTATGAACGATGAAGAATGAACAAGGATCAATGATCAATGATGAATGAACGATGAAGAATGAAAAAGGATTAATGGTCAATGACGAATGAACGATGAAGATTGAACAAGGATCAATGATCAATTAAGAATGAACGATGAAGAATGAACAAGGATCAGTGCTCAATGACGAATGAACGATGAAGAATGAACAAGGATCAATGATCAATGAAGAATGAACGATGAAGAATGAACAAGAATCAATGATCAATGAAGAATGAACGATGAAGAATGAACAAGGATCAATGATCAATGAAGAATGAACGATAAAGAATGAACAAGGATCAATGATCAATGAAGAATGAACGATGAAGAATGAAAAAGGATTAATGGTCAATGACGAATGAACGATGAAGAATGAACAAGGATCAATGATCAATGAAGAATGAACGATGAATAATGAACAAGGATCAATGATCAATGAAGAATGAACGATGAAAAAAGAACAAGGATCAATGATCAATGACGAATGAACGATGAAGAATGAACAAGGATCAATGATAAATGAAGAATGAACGATGAAGAATGAACAAGGATCAATGCTCAATGACGAATGAACGATGAAGAATGAACAAGGATCAATGATCAATGAAGAATGAACGATGAAGAATGAACAAGGATCAATTGTCAATGACGAATGAACGATGAAGAATGAACAAGGATCAATGATCAATGAAGTATGAACGATGAAGAATGAACAAGGATCAATGATCAATGATGAATGAACGATGAAGAATGAAAAAGGATTAATGGTCAATGACGAATGAACGATGAAGATTGAACAAGGATCAATGATCAATTAAGAATGAACGATGAAGAATGAACAAGGATCAGTGCTCAATGACGAATGAACGATGAAGAATGAACAAGGATCAATGATCAATGAAGAATGAACGATGAAGAATGAACAAGGATCAATGATCAATGAAGAATGAACGATGAAGAATGAACAAGGATCAATGATCAATGAAGAATGAACGATGAAGAATGAACAAGGATCAATGATCAATGAAGAATGAACGATAAAGAATGAACAAGGATCAATGATCAATGAAGAATGAACGATGAATAATGAACAAGGATCAATGATCAATGAAGAATGAACGATGAAAAAAGAACAAGGATCAATGATCAATGACGAATGAACGATGAAGAATGAACAAGGATCAATGATCAATGAAGAATGAACGATGAAGAATGAAAAAGGATCAATGCTCAATGACGAATGAACGATGAAGAATGAACAAGGTTCAATGATCAATGAAGAATGAACGATGAAGAATGAACAAGGATCAATGATCAATGACGAATGAACGATGAAGAATGAACAAGGATCAATGATCAATGAAGAATAAACGATGAAGAATGAACAAGGATCAATGATCAATGAAGAATGAACGATGAAGAATGAACAAGGATCAATGATCAATGACGAATGAACGATGAAGAATGAACAAGGATCAATGATCAATGAAGAATGAACGATGAAGAATGAACAAGGATCAATGGTCAATGACGAATGAACGATGAAGAATGAACAAGGATCAATGATCAATGAAGAATGAACGATGAAGAATGAACCAGGATCAATGCTCAATGACGAATGAACGATGAAGAATGAACAAGGATCAATGATCAATGAAGAATGAACGATAAAGAATGAACAAGGATCAATGATCAATGAAGAATGAACGATGAAGAATGAAAAAGGATTAATGGTCAATGACGAATGAACGATGAAGAATGAACAAGGATCAATGATCAATGAAGAATGAACGATGAATAATGAACAAGGATCAATGATCAATGAAGAATGAACGATGAAAAAAGAACAAGGATCAATGATCAATGACGAATGAACGATGAAGAATGAACAAGGATCAATGATCAATGAAGAATGAACGATGAAGAATGAACAAGGATCAATGCTCAATGACGAATGAACGATGAAGAATGAACAAGGTTCAATGATCAATGAAGAATGAACGATGAAGAATGAACAAGGATCAATGCTCAATGACGAATGAACGATGAAGAATGAACAAGGATCAATGATCAATGAAGAATGAACGATGAAGAATGAACAAGGATCAATGGTCAATGACGAATGAACGATGAAGAATGAACAAGGATCAATGATCAATGAAGTATGAACGATGAAGAATGAACAAGGATCAATGATCAATGATGAATGAACGATGAAGAATGAAAAAGGATTAATGGTCAATGACGAATGAACGATGAAGATTGAACAAGGATCAATGATCAATTAAGAATGAACGATGAAGAATGAACAAGGATCAGTGCTCAATGACGAATGAACGATGAAGAATGAATAAGGATCAATGATCAATGAAGAATGAACGATGAAGAATGAACAAGAATCAATGATCAATGAAGAATGAACGATGAAGAATGAACAAGGATCAATGATCAATGAAGAATGAACGATAAAGAATGAACAAGGATCAATGATCAATGAAGAATGAACGATGAAGAATGAAAAAGGATTAATGGTCAATGACGAATGAACGATGAAGAATGAACAAGGATCAATGATCAATGAAGAATGAACGATGAATAATGAACAAGGATCAATGATCAATGAAGAATGAACGATGAAAAAAGAACAAGGATCAATGATCAATGACGAATGAACGATGAAGAATGAACAAGGATCAATGATAAATGAAGAATGAACGATGAAGAATGAACAAGGATCAATGCTCAATGACGAATGAACGATGAAGAATGAACAAGGTTCAATGATCAATGAAGAATGAACGATGAAGAATGAACAAGGATCAATGCTCAATGACGAATGAACGATGAAGAATGAACAAGGATCAATGATCAATGAAGAATGAACGATGAAGAATGAACAAGGATCAATGGTCAATGACGAATGAACGATGAAGAATGAACAAGGATCAATGATCAATGAAGTATGAACGATGAAGAATGAACAAGGATCAATGATCAATGATGAATGAACGTTGAAGAATGAAAAAGGATTAATGGTCAATGACGAATGAACGATGAAGATTGAACAAGGATCAATGATCAATTAAGAATGAACGATGAAGAATGAACAAGGATCAGTGCTCAATGACGAATGAACGATGAAGAATGAACAAGGATCAATGATCAATGATCAATGAAGAATGAACGATGAAGAATGAACAAGGATCAATGATCAATGAAGAATGAACGATGAAGAATGAACAAGGATCAATGATCAATGAAGAATGAACGATAAAGAATGAACAAGGATCAATGATCAATGAAGAATGAACGATGAAGAATGAAAAAGGATCAATGGTCAATGACGAATGAACGATGAAGAATGAACAAGGATAAATGAAGATTGAATGATGATGAATGAACAAGGATCAATGATCAATGAAGAATGAACGATGAAGAATGAACAAGTATCAATGATCAATGAAGAATGAACGATGAAGAATGAACAAGGATCAATTATCAATGACGAATGAACGATGAAGAATGAACAAGGATCAATGATCAATGAAGAATGAACGATGAAGAATGAACAAGGATCAATGATCAATGAAGAATGAACGATGAAGAATGAACAAGGATCAATGATCAATGAAGAATGAACGATGAAGAATGAACAAGGATCAATGATCAATGACGAATGAACGATGAAGAATGAACAAGGATCAATGATCAATGAAGAATGAACGGTGAAGAATGAACATGGATCAATGGTCAATGACGAATAAACGATGAAGAATGAACAAGGATCAATGATCAATGAAAAATGAACGATGAAGAATGAACAAGGATCAATGCTCAATGACGAATGAACGATGAAGAATGAACAAGGATCAATGATCAATGAAGAATGAATGATGAAGAATGAACAAGGATCAATACTCAATGACGAATGAACGATGAAGAATGAACAAGGATCAATGATCAATGAAGAATGAACGATGAAGAATGAACAAGGATCAATGCTCAATGACGAATGAACGATGAAGAATGAACAAGGATAAATGATCAATGAAGTATGAACGATGAAGAATGAACAAGGATCAATGATTAATGAAGAATGAACGATGAAGAATGAACAACGATCAATGATCAATGACGAATGAACGATGAAGAATGAACAAGGATCAATGATCAATGAAGAATGAACGGTGAAGAATGAACAAGGATCAATGGTCAATGACGAATGAACGATGAAGAATGAACAAGGATCAATGATCAAAGAAAAATGAACGATGAAGAATGAACAAGGATCAATGGTCAATGACGAATGAACGATGAAGAATGAACAAGGATCAATGATCAATGAAGAATGAACGATGAAGAATGAACAAGGATCAATGCTCAATGACGAATGAACGATGAAGAATGAACAAGGATAAATGAAGATTGAATGATGATGAATGAACAAAGATCAATAATCAATGAAGAATGAACGATGAAGAATGAACAAAGATCAATGATCAATGAAGAATGAACGATGAAGAATGAACAAGGATCAATGATCAATTAAGAATGAACGATGAAGAATGAACAAAGATCAATGATCAATGAAGAATGAACGATGAAGATTGAACAAGGATCAATGATCAATTAAGAATGAACGATGAAGAATGAACAAGGATCAGTGCTCAATGACGAATGAACGATGAAGAATGAACAAGGATCAATGATCAATGATCAATGAAGAATGAACGATGAAGAATGAACAAGGATCAATGATCAATGAAGAATGAACGATGAAGAATGAACAAGGATCAATGATCAATGAAGAATGAACGATGAAGAATGAACAAGGATCAATGATCAATGAAGAATGAACGATGAAGAATGAAAAAGGATCAATGGTCAATGACGAATGAACGATGAAGAATAAACAAGGATAAATGAAGATTGAATGATGATGAATGAACAAGGATCAATGATCAATGAAGAATGAACGATGAAGAATGAACAAGTATCAATGATCAATGAAGAATGAACGATGAAGAATGAACAAGGATCAATTATCAATGACGAATGAACGATGAAGAATGAACAAGGATCAATGATCAATGAAGAATGAACGATGAAGAATGAACAAGGATCAATGATCAATGAAGAATGAACGATGAAGAATGAACAAGGATCAATGATCAATGAAGAATGAACGATGAAGAATGAACAAGGATCAATGGTCAATGACGAATGAACGATGAAGAATGAACAAGGATCAATGATCAATGAAGTATGAACGATGAAGAATGAACAAGGATCAATGATCAATGATGAATGAACGATGAAGAACGAAAAAGGATTAATGGTCAATGACGAATGAACGATGAAGATTGAACAAGGATCAATGATCAATTAAGAATGAACGATGAAGAATGAACAAGGATCAGTGCTCAATGACGAATGAACGATGAAGAATGAACAAGGATCAATGATCAATGAAGAATGAACGATGAAGAATGAACAAGAATCAATGATCAATGAAGAATGAACGATGAAGAATGAACAAGGATCAATGATCAATGAAGAATGAACGATAAAGAATGAACAAGGATCAATGATCAATGAAGAATGAACGATGAAGAATGAAAAAGGATTAATGGTCAATGACGAATGAACGATGAAGAATGAACAAGGATCAATGATCAATGAAGAATGAACGATGAATAATGAACAAGGATCAATGATCAATGAAGAATGAACGATGAAAAAAGAACAAGGATCAATGATCAATGACGAATGAACGATGAAGAATGAACAAGCATCAATGATAAATGAAGAATGAACGATGAAGAATGAACAAGGATCAATGCTCAATGACGAATGAACGATGAAGAATGAACAAGGTTCAATGATCAATGAAGAATGAACGATGAAGAATGAACAAGGATCAATGCTCAATGACGAATGAACGATGAAGAATGAACAAGGATCAATGATCAATGAAGAATGAACGATGAAGAATGAACAAGGATCAATGGTCAATGACGAATGAACGATGAAGAATGAACAAGGATCAATGATCAATGAAGTATGAACGATGAAGAATGAACAAGGATCAATGATCAATGATGAATGAACGTTGAAGAATGAAAAAGGATTAATGGTCAATGACGAATGAACGATGAAGATTGAACAAGGATCAATGATCAATTAAGAATGAACGATGAAGAATGAACAAGGATCAATGATCAATGAAGAATGAACGATGAAGAATGAACAAGGATCAATGATCAATGAAGAATGAACGATGAAGAATGAAAAAGGATCAATGGTCAATGACGAATGAACGATGAAGAATGAACAAGGATAAATGAAGATTGAATGATGATGAATGAACAAGGATCAATGATCAATGAAGAATGAACGATGAAGAATGAACAAGTATCAATGATCAATGAAGAATGAACGATGAAGAATGAACAAGGATCAATTATCAATGACGAATGAACGATGAAGAATGAACAAGGATCAATGATCAATGAAGAATGAACGATGAAGAATGAACAAGGATCAATGATCAATGAAGAATGAACGATGAAGAATGAACAAGGATCAATGATCAATGAAGAATGAACGATGAAGAATGAACAAGGATCAATGATCAATGACGAATGAACGATGAAGAATGAACAAGGATCAATGATCAATGAAGAATGAACGGTGAAGAATGAACATGGATCAATGGTCAATGACGAATAAACGATGAAGAATGAACAAGGATCAATGATCAATGAAAAATGAACGATGAAGAATGAACAAGGATCAATGCTCAATGACGAATGAACGATGAAGAATGAACAAGGATCAATGATCAATGAAGAATGAATGATGAAGAATGAACAAGGATCAATACTCAATGACGAATGAACGATGAAGAATGAACAAGGATCAATGATCAATGAAGAATGAACGATGAAGAATGAACAAGGATCAATGCTCAATGACGAATGAACGATGAAGAATGAACAAGGATAAATGATCAATGAAGTATGAACGATGAAGAATGAACAAGGATCAATGATTAATGAAGAATGAACGATGAAGAATGAACAACGATCAATGATCAATGACGAATGAACGATGAAGAATGAACAAGGATCAATGATCAATGAAGAATGAACGGTGAAGAATGAACAAGGATCAATGGTCAATGACGAATGAACGATGAAGAATGAACAAGGATCAATGATCAAAGAAAAATGAACGATGAAGATTGAACAAGGATCAATGGTCAATGACGAATGAACGATGAAGAATGAACAAGGATCAATGATCAATGAAGAATGAACGATGAAGAATGAACAAGGATCAATGCTCAATGACGAATGAACGATGAAGAATGAACAAGGATAAATGAAGATTGAATGATGATGAATGAACAAAGATCAATAATCAATGAAGAATGAACGATGAAGAATGAACAAAGATCAATGATCAATGAAGAATGAACGATGAAGAATGAACAAGGATCAATGATCAATTAAGAATGAACGATGAAGAATGAACAAAGATCAATGATCAATGAAGAATGAACGATGAAGATTGAACAAGGATCAATGATCAATTAAGAATGAACGATGAAGAATGAACAAGGATCAGTGCTCAATGACGAATGAACGATGAAGAATGAACAAGGATCAATGATCAATGATCAATGAAGAATGAACGATGAAGAATGAACAAGGATCAATGATCAATGAAGAATGAACGATGAAGAATGAACAAGGATCAATGATCAATGAAGAATGAACGATGAAGAATGAACAAGGATCAATGATCAATGAAGAATGAACGATGAAGAATGAAAAAGGATCAATGGTCAATGACGAATGAACGATGAAGAATGAACAAGGATAAATGAAGATTGAATGATGATGAATGAACAAGGATCAATGATCAATGAAGAATGAACGATGAAGAATGAACAAGTATCAATGATCAATGAAGAATGAACGATGAAGAATGAACAAGGATCAATTATCAATGACGAATGAACGATGAAGAATGAACAAGGATCAATGATCAATGAAGAATGAACGATGAAGAATGAACAAGGATCAATGATCAATGAAGAATGAACGATGAAGAATGAACAAGGATCAATGATCAATGAAGAATGAACGATGAAGAATGAACAAGGATCAATGATCAATGACGAATGAACGATGAAGAATGAACAAGGATCAATGATCAATGAAGAATGAACGGTGAAGAATGAACATGGATCAATGGTCAATGACGAATAAACGATGAAGAATGAACAAGGATCAATGATCAATGAAAAATGAACGATGAAGAATGAACAAGGATCAATGCTCAATGACGAATGAACGATGAAGAATGAACAAGGATCAATGATCAATGAAGAATGAATGATGAAGAATGAACAAGGATCAATACTCAATGACGAATGAACGATGAAGAATGAACAAGGATCAATGATCAATGAAGAATGAACGATGAAGAATGAACAAGGATCAATGCTCAATGACGAATGAACGATGAAGAATGAACAAGGATAAATGATCAATGAAGTATGAACGATGAAGAATGAACAAGGATCAATGATTAATGAAGAATGAACGATGAAGAATGAACAACGATCAATGATCAATGACGAATGAACGATGAAGAATGAACAAGGATCAATGATCAATGAAGAATGAACGGTGAAGAATGAACAAGGATCAATGGTCAATGACGAATGAACGATGAAGAATGAACAAGGATCAATGATCAAAGAAAAATGAACGATGAAGAATGAACAAGGATCAATGGTCAATGACGAATGAACGATGAAGAATGAACAAGGATCAATGATCAATGAAGAATGAACGATGAAGAATGAACAAGGATCAATGCTCAATGACGAATGAACGATGAAGAATGAACAAGGATAAATGAAGATTGAATGATGATGAATGAACAAAGATCAATAATCAATGAAGAATGAACGATGAAGAATGAACAAAGATCAATGATCAATGAAGAATGAACGATGAAGAATGAACAAGGATCAATTATCAATGATGAATGAACGATGAAGAATGAACAAGGATCAATGATCAATGAAGAATGAACGATGAAGAATGAACAAGGATCAATGATCAATGACGAATGACGAATGAACGATGAAGAATGAACAAGGATCATTGATCAATGAAGAATGAACGATGAAGAATGAACAAGGATCAATGATCAATGAAGTATGAACGATGAAGAATGAAAAAGGATCAATGGTCAATGACGAATGAACGATGAAGAATGAACAAGGATAAATGAAGATTGAATGATGATGAATGAACAAGGATCAATAATCAATGAAGAATGAACGATGAAAAATGAACAAGGATCAATGATCAATGAAGAATGAACGATGAAGAATGAACAACGATCAATTATCAATGATGAATGAACGATGAAGAATGAACAAGGATCAATGATCAATGACGAACGAACGATGAAGAATGAACAAGGATCAATGATCAATGAAGAATGAACGGTGAAGAATGAACATGGATCAATGGTCAATGACGAATAAACGATGAAGAATGAACAAGGATCAATGATCAATGAAAAATGAACGATGAAGAATGAAAAAGGATCAATGCTCAATGACGAATGAACGATGAAGAATGAACAAGGATCAATGATCAATGAAGAATGAATGATGAAGAATGAACAAGGATCAATACTCAATGACGAATGAACGATGAAGAATGAACAAGGATCAATGATCAATGAAGAATGAACGATGAAGAATGAACAAGGATCAATGCTCAATGACGAATGAACGATGAAGAATGAACAAGGATAAATGATCAATGAAGTATGAACGATGAAGAATGAACAAGGATCAATGATTAATGAAGAATGAACGATGAAGAATGAACAACGATCAATGATCAATGACGAATGAACGATGAAGAATGAACAAGGATCAATGATCAATGAAGAATGAACGGTGAAGAATGAACAAGGATCAATGGTCAATGACGAATGAACGATGAAGAATGAACAAGGATCAATGATCAAAGAAAAATGAACGATGAAGAATGAACAAGGATCAATGGTCAATGACGAATGAACGATGAAGAATGAACAAGGATCAATGATCAATGAAGAATGAACGATGAAGAATGAACAAGGATCAATGCTCAATGACGAATGAACGATGAAGAATGAACAAGGATAAATGAAGATTGAATGATGATGAATGAACAAAGATCAATAATCAATGAAGAATGAACGATGAAGAATGAACAAAGATCAATGATCAATGAAGAATGAACGATGAAGAATGAACAAGGATCAATTATCAATGATGAATGAACGATGAAGAATGAACAAGGATCAATGATCAATGAAGAATGAACGATGAAGAATGAACAAGGATCAATGATCAATGACGAATGACGAATGAACGATGAAGAATGAACAAGGATCATTGATCAATGAAGAATGAACGATGAAGAATGAACAAGGATCAATGATCAATGAAGTATGAACGATTAAGAATGAAAAAGGATCAATGGTCAATGACGAATGAACGATGAAGAATGAACAAGGATAAATGAAGATTGAATGATGATGAATGAACAAGGATCAATAATCAATGAAGAATGAACGATGAAAAATGAACAAGGATCAATGATCAATGAAGAATGAACGATGAAGAATGAACAACGATCAATTATCAATGATGAATGAACGATGAAGAATGAACAAGGATCAATGATCAATGAAGAATGAACAAGGATCAATGATCAATGAAGAATGAACGATGAAGAATGAACAAGGATCAATGATCAATGACGAATGAACGATGAAGAATGAACAAGGATCAATGATCAATGAAGAATGAACGATGAAGAATGAACAAGGATCAATGATCAATGACGAATGAACGATGAAGAATGAACAAGGATCAACGATCAATGAAGAATGAACGGTGAAGAATGAACATGGATCAATGGTCAATGACGAATGAACGATGAAGAATGAACAAGGGTTAATGATCAATGAAAAATGAACGATGAAGAATGAACAAGGATCAATGCTCAATGACGAATGAACGATGAAGAATGAACAAGGATCAATGATCAATGAAGAATGAATGATGAAGAATGAACAACGATCAATGCTCAATGAAGAATGAACGATGAAGAATGAACAAGGATCAATGATCATTGAAGAATGAACGATGAAGAATGAACAAGGATCAATGATCAATGCAGAATGAACGATGAAGAATGAACAAGGATCAATGATCAATGAAGAATGAACGATGAAGAATGAACAAGGATCAATGATCAATGACGAATGAACGATGAAGAATGAACAAGGATCATTGATCATTGAAGAATGAACGATGAAGAATGAACAAGGATCAATGATCAATGACGAATGAACGATGAAGAATGAACAAGGATCAATGATCAATGAAGAATAAACGATGAAGAATGAACAAGGATCAATGATCATTGAAGAATGAACGATGAAGAATGAACAAGGATCAATGATCAATGACGAATGAACGATGAAGAATGAACAAGGATCAATGATCAATGAAGAATGAACGATGAAGAATGAACAAGGATCAATGGTCAATGACGAATGAACGATGGAGAATGAACAAGGATCAATGATCAATGAAGAATGAACGATGAAGAATGAACCAGGATCAATGCTCAATGACGAATGAACGATGAAGAATGAACAAGGATCAATGATCAATGACGAATGAACGATGAAGAATGAACAAGGATCAATGATCAATGAAGAATAAACGATGAAGAATGAACAAGGATCAATGATCAATGAAGAATGAACGATGAAGAATGAACAAGGATCAATGATCAATGACGAATGAACGATGAAGAATGAACAAGGATCAATGATCAATGAAGAATGAACGATGAAGAATGAACAAGGATCAATGGTCAATGACGAATGAACGATGAAGAATGAACAAGGATCAATGATCAATGAAGAATGAACGATGAAGAATGAACCAGGATCAATGCTCAATGACGAATGAAAGATGAAGAATGAACAAGGATCAATGATCAATGAAGAATGAACGATAAAGAATGAACAAGGATCAATGATCAATGAAGAATGAACGATGAAGAATGAAAAAGGATTAATGGTCAATGACGAATGAACGATGAAGAATGAACAAGGATCAATGATCAATGAAGAATGAACGATGAATAATGAACAAGGATCAATGATCAATGAAGAATGAACGATGAAAAAAGAACAAGGATCAATGATCAATGACGAATGAACGATGAAGAATGAACAAGGATCAATGATCAATGAAGAATGAACGATGAAGAATGAACAAGGATTAATGCTCAATGACGAATGAACGATGAAGAATGAACAAGGTTCAATGATCAATGAAGAATGAACGATGAAGAATGAACAAGGATCAATGCTCAATGACGAATGAACGATGAAGAATGAACAAGGATCAATGATCAATGAAGAATGAACAAGGATCAATGGTCAATGACGAATGAACGATGAAGAATGAACAACGATCAATGATCAATGAAGTATGAACGATGAAGAATGAACAAGGATCAATGATCAATGATGAATGAACGATGAAGAATGAAAAAGGATTAATGGTCAATGACGAATGAACGATGAAGATTGAACAAGGATCAATGATCAATTAAGAATAAACGATGAAGAATGAACAAGGATCAGTGCTCAATGACGAATGAACGATGAAGAATGAACAAGGATCAATGATCAATGAAGAATGAACGATGAAGAATGAACAAGGATCAATGATCAATGAAGAATGAACGATGAAGAATGAACAAGGATCAATGATCAATGAAGAATGAACGATAAAGAATGAACAAGGATCAATGATCAATGAAGAATGAACGATGAAGAATGAAAAAGGATTAATGGTCAATGACGAATGAACGATGAAGAATGAACAAGGATCAATGATCAATGAAGAATGAACGATGAATAATGAACAAGGATCAATGATCAATGAAGAATGAACGATGAAAAAAGAACAAGGATCAATGATCAATGACGAATGAACGATGAAGAATGAACAAGGATCAATGATCAATGAAGAATGAACGATGAAGAATGAACAAGGATCAATGCTCAATGACGAATGAACGATGAAGAATGAACAAGGTTCAATGATCAATGAAGAATGAACGATGAAGAATGAACAAGGATCAATGATCAATGACGAATGAACGATGAAGAATGAACAAGGATCAATGATCAATGAAGAATAAACGATGAAGAATGAACAAGGATCAATGATCAATGAAGAATGAACGATGAAGAATGAACAAGGATCAATGATCAATGATGAATGAACGATGAAGAATGAACAAGGATCAATGATCAATGAAGAATGAACGATGAAGAATGAACAAGGATCAATGGTCAATGACGAATGAACGATGAAGAATGAACAAGGATCAATGATCAATGAAGAATGAACGATGAACAATGAACCAGGATCAATGCTCAATGACGAATGAACGATGAAGAATGAACAAGGATCAATCATCAATGAAGAATGAACGATAAAGAATGAACAAGGATCAATGATCAATGAAGAATGAACGATAAAGAATGAAAAAGGATTAATGGTCAATGACGAATGAACGATGAAGAATGAACAAGGATCAATGATCAATGAAGAATGAACGATGAATAATGAACAACGATCAATGATCAATGAAGAATGAACGATGAAAAAAGAACAAGGATCAATGATCAATGACGAATGAACGATGAAGAATGAACAAGGATCAATGATCAATGAAGAATGAACGATGAAGAATGAACAAGGATCAATGCTCAATGACGAATGAACGATGAAGAATGAACAAGGTTCAATGATCAATGAAGAATGAACGATGAAGAATGAACAAGGATCAATGCTCAATGACGAATGAACGATGAAGAATGAACAAGGATCAATGATCAATGAAGAATGAACGATGAAGAATGAACAAGGATCAATGGTCAATGACGAATGAACGATGAAGAATGAACAAGGATCAATGATCAATGAAGTATGAACGATGAAGAATGAACAAGGATCAATGATCAATGATGAATGAACGATGAAGAATGAAAAAGGATTAATGGTCAATGACGAATGAACGATCAAGATTGAACAAGGATCAATGATCAATTAATAATGAACGATGAAGAATGAACAAGGATCAGTGCTCAATGACGAATGAACGATGAAGAATGAACAAGGATCAATGATCAATGAAGAATGAACGATGAAGAATGAACAAGGATCAATGATCAATGAAGAATGAACGATGAAGAATGAACAAGGATCAATGATCAATGAAGAATGAACGAGAAAGAATGAACAAGGATCAATGATCAATGAAGAATGAACGATGAAGAATGAAAAAGGATTAATGGTCAATGACGAATGAACGATGAAGAATGAACAAGGATCAATCATCAATGAAGAATGAACGATAAAGAATGAACAAGGATCAATGATCAATGAAGAATGAACGATGAAGAATGAAAAAGGATTAATGGTCAATGACGAATGAACGATGAAGAATGAACAAGGATCAATGATCAATGAAGAATGAACGATGAATAATGAACAAGGATCAATGATCAATGAAGAATGAACGATGAAAAAAGAACAAGGATCAATGATCAATGACGAATGAACGATGAAGAATGAACAAGGATCAATGATCAATGAAGAATGAACGATGAAGAATGAACAAGGATCAATGCTCAATGACGAATGAACGATGAAGAATGAACAAGGTTCAATGATCAATGAAGAATGAACGATGAAGAATGAACAAGGATCAATGCTCAATGACGAATGAACGATGAAGAATGAACAAGGATCAATGATCAATGAAGAATGAACGATGAAGAATGAACAAGGATCAATGGTCAATGACGAATGAACGATGAAGAATAAACAAGGATCAATGATCAATGAAGTATGAACGATGAAGAATGAACAAGGATCAATGATCAATGATGAATGAACGATGAAGAATGAAAAAGGATTAATGGTCAATGACGAATGAACGATGAAGATTGAACAAGGATCAATGATCAATTAATAATGAACGATGAAGAATGAACAAGGATCAGTGCTCAATGATGAATGAACGATGAAGAATGAACAAGGATCAATGATCAATGAAGAATGAACGATGAAGAATGAACAAGGATCAATGATCAATGAAGAATGAACGATGAAGAATGAACAAGGATCAATGATCAATGAAGAATGAACGAGAAAGAATGAACAAGGATCAATGATCAATGAAGAATGAACGATGAAGAATGAAAAAGGATTAATGGTCAATGACGAATGAACGATGAAGAATGAACAAGGATCAATGATCAATGAAGAATGAACGATGAATAATGAACAAGGATCAATGATCAATGAAGAATGAACGATGAAAAAAGAACAAGGATCAATGATCAATGACGAATGAACGATGAAGAATGAACAAGGATCAATGATCAATGAAGAATGAACGATGAAGAATGAACAAGGATCAATGCTCAATGACGAATGAACGATGAAGAATGAACAAGGTTCAATGATCAATGAAGAATGAACGATGAAGAATGAACAAGGATCAATGCTCAATGACGAATGAACGATGAAGAATGAACAAGGATCAATGATCAATGAAGAATGAACGATGAGGAATGAACAAGGATCAATGGTCAATGACGAATGAACGATGAAGAATGAACAAGGATCAATGATCAATGAAGTATGAACGATGAAGAATGAACAAGGATCAATGATCAATGATGAATGAACGTTGAAGAATGAAAAAGGATTAATGGTTAATGACGAATGAACGATGAAGATTGAACAAGGATCAATGATCAATTAAGAATGAACGATGAAGAATGAACAAGGATCAGTGCTCAATGACGAATGAACGATGAAGAATGAACAAGGATCAATGATCAATGAAGAATGAACGATGAAGAATGAACAAGGATCAATGATCAATGAAGAATGAACGATGAAGAATGAACAAGGATCAATGATCAATGAAGATTGAATGATGATGAATGAACAAGGATCAATGATCAATGAAGAATGAACGATGAAGAATGAACAAGTATCAATGATCAATGAAGAATGAACGATGAAGAATGAACAAGGATCAATTATTAATGACGAATGAACGATGAAGAATGAACAAGGATCAATGATCAATGAAGAATGAACGATGAAGAATGAACTAGGATCAATGATCAATGAAGAATGAACGATGAAGAATGAACAAGGATCAATGATCAATGACGAATGAACGATGAAGAATGAACAAGGATCAATGATCAATGAAGAATGAACGATGAAGAATGAACAAGGATCAATGGTCAATGACGAATGAACGATGAAGAATGAACAAGGATCAATGATCAATGAAGTATGAACGATGAAGAATGAACAAGGATCAATGATCAATGATGAATGAACGATGAAGAATGAAAAAGGATTAATGGTCAATGACGAATGAACGATGAAGATTGAACAAGGATCAATGATCAATTAATAATGAACGATGAAGAATGAACAAGGATCAGTGCTCAATGACGAATGAACGATGAAGAATGAACAAGGATCAATGATCAATGAAGAATGAACGATGAAGAATGAACAAGGATCAATGATCAATGAAGAATGAACGATGAAGAATGAACAAGGATCAATGATCAATGAAGAATGAACGAGAAAGAATGAACAAGGATCAATGATCAATGAAGAATGAACGATGAAGAATGAAAAAGGATTAATGGTCAATGACGAATGAACGATGAAGAATGAACAAGGATCAATGATCAATGAAGAATGAACGATGAATAATGAACAAGGATCAATGATCAATGAAGAATGAACGATTAAAAAAGAACAAGGATCAATGATCAATGACGAATGAACGATGAAGAATGAACAAGGATCAATGATCAATGAAGAATGAACGATGAAGAATGAACAAGGATCAATGCTCAATGACGAATGAACGATGAAGAATGAACAAGGTTCAATGATCAATGAAGAATGAACGATGAAGAATGAACAAGGATCAATGCTCAATGACGAATGAACGATGAAGAATGAACAAGGATCAATGATCAATGAAGAATGAACGATGAAGAATGAACAAGGATCAATGGTCAATGACGAATGAACGATGAAGAATGAACAAGGATCAATGATCAATGAAGTATGAACGATGAAGAATGAACAAGGATCAATGATCAATGATGAATGAACGTTGAAGAATGAAAAAGGATTAATGGTCAATGACGAATGAACGATGAAGATTGAACAAGGATCAATGATCAATTAAGAATGAACGATGAAGAATGAACAAGGATCAGTGCTCAATGACGAATGAACGATGAAGAATGAACAAGGATCAATGATCAATGAAGAATGAACGATGAAGAATGAACAAGGATCAATGATCAATGAAGAATGAACGATGAAGAATGAACAAGGATCAATGATCAATGAAGATTGAATGATGATGAATGAACAAGGATCAATGATCAATGAAGAATGAACGATGAAGAATGAACAAGTATCAATGATCAATGAAGAATGAACGATGAAGAATGAACAAGGATCAATTATTAATGACGAATGAACGATGAAGAATGAACAAGGATCAATGATCAATGAAGAATGAACGATGAAGAATGAACTAGGATCAATGATCAATGAAGAATGAACGATGAAGAATGAACAAGGATCAATGATCAATGAAGAATGAACGATGAAGAATGAACAAGGATCAATGATCAATGACGAATGAACGATGAAGAATAAACAAGGATCAATGATCAATGAAGAATGAACGGTGAAGAATGAACAAGGATCAATGGTCAATGACGAATGAACGATGAAGAATGAACAAGGATCAATGATCAAAGAAAAATGAACGATGAAGAATGAACAAGGATCAATGGTCAATGACGAATGAACGATGAAGAATGAACAAGGATCAATGATCAATGAAGAATGAACGATGAAGAATGAACAAGGATCAATGCTCAATGACGAATGAACGATGAAGAATGAACAAGGATAAATGAAGATTGAATGATGATGAATGAACAAGGATAAATAATCAATGAAGAATGAACGACGAAGAATGAACAAAGATCAATGATCAATGAAGAATGAACGATGAAGAATGAACAAGGATCAATTATCAATGATGAATGAACGATGAAGAATGAACAAGGATCAATGATCAATGAAGAATGAACGATGAAGAATGAACAAGGATCAATGATCAATGACGAATGACGAATGAACGATGAAGAATGAACAAGGATCATTGATCAATGAAGAATGAACGATGAAGAATGAACAAGGATCAATGATCAATGAAGTATGAACGATGAAGAATGAAAAAGGATCAATGGTCAATGACGAATGAACGATGAAGAATGAACAAGGATAAATGAAGATTGAATGATGATGAATGAACAAGGATCAATAATCAATGAAGAATGAACGATGAAAAATGAACAAGGATCAATGATCAATGAAGAATGAACGATGAAGAATGAACAACGATCAATTATCAATGATGAATGAACGATGAAGAATGAACAAGGATCAATGATCAATGAAGAATGAACGATGAAGAATGAACAAGGATCAATGATCAATGAAGAATGAACGATGAAGAATGAACAAGGATCAATGATCAATGACGAATGAACGATGAAGAATGAACAAGGATCAATGATCAATGAAGAATGAACGATGAAGAATGAACAAGGATCAATGATCAATGACGAATGAACGATGAAGAATGAACAAGGATCAACGATCAATGAAGAATGAACGGTGAAGAATGAACATGGATCAATGGTCAATGACGAATGAACGATGAAGAATGAACAAGGGTTAATGATCAATGAAAAATGAACGATGAAGAATGAACAAGGATCAATGCTCAATGACGAATGAACGATGAAGAATGAACAAGGATCAATGATCAATGAAGAATGAATGATGAAGAATGAACAACGATCAATGCTCAATGAAGAATGAACGATGAAGAATGAACAAGGATCAATGATCATTGAAGAATGAACGATGAAGAATGAACAAGGATCAATGATCAATGCAGAATGAACGATGAAGAATGAACAAGGATCAATGATCAATGAAGAATGAACGATGAAGAATGAACAAGGATCAATGATCAATGACGAATGAACGATGAAGAATGAACAAGGATCATTGATCATTGAAGAATGAACGATGAAGAATGAACAAGGATCAATGATCAATGACGAATGAACGATGAAGAATGAACAAGGATCAATGATCAATGAAGAATAAACGATGAAGAATGAACAAGGATCAATGATCATTGAAGAATGAACGATGAAGAATGAACAAGGATAAATGATCAATGACGAATGAACGATGAAGAATGAACAAGGATCAATGATCAATGAAGAATGAACGATGAAGAATGAACAAGGATCAATGGTCAATGACGAATGAAAGATGGAGAATGAACAAGGATCAATGATCAATGAAGAATGAACGATGAAGAATGAACCAGGATCAATGCTCAATGACGAATGAACGATGAAGAATGAACAAGGTTCAATGATCAATGAAGAATGAACGATGAAGAATGAACAAGGATCAATGCTCAATGACGAACGAACGATGAAGAATGAACAAGGATCAATGATCAATGAAGAATGAACGATGAAGAATGAACAAGGATCAATGGTCAATGATGATTGAACGATGAAGAATGAACAAGGATCAATGATCAATGAAGTATGAACGATGAAGAATGAACAAGGATCAATGATCAATGAAGAATGAACGATGAAGAATGAAAAAGGATTGATGGTCAATGACGAATGAACGATGAAGAATGAACAAGGATCAATGATCAATTAAGAATGAACGATGAAGAATGAACAAGGATCAGTGCTCAATGACGAATGAACGATGAAGAATGAACAAGGATCAATGATCAATGAAGAATGAACGATGAAGAATGAACAAGGATCAATGATCAATGAAGAATGAACGATGAAGAATGAACAAGGATCAATGATCAATGAAGATTGAATGATGATGAATGAACAAGGATCAATGATCAATGAAGAATGAACGATGAAGAATGAACAAGTATCAATGATCAATGAAGAATGAACGATGAAGAATGAACAAGGATCAATTATTAATGACGAATGAACGATGAAGAATGAACAAGGATCAATGATCAATGAAGAATGAACGATGAAGAATGAACAAGGATCAATGGTCAATGACGAATGAACGATGAAGAATGAACAAGGATCAATGATCAATGAAGTATGAACGATGAAGAATGAACAAGGATCAATGATCAATGATGAATGAACGTTGAAGAATGAAAAAGGATTAATGGTCAATGACGAATGAACGATGAAGATTGAACAAGGATCAATGATCAATTAAGAATGAACGATGAAGAATGAACAAGGATCAGTGCTCAATGACGAATGAACGATGAAGAATGAACAAGGATCAATGATCAATGAAGAATGAACGATGAAGAATGAACAAGGATCAATGATCAATGAAGAATGAACGATGAAGAATGAACAAGGATCAATGATCAATGAAGATTGAATGATGATGAATGAACAAGGATCAATGATCAATGAAGAATGAACGATGAAGAATGAACAAGTATCAATGATCAATGAAGAATGAACGATGAAGAATGAACAAGAATCAATTATTAATGACGAATGAACGATGAAGAATGAACAAGGATCAATGATCAATGAAGAATGAACGATGAAGAATGAACTAGGATCAATGATCAATGAAGAATGAACGATGAAGAATAAACAAGGATCAATGATCAATGAAGAATGAACGATGAAGAATGAACAAGGATCAATGATCAATGACGAATGAACGATGAAGAATGAACAAGGATCAATGATCAATGAAGAATGAACGGTGAAGAATGAACAAGGATCAATGGTCAATGACGAATGAACGATGAAGAATGAACAAGGATCAATGATCAAAGAAAAATGAACGATGAAGAATGAACAAGGATCAATGGTCAATGACGAATGAACGATGAAGAATGAACAAGGATCAATGATCAATGAAGAATGAACGATGAAGAATGAACAAGGATCAATGCTCAATGACGAATGAACGATGAAGAATGAACAAGGATAAATGAAGATTGAATGATGATGAATGAACAAGGATAAATAATCAATGAAGAATGAACGATGAAGAATGAACAAAGATCAATGATCAATGAAGAATGAACGATGAAGAATGAACAAGGATCAATTATCAATGATGAATGAACGATGAAGAATGAACAAGGATCAATGATCAATGAAGAATGAACGATGAAGAATGAACAAGGATCAATGATCAATGACGAATGACGAATGAACGATGAAGAATGAACAAGGATCATTGATCAATGAAGAATGAACGATGAAGAATGAACAAGGATCAATGATCAATGAAGTATGAACGATGAAGAATGAAAAAGGATCAATGGTCAATGACGAATGAACGATGAAGAATGAACAAGGATAAATGAAGATTGAAAGATGATGAATGAACAAGGATCAATAATCAATGAAGAATGAACGATGAAAAATGAACAAGGATCAATGATCAATGAAGAATGAACGATGAAGAATGAACAACGATCAATTATCAATGATGAATGAACGATGAAGAATGAACAAGGATCAATGATCAATGAAGAATGAACGATGAAGAATGAACAAGGATCAATGATCAATGAAGAATGAACGATGAAGAATGAACAAGGATCAATGATCAATGACGAATGAACGATGAAGAATGAACAAGGATCAATGATCAATGAAGAATGAACGATGAAGAATGAACAAGGATCAATGATCAATGACGAATGAACGATGAAGAATGAACAAGGATCAACGATCAATGAAGAATGAACGGTGAAGAATGAACATGGATCAATGGTCAATGACGAATGAACGATGAAGAATGAACAAGGGTTAATGATCAATGAAAAATGAACGATGAAGAATGAACAAGGATCAATGCTCAATGACGAATGAACGATGAAGAATGAACAAGGATCAATGATCAATGAAGAATGAATGATGAAGAATGAACAACGATCAATGCTCAATGAAGAATGAACGATGAAGAATGAACAAGGATCAATGATCATTGAAGAATGAACGATGAAGAATGAACAAGGATCAATGATCAATGCAGAATGAACGATGAAGAATGAACAAGGATCAATGATCAAGGAAGAATGAACGATGAAGAATGAAAAAGGATCAATGATCAATGACGAATGAACGATGAAGAATGAACAAGGATCATTGATCATTGAAGAATGAACGATGAAGAATGAACAAGGATCAATGATCAATGACGAATGAACGATGAAGAATGAACAAGGATCAATGATCAATGAAGAATAAACGATGAAGAATGAACAAGGATCAATGATCATTGAAGAATGAACGATGAAGAATGAACAAGGATCAATGATCAATGACGAATGAACGATGAAGAATGAACAAGGATCAATGATCAATGAAGAATGAACGATGAAGAATGAACAAGGATCAATGGTCAATCACGAATGAACGATGGAGAATGAACAAGGATCAATGATCAATGAAGAATGAACGATGAAGAATGAACCAGGATCAATGCTCAATGACGAATGAACGATGAAGAATGAACAAGGTTCAATGATCAATGAAGAATGAACGATGAAGAATGAACAAGGATCAATGCTCAATGACGAATGAACGATGAAGAATGAACAAGGATCAATGATCAATGAAGAATGAACGATGAAGAATGAACAAGGATCAATGGTCAATGATGATTGAACGATGAAGAATGAACAAGGATCAATGATCATTGAAGTATGAACGATGAAGAATGAACAAGGATCAATGATCAATGAAGAATGAACGATGAAGAATGAAAAAGGATTGATGGTCAATGACGAATGAACGATGAAGAATGAACAAGGATCAATGATCAATGAAGAATGAACGATGAAGAATGAACAAGGATCAATGGTCAATGACGAATGAACGATGGAGAATGAACAAGGATCAATGATCAATGAAGAATGAACGATGAAGAATGAACCAGAATCAATGCTCAATGACGAATGAACGATGAAGAATGAACAAGGTTCAATGATCAATGAAGAATGAACGATGAAGAATGAACAAGGATCAATGCTCAATGACGAATGAACGATGAAGAATGAACAAGGATAAATGATCAATGAAGTATGAACGATGAAGAATAAACAAGGATCAATGATCAATGAAGAATGAACGATGAAGAATGAACATGGATCAATGATCAATGACGAATGACGAATGAACGATGAAGAATGAACAAGGATCATTGATCAATGAAGAATGAACGATGAAGAATGAACAAGGATCAATGATCAATGAAGTATGAACGATGAAGAATGAACAAGGATCAATGATCAATGAAGAATGAACGATGAAGAATGAAAAAGGATTGATGGTCAATGACGAATGAACGATGAAGAATGAACAAGGATCAATGATCAATGAAGAATGAACGATGAAGAATGAACAAGGATCAATGATCAATGACGAATGAACGATGAAGAATGAACAAGGATCAATGATCAATGAGGAATGAACGGTGAAGAATGAACATGGATCAATGGTCAATGACGAATGAACGATGAAGAATGAACAAGGATCAATGATCAATGAAAAATGAACGATGAAGAATGAACAAGAATCAATGCTCAATGACGAATGAACGATGAAGAATGAACAAGGATCAATGATCAATGAAGAATGAATGATGAAGAATGAACAAGGATCAATGCTCAATGTCGAATGAACGATGAAGAATGAACAAGGATCAATGATCAATGAAGAATGAACGATGAAGAATGAACAAGGATCAATGCTCAATGACGAATGAACGATGAAGAATGAACAAGGATAAATGATCAATGAAGTATGAACGATGAAGAATAAACAAGGATCAATGATCAATGAAGAATGAACGATGAAGAATGAACATGGATCAATGATCAATGACGAATGACGAATGAACGATGAAGAATGAACAAGGATCATTGATCAATGAAGAATGAACGATGAAGAATGAACAAGGATCAATGATCAATGAAGAATGAACGATGAAGAATGAAAAAGGATCAATGCTCAATGACGAATGAACGATGAAGAATGAACAAGGATAAATGAAGATTGAATGATGTTGAATGAACAAGGATCAATAATCAATGAAGAATGAACGATGAAGAATGAACAAGGATCAATGATCAATGAAGAATGAACGATGAAGAATGAACAAGGATCAATTATCAATGATGAATGAACGATGAAGAATGAACAAGGATCAATGATCAATGAAGAATGAACGATGAAGAATGAACAAGGATGAATGATCAATGAAGAATGAACGATGAAGAATGAACAAGGATCAATGATCAATGGCGAATGAACGATGAAGAATGAACAAGGATCAATGATCAATGAAGAATGAACGATGAAGAATGAACAAGGATCAATGATCAATGACGAATGAACGATGAAGAATGAACAAGGATCAATGATCAATGAAGAATGAACGGTGAAGAATGAACAAGGATCAATGGTCAATGACGAATGAACGATGAAGAATGAACAAGGATTAATGATCAATGAAAAATGAACGATGAAGAATGAACAAGGATCAATGATCAATGAAGAATGAACGGTGAAGAATGAACATGGATCAATGGTCAATGACGAATAAACGATGAAGAATGAACAAGGATCAATGATCAATGAAAAATGAACGATGAAGAATGAACAAGGATCAATGCTCAATGACGAATGAACGATGAAGAATGAACAAGGATCAATGATCAATGAAGAATGAATGATGAAGAATGAACAAGGATCAATACGCAATGACGAATGAACGATGAAGAATGAACAAGGATCAATGATCAAAGAAGAATGAACGATGAAGAATGAACAAGGATCAATGCTCAATGACGAATGAACGATGAAGAATGAACAAGGATAAATGATCAATGAAGTATGAACGATGAAGAATGAACAAGGATCAATGATTAATGAAGAATGAACGATGAAGAATGAACAAGGATCAATGATCAATGACGAATGAACGATGAAGAATGAACAAGGATCAATGATCAATGAAGAATGAACGGTGAAGAATGAACAAGGATCAATGGTCAATGACGAATGAACGATGAAGAATGAACAAGGATCAATGATCAAAGAAAAATGAACGATGAAGAATGAACAAGGATCAATGGTCAATGACGAATGAACGATGAAGAATGAACAAGGATCAATGATCAATGAAGAATGAACGATGAAGAATGAACAAGGATCAATGCTCAATGACGAATGAACGATGAAGAATGAACAAGGATAAATGAAGATTGAATGATGATGAATGAACAAGGATAAATAATCAATGAAGAATGAACGATGAAGAATGAACAAAGATCAATGATCAATGAAGAATGAACGATGAAGAATGAACAAGGATCAATTATCAATGATGAATGAACGATGAAGAATGAACAAGGATCAATGATCAATGAAGAATGAACGATGAAGAATGAACAAGGATCAATGATCAATGACGAATGACGAATGAACGATGAAGAATGAACAAGGATCATTGATCAATGAAGAATGAACGATGAAGAATGAACAAGGATCAATGATCAATGAAGTATGAAAGATGAAGAATGAAAAAGGATCAATGGTCAATGACGAATGAACGATGAAGAATGAACAAGGATAAATGAAGATTGAATGATGATGAATGAACAAGGATCAATAATCAATGAAGAATGAACGATGAAAAATGAACAAGGATCAATGATCAATGAAGAATGAACGAGGAAGAATGAACAACGATCAATTATCAATGATGAATGAACGATGAAGAATGAACAAGGATCAATGATCAATGAAGAATGAACGATGAAGAATGAACAAGGATCAATGATCAATGAAGAATGAACGATGAAGAATGAACAAGGATCATTGATCAATGACGAATGAACGATGAAGAATGAACAAGGATCAATGATCAATGACGAATGAACGATGAAGAATGAACAAGGATCATTGATCATTGAAGAATGAACGATGAAGAATGAACAAGGATCAATGATCAATGACGAATGAACGATGAAGAATGAACAAGGATCAATGATCAATGAAGAATAAACGATGAAGAATGAACAAGGATCAATGATCATTGAAGAATGAACGATGAAGAATGAACAAGGATCAATGATCAATGACGAATGAACGATGTAGAATGAACAAGGATCAACGATCAATGAAGAATGAACGGTGAAGAATGAACATGGATCAATGGTCAATGACGAATGAACGATGAAGAATGAACAAGGGTTAATGATCAATGAAAAATGAACGATGAAGAATGAACAAGGATCAATGCTCAATGACGAATGAACGATGAAGAATGAACAAGGATCAATGATCAATGAAGAATGAATGATGAGGAATGAACAACGATCAATGCTCATTGAAGAATGAACGATGAAGAATGAACAAGGATCAATGATCAATGCAGAATGAACGATGAAGAATGAACAAGGATCAATGATCAATGAAGAATGAACGATGAAGAATGAACAAGGATCAATGATCAATGACGAATGAACGATGAAGAATGAACAAGGATCATTGATCATTGAAGAATGAACGATGAAGAATGAACAAGGACCAATGATCAATGACGAATGAACGATGAAGAATGAACAAGGATCAATGATCAATGAAGAATAAACGATGAAGAATGAACAAGGATCAATGATCATTGAAGAATGAACGATGAAGAATGAACAAGGATCAATGATCAATGACGAATGAACGATGAAGAATGAACAAGGATCAATGATCAATGAAGAATGAACGATGAAGAATGAACAAGGATCAATGATCAATGGCGAATGAACGATGAAGAATGAACAAGGATCAATGATCAATGAAGAATGAACGATGAAGAATGAACAAGGATCAATGATCAATGACGAATGAACGATGAAGAATGAACAAGGATCAATGATCAATGAAGAATGAACGGTGAAGAATGAACAAGGATCAATGGTCAATGACGAATGAACGATGAAGAATGAACAAGGATTAATGATCAATGAAAAATGAACGATGAAGAATGAACAAGGATCAATGATCAATGAAGAATGAACGGTGAAGAATGAACATGGATCAATGGTCAATGACGAATAAACGATGAAGAATGAACAAGGATCAATGATCAATGAAAAATGAACGATGAAGAATGAACAAGGATCAATGCTCAATGACGAATGAACGATGAAGAATGAACAAGGATCAATGATCAATGAAGAATGAACGATGAAGAATGAACAAGGATCAATGGTCAATGACGATTGAACGATGAAGAATGAACAAGGATCAATGATCAATGAAGTATGAACGATGAAGAATGAACAAGGATCAATGATCAATGAAGAATGAACGATGAAGAATGAAAAAGGATTGATGGTCAATGACGAATGAACGATGAAGAATGAACAAGGATCAATGATCAATAAAGAATGAACGATGAAGAATGAACAAGGATCAATGATCAATGACGAATGAACGATGAAGAATGAACAAGGATCAATGATCAATGAAGAATGAACGGTGAAGAATGAACATGGATCAATGGTCAATGACGAATGAACGATGAAGAATGAACAAGGATCAATGATCAATGAAAAATGAACGATGAAGAATGAACAAGAATCAATGCTCAATGACGAATGAACGATGAAGAATGAACAAGGATCAATGATCAATGAAGAATGAATGATGAAGAATGAACAAGGATCAATGCTCAATGTCGAATGAACGATGAAGAATGAACAAGGATCAATGATCAATGAAGAATGAATGATGAAGAATGAACAAGGATCAATGCTCAATGACGAATGAACGATGAAGAATGAACAAGGATCAATGATCAATGAAGAATGAACGATGAAGAATGAACAAGGATCAATGGTCAATGACGATTGAACGATGAAGAATGAACAATGATCAATGATCAATGAAGTATGAACGATGAAGAATGAACAAGGATCAATGATCAATGAAGAATGAACGATGAAGAATGAAAAAGGATTGATGGTCAATGACGAATGAACGATGAAGAATGAACAAGGATCAATGATCAATAAAGAATGAACGATGAAGAATGAACAAGGATCAATGATCAATGACGAATGAACGATGAAGAATGAACAAGGATCAATGATCAATGAAGAATGAACGGTGAAGAATGAACATGGATCAATGGTCAATGACGAATGAACGATGAAGAATGAACAAGGATCAATGATCAATGAAAAATGAACGATGAAGAATGAACAAGAATCAATGCTCAATGACGAATGAACGATGAAGAATGAACAAGGATCAATGATCAATGAAGAATGAATGATGAAGAATGAACAAGGATCAATGCTCAATGTCGAATGAACGATGAAGAATGAACAAGGATCAATGATCAATGAAGAATGAACGATGAAGAATGAACAAGGATCAATGCTCAATGACGAATGAACGATGAAGAATGAACAAGGATAAATGATCAATGAAGTATGAACGATGAAGAATAAACAAGGATCAATGATCAATGAAGAATGAACGATGAAGAATGAACATGGATCAATGATCAATGACGAATGACGAATGAACGATGAAGAATGAACAAGGATCAATGATCAATGAAGAATGAACGATGAAGAATGAACAAGGATCAATGGCCAATGACGATTGAACGATGAAGAATGAACAAGGATCAATGATCAATGAAGTATGAACGATGAAGAATGAACAAGGATCAATGATCAATGAAGAATGAACGATGAAGAATGAAAAAGGATTGATGGTCAATGACGAATGAACGATGAAGAATGAACAAGGATCAATGATCAATAAAGAATGAACGATGAAGAATGAACAAGGATCAATGATCAATGACGAATGAACGATGAAGAATGAACAAGGATCAATGATCAATGAAGAATGAACGGTGAAGAATGAACATGGATCAATGGTCAATGACAAATGAACGATCAAGAATGAACAAGGATCAATGATCAATGAAAAATGAACGATGAAGAATGAACAAGAATCAATGCTCAATGACGAATGAACGATGAAGAATGAACAAGGATCAATGATCAATGAAGAATGAATGATGAAGAATGAACAAGGATCAATGCTCAATGTCGAATGAACGATGAAGAATGAACAAGGATCAATGATCAATGAAGAATGAACGATGAAGAATGAACAAGGATCAATGCTCAATGACGAATGAACGATGAAGAATGAACAAGGATAAATGATCAATGAAGTATGAACGATGAAGAATAAACAAGGATCAATGATCAATGAAGAATGAACGATGAAGAATGAACATGGATCAATGATCAATGACGAATGATGAATGAACGATGAAGAATGAACAAGGATCATTGATTAATGAAGAATGAACGATGAAGAATGAACAAGGATCAATGATCAATGAAGAATGAACGATGAAGAATGAAAAAGGATCAATGCTCAATGACGAATGAACGATGAAGAATGAACAAGGATAAATGAAGATTGAATGATGATGAATGAACAAGGATCAATAATCAATGAAGAATGAACGATGAAGAATGAACAAGGATCAATGATCAATGAAGAATGAACGATGAAGAATATACAAGGATCAATTATCAATGATGAATGAACGATGAAGAATGAACAAGGATCAATGATCAATGAAGAATGAACGATGAAGAATGAACAAGGATCAATGATCAATGAAGAATGAACGATGAAGAATGAACAAGGATCAATGATCAATGCAGAATGAACGATGAAGAATGAACAAGGATCAATGATCAATGAAGAATGAACGATGAAGAATGAACAAGGATCAATGATCAATGACGAATGAACGATGAAGAATGAACAAGGATCATTGATCATTGAAGAATGAACGATGAAGAATGAACAAGGACCAATGATCAATGACGAATGAACGATGAAGAATGAACAAGGATCAATGATCAATGAAGAATAAACGATGAAGAATGAACAAGGATCAATGATCATTGAAGAATGAACGATGAAGAATGAACAAGGATCAATGATCAATGACGAATGAACGATGAAGAATGAACAAGGATCAATGATCAATGAAGAATGAACGATGAAGAATGAACAAGGATCAATGATCAATGGCGAATGAACGATGAAGAATGAACAAGGATCAATGATCAATGAAGAATGAACGATGAAGAATGAACAAGGATCAATGATCAATGACGAATGAACGATGAAGAATGAACAAGGATCAATGATCAATGAAGAATGAACGGTGAAGAATGAACAAGGATCAATGGTCAATGACGAATGAACGATGAAGAATGAACAAGGATTAATGATCAATGAAAAATGAACGATGAAGAATGAACAAGGATCAATGATCAATGAAGAATGAACGGTGAAGAATGAACATGGATCAATGGTCAATGACGAATAAACGATGAAGAATGAACAAGGATCAATGATCAATGAAAAATGAACGATGAAGAATGAACAAGGATCAATGCTCAATGACGAATGAACGATGAAGAATGAACAAGGATCAATGATCAATGAAGAATGAACGATGAAGAATGAACAAGGATCAATGGTCAATGACGATTGAACGATGAAGAATGAACAAGGATCAATGATCAATGAAGTATGAACGATGAAGAATGAACAAGGATCAATGATCAATGAAGAATGAACGATGAAGAATGAAAAAGGATTGATGGTCAATGACGAATGAACGATGAAGAATGAACAAGGATCAATGATCAATAAAGAATGAACGATGAAGAATGAACAAGGATCAATGATCAATGACGAATGAACGATGAAGAATGAACAAGGATCAATGATCAATGAAGAATGAACGGTGAAGAATGAACATGGATCAATGGTCAATGACGAATGAACGATGAAGAATGAACAAGGATCAATGATCAATGAAAAATGAACGATGAAGAATGAACAAGAATCAATGCTCAATGACGAATGAACGATGAAGAATGAACAAGGATCAATGATCAATGAAGAATGAATGATGAAGAATGAACAAGGATCAATGCTCAATGTCGAATGAACGATGAAGAATGAACAAGGATCAATGATCAATGAAGAATGAATGATGAAGAATGAACAAGGATCAATGCTCAATGACGAATGAACGATGAAGAATGAACAAGGATCAATGATCAATGAAGAATGAACGATGAAGAATGAACAAGGATCAATGGTCAATGACGATTGAACGATGAAGAATGAACAATGATCAATGATCAATGAAGTATGAACGATGAAGAATGAACAAGGATCAATGATCAATGAAGAATGAACGATGAAGAATGAAAAAGGATTGATGGTCAATGACGAATGAACGATGAAGAATGAACAAGGATCAATGATCAATAAAGAATGAACGATGAAGAATGAACAAGGATCAATGATCAATGACGAATGAACGATGAAGAATGAACAAGGATCAATGATCAATGAAGAATGAACGGTGAAGAATGAACATGGATCAATGGTCAATGACGAATGAACGATGAAGAATGAACAAGGATCAATGATCAATGAAAAATGAACGATGAAGAATGAACAAGAATCAATGCTCAATGACGAATGAACGATGAAGAATGAACAAGGATCAATGATCAATGAAGAATGAATGATGAAGAATGAACAAGGATCAATGCTCAATGTCGAATGAACGATGAAGAATGAACAAGGATCAATGATCAATGAAGAATGAACGATGAAGAATGAACAAGGATCAATGCTCAATGACGAATGAACGATGAAGAATGAACAAGGATAAATGATCAATGAAGTATGAACGATGAAGAATAAACAAGGATCAATGATCAATGAAGAATGAACGATGAAGAATGAACATGGATCAATGATCAATGACGAATGACGAATGAACGATGAAGAATGAACAAGGATCAATGATCAATGAAGAATGAACGATGAAGAATGAACAAGGATCAATGGCCAATGACGATTGAACGATGAAGAATGAACAAGGATCAATGATCAATGAAGTATGAACGATGAAGAATGAACAAGGATCAATGATCAATGAAGAATGAACGATGAAGAATGAAAAAGGATTGATGGTCAATGACGAATGAACGATGAAGAATGAACAAGGATCAATGATCAATAAAGAATGAACGATGAAGAATGAACAAGGATCAATGATCAATGACGAATGAACGATGAAGAATGAACAAGGATCAATGATCAATGAAGAATGAACGGTGAAGAATGAACATGGATCAATGGTCAATGACAAATGAACGATCAAGAATGAACAAGGATCAATGATCAATGAAAAATGAACGATGAAGAATGAACAAGAATCAATGCTCAATGACGAATGAACGATGAAGAATGAACAAGGATCAATGATCAATGAAGAATGAATGATGAAGAATGAACAAGGATCAATGCTCAATGTCGAATGAACGATGAAGAATGAACAAGGATCAATGATCAATGAAGAATGAACGATGAAGAATGAACAAGGATCAATGCTCAATGACGAATGAACGATGAAGAATGAACAAGGATAAATGATCAATGAAGTATGAACGATGAAGAATAAACAAGGATCAATGATCAATGAAGAATGAACGATGAAGAATGAACATGGATCAATGATCAATGACGAATGATGAATGAACGATGAAGAATGAACAAGGATCATTGATTAATGAAGAATGAACGATGAAGAATGAACAAGGATCAATGATCAATGAAGAATGAACGATGAAGAATGAAAAAGGATCAATGCTCAATGACGAATGAACGATGAAGAATGAACAAGGATAAATGAAGATTGAATGATGATGAATGAACAAGGATCAATAATCAATGAAGAATGAACGATGAAGAATGAACAAGGATCAATGATCAATGAAGAATGAACGATGAAGAATATACAAGGATCAATTATCAATGATGAATGAACGATGAAGAATGAACAAGGATCAATGATCAATGAAGAATGAACGATGAAGAATGAACAAGGATCAATGATCAATGAAGAATGAACGATGAAGAATGAACAAGGATCAATGATCAATGGCGAATGAACGATGAAGAATGAATAAGGATCAATGATCAATGAAGAATGAACGATGAAGAATGAACAAGGATCAATGATCAATGACGAATGAACGATGAAGAATGAACAAGGATCAATGATCAATGAAGAATGAACGGTGAAGAATGAACAAGGATCAATGGTCAATGACGAATGAACGATGAAGAATGAACAAGGATCAATGCTCAATGACGAATGAACGATGAATAATGAACAAGGATCAATGATCAATGAAGAATGAATGATGAAGAATGAACAACGATCAATGCTCATTGAAGAATGAACGATGAAGAATGAACAAGGATCAATGATCAATGAAGAATGAACGATGAAGAATGAACAAGGATCAATGATCAATGACGAATGAACGATGAAGAATGAACAAGGATCAATGATCAATGACGAATGAACGATGAAGAATGAACAAGGATCATTGATCATTGAAGAATGAACGATGAAGAATGAACAAGGATCAATGATCAATGACGAATGAACGATGAAGAATGAACAAGGATAAATGATCAATGAAGAATAAACGATGAAGAATGAACAAGGATCAATGATCATTGAAGAATGAACGATGAAGAATGAACAAGGATCAATGATCAATGACGAATGAACGATGAAGAATGAACAAGGATCAACGATCAATGAAGAATGAACGGTGAAGAATGAACATGGATCAATGGTCAATGACGAATGAACGATGAAGAATGAACAAGGGTTAATGATCAATGAAAAATGAACGATGAAGAATGAACAAGGATCAATGCTCAATGACGAATGAACGATGAAGAATGAACAAGGATCAATGATCAATGAAGAATGAATGATGAAGAATGAACAACGATCAATGCTCAATGAAGAATGAACGATGAAGAATGAACAAGGATCAATGATCATTGAAGAATGAACGATGAAGAATGAACAAGGATCAATGATCAATGCAGAATGAACGATGAAGAATGAACAAGGATCAATGATCAATAAAGAATGAACGATGAAGAATGAACAAGGATCAATGATCAATGACGAATGAACGATGAAGAATGAACAAGGATCATTGATCATTGAAGAATGAACGATGAAGAATGAACAAGGACCAAAGATCAATGACGAATGAACGATGAAGAATGAACAAGGATCAATGATCAATGAAGAATAAACGATGAAGAATGAACAAGGATCAATGATCATTGAAGAATGAACGATGAAGAATGAACAAGGATCAATGATCAATGACGAATGAACGATGAAGAATGAACAAGGATCAATGATCAATGAAGAATGAACGATGAAGAATGAACAAGGATCAATGATCAATGGCGAATGAACGATGAAGAATGAACAAGGATCAATGATCAATGAAGAATGAACGATGAAGAATGAACAAGGATCAATGATCAATGACGAATGAACGATGAAGAATGAACAAGGATCAATGATCAATGAAGAATGAACGGTGAAGAATGAACAAGGATCAATGGTCAATGACGAATGAACGATGAAGAATGAACAAGGATTAATGATCAATGAAAAATGAACGATGAAGAATGAACAAGGATCAATGATCAATGAAGAATGAACGGTGAAGAATGAACATGGATCAATGGTCAATGACGAATAAACGATGAAGAATGAACAAGGATCAATGATCAATGAAAAATGAACGATGAAGAATGAACAAGGATCAATGCTCAATGACGAATGAACGATGAAGAATGAACAAGGATCAATGATCAATGAAGAATGAACGATGAAGAATGAACAAGGATCAATGGTCAATGACGATTGAACGATGAAGAATGAACAAGGATCAATGATCAATGAAGTATGAACGATGAAGAATGAACAAGGATCAATGATCAATGAAGAATGAACGATGAAGAATGAAAAAGGATTGATGGTCAATGACGAATGAACGATGAAGAATGAACAAGGATCAATGATCAATAAAGAATGAACGATGAAGAATGAACAAGGATCAATGCTCAATGTCGAATGAACGATGAAGAATGAACAAGGATCAATGATCAATGAAGAATGAATGATGAAGAATGAACAAGGATCAATGCTCAATGACGAATGAACGATGAAGAATGAACAAGGATCAATGATCAATGAAGAATGAACGATGAAGAATGAACAAGGATCAATGGTCAATGACGATTGAACGATGAAGAATGAACAATGATCAATGATCAATGAAGTATGAACGATGAAGAATGAACAAGGATCAATGATCAATGAAGAATGAACGATGAAGAATGAAAAAGGATTGATGGTCAATGACGAATGAACGATGAAGAATGAACAAGGATCAATGATCAATAAAGAATGAACGATGAAGAATGAACAAGGATCAATGATCAATGACGAATGAACGATGAAGAATGAACAAGGATCAATGATCAATGAAAAATGAACGATGAAGAATGAACAAGAATCAATGCTCAATGACGAATGAACGATGAAGAATGAAGAAGGATCAATGATCAATGAAGAATGAATGATGAAGAATGAACAAGGATCAATGCTCAATGTCGAATGAACGATGAAGAATGAACAAGGATCAATGATCAATGAAGAATGAATGATGAAGAATGAACAAGGATCAATGCTCAATGACGAATGAACGATGAAGAATGAACAAGGATCAATGATCAATGAAGAATGAACGATGAAGAATGAACAAGGATCAATGGTCAATGACGATTGAACGATGAAGAATGAACAATGATCAATGATCAATGAAGTATGAACGATGAAGAATGAACAAGGATCAATGATCAATGAAGAATGAACGATGAAGAATGAAAAAGGATTGATGGTCAATGACGAATGAACGATGAAGAATGAACAAGGATCAATGATCAATAAAGAATGAACGATGAAGAATGAACAAGGATCAATGATCAATGACGAATGAACGATGAAGAATGAACAAGGATCAATGATCAATGAAGAATGAACGGTGAAGAATGAACATGGATCAACGGTCAATGACGAATGAACGATGAAGAATGAACAAGGATCAATGATCAATGAAAAATGAACGATGAAGAATGAACAAGAATCAATGCTCAATGACGAATGAACGATGAAGAATGAACAAGGATCAATGATCAATGAAGAATGAATGATGAAGAATGAACAAGGATCAATGCTCAATGTCGAATGAACGATGAAGAATGAACAAGGATCAATGATCAATGAAGAATGAACGATGAAGAATGAACAAGGATCAATGCTCAATGACGAATGAACGATGAAGAATGAACAAGGATAAATGATCAATGAAGTATGAACGATGAAGAATAAACAAGGATCAATGATCAATGAAGAATGAACGATGAAGAATGAACATGGATCAATGATCAATGACGAATGACGAATGAACGATGAAGAATGAACAAGGATCATTGATCAATGAAGAATGAACGATGAAGAATGAACAAGGATCAATGATCAATGAAGAATGAACGATGAAGAATGAAAAAGGATCAATGCTCAATGACGAATGAACGATGAAGAATGAACAAGGATAAATGAAGATTGAATGATGATGAATGAACAAGGATCAATAATCAATGAAGAATGAACGATGAAGAATGAACAAGGATCAATGATCAATGAAGAATGAACGATGAAGAATGAACAAGGATCAATTATCAATGATGAATGAACGATGAAGAATGAACAAGGATCAATGATCAATGAAGAATGAACGATGAAGAATGAACAAGGATCAATGATCAATGAAGAATGAACGATGAAGAATGAACAAGGATCAATGATCAATGGCGAATGAACGATGAAGAATGAATAAGGATCAATGATCAATGAAGAATGAACGATGAAGAATGAACAAGGATCAATGATCAATGACGAATGAACGATGAAGAATGAACAAGGATCAATGATCAATGAAGAATGAACGGTGAAGAATGAACAAGGATCAATGGTCAATGACGAATGAACGATGAAGAATGAACAAGGATCAATGCTCAATGACGAATGAACGATGAATAATGAACAAGGATCAATGATCAATGAAGAATGAATGATGAAGAATGAACAACGATCAATGCTCAATGAAGAATGAACGATGAAGAATGAACAAGGATCAATGATCAATGAAGAATGAACGATGAAGAATGAACAAGGATCAATGATCAATGAAGAATGAACGATGAAGAATGAACAAGGATCAATGATCAATGAAGAATGAACGATGAAGAATGAACAAGGATCAATGATCAATGACGAATGAACGATGAAGAATGAACAAGGATCATTGATCAATGAAGAATGAACGATGAAGAATGAACAAGGATCAATGATCAATGACGAATGAACGATGAAGAATGAACAAGTATCAATGATCAATGAAGAATAAACGATGAAGAATGAACAAGGATCAATGATCATTGAAGAATGAACGATGAAGAATGAACAAGGATCAATGATCAATGACGAATGAACGATGAAGAATGAACAAGGATCAATGATCAATGAAGAATGAACGATGAAGAATGAACAAGGATCAATGGTCAATGACGAATGAACGATGGAGAATGAACAAGGATCAATGATCAATGAAGAATGAACGATGAAGAATGAACCAGGATCAATGCTCAATGACGAATGAACGATGAAGAATGAACAAGGTTCAATGATCAATGAAGAATGAACGATGAAGAATGAACAAGGATCAATGGTCAATGACGAATGAACGATGGAGAATGAACAAGGATCAATGATCAATGAAGAATGAACGATGAAGAATGAACCAGGATCAATGCTCAATGACGAATGAACGATGAAGAATGAACAAGGTTCAATGATCAATGAAGAATGAACGATGAAGAATGAACAAGGATCAATGCTCAATGACGAATGAACGATGAAGAATGAACAAGGATCAATGATCAATGAAGAATGAACGATGAAGAATGAACAAGGATCAATGGTCAATGACGATTGAACGATGAAGAATGAACAAGGATCAATGATCAATGAAGTATGAACGATGAAGAATGAACAAGGATCAATGATCAATGAAGAATGAACGATGAAGAATGAAAAAGGATTGATGGTCAATGACGAATGAACGATGAAGAATGAACAAGGATCAATGATCAATGAAGAATGAACGATGAAGAATGAACAAGGATCAATGATCAATGACGAATGAACGATGAAGAATGAACAAGGAGCAATGATCAATGAAGAATGAACGGTGAAGAATGAACATGGATCAATGGTCAATGACGAATGAACGATGAAGAATGAACAAGGATCAATGATCAATGAAAAATGAACGATGAAGAATGAACAAGAATCAATGCTCAATGACGAATGAACGATGAAGAATGAACAAGGATAAATGAAGATTGAATGATGATGAATGAACAAGGATCAATAATCAATGAAGAATGAACGACGAAGAATGAACAAGGATCAATGATCAATGAAGAATGAACGATGAAGAATGAACAAGGATCAATTATCAATGATGAATGAACGATGAAGAATGAACAAGGATCAATGATCAATGAAGAATGAACGATGAAGAATGAACAACGATCAATGATCAATGAAGAATGAACGATGAAGAATGAACAAGGATCAATGATCAATGGCGAATGAACGATGGAGAATGAACAAGGATCAATGATCAATGAAGAATGAACGATGAAGAATGAACAAGGATCAATGATCAATGACGAATGAACGATGAAGAATGAACAAGGATCAATGATCAATGAAGAATGAACGGTGAAGAATGAACAAGCATCAATGGTCAATGACGAATGAACGATGAAGAATGAACAAGGATTAATGATCAATGAAAAATGAACGATGAAGAATGAACAAGGATCAATGATCAATGAAGAATGAACGGTGAAGAATGAACATGGATCAATGGTCAATGACGAATAAACGATGAAGAATGAACAAGGATCAATGATCAATGAAAAATGAACGATGAAGAATGAACAAGGATCAATGCTCAATGACGAATGAACGATGAAGAATGAACAAGGATCAATGATCAATGAAGAATGAATGATGAAGAATGAACAAGGATCAATACGCAATGACGAATGAACGATGAAGAATGAACAAGGATCAATGATCAATGAAGAATGAACGATGAAGAATGAACAAGGATCAATGCTCAATGACGAATGAACGATGAAGAATGAACAAGGATAAATGATCAATGAAGTATGAACGATGAAGAATGAACAAGGATCAATGATTAATGAAGAATGAACGATGAAGAATGAACAAGGATCAATGATCAATGACGAATGAACGATGAAGAATGAACAAGGATCAATGATCAATGAAGAATGAACGGTGAAGAATGAACAAGGATCAATGGTCAATGACGAATGAACGATGAAGAATGAACAAGGATCAATGATCAAAGAAAAATGAACGATGAAGAATGAACAAGGATCAATGGTCAATGACGAATGAACGATGAAGAATGAACAAGGATCAATGATCAATGAAGAATGAACGATGAAGAATGAACAAGGATCAATGCTCAATGACGAATGAACGATGAAGAATGAACAAGGATAAATGAAGATTGAATGATGATGAATGAACAAGGATAAATAATCAATGAAGAATGAACGATGAAGAATGAACAAAGATCAATGATCAATGAAGAATGAACGATGAAGAATGAACAAGGATCAATTATCAATGATGAATGAACGATGAAGAATGAACAAGGATCAATGATCAATGAAGAATGAACGATGAAGAATGAACAAGGATCAATGATCAATGACGAATGACGAATGAATGATGAAGAATGAACAAGGATCATTGATCAATGAAGAATGAACGATGAAGAATGAACAAGGATCAATGATCAATGAAGTATGAACGATGAAGAATGAAAAAGGATCAATGGTCAATGACGAATGAACGATGAAGAATGAACAAGGATAAATGAAGATTGAATGATGATGAATGAACAAGGATCAATAATCAATGAAGAATGAACGATGAAAAATGAACAAGGATCAATGATCAATGAAGAATGAACGATGAAGAATGAACAACGATCAATTATCAATGATGAATGAACAATGAAGAATGAACAAGGATCAATGATCAAAGAAGAATGAACGATGAAGAATGAACAAGGATCAATGATCAATGAAGAATGAACGATGAAGAATGAACAAGGATCAATGATCAATGACGAATGAACGATGAAGAATGAACAAGGATCAATGATCAATGAAGAATGAACGATGAAGAATGAACAAGGATCAATGATCAATGACGAATGAACGATGAAGAATGAACAAGGATCAACGATTAATGAAGAATGAACGGTGAAGAATGAACATGGATCAATGGTCAATGACGAATGAACGATGAAGAATGAACAAGGGTTAATGATCAATGAAAAATGAACGATGAAGAATGAACAAGGATCAATGCTCAATGACGAATGAACGATGAAGAATGAACAAGGATCAATGATCAATGAAGAATGAATGATGAAGAATGAACAACGATCAATGCTCAATGAAGAATGAACGATGAAGAATGAACAAGGATCAATGATCATTGAAGAATGAACGATGAAGAATGAACAAGGATCAATGATCAATGCAGAATGAACGATGAAGAATGAACAAGGATCAATGATCAATGAAGAATGAACGATGAAGAATGAACAAGGATCAATGATCAATGACGAATGAACGATGAAGAATGAACAAGGATCATTGATCATTGAAGAATGAACGATGAAGAATGAACAAGGATCAATGATCAATGACGAATGAACGATGAAGAATGAACAAGGATCAATGATCAATGAAGAATAAACGATGAAGAATGAACAAGGATCAATGATCATTGAAGAATGAACGATGAAGAATGAACAAGGATCAATGATCAATGACGAATGAACGATGAAGAATGAACAAGGATCAATGATCAATGAAGAATGAACGATGAAGAATGAACAAGGATCAATGGTCAATGACGAATGAACGATGGAGAATGAACAAGGATCAATGATCAATGAAGAATGAACGATGAAGAATGAACCAGGATCAATGCTCAATGACGAATGAACGATGAAGAATGAACAAGGTTCAATGATCAATGAAGAATGAACGATGAAGAATGAACAAGGATCAATGCTCAATGACGAATGAACGATGAAGAATGAACAAGGATCAATGATCAATGAAGAATGAACGATGAAGAATGAACAAGGATCAATGGTCAATGACGATTGAACGATGAAGAATGAACAAGGATCAATGATCAATGAAGTATGAACGATGAAGAATGAACAAGGATCAATGATCAATGAAGAATGAACGATGAAGAATGAAAAAGGATTGATGGTCAATGACGAATGAACGATGAAGAATGAACAAGGATCAATGATCAATGAAGAATGAACGATGAAGAATGAACAAGGATCAATGATCAATGACGAATGAACGATGAAGAATGAACAAGGATCAATGATCAATGAAGAATGAACGGTGAAGAATGAACATGGATCAATGGTCAATGACGAATGAACGATGAAGAATGAACAAGGATCAATGATCAATGAAAAATGAACGATGAAGAATGAACAAGAATCAATGCTCAATGACGAATGAACGATGAAGAATGAACAAGGATCAATGATCAATGAAGAATGAACGATGAAGAATGAACAAGGATCAATTATCAATGATGAATGAACGATGAAGAATGAACAAGGATCAATGATCAATGAAGAATGAACGATGAAGAATGAACAAGGATCAATGATCAATGAAGAATGAACGATGAAGAATGAACAAGGATCAATGATCAATGGCGAATGAACGATGAAGAATGAATAAGGATCAATGATCAATGAAGAATGAACGATGAAGAATGAACAAGGATCAATGATCAATGACGAATGAACGATGAAGAATGAACAAGGATCAATGATCAATGAAGAATGAACGGTGAAGAATGAACAAGGATCAATGGTCAATGACGAATGAACGATGAAGAATGAACAAGGATCAATGCTCAATGACGAATGAACGATGAATAATGAACAAGGATCAATGATCAATGAAGAATGAATGATGAAGAATGAACAACGATCAATGCTCAATGAAGAATGAACGATGAAGAATGAACAAGGATCAATGATCAATGAAGAATGAACGATGAAGAATGAACAAGGATCAATGATCAATGAAGAATGAACGATGAAGAATGAACAAGGATCAATGATCAATGAAGAATGAACGATGAAGAATGAACAAGGATCAATGATCAATGACGAATGAACGATGAAGAATGAACAAGGATCATTGATCAATGAAGAATGAACGATGAAGAATGAACAAGGATCAATGATCAATGACGAATGAACGATGAAGAATGAACAAGGATCAATGATCAATGAAGAATGAACGATGAAGAATGAACAAGGATCAATGGTCAATGACGAATGAACGATGGAGAATGAACAAGGATCAATGATCAATGAAGAATGAACGATGAAGAATGAACCAGGATCAATGCTCAATGACGAATGAACGATGAAGAATGAACAAGGTTCAATGATCAATGAAGAATGAACGATGAAGAATGAATAAGGATCAATGGTCAATGACGAATGAACGATGGAGAATGAACAAGGATCAATGATCAATGAAGAATGAACGATGAAGAATGAACCAGGATCAATGCTCAATGACGAATGAACGATGAAGAATGAACAAGGTTCAATGATCAATGAAGAATGAACGATGAACAATGAACAAGGATCAATGCTCAATGACGAATGAACGATGAAGAATGAACAAGGATCAATGATCAATGAAGAATGAACGATGAAGAATGAACAAGGATCAATGGTCAATGACGATTGAACGATGAAGAATGAACAAGGATCAATGATCAATGAAGTATGAACGATGAAGAATGAACAAGGATCAATGATCAATGAAGAATGAATGATGAAGAATGAACAACGATCAATGCTCAATGAAGAATGAACGATGAAGAATGAACAAGGATCAATGATCAATGAAGAATGAACGATGAAGAATGAACAAGGATCAATGATCAATGACGAATGAACGATGAAGAATGAACAAGGAGCAATGATCAATGAAGAATGAACGGTGAAGAATGAACATGGATCAATGGTCAATGACGAATGAACGATGAAGAATGAACAAGGATCAATGATCAATGAAAAATGAACGATGAAGAATGAACAAGAATCAATGCTCAATGACGAATGAACGATGAAGAATGAACAAGGATAAATGAAGATTGAATGATGATGAATGAACAAGGATCAATAATCAATGAAGAATGAACGATGAAGAATGAACAAGGATCAATGATCAATGAAGAATGAACGATGAAGAATGAACAAGGATCAATTATCAATGATGAATGAACGATGAAGAATGAACAAGGATCAATGATCAATGAAGAATGAACGATGAAGAATGAACAAGGATCAATGATCAATGAAGAATGAACGATGAAGAATGAACAAGGATCAATGATCAATGGCGAATGAACGATGGAGAATGAACAAGGATCAATGATCAATGAAGAATGAACGATGAAGAATGAACAAGGATCAATGATCAATGACGAATGAACGATGAAGAATGAACAAGGATCAATGATCAATGAAGAATGAACGGTGAAGAATGAACAAGGATCAATGGTCAATGACGAATGAACGATGAAGAATGAACAAGGATTAATGATCAATGAAAAATGAACGATGAAGAATGAACAAGGATCAATGATCAATGAAGAATGAACGGTGAAGAATGAACATGGATCAATGGTCAATGACGAATAAACGATGAAGAATGAACAAGGATCAATGATCAATGAAAAATGAACGATGAAGAATGAACAAGGATCAATGCTCAATGACGAATGAACGATGAAGAATGAACAAGGATCAATGATCAATGAAGAATGAATGATGAAGAATGAACAAGGATCAATACGCAATGACGAATGAACGATGAAGAATGAACAAGGATCAATGATCAATGAAGAATGAACGATGAAGAATGAACAAGGATCAATGCTCAATGACGAATGAACGATGAAGAATGAACAAGGATAAATGATCAATGAAGTATGAACGATGAAGAATGAACAAGGATCAATGATTAATGAAGAATGAACGATGAAGAATGAACAAGGATCAATGATCAATGACGAATGAACGATGAAGAATGAACAAGGATCAATGATCAATGAAGAATGAACGGTGAAGAATGAACAAGGATCAATGGTCAATGACGAATGAACGATGAAGAATGAACAAGGATCAATGATCAAAGAAAAATGAACGATGAAGAATGAACAAGGATCAATGGTCAATGACGAATGAACGATGAAGAATGAACAAGGATCAATGATCAATGAAGAATGAACGATGAAGAATGAACAAGGATCAATGCTCAATGACGAATGAACGATGAAGAATGAACAAGGATAAATGAAGATTGAATGATGATGAATGAACAAGGATAAATAATCAATGAAGAATGAACGATGAAGAATGAACAAAGATCAATGATCAATGAAGAATGAACGATGAAGAATGAACAAGGATCAATTATCAATGATGAATGAACGATGAAGAATGAACAAGGATCAATGATCAATGAAGAATGAACGATGAAGAATGAACAAGGATCAATGATCAATGACGAATGACGAATGAATGATGAAGAATGAACAAGGATCATTGATCAATGAAGAATGAACGATGAAGAATGAACAAGGATCAATGATCAATGAAGTATGAACGATGAAGAATGAAAAAGGATCAATGGTCAATGACGAATGAACGATGAAGAATGAACAAGGATAAATGAAGATTGAATGATGATGAATGAACAAGGATCAATAATCAATGAAGAATGAACGATGAAAAATGAACAAGGATCAATGATCAATGAAGAATGAACGATGAAGAATGAACAACGATCAATTATCAATGAAGAATGAACGATGAAGAATGAACAAGGATCAATGATCAATGAAGAATGAACGATGAAGAATGAACAAGGATCAATGATCAATGAAGAATGAACGATGAAGAATGAACAAGGATCAATGATCAATGAAGAATGAACGATGAAGAATGAACAAGGATCAATGATCAATGACGAATGAACGATGAAGAATGAACAAGGATCATTGATCAATGAAGAATGAACGATGAAGAATGAACAAGGATCAATGATCAATGACGAATGAACGATGAAGAATGAACAAGTATCAATGATCAATGAAGAATAAACGATGAAGAATGAACAAGGATCAATGATCATTGAAGAATGAACGATGAAGACTGAACAAGGATCAATGATCAATGACGAATGAACGATGAAGAATGAACAAGGATCAATGATCAATGAAGAATGAACGATGAAGAATGAACAAGGATCAATGGTCAATGACGAATGAACGATGGAGAATGAACAAGGATCAATGATCAATGAAGAATGAACGATGAAGAATGAACCAGGATCAATGCTCAATGACGAATGAACGATGAAGAATGAACAAGGTTCAATGATCAATGAAGAATGAACGATGAAGAATGAACAAGGATCAATGGTCAATGACGAATGAACGATGGAGAATGAACAAGGATCAATGATCAATGAAGAATGAACGATGAAGAATGAACCAGGATCAATGCTCAATGACGAATGAACGATGAAGAATGAACAAGGTTCAATGATCAATGAAGAATGAACGATGAAGAATGAACAAGGATCAATGCTCAATGACGAATGAACGATGAAGAATGAACAAGGATCAATGATCAATGAAGAATGAACGATGAAGAATGAACAAGGATCAATGGTCAATGACGATTGAACGATGAAGAATGAACAAGGATCAATGATCAATGAAGTATGAACGATGAAGAATGAACAAGGATCAATGATCAATGAAGAATGAACGATGAAGAATGAAAAAGGATTGATGGTCAATGACGAATGAACGATGAAGAATGAACAAGGATCAATGATCAATGAAGAATGAACGATGAAGAATGAACAAGGATCAATGATCAATGACGAATGAACGATGAAGAATGAACAAGGAGCAATGATCAATGAAGAATGAACGGTGAAGAATGAACATGGATCAATGGTCAATGACGAATGAACGATGAAGAATGAACAAGGATCAATGATCAATGAAAAATGAACGATGAAGAATGAACAAGAATCAATGCTCAATGACGAATGAACGATGAAGAATGAACAAGGATAAATGAAGATTGAATGATGATGAATGAACAAGGATCAATAATCAATGAAGAATGAACGATGAAGAATGAACAAGGATCAATGATCAATGAAGAATGAACGATGAAGAATGAACAAGGATCAATTATCAATGATGAATGAACGATGAAGAATGAACAAGGATCAATGATCAATGAAGAATGAACGATGAAGAATGAACAAGGATCAATGATCAATGAAGAATGAACGATGAAGAATGAACAAGGATCAATGATCAATGGCGAATGAACGATGGAGAATGAACAAGGATCAATGATCAATGAAGAATGAACGATGAAGAATGAACAAGGATCAATGATCAATGACGAATGAACGATGAAGAATGAACAAGGATCAATGATCAATGAAGAATGAACGGTGAAGAATGAACAAGCATCAATGGTCAATGACGAATGAACGATGAAGAATGAACAAGGATTAATGATCAATGAAAAATGAACGATGAAGAATGAACAAGGATCAATGATCAATGAAGAATGAACGGTGAAGAATGAACATGGATCAATGGTCAATGACGAATAAACGATGAAGAATGAACAAGGATCAATGATCAATGAAAAATGAACGATGAAGAATGAACAAGGATCAATGCTCAATGACGAATGAACGATGAAGAATGAACAAGGATCAATGATCAATGAAGAATGAATGATGAAGAATGAACAAGGATCAATACGCAATGACGAATGAACGATGAAGAATGAACAAGGATCAATGATCAATGAAGAATGAACGATGAAGAATGAACAAGGATCAATGCTCAATGACGAATGAACGATGAAGAATGAACAAGGATAAATGATCAATGAAGTATGAACGATGAAGAATGAACAAGGATCAATGATTAATGAAGAATGAACGATGAAGAATGAACAAGGATCAATGATCAATGACGAATGAACGATGAAGAATGAACAAGGATCAATGATCAATGAAGAATGAACGGTGAAGAATGAACAAGGATCAATGGTCAATGACGAATGAACGATGAAGAATGAACAAGGATCAATGATCAAAGAAAAATGAACGATGAAGAATGAACAAGGATCAATGGTCAATGACGAATGAACGATGAAGAATGAACAAGGATCAATGATCAATGAAGAATGAACGATGAAGAATGAACAAGGATCAATGCTCAATGACGAATGAACGATGAAGAATGAACAAGGATAAATGAAGATTGAATGATGATGAATGAACAAGGATAAATAATCAATGAAGAATGAACGATGAAGAATGAACAAAGATCAATGATCAATGAAGAATGAACGATGAAGAATGAACAAGGATCAATTATCAATGATGAATGAACGATGAAGAATGAACAAGGATCAATGATCAATGAAGAATGAACGATGAAGAATGAACAAGGATCAATGATCAATGACGAATGACGAATGAATGATGAAGAATGAACAAGGATCATTGATCAATGAAGAATGAACGATGAAGAATGAACAAGGATCAATGATCAATGAAGTATGAACGATGAAGAATGAAAAAGGATCAATGGTCAATGACGAATGAACGATGAAGAATGAACAAGGATAAATGAAGATTGAATGATGATGAATGAACAAGGATCAATAATCAATGAAGAATGAACGATGAAAAATGAACAAGGATCAATGATCAATGAAGAATGAACGATGAAGAATGAACAACGATCAATTATCAATGATGAATGAACGATGAAGAATGAACAAGGATCAATGATCAAAGAAGAATGAACGATGAAGAATGAACAAGGATCAATGATCAATGAAGAATGAACGATGAAGAATGAACAAGGATCAATGATCAATGACGAATGAACGATGAAGAATGAACAAGGATCAATGATCAATGAAGAATGAACGATGAAGAATGAACAAGGATCAATGATCAATGACGAATGAACGATGAAGAATGAACAAGGATCAACGATTAATGAAGAATGAACGGTGAAGAATGAACATGGATCAATGGTCAATGACGAATGAACGATGAAGAATGAACAAGGGTTAATGATCAATGAAAAATGAACGATGAAGAATGAACAAGGATCAATGCTCAATGACGAATGAACGATGAAGAATGAACAAGGATCAATGATCAATGAAGAATGAATGATGAAGAATGAACAACGATCAATGCTCAATGAAGAATGAACGATGAAGAATGAACAAGGATCAATGATCATTGAAGAATGAACGATGAAGAATGAACAAGGATCAATGATCAATGCAGAATGAACGATGAAGAATGAACAAGGATCAATGATCAATGAAGAATGAACGATGAAGAATGAACAAGGATCAATGATCAATGACGAATGAACGATGAAGAATGAACAAGGATCATTGATCATTGAAGAATGAACGATGAAGAATGAACAAGGATCAATGATCAATGACGAATGAACGATGAAGAATGAACAAGGATCAATGATCAATGAAGAATAAACGATGAAGAATGAACAAGGATCAATGATCATTGAAGAATGAACGATGAAGAATGAACAAGGATCAATGATCAATGACGAATGAACGATGAAGAATGAACAAGGATCAATGATCAATGAAGAATGAACGATGAAGAATGAACAAGGATCAATGGTCAATGACGAATGAACGATGGAGAATGAACAAGGATCAATGATCAATGAAGAATGAACGATGAAGAATGAACCAGGATCAATGCTCAATGACGAATGAACGATGAAGAATGAACAAGGTTCAATGATCAATGAAGAATGAACGATGAAGAATGAACAAGGATCAATGCTCAATGACGAATGAACGATGAAGAATGAACAAGGATCAATGATCAATGAAGAATGAACGATGAAGAATGAACAAGGATCAATGGTCAATGACGATTGAACGATGAAGAATGAACAAGGATCAATGATCAATGAAGTATGAACGATGAAGAATGAACAAGGATCAATGATCAATGAAGAATGAACGATGAAGAATGAAAAAGGATTGATGGTCAATGACGAATGAACGATGAAGAATGAACAAGGATCAATGATCAATGAAGAATGAACGATGAAGAATGAACAAGGATCAATGATCAGTGACGAATGAACGATGAAGAATGAACAAGGATCAATGATCAATGAAGAATGAACGGTGAAGAATGAACATGGATCAATGGTCAATGACGAATGAACGATGAAGAATGAACAAGGATCAATGATCAATGAAAAATGAACGATGAAGAATGAACAAGAATCAATGCTCAATGACGAATGAACGATGAAGAATGAACAAGGATCAATGATCAATGAAGAATGAACGATGAAGAATGAACAAGGATCAATTATCAATGATGAATGAACGATGAAGAATGAACAAGGATCAATGATCAATAAAGAATGAACGATGAAGAATGAACAAGGATCAATGATCAATGAAGAATGAACGATGAAGAATGAACAAGGATCAATGATCAATGGCGAATGAACGATGAAGAATGAATAAGGATCAATGATCAATGAAGAATGAACGATGAAGAACAAACAAGGATCAATGATCAATGACGAATGAACGATGAAGAATGAACAAGGATCAATGATCAATGAAGAATGAACGGTGAAGAATGAACAAGGATCAATGGTCAATGACGAATGAACGATGAAGAATGAACAAGGATCAATGCTCAATGACGAATGAACGATGAATAATGAACAAGGATCAATGATCAATGAAGAATGAATGATGAAGAATGAACAACGATCAATGCTCAATGAAGAATGAACGACGAAGAATGAACAAGGATCAATGATCAATGAAGAATGAACGATGAAGAATGAACAAGGATCAATGATCAATGAAGAATGAACGATGAAGAATGAACAAGGATCAATGATCAATGAAGAATGAACGATGAAGAATGAACAAGGATCAATGATCAATGACGAATGAACGATGAAGAATGAACAAGGATCATTGATCAATGAAGAATGAACGATGAAGAATGAACAAGGATCAATGATCAATGACGAATGAACGATGAAGAATGAACAAGTATCAATGATCTATGAAGAATAAACGATGAAGAATGAACAAGGATCAATGATCATTGAAGAATGAACGATGAAGAATGAACAAGGATCAATGATCAATGACGAATGAACGATGAAGAATGAACAAGGATCAATGATCAATGAAGAATGAACGATGAAGAATGAACAAGGATCAATGGTCAATGACGAATGAACGATGGAGAATGAACAAGGATCAATGATCAATGAAGAATGAACGATGAAGAATGAACCAGGATCAATGCTCAATGACGAATGAACGATGAAGAATGAACAAGGTTCAATGATCAATGAAGAATGAACGATGAAGAATGAACAAGGATCAATGGTCAATGACGAATGAACGATGGAGAATGAACAAGGATCAATGATCAATGAAGAATGAACGATGAAGAATGAACCAGGATCAATGCTCAATGACGAATGAACGATGAAGAATGAACAAGGTTCAATGATCAATGAAGAATGAACGATGAACAATGAACAAGGATCAATGCTCAATGACGAATGAACGATGAAGAATGAACAAGGATCAATGATCAATGAAGAATGAACGATGAAGAATGAACAAGGATCAATGGTCAATGACGATTGAACGATGAAGAATGAACAAGGATCAATGATCAATGAAGTATGAACGATGAAGAATGAACAAGGATCAATGATCAATGAAGAATGAACGATGAAGAATGAAAAAGGATTGATGGTCAATGACGAATGAACGATGAAGAATGAACAAGGATCAATGATCAATGAAGAATGAACGATGAAGAATGAACAAGGATCAATGATCAATGACGAATGAACGATGAAGAATGAACAAGGAGCAATGATCAATGAAGAATGAACGGTGAAGAATGAACATGGATCAATGGTCAATGACGAATGAACGATGAAGAATGAACAAGGATCAATGATCAATGAAAAATGAACGATGAAGAATGAACAAGAATCAATGCTCAATGACGAATGAACGATGAAGAATGAACAAGGATAAATGAAGATTGAATGATGATGAATGAACAAGGATCAATAATCAATGAAGAATGAACGATGAAGAATGAACAAGGATCAATGATCAATGAAGAATGAACGATGAAGAATGAACAAGGATCAATTATCAATGATGAATGAACGATGAAGAATGAACAAGGATCAATGATCAATGAAGAATGAACGATGAAGAATGAACAAGGATCAATGATCAATGAAGAATGAACGATGAAGAATGAACAAGGATCAATGATCAATGGCGAATGAACGATGGAGAATGAACAAGGATCAATGATCAATGAAGAATGAACGATGAAGAATGAACAAGGATCAATGATCAATGACGAATGAACGATGAAGAATGAACAAGGATCAATGATCAATGAAGAATGAACGGTGAAGAATGAACAAGGATCAATGGTCAATGACGAATGAACGATGAAGAATGAACAAGGATTAATGATCAATGAAAAATGAACGATGAAGAATGAACAAGGATCAATGATCAATGAAGAATGAACGGTGAAGAATGAACATGGATCAATGGTCAATGACGAATAAACGATGAAGAATGAACAAGGATCAATGATCAATGAAAAATGAACGATGAAGAATGAACAAGGATCAATGCTCAATGACGAATGAACGATGAAGAATGAACAAGGATCAATGATCAATGAAGAATGAATGATGAAGAATGAACAAGGATCAATACGCAATGACGAATGAACGATGAAGAATGAACAAGGATCAATGATCAATGAAGAATGAACGATGAAGAATGAACAAGGATCAATGCTCAATGACGAATGAACGATGAAGAATGAACAAGGATAAATGATCAATGAAGTATGAACGATGAAGAATGAACAAGGATCAATGATTAATGAAGAATGAACGATGAAGAATGAACAAGGATCAATGATCAATGACGAATGAACGATGAAGAATGAACAAGGATCAATGATCAATGAAGAATGAACGGTGAAGAATGAACAAGGATCAATGATCAATGACGAATGAACGATGAAGAATGAACAAGGATCAATGATCAATGAAGAATGAACGATGAAGAATGAACAAGGATCAATGGTCAATGACGAATGAACGATGGAGAATGAACAAGGATCAATGATCAATGAAGAATGAACGATGAAGAATGAACCAGGATCAATGCTCAATGACGAATGAACGATGAAGAATGAACAAGGTTCAATGATCAATGAAGAATGAACGATGAAGAATGAACAAGGATCAATGGTCAATGACGAATGAACGATGGAGAATGAACAAGGATCAATGATCAATGAAGAATGAACGATGAAGAATGAACCAGGATCAATGCTCAATGACGAATGAACGATGAAGAATGAACAAGGTTCAATGATCAATGAAGAATGAACGATGAACAATGAACAAGGATCAATGCTCAATGACGAATGAACGATGAAGAATGAACAAGGATCAATGATCAATGAAGAATGAACGATGAAGAATGAACAAGGATCAATGGTCAATGACGATTGAACGATGAAGAATGAACAAGGATCAATGATCAATGAAGTATGAACGATGAAGAATGAACAAGGATCAATGATCAATGAAGAATGAACGATGAAGAATGAAAAAGGATTGATGGTCAATGACGAATGAACGATGAAGAATGAACAAGGATCAATGATCAATGAAGAATGAACGATGAAGAATGAACAAGGATCAATGATCAATGACGAATGAACGATGAAGAATGAACAAGGAGCAATGATCAATGAAGAATGAACGGTGAAGAATGAACATGGATCAATGGTCAATGACGAATGAACGATGAAGAATGAACAAGGATCAATGATCAATGAAAAATGAACGATGAAGAATGAACAAGAATCAATGCTCAATGACGAATGAACGATGAAGAATGAACAAGGATAAATGAAGATTGAATGATGATGAATGAACAAGGATCAATAATCAATGAAGAATGAACGATGAAGAATGAACAAGGATCAATGATCAATGAAGAATGAACGATGAAGAATGAACAAGGATCAATTATCAATGATGAATGAACGATGAAGAATGAACAAGGATCAATGATCAATGAAGAATGAACGATGAAGAATGAACAAGGATCAATGATCAATGAAGAATGAACGATGAAGAATGAACAAGGATCAATGATCAATGGCGAATGAACGATGGAGAATGAACAAGGATCAATGATCAATGAAGAATGAACGATGAAGAATGAACAAGGATCAATGATCAATGACGAATGAACGATGAAGAATGAACAAGGATCAATGATCAATGAAGAATGAACGGTGAAGAATGAACAAGGATCAATGGTCAATGACGAATGAACGATGAAGAATGAACAAGGATTAATGATCAATGAAAAATGAACGATGAAGAATGAACAAGGATCAATGATCAATGAAGAATGAACGGTGAAGAATGAACATGGATCAATGGTCAATGACGAATAAACGATGAAGAATGAACAAGGATCAATGATCAATGAAAAATGAACGATGAAGAATGAACAAGGATCAATGCTCAATGACGAATGAACGATGAAGAATGAACAAGGATCAATGATCAATGAAGAATGAATGATGAAGAATGAACAAGGATCAATACGCAATGACGAATGAACGATGAAGAATGAACAAGGATCAATGATCAATGAAGAATGAACGATGAAGAATGAACAAGGATCAATGATCAATGACGAATGAACGATGAAGAATGAACAAGGAGCAATGATCAATGAAGAATGAACGGTGAAGAATGAACATGGATCAATGGTCAATGACGAATGAACGATGAAGAATGAACAAGGATCAATGATCAATGAAAAATGAACGATGAAGAATGAACAAGAATCAATGCTCAATGACGAATGAACGATGAAGAATGAACAAGGATAAATGAAGATTGAATGATGATGAATGAACAAGGATCAATAATCAATGAAGAATGAACGATGAAGAATGAACAAGGATCAATGATCAATGAAGAATGAACGATGAAGAATGAACAAGGATCAATTATCAATGATGAATGAACGATGAAGAATGAACAAGGATCAATGATCAATGAAGAATGAACGATGAAGAATGAACAAGGATCAATGATCAATGAAGAATGAACGATGAAGAATGAACAAGGATCAATGATCAATGGCGAATGAACGATGGAGAATGAACAAGGATCAATGATCAATGAAGAATGAACGATGAAGAATGAACAAGGATCAATGATCAATGACGAATGAACGATGAAGAATGAACAAGGATCAATGATCAATGAAGAATGAACGGTGAAGAATGAACAAGGATCAATGGTCAATGACGAATGAACGATGAAGAATGAACAAGGATTAATGATCAATGAAAAATGAACGATGAAGAATGAACAAGGATCAATGATCAATGAAGAATGAACGGTGAAGAATGAACATGGATCAATGGTCAATGACGAATAAACGATGAAGAATGAACAAGGATCAATGATCAATGAAAAATGAACGATGAAGAATGAACAAGGATCAATGCTCAATGACGAATGAACGATGAAGAATGAACAAGGATCAATGATCAATGAAGAATGAATGATGAAGAATGAACAAGGATCAATACGCAATGACGAATGAACAATGAAGAATGAACAAGGATCAATGATCAATGAAGAATGAACGATGAAGAATGAACAAGGATCAATGCTCAATGACGAATGAACGATGAAGAATGAACAAGGATAAATGATCAATGAAGTATGAACGATGAAGAATGAACAAGGATCAATGATTAATGAAGAATGAACGATGAAGAATGAACAAGGATCAATGATCAATGACGAATGAACGATGAAGAATGAACAAGGATCAATGATCAATGAAGAATGAACGGTGAAGAATGAATAAGGATCAATGGTCAATGACGAATGAACGATGAAGAATGAACAAGGATCAATGATCAAAGAAAAATGAACGATGAAGAATGAACAAGGATCAATGGTCAATGACGAATGAACGATGAAGAATGAACAAGGATCAATGATCAATGAAGAATGAACGATGAAGAATGAACAAGGATCAATGCTCAATGACGAATGAACGATGAAGAATGAACAAGGATAAATGAAGATTGAATGATGATGAATGAACAAGGATAAATAATCAATGAAGAATGAACGATGAAGAATGAACAAAGATCAATGATCAATGAAGAATGAACGATGAAGAATGAACAAGGATCAATTATCAATGATGAATGAACGATGAAGAATGAACAAGGATCAATGATCAATGAAGAATGAACGATGAAGAATGAACAAGGATCAATGATCAATGACGAATGACGAATGAATGATGAAGAATGAACAAGGATCATTGATCAATGAAGAATGAACGATGAAGAATGAACAAGGATCAATGATCAATGAAGTATGAACGATGAAGAATGAAAAAGGATCAATGGTCAATGACGAATGAACGATGAAGAATGAACAAGGATAAATGAAGATTGAATGATGATGAATGAACAAGGATCAATAATCAATGAAGAATGAACGATGAAAAATGAACAAGGATCAATGATCAATGAAGAATGAACGATGAAGAATGAACAACGATCAATTATCAATGATGAATGAACGATGAAGAATGAACAAGGATCAATGATCAAAGAAGAATGAACGATGAAGAATGAACAAGGATCAATGATCAATGAAGAATGAACGATGAAGAATGAACAAGGATCAATGATCAATGACGAATGAACGATGAAGAATGAACAAGGATCAATGATCAATGAAGAATGAACGATGAAGAATGAACAAGGATCAATGATCAATGACGAATGAACGATGAAGAATGAACAAGGATCAACGATTAATGAAGAATGAACGGTGAAGAATGAACATGGATCAATGGTCAATGACGAATGAACGATGAAGAATGAACAAGGGTTAATGATCAATGAAAAATGAACGATGAAGAATGAACAAGGATCAATGCTCAATGACGAATGAACGATGAAGAATGAACAAGGATCAATGATCAATGAAGAATGAATGATGAAGAATGAACAACGATCAATGCTCAATGAAGAATGAACGATGAAGAATGAACAAGGATCAATGATCATTGAAGAATGAACGATGAAGAATGAACAAGGATCAATGATCAATGCAGAATGAACGATGAAGAATGAACAAGGATCAATGATCAATGAAGAATGAACGATGAAGAATGAACAAGGATCAATGAACAATGACGAATGAACGATGAAGAATGAACAAGGATCATTGATCATTGAAGAATGAACGATGAAGAATGAACAAGGATCAATGATCAATGACGAATGAACGATGAAGAATGAACAAGGATCAATGATCAATGAAGAATAAACGATGAAGAATGAACAAGGATCAATGATCATTGAAGAATGAACGATGAAGAATGAACAAGGATCAATGATCAATGACGAATGAACGATGAAGAATGAACAAGGATCAATGATCAATGAAGAATGAACGATGAAGAATGAACAAGGATCAATGGTCAATGACGAATGAACGATGGAGAATGAACAAGGATCAATGATCAATGAAGAATGAACGATGAAGAATGAACCAGGATCAATGCTCAATGACGAATGAACGATGAAGTATGAACAAGGTTCAATGATCAATGAAGAATGAACGATGAAGAATGAACAAGGATCAATGCTCAATGACGAATGAACGATGAAGAATGAACAAGGATCAATGATCAATGAAGAATGAACGATGAAGAATGAACAAGGATCAATGGTCAATGACGATTGAACGATGAAGAATGAACAAGGATCAATGATCAATGAAGTATGAACGATGAAGAATGAACAAGGATCAATGATCAATGAAGAATGAACGATGAAGAATGAAAAAGGATTGATGGTCAATGACGAATGAACGATGAAGAATGAACAAGGATCAATGATCAATGAAGAATGAACGATGAAGAATGAACAAGGATCAATGATCAATGACGAATGAACGATGAAGAATGAACAAGGATCAATGATCAATGAAGAATGAACGGTGAAGAATGAACATGGATCAATGGTCAATGACGAATGAACGATGAAGAATGAACAAGGATCAATGATCAATGAAAAATGAACGATGAAGAATGAACAAGAATCAATGCTCAATGACGAATGAACGATGAAGAATGAACAAGGATCAATGATCAATGAGGAATGAATGATGAAGAATGAACAAGGATCAATGCTCAATGTCGAATGAACGATGAAGAATGAACAAGGATCAATGATCAATGAAGAATGAACGATGAAGAATGAACAAGGATCAATGCTCAATGACGAATGAACGATGAAGAATGAACAAGGATAAATGATCAATGAAGTATGAACGATGAAGAATAAACAAGGATCAATGATCAATGAAGAATGAACGATGAAGAATGAACATGGATCAATGATCAATGACGAATGACGAATGAACGATGAAGAATGAACAAGGATCATTGATCAATGAAGAATGAACGATGAAGAATGAACAAGGATCAATGATCAATGAAGAATGAACGGTGAAGAATGAACAAGGATCAATGGTCAATGACGAATGAACGATGAAGAATGAACAAGGATCAATGATCAAAGAAAAATGAACGATGAAGAATGAACAAGGATCAATGGTCAATGACGAATGAACGATGAAGAATGAACAAGGATCAATGATCAATGAAGAATGAACGATGAAGAATGAACAAGGATCAATGCTCAATGACGAATGAACGATGAAGAATGAACAAGGATAAATGAAGATTGAATGAGGATGAATGAACAAGGATAAATAATCAATGAAGAATGAACAATGAAGAATGAACAAAGATCAATGATCAATGAAGAATGAACGATGAAGAATGAACAAGGATCAATTATCAATGATGAATGAACGATGAAGAATGAACAAGGATCAATGATCAATGAAGAATGAACGATGAAGAATGAACAAGGATCAATGATCAATGACGAATGACGAATGAATGATGAAGAATGAACAAGGATCATTGATCAATGAAGAATGAACGATGAAGAATGAACAAGGATCAATGATCAATGAAGTATGAACGATGAAGAATGAAAAAGGATCAATGGTCAATGACGAATGAACGATGAAGAATGAACATGGATAAATGAAGATTGAATGATGATGAATGAACAAGGATCAATAATCAATGAAGAATGAACGATGAAAAATGAACAAGGATCAATGATCAATGAAGAATGAACGATGAAGAATGAACAACGATCAATTATCAATGATGAATGAACGATGAAGAATGAACAAGGATCAATGATCAAAGAAGAATGAACGATGAAGAATGAACAAGGATCAATGATCAATGAAGAATGAACGATGAAGAATGAACAAGGATCAATGATCAATGACGAATGAACGATGAAGAATGAACAAGGATCAATGATCAATGAAGAATGAACGATGAAGAATGAACAAGGATCAATGATCAATGACGAATGAACGATGAAGAATGAACAAGGATCAACGATTAATGAAGAATGAACGGTGAAGAATGAACATGGATCAATGGTCAATGACGAATGAACGATGAAGAATGAACAAGGGTTAATGATCAATGAAAAATGAACGATGAAGAATGAACAAGGATCAATGCTCAATGACGAATGAACGATGAAGAATGAACAAGGATCAATGATCAATGAAGAATGAATGATGAAGAATGAACAACGATCAATGCTCAATGAAGAATGAACGATGAAGAATGAACAAGGATCAATGATCATTGAAGAATGAACGATGAAGAATGAACAAGGATCAATGATCAATGCAGAATGAACGATGAAGAATGAACAAGGATCAATGATCAATGAAGAATGAACGATGAAGAATGAACAAGGATCAATGATCAATGACGAATGAACGATGAAGAATGAACAAGGATCATTGATCATTGAAGAATGAACGATGAAGAATGAACAAGGATCAATGATCAATGACGAATGAACGATGAAGAATGAACAAGGATCAATGATCAATGAAGAATAAACGATGAAGAATGAACAAGGATCAATGATCATTGAAGAATGAACGATGAAGAATGAACAAGGATCAATGATCAATGACGAATGAACGATGAAGAATGAACAAGGATCAATGATCAATGAAGAATGAACGATGAAGAATGAACAAGGATCAATGGTCAATGACGAATGAACGATGGAGAATGAACAAGGATCAATGATCAATGAAGAATGAACGATGAAGAATGAACCAGGATCAATGCTCAATGACGAATGAACGATGAAGTATGAACAAGGTTCAATGATCAATGAAGAATGAACGATGAAGAATGAACAAGGATCATTGCTCAATGACGAATGAACGATGAAGAATGAACAAGGATCAATGATCAATGAAGAATGAACGATGAAGAATGAACAAGGATCAATGGTCAATGACGATTGAACGATGAAGAATGAACAAGGATCAATGATCAATGAAGTATGAACGATGAAGAATGAACAAGGATCAATGATCAATGAAGAATGAACGATGAAGAATGAAAAAGGATTGATGGTCAATGACGAATGAACGATGAAGAATGAACAAGGATCAATGATCAATGAAGAATGAACGATGAAGAATGAACAAGGATCAATGATCAATGACGAATGAACGATGAAGAATGAACAAGGATCAATGATCAATGAAGAATGAACGGTGAAGAATGAACATGGATCAATGGTCAATGACGAATGAACGATGAAGAATGAACAAGGATCAATGATCAATGAAAAATGAACGATGAAGAATGAACAAGAATCAATGCTCAATGACGAATGAACGATGAAGAATGAACAAGGATCAATGATCAATGAGGAATGAATGATGAAGAATGAACAAGGATCAATGCTCAATGTCGAATGAACGATGAAGAATGAACAAGGATCAATGATCAATGAAGAATGAACGATGAAGAATGAACAAGGATCAATGCTCAATGACGAATGAACGATGAAGAATGAACAAGGATAAATGATCAATGAAGTATGAACGATGAAGAATAAACAAGGATCAATGATCAATGAAGAATGAACGATGAAGAATGAACATGGATCAATGATCAATGACGAATGACGAATGAACGATGAAGAATGAACAAGGATCATTGATCAATGAAGAATGAACGATGAAGAATGAACAAGGATCAATGATCAATGAAGAATGAACGATGAAGAATGAAAAAGGATCAATGCTCAATGACGAATGAACGATGAAGAATGAACAAGGATAAATGAAGATTGAATGATGATGAATGAACAAGGATCAATAATCAATGAAGAATGAACGATGAAGAATGAACAAGGATCAATGATCAATGAAGAATGAACGATGAAGAATGAACAAGGATCAATTATCAATGATGAATGAATGATGAAGAATGAACAAGGATCAATGATCAATGAAGAATGAACGATGAAGAATGAACAAGGATCAATGATCAATGAAGAATGAACGATGAAGAATGAATAAGGATCAATGATCAATGGCGAATGAACGATGAAGAATGAATAAGGATCAATGATCAATGAAGAATGAACGATGAAGAATGAACAAGGATCAATGATCAATGACGAATGAACGATGAAGAATGAACAAGGATCAATGATCAATGAAGAATGAACGGTGAAGAATGAACAAGGATCAATGGTCAATGACGAATGAACGATGAAGAATGAACAAGGATCAATGCTCAATGACGAATGAACGATGAATAATGAACAAGGATCAATGATCAATGAAGAATGAATGATGAAGAATGAACAACGATCAATGCTCAATGAAGAATGAACGATGAAGAATGAACAAGGATCAATGATCAATGAAGAATGAACGATGAAGAATGAACAAGGATCAATGATCAATGAAGAATGAACGATGAAGAATGAACAAGGATCAATGATCAATGAAGAATGAACGATGAAGAATGAACAAGGATCAATGATCAATGACGAATGAACGATGAAGAATGAACAAGGATCATTGATCAATGAAGAATGAACGATGAAGAATGAACAAGGATCAATGATCAATGACGAATGAACGATGAAGAATGAACAAGGATCAATGATCAATGAAGAATAAACGATGAAGAATGAACAAGGATCAATGATCATTGAAGAATGAACGATGAAGAATGAACAAGGATCAATGATCAATGACGAATGAACGATGAAGAATGAACAAGGATCAATGATCAATGAAGAATGAACGATGAAGAATGAACAAGGATCAATGGTCAATGACGAATGAACGATGGAGAATGAACAAGGATCAATGATCAATGAAGAATGAACGATGAAGAATGAACCAGGATCAATGCTCAATGACGAATGAACGATGAAGAATGAACAAGGTTCAATGATCAATGAAGAATGAACGATGAAGAATGAACAAGGATCAATGGTCAATGACGAATGAACGATGGAGAATGAACAAGGATCAATGGTCAATGAAGAATGAACGATGAAGAATGAACAAGGATCAATGGTCAATGACGATTGAACGATGAAGAATGAACAAGGATCAATGATCAATGAAGTATGAACGATGAAGAATGAACAAGGATCAATGATCAATGAAGAATGAACGATGAAGAATGAAAAAGGATTGATGGTCAATGACGAATGAACGATGAAGAATGAACAAGGATCAATGATCAATGAAGAATGAACGATGAAGAATGAACAAGGATCAATGATCAATGACGAATGAACGATGAAGAATGAACAAGGAGCAATGATCAATGAAGAATGAACGGTGAAGAATGAACATGGATCAATGGTCAATGACGAATGAACGATGAAGAATGAACAAGGATCAATGATCAATGAAAAATGAACGATGAAGAATGAACAAGAATCAATGCTCAATGACAAATGAACGATGAAGAATGAACAAGGATAAATGAAGATTGAATGATGATGAATGAACAAGGATCAATAATCAATGAAGAATGAACGATGAAGAATGAACAAGGATCAATGATCAATGAAGAATGAACGATGAAGAATGAACAAGGATCAATTATCAATGATGAATGAACGATGAAGAATGAACAAGGATCAATGATCAATGAAGAATGAACGATGAAGAATGAACAAGGATCAATGATCAATGAAGAATGAACGATGAAGAATGAACAAGGATCAATGATCAATGGCGAATGAACGATGGAGAATGAACAAGGATCAATGATCAATGAAGAATGAACGATGAAGAATGAACAAGGATCAATGATCAATGACGAATGAACGATGAAGAATGAACAAGGATCAATGATCAATGAAGAATGAACGGTGAAGAATGAACAAGGATCAATGGTCAATGACGAATGAACGATGAAGAATGAACAAGGATTAATGATCAATGAAAAATGAACGATGAAGAATGAACAAGGATCAATGATCAATGAAGAATGAACGGTGAAGAATGAACATGGATCAATGGTCAATGACGAATAAACGATGAAGAATGAACAAGGATCAATGATCAATGAAAAATGAACGATGAAGAATGAACAAGGATCAATGCTCAATGACGAATGAACGATGAAGAATGAACAAGGATCAATGATCAATGAAGAATGAATGATGAAGAATGAACAAGGATCAATACGCAATGACGAATGAACGATGAAGAATGAACAAGGATCAATGATCAATGAAGAATGAACGATGAAGAATGAACAAGGATCAATGCTCAATGACGAATGAACGATGAAGAATGAACAAGGATAAATGATCAATGAAGTATGAACGATGAAGAATGAACAAGGATCAATGATTAATGAAGAATGAACGATGAAGAATGAACAAGGATCAATGATCAATGACGAATGAACGATGAAGAATGAACAAGGATCAATGATCAATGAAGAATGAACGGTGAAGAATGAACAAGGATCAATGGTCAATGACGAATGAACGATGAAGAATGAACAAGGATCAATGATCAAAGAAAAATGAACGATGAAGAATGAACAAGGATCAATGGTCAATGACGAATGAACGATGAAGAATGAACAAGGATCAATGATCAATGAAGAATGAACGATGAAGAATGAACAAGGATCAATGCTCAATGACGAATGAACGATGAAGAATGAACAAGGATAAATGAAGATTGAATGATGATGAATGAACAAGGATAAATAATCAATGAAGAATGAACGATGAAGAATGAACAAAGATCAATGATCAATGAAGAATGAACGATGAAGAATGAACAAGGATCAATTATCAATGATGAATGAACGATGAAGAATGAACAAGGATCAATGATCAATGAAGAATGAACGATGAAGAATGAACAAGGATCAATGATCAATGACGAATGACGAATGAATGATGAAGAATGAACAAGGATCATTGATCAATGAAGAATGAACGATGAAGAATGAACAAGGATCAATGATCAATGAAGTATGAACGATGAAGAATGAAAAAGGATCAATGGTCAATGACGAATGAACGATGAAGAATGAACAAGGATAAATGAAGATTGAATGATGATGAATGAACAAGGATCAATAATCAATGAAGAATGAACGATGAAAAATGAACAAGGATCAATGATCAATGAAGAATGAACGATGAAGAATGAACAACGATCAATTATCAATGATGAATGAACGATGAAGAATGAACAAGGATCAATAATCAAAGAAGAATGAACGATGAAGAATGAACAAGGATCAATGATCAATGAAGAATGAACGATGAAGAATGAACAAGGATCAATGATCAATGACGAATGAACGATGAAGAATGAACAAGGATCAATGATCAATGAAGAATGAACGATGAAGAATGAACAAGGATCAATGATCAATGACGAATGAACGATGAAGAATGAACAAGGATCAACGATTAATGAAGAATGAACGGTGAAGAATGAACATGGATCAATGGTCAATGACGAATGAACGATGAAGAATGAACAAGGGTTAATGATCAATGAAAAATGAACGATGAAGAATGAACAAGGATCAATGCTCAATGACGAATGAACGATGAAGAATGAACAAGGATCAATGATCAATGAAGAATGAATGATGAAGAATGAACAACGATCAATGCTCAATGAAGAATGAACGATGAAGAATGAACAAGGATCAATGATCATTGAAGAATGAACGATGAAGAATGAACAAGGATCAATGATCAATGCAGAATGAACGATGAAGAATGAACAAGGATCAATGATCAATGAAGAATGAACGATGAAGAATGAACAAGGATCAATGAACAATGACGAATGAACGATGAAGAATGAACAAGGATCATTGATCATTGAAGAATGAACGATGAAGAATGAACAAGGATCAATGATCAATGACGAATGAACGATGAAGAATGAACAAGGATCAATGATCAATGAAGAATAAACGATGAAGAATGAACAAGGATCAATGATCATTGAAGAATGAACGATGAAGAATGAACAAGGATCAATGATCAATGACGAATGAACGATGAAGAATGAACAAGGATCAATGATCAATGAAGAATGAACGATGAAGAATGAACAAGGATCAATGGTCAATGACGAATGAACGATGGAGAATGAACAAGGATCAATGATCAATGAAGAATGAACGATGAAGAATGAACCAGGATCAATGCTCAATGACGAATGAACGATGAAGTATGAACAAGGTTCAATGATCAATGAAGAATGAACGATGAAGAATGAACAAGGATCAATGCTCAATGACGAATGAACGATGAAGAATGAACAAGGATCAATGATCAATGAAGAATGAACGATGAAGAATGAACAAGGATCAATGGTCAATGACGATTGAACGATGAAGAATGAACAAGGATCAATGATCAATGAAGTATGAACGATGAAGAATGAACAAGGATCAATGATCAATGAAGAATGAACGATGAAGAATGAAAAAGGATTGATGGTCAATGACGAATGAACGATGAAGAATGAACAAGGATCAATGATCAATGAAGAATGAACGATGAAGAATGAACAAGGATCAATGATCAATGACGAATGAACGATGAAGAATGAACAAGGATCAATGATCAATGAAGAATGAACGGTGAAGAATGAACATGGATCAATGGTCAATGACGAATGAACGATGAAGAATGAACAAGGATCAATGATCAATGAAAAATGAACGATGAAGAATGAACAAGAATCAATGCTCAATGACGAATGAACGATGAAGAATGAACAAGGATCAATGATCAATGAGGAATGAATGATGAAGAATGAACAAGGATCAATGCTCAATGTCGAATGAACGATGAAGAATGAACAAGGATCAATGATCAATGAAGAATGAACGATGAAGAATGAACAAGGATCAATGCTCAATGACGAATGAACGATGAAGAATGAACAAGGATAAATGATCAATGAAGTATGAACGATGAAGAATAAACAAGGATCAATGATCAATGAAGAATGAACAATGAAGAATGAACATGGATCAATGATCAATGACGAATGACGAATGAACGATGAAGAATGAACAAGGATCATTGATCAATGAAGAATGAACGATGTAGAATGAACAAGGATCAATGATCAATGAAGAATGAACGGTGAAGAATGAACAAGGATCAATGGTCAATGACGAATGAACGATGAAGAATGAACAAGGATCAATGATCAAAGAAAAATGAACGATGAAGAATGAACAAGGATCAATGGTCAATGACGAATGAACGATGAAGAATGAACAAGGATCAATGATCAATGAAGAATGAACGATGAAGAATGAACAAGGATCAATGCTCAATGACGAATGAACGATGAAGAATGAACAAGGATAAATGAAGATTGAATGAGGATGAATGAACAAGGATAAATAATCAATGAAGAATGAACAATGAAGAATGAACAAAGATCAATGATCAATGAAGAATGAACGATGAAGAATGAACAAGGATCAATTATCAATGATGAATGAACGATGAAGAATGAACAAGGATCAATGATCAATGAAGAATGAACGATGAAGAATGAACAAGGATCAATGATCAATGACGAATGACGAATGAATGATGAAGAATGAACAAGGATCATTGATCAATGAAGAATGAACGATGAAGAATGAACAAGGATCAATGATCAATGAAGTATGAACGATGAAGAATGAAAAAGGATCAATGGTCAATGACGAATGAACGATGAAGAATGAACATGGATAAATGAAGATTGAATGATGATGAATGAACAAGGATCAATAATCAATGAAGAATGAACGATGAAAAATGAACAAGGATCAATGATCAATGAAGAATGAACGATGAAGAATGAACAACGATCAATTATCAATGATGAATGAACGATGAAGAATGAACAAGGATCAATGATCAAAGAAGAATGAACGATGAAGAATGAACAAGGATCAATGATCAATGAAGAATGAACGATGAAGAATGAACAAGGATCAATGATCAATGACGAATGAACGATGAAGAATGAACAAGGATCAATGATCAATGAAGAATGAACGATGAAGAATGAACAAGGATCAATGATCAATGACGAATGAACGATGAAGAATGAACAAGGATCAACGATTAATGAAGAATGAACGGTGAAGAATGAACATGGATCAATGGTCAATGACGAATGAACGATGAAGAATGAACAAGGGTTAATGATCAATGAAAAATGAACGATGAAGAATGAACAAGGATCAATGCTCAATGACGAATGAACGATGAAGAATGAACAAGGATCAATGATCAATGAAGAATGAATGATGAAGAATGAACAACGATCAATGCTCAATGAAGAATGAACGATGAAGAATGAACAAGGATCAATGATCATTGAAGAATGAACGATGAAGAATGAACAAGGATCAATGATCAATGCAGAATGAACGATGAAGAATGAACAAGGATCAATGATCAATGAAGAATGAACGATGAAGAATGAACAAGGATCAATGATCAATGACGAATGAACGATGAAGAATGAACAAGGATCATTGATCATTGAAGAATGAACGATGAAGAATGAACAAGGATCAATGATCAATGACGAATGAACGATGAAGAATGAACAAGGATCAATGATCAATGAAGAATAAACGATGAAGAATGAACAAGGATCAATGATCATTGAAGAATGAACGATGAAGAATGAACAAGGATCAATGATCAATGACGAATGAACGATGAAGAATGAACAAGGATCAATGATCAATGAAGAATGAACGATGAAGAATGAACAAGGATCAATGGTCAATGACGAATGAACGATGGAGAATGAACAAGGATCAATGATCAATGAAGAATGAACGATGAAGAATGAACCAGGATCAATGCTCAATGACGAATGAACGATGAAGTATGAACAAGGTTCAATGATCAATGAAGAATGAACGATGAAGAATGAACAAGGATCATTGCTCAATGACGAATGAACGATGAAGAATGAACAAGGATCAATGATCAATGAAGAATGAACGATGAAGAATGAACAAGGATCAATGGTCAATGACGATTGAACGATGAAGAATGAACAAGGATCAATGATCAATGAAGTATGAACGATGAAGAATGAACAAGGATCAATGATCAATGAAGAATGAACGATGAAGAATGAAAAAGGATTGATGGTCAATGACGAATGAACGATGAAGAATGAACAAGGATCAATGATCAATGAAGAATGAACGATGAAGAATGAACAAGGATCAATGATCAATGACGAATGAACGATGAAGAATGAACAAGGATCAATGATCAATGAAGAATGAACGGTGAAGAATGAACATGGATCAATGGTCAATGACGAATGAACGATGAAGAATGAACAAGGATCAATGATCAATGAAAAATGAACGATGAAGAATGAACAAGAATCAATGCTCAATGACGAATGAACGATGAAGAATGAACAAGGATCAATGATCAATGAGGAATGAATGATGAAGAATGAACAAGGATCAATGCTCAATGTCGAATGAACGATGAAGAATGAACAAGGATCAATGATCAATGAAGAATGAACGATGAAGAATGAACAAGGATCAATGCTCAATGACGAATGAACGATGAAGAATGAACAAGGATAAATGATCAATGAAGTATGAACGATGAAGAATAAACAAGGATCAATGATCAATGAAGAATGAACGATGAAGAATGAACATGGATCAATGATCAATGACGAATGACGAATGAACGATGAAGAATGAACAAGGATCATTGATCAATGAAGAATGAACGATGAAGAATGAACAAGGATCAATGATCAATGAAGAATGAACGATGAAGAATGAAAAAGGATCAATGCTCAATGACGAATGAACGATGAAGAATGAACAAGGATAAATGAAGATTGAATGATGATGAATGAACAAGGATCAATAATCAATGAAGAATGAACGATGAAGAATGAACAAGGATCAATGATCAATGAAGAATGAACGATGAAGAATGAACAAGGATCAATTATCAATGATGAATGAATGATGAAGAATGAACAAGGATCAATGATCAATGAAGAATGAACGATGAAGAATGAACAAGGATCAATGATCAATGAAGAATGAACGATGAAGAATGAATAAGGATCAATGATCAATGGCGAATGAACGATGAAGAATGAATAAGGATCAATGATCAATGAAGAATGAACGATGAAGAATGAACAAGGATCAATGATCAATGACGAATGAACGATGAAGAATGAACAAGGATCAATGATCAATGAAGAATGAACGGTGAAGAATGAACAAGGATCAATGGTCAATGACGAATGAACGATGAAGAATGAACAAGGATCAATGCTCAATGACGAATGAACGATGAATAATGAACAAGGATCAATGATCAATGAAGAATGAATGATGAAGAATGAACAACGATCAATGCTCAATGAAGAATGAACGATGAAGAATGAACAAGGATCAATGATCAATGAAGAATGAACGATGAAGAATGAACAAGGATCAATGATCAATGAAGAATGAACGATGAAGAATGAACAAGGATCAATGATCAATGAAGAATGAACGATGAAGAATGAACAAGGATCAATGATCAATGACGAATGAACGATGAAGAATGAACAAGGATCATTGATCAATGAAGAATGAACGATGAAGAATGAACAAGGATCAATGATCAATGACGAATGAACGATGAAGAATGAACAAGGATCAATGATCAATGAAGAATAAACGATGAAGAATGAACAAGGATCAATGATCATTGAAGAATGAACGATGAAGAATGAACAAGGATCAATGATCAATGACGAATGAACGATGAAGAATGAACAAGGATCAATGATCAATGAAGAATGAACGATGAAGAATGAACAAGGATCAATGGTCAATGACGAATGAACGATGGAGAATGAACAAGGATCAATGATCAATGAAGAATGAACGATGAAGAATGAACCAGGATCAATGCTCAATGACGAATGAACGATGAAGAATGAACAAGGTTCAATGATCAATGAAGAATGAACGATGAAGAATGAACAAGGATCAATGGTCAATGACGAATGAACGATGGAGAATGAACAAGGATCAATGATCAATGAAGAATGAACGATGAAGAATGAACCAGGATCAATGCTCAATGACGAATGAACGATGAAGAATGAACAAGGTTTAATGATCAATGAAGAATGAACGATGAAGAATGAACAAGGATCAATGCTCAATGACGAATGAACGATGAAGAATGAACAAGGATCAATGATCAATGAAGAATGAACGATGAAGAATGAACAAGGATCAATGGTCAATGACGATTGAACGATGAAGAATGAACAAGGATCAATGATCAATGAAGTATGAACGATGAAGAATGAACAAGGATCAATGATCAATGAAGAATGAACGATGAAGAATGAAAAAGGATTGATGGTCAATGACGAATGAACGATGAAGAATGAACAAGGATCAATGATCAATGAAGAATGAACGATGAAGAATGAACAAGGATCAATGATCAATGACGAATGAACGATGAAGAATGAACAAGGATCAATGATCAATGAAGAATGAACGGTGAAGAATGAACATGGATCAATGGTCAATGACGAATGAACGATGAAGAATGAACAAGGATCAATGATCAATGAAAAATGAACGATGAAGAATGAACAAGAATCAATGCTCAATGACGAATGAACGATGAAGAATGAACAAGGATCAATGATCAATGAGGAATGAATGATGAAGAATGAACAAGGATCAATGCTCAATGTCGAATGAACGATGAAGAATGAACAAGGATCAATGATCAATGAAGAATGAACGATGAAGAATGAACAAGGATCAATGCTCAATGACGAATGAACGATGAAGAATGAACAAGGATAAATGATCAATGAAGTATGAACGATGAAGAATAAACAAGGATCAATGATCAATGAAGAATGAACGATGAAGAATGAACATGGATCAATGATCAATGACGAATGACGAATGAACGATGAAGAATGAACAAGGATCATTGATCAATGAAGAATGAACGATGAAGAATGAACAAGGATCAATGATCAATGAAGAATGAACGATGAAGAATGAAAAAGGATCAATGCTCAATGACGAATGAACGATGAAGAATGAACAAGGATAAATGAAGATTGAATGATGATGAATGAACAAGGATCAATAATCAATGAAGAATGAACGATGAAGAATGAACAAGGATCAATGATCAATGAAGAATGAACGATGAAGAATGAACAAGGATCAATTATCAATGATGAATGAACGATGAAGAATGAACAAGGATCAATGATCAATGAAGAATGAACGATGAAGAATGAACAAGGATCAATGATCAATGAAGAATGAACGATGAAGAATGAACAAGGATCAATGATCAATGGCGAATGAACGATGAAGAATGAATAAGGATCAATGATCAATGAAGAATGAACGATGAAGAATGAACAAGGATCAATGATCAATGACGAATGAACGATGAAGAATGAACAAGGATCAATGATCAATGAAGAATGAACGGTGAAGAATGAACAAGGATCAATGGTCAATGACGAATGAACGATGAAGAATGAACAAGGATCAATGCTCAATGACGAATGAACGATGAATAATGAACAAGGATCAATGATCAATGAAGAATGAATGATGAAGAATGAACAACGATCAATGCTCAATGAAGAATGAACGATGAAGAATGAACAAGGATCAATGATCAATGAAGAATGAACGATGAAGAATGAACAAGGATCAATGATCAATGAAGAATGAACGATGAAGAATGAACAAGGATCAATGATCAATGAAGAATGAACGATGAAGAATGAACAAGGATCAATGATCAATGACGAATGAACGATGAAGAATGAACAAGGATCATTGATCAATGAAGAATGAACGATGAAGAATGAACAAGGATCAATGATCAATGACGAATGAACGATGAAGAATGAACAAGGATCAATGATCAATGAAGAATAAACGATGAAGAATGAACAAGGATCAATGATCATTGAAGAATGAACGATGAAGAATGAACAAGGATCAATGATCAATGACGAATGAACGATGAAGAATGAACAAGGATCAATGATCAATGAAGAATGAACGATGAAGAATGAACAAGGATCAATGGTCAATGACGAATGAACGATGGAGAATGAACAAGGATCAATGATCAATGAAGAATGAACGATGAAGAATGAACCAGGATCAATGCTCAATGACGAATGAACGATGAAGAATGAACAAGGTTCAATGATCAATGAAGAATGAACGATGAAGAATGAACAAGGATCAATGGTCAATGACGAATGAACGATGGAGAATGAACAAGGATCAATGATCAATGAAGAATGAACGATGAAGAATGAACCAGGATCAATGCTCAATGACGAATGAACGATGAAGAATGAACAAGGTTTAATGATCAATGAAGAATGAACGATGAAGAATGAACAAGGATCAATGCTCAATGACGAATGAACGATGAAGAATGAACAAGGATCAATGATCAATGAAGAATGAACGATGAAGAATGAACAAGGATCAATGGTCAATGACGATTGAACGATGAAGAATGAACAAGGATCAATGATCAATGAAGTATGAACGATGAAGAATGAACAAGGATCAATGATCAATGAAGAATGAACGATGAAGAATGAAAAAGGATTGATGGTCAATGACGAATGAACGATGAAGAATGAACAAGGATCAATGATCAATGAAGAATGAACGATGAAGAATGAACAAGGATCAATGATCAATGACGAATGAACGATGAAGAATGAACAAGGATCAATGATCAATGAAGAATGAACGGTGAAGAATGAACATGGATCAATGGTCAATGACGAATGAACGATGAAGAATGAACAAGGATCAATGATCAATGAAAAATGAACGATGAAGAATGAACAAGAATCAATGCTCAATGACAAATGAACGATGAAGAATGAACAAGGATCAATGATCAATGAAGAATGAATGATGAAGAATGAACAAGGATCAATGCTCAATGTCGAATGAACGATGAAGAATGAACAAGGATCAATGATCAATGAAGAATGAACGATGAAGAATGAACAAGGATCAATGCTCAATGACGAATGAACGATGAAGAATGAACAAGGATAAATGATCAATGAAGTATGAACGATGAAGAATAAACAAGGATCAATGATCAATGAAGAATGAACGATGAAGAATGAACATGGATCAATGATCAATGACGAATGACGAATGAACGATGAAGAATGAACAAGGATCATTGATCAATGAAGAATGAACGATGAAGAATGAACAAGGATCAATGATCAATGAAGAATGAACGATGAAGAATAAAAAAGGATCAATGCTCAATGACGAATGAACGATGAAGAATGAACAAGGATAAATGAAGATTGAATGATGATGAATGAACAAGGATCAATAATCAATGAAGAATGAACGATGAAGAATGAACAAGGATCAATGATCAATGAAGAATGAACGATGAAGAATGAACAAGGATCAATTATCAATGATGAATGAACGATGAAGAATGAACAAGGATCAATGATCAATGAAGAATGAACGATGAAGAATGAACAAGGATCAATGATCAATGAAGAATGAACGATGAAGAATGAACAAGGATCAATGATCAATGGCGAATGAACGATGAAGAATGAACAAGGATCAATGATCAATGAAGAATGAACGATGAAGAATGAACAAGGATCAATGATCAATGACGAATGAACGATGAAGAATGAACAAGGATCAATGATCAATGAAGAATGAACGGTGAAGAATGAACAAGGATCAATGGTCAATGACGAATGAACGATGAAGAATGAACAAGGATTAATGATCAATGAAAAATGAACGATGAAGAATGAACAAGGATCAATGCTCAATGACGAATGAACGATGAATAATGAACAAGGATCAATGATCAATGAAGAATGAATGATGAAGAATGAACAACGATCAATGCTCAATGAAGAATGAACGATGAAGAATGAACAAGGATCAATGATCAATGAAGAATGAACGATGAAGAATGAACAAGGATCAATGATCAATGAAGAATGAACGATGAAGAATGAACAAGGATCAATGATCAATGAAGAATGAACGATGAAGAATGAACAAGGATCAATGATCAATGACGAATGAACGATGAAGAATGAACAAGGATCATTGATCAATGAAGAATGAACGATGAAGAATGAACAAGGATCAATGATCAATGACGAATGAACGATGAAGAATGAACAAGGATCAATGATCAATGAAGAATAAACGATGAAGAATGAACAAGGATCAATGATCATTGAAGAATGAACGATGAAGAATGAACAAGGATCAATGATCAATGACGAATGAACGATGAAGAATGAACAAGGATCAATGATCAATGAAGAATGAACGATGAAGAATGAACAAGGATCAATGGTCAATGACGAATGAACGATGGAGAATGAACAAGGATCAATGATCAATGAAGAATGAACGATGAAGAATGAACCAGGATCAATGCTCAATGACGAATGAACGATGAAGAATGAACAAGGTTCAATGATCAATGAAGAATGAACGATGAAGAATGAACAAGGATCAATGGTCAATGACGAATGAACGATGGAGAATGAACAAGGATCAATGATCAATGAAGAATGAACGATGAAGAATGAACCAGGATCAATGCTCAATGACGAATGAACGATGAAGAATGAACAAGGTTCAATGATCAATGAAGAATGAACGATGAAGAATGAACAAGGATCAATGCTCAATGACGAATGAACGATGAAGAATGAACAAGGATCAATGATCAATGAAGAATGAACGATGAAGAATGAACAAGGATCAATGGTCAATGACGATTGAACGATGAAGAATGAACAAGGATCAATGATCAATGAAGTATGAACGATGAAGAATGAACAAGGATCAATGATCAATGAAGAATGAACGATGAAGAATGAAAAAGGATTGATGGTCAATGACGAATGAACGATGAAGAATGAACAAGGATCAATGATCAATGAAGAATGAATGATGAAGAATGAACAAGGATCAATGATCAATGACGAATGAACGATGAAGAATGAACAAGGATCAATGATCAATGAAGAATGAACGGTGAAGAATGAACATGGATCAATGGTCAATGACGAATGAACGATGAAGAATGAACAAGGATCAATGATCAATGAAAAATGAACGATGAAGAATGAACAAGAATCAATGCTCAATGACGAATGAACGATGAAGAATGAACAAGGATCAATGATCAATGAAGAATGAATGATGAAGAATGAACAAGGATCAATGCTCAATGTCGAATGAACGATGAAGAATGAACAAGGATCAATGATCAATGAAGAATGAACGATGAAGAATGAACAAGGATCAATGCTCAATGACGAATGAACGATGAAGAATGAACAAGGATAAATGATCAATGAAGTATGAACGATGAAGAATAAACAAGGATCAATGATCAATGAAGAATGAACAAGGATCAATGATCAATGACGAATGACGAATGAACGATGAAGAATGAACAAGGATCATTGATCAATGAAGAATGAACGATGAAGAATGAACAAGGATCAATGATCAATGAAGAATGAACGATGAAGAATGAAAAAGGATCAATGGTCAATGACGAATGAACGATGAAGAATGAACAAGGATAAATGAAGATTGAATGACGATGAATGAACAAGGATCAATAATCAATGAAGAATGAACGATGAAGAATGAACAAGGATCAATGATCAATGAAGAATGAACGATGAAGAATGAACAAGGATCAATTATCAATGATGAATGAACGATGAAGAATGAATAAGGATCAATGATCAATGAAGAATGAACGATGAAGAATGAACAAGGATCAATGATCAATGACGAATGAACGATGAAGAATGAACAAGGATCAATGATCAATGAAGAATGAACGGTGAACAATGAACAAGGATCAATGGTCAATGACGAATGAACGATGAAGAATGAACAAGGATCAATGCTCAATGACGAATGAACGATGAATAATGAACAAGGATCAATGATCAATGAAGAATGAATGATGAAGAATGAACAACGATCAATGCTCAATGAAGAATGAACGATGAAGAATGAACAAGGATCAATGATCAATGAAGAATGAACGATGAAGAATGAACAAGGATCAATGATCAATGAAGAATGAACGATGAAGAATGAACAAGGATCAATGATCAATGAAGAATGAACGATGAAGAATGAACAAGGATCAATGATCAATGAAGAATGAACGATGAAGAATGAACAAGGATCAATGATCAATGAAGAATGAACGATGAAGAATGAACAAGGATCAATGATCAATGGCGAATGAACGATGAAGAATGAACAAGGATCAATGATCAATGAAGAATGAACGATGAAGAATGAACAAGGATCAATGATCAATGACGAATGAACGATGAAGAATGAACAAGGATCAATGATCAATGAAGAATGAACGGTGAAGAATGAACAAGGATCAATGGTCAATGACGAATGAACGATGAAGAATGAACAAGGATTAATGATCAATGAAAAATGAACGATGAAGAATGAACAAGGATCAATGCTCAATGACGAATGAACGATGAATAATGAACAAGGATCAATGATCAATGAAGAATGAATGATGAAGAATGAACAACGATCAATGCTCAATGAAGAATGAACGATGAAGAATGAACAAGGATCAATGATCAATGAAGAATGAACGATGAAGAATGAACAAGGATCAATGATCAATGAAGAATGAACGATGAAGAATGAACAAGGATCAATGATCAATGAAGAATGAACGATGAAGAATGAACAAGGATCAATGATCAATGACGAATGAACGATGAAGAATGAACAAGGATCATTGATCAATGAAGAATGAACGATGAAGAATGAACAAGGATCAATGATCAATGACGAATGAACGATGAAGAATGAACAAGGATCAATGATCAATGAAGAATAAACGATGAAGAATGAACAAGGATCAATGATCATTGAAGAATGAACGATGAAGAATGAACAAGGATCAATGATCAATGACGAATGAACCATGAAGAATGAACAAGGATCAATGATCAATGAAGAATGAACGATGAAGAATGAACAAGGATCAATGGTCAATGACGAATGAACGATGGAGAATGAACAAGGATCAATGATCAATGAAGAATGAACGATGAAGAATGAACCAGGATCAATGCTCAATGACGAATGAACGATGAAGAATGAACAAGGTTCAATGATCAATGAAGAATGAACGATGAAGAATGAACAAGGATCAATGGTCAATGACGAATGAACGATGGAGAATGAACAAGGATCAATGATCAATGAAGAATGAACGATGAAGAATGAACCAGGATCAATGCTCAATGACGAATGAACGATGAAGAATGAACAAGGTTCAATGATCAATGAACAATGAACGATGAAGAATGAACAAGGATCAATGCTCAATGACGAATGAACGATGAAGAATGAACAAGGATCAATGATCAATGAAGAATGAACGATGAAGAATGAACAAGGATCAATGGTCAATGGCGATTGAACGATGAAGAATGAACAAGGATCAATGATCAATGAAGTATGAACGATGAAGAATGAACAAGGATCAATGATCAACGAAGAATGAACGACGAAGAATGAACAAGGATCAATGATCAATGACGAATGACGAATGAACGATGAAGAATGAACAAGGATCATTGATCAATGAAGAATGAACGATGAAGAATGAACAAGGATCAATGATCAATGAAGAATGAACGATGAAGAATGAAAAAGGATCAATGGTCAATGACGAATGAACGATGAAGAATGAACAAGGATAAATGAAGATTGAATGACGATGAATGAACAAGGATCAATAATCAATGAAGAATGAACGATGAAGAATGAACAAGGATCAATGATCAATGAAGAATGAACGATGAAGAATGAACAAGGATCAATTATCAATGATGAATGAACGATGAAGAATGAATAAGGATCAATGATCAATGAAGAATGAACGATGAAGAATGAACAAGGATCAATGATCAATGACGAATGAACGATGAAGAATGAACAAGGATCAATGATCAATGAAGAATGAACGGTGAACAATGAACAAGGATCAATGGTCAATGACGAATGAACGATGAAGAATGAACAAGGATCAATGCTCAATGACGAATGAACGATGAATAATGAACAAGGATCAATGATCAATGAAGAATGAATGATGAAGAATGAACAACGATCAATGCTCAATGAAGAATGAACGATGAAGAATGAACAAGGATCAATGATCAATGAAGAATGAACGATGAAGAATGAACAAGGATCAATGATCAATGAAGAATGAACGATGAAGAATGAACAAGGATCAATGATCAATGAAGAATGAACGATGAAGAATGAACAAGGATCAATGATCAATGAAGAATGAACGATGAAGAATGAACAAGGATCAATGATCAATGAAGAATGAACGATGAAGAATGAACAAGGATCAATGATCAATGGCGAATGAACGATGAAGAATGAACAAGGATCAATGATCAATGAAGAATGAACGATGAAGAATGAACAAGGATCAATGATCAATGACGAATGAACGATGAAGAATGAACAAGGATCAATGATCAATGAAGAATGAACGGTGAAGAATGAACAAGGATCAATGGTCAATGACGAATGAACGATGAAGAATGAACAAGGATTAATGATCAATGAAAAATGAACGATGAAGAATGAACAAGGATCAATGCTCAATGACGAATGAACGATGAATAATGAACAAGGATCAATGATCAATGAAGAATGAATGATGAAGAATGAACAACGATCAATGCTCAATGAAGAATGAACGATGAAGAATGAACAAGGATCAATGATCAATGAAGAATGAACGATGAAGAATGAACAAGGATCAATGATCAATGAAGAATGAACGATGAAGAATGAACAAGGATCAATGATCAATGAAGAATGAACGATGAAGAATGAACAAGGATCAATGATCAATGACGAATGAACGATGAAGAATGAACAAGGATCATTGATCAATGAAGAATGAACGATGAAGAATGAACAAGGATCAATGATCAATGACGAATGAACGATGAAGAATGAACAAGGATCAATGATCAATGAAGAATAAACGATGAAGAATGAACAAGGATCAATGATCATTGAAGAATGAACGATGAAGAATGAACAAGGATCAATGATCAATGACGAATGAACGATGAAGAATGAACAAGGATCAATGATCAATGAAGAATGAACGATGAAGAATGAACAAGGATCAATGGTCAATGACGAATGAACGATGGAGAATGAACAAGGATCAATGATCAATGAAGAATGAACGATGAAGAATGAACCAGGATCAATGCTCAATGACGAATGAACGATGAAGAATGAACAAGGTTCAATGATCAATGAAGAATGAACGATGAAGAATGAACAAGGATCAATGGTCAATGACGAATGAACGATGGAGAATGAACAAGGATCAATGATCAATGAAGAATGAACGATGAAGAATGAACCAGGATCAATGCTCAATGACGAATGAACGATGAAGAATGAACAAGGTTCAATGATCAATGAACAATGAACGATGAAGAATGAACAAGGATCAATGCTCAATGACGAATGAACGATGAAGAATGAACAAGGATCAATGATCAATGAAGAATGAACGATGAAGAATGAACAAGGATCAATGGTCAATGACGATTGAACGATGAAGAATGAACAAGGATCAATGATCAATGAAGTATGAACGATGAAGAATGAACAAGGATCAATGATCAATGAAGAATGAACGATGAAGAATGAAAAAGGATTGATGGTCAATGACGAATGAACAATGAAGAATGAACAAGGATCAATGATCAATGAAGAATGAATGATGAAGAATGAACAAGGATCAATGATCAATGACGAATGAACGATGAAGAATGAACAAGGATCAATGATCAATGAAGAATGAACGGTGAAGAATGAACATGGATCAATGGTCAATGACGAATGAACGATGAAGAATGAACAAGGATCAATGATCAATGAAAAATGAACGATGAAGAATGAACAAGAATCAATGCTCAATGACGAATGAACGATGAAGAATGAACAAGGATCAATGATCAATGAAGAATGAATGATGAAGAATGAACAAGGATCAATGCTCAATGTCGAATGAACGATGAAGAATGAACAAGGATCAATGATCAATGAAGAATGAACGATGAAGAATGAACAAGGATCAATGCTCAATGACGAATGAACGATGAAGAATGAACAAGGATAAATGATCAATGAAGTATGAACGATGAAGAATAAACAAGGATCAATGATCAATGAAGAATGAACGACGAAGAATGAACAAGGATCAATGATCAATGACGAATGACGAATGAACGATGAAGAATGAACAAGGATCATTGATCAATGAAGAATGAACGATGAAGAATGAACAAGGATCAATGATCAATGAAGAATGAACGATGAAGAATGAAAAAGGATCAATGGTCAATGACGAATGAACGATGAAGAATGAACAAGGATAAATGAAGATTGAATGACGATGAATGAACAAGGATCAATAATCAATGAAGAATGAACGATGAAGAATGAACAAGGATCAATGATCAATGAAGAATGAACGATGAAGAATGAACAAGGATCAATTATCAATGATGAATGAACGATGAAGAATGAATAAGGATCAATGATCAATGAAGAATGAACGATGAAGAATGAACAAGGATCAATGATCAATGACGAATGAACGATGAAGAATGAACAAGGATCAATGATCAATGAAGAATGAACGGTGAACAATGAACAAGGATCAATGGTCAATGACGAATGAACGATGAAGAATGAACAAGGATCAATGCTCAATGACGAATGAACGATGAATAATGAACAAGGATCAATGATCAATGAAGAATGAATGATGAAGAATGAACAACGATCAATGCTCAATGAAGAATGAACGATGAAGAATGAACAAGGATCAATGATCAATGAAGAATGAACGATGAAGAATGAACAAGGATCAATGATCAATGAAGAATGAACGATGAAGAATGAACAAGGATCAATGATCAATGAAGAATGAACGATGAAGAATGAACAAGGATCAATGATCAATGAAGAATGAACGATGAAGAATGAACAAGGATCAATGATCAATGAAGAATGAACGATGAAGAATGAACAAGGATCAATGATCAATGGCGAATGAACGATGAAGAATGAACAAGGATCAATGATCAATGAAGAATGAACGATGAAGAATGAACAAGGATCAATGATCAATGACGAATGAACGATGAAGAATGAACAAGGATCAATGATCAATGAAGAATGAACGGTGAAGAATGAACAAGGATCAATGGTCAATGACGAATGAACGATGAAGAATGAACAAGGATTAATGATCAATGAAAAATGAACGATGAAGAATGAACAAGGATCAATGCTCAATGACGAATGAACGATGAATAATGAACAAGGATCAATGATCAATGAAGAATGAATGATGAAGAATGAACAACGATCAATGCTCAATGAAGAATGAACGATGAAGAATGAACAAGGATCAATGATCAATGAAGAATGAACGATGAAGAATGAACAAGGATCAATGATCAATGAAGAATGAACGATGAAGAATGAACAAGGATCAATGATCAATGAAGAATGAACGATGAAGAATGAACAAGGATCAATGATCAATGACGAATGAACGATGAAGAATGAACAAGGATCATTGATCAATGAAGAATGAACGATGAAGAATGAACAAGGATCAATGATCAATGACGAATGAACGATGAAGAATGAACAAGGATCAATGATCAATGAAGAATAAACGATGAAGAATGAACAAGGATCAATGATCATTGAAGAATGAACGATGAAGAATGAACAAGGATCAATGATCAATGACGAATGAACGATGAAGAATGAACAAGGATCAATGATCAATGAAGAATGAACGATGAAGAATGAACAAGGATCAATGGTCAATGACGAATGAACGATGGAGAATGAACAAGGATCAATGATCAATGAAGAATGAACGATGAAGAATGAACCAGGATCAATGCTCAATGACGAATGAACGATGAAGAATGAACAAGGTTCAATGATCAATGAAGAATGAACGATGAAGAATGAACAAGGATCAATGGTCAATGACGAATGAACGATGGAGAATGAACAAGGATCAATGATCAATGAAGAATGAACGATGAAGAATGAACCAGGATCAATGCTCAATGACGAATGAACGATGAAGAATGAACAAGGTTCAATGATCAATGAACAATGAACGATGAAGAATGAACAAGGATCAATGCTCAATGACGAATGAACGATGAAGAATGAACAAGGATCAATGATCAATGAAGAATGAACGATGAAGAATGAACAAGGATCAATGGTCAATGACGATTGAACGATGAAGAATGAACAAGGATCAATGATCAATGAAGTATGAACGATGAAGAATGAACAAGGATCAATGATCAATGAAGAATGAACGATGAAGAATGAAAAAGGATTGATGGTCAATGACGAATGAACAATGAAGAATGAACAAGGATCAATGATCAATGAAGAATGAATGATGAAGAATGAACAAGGATCAATGATCAATGACGAATGAACGATGAAGAATGAACAAGGATCAATGATCAATGAAGAATGAACGGTGAAGAATGAACATGGATCAATGGTCAATGAAGAATGAACGATGAAGAATGAACAAGGATCAATGATCAATGAAAAATGAACGATGAAGAATGAACAAGAATCAATGCTCAATGACGAATGAACGATGAAGAATGAACAAGGATCAATGATCAATGAAGAATGAATGATGAAGAATGAACAAGGATCAATGCTCAATGTCGAATGAACGATGAAGAATGAACAAGGATCAATGATCAATGAAGAATGAACGATGAAGAATGAACAAGGATCAATGCTCAATGACGAATGAACGATGAAGAATGAACAAGGATAAATGATCAATGAAGTATGAACGATGAAGAATAAACAAGGATCAATGATCAATGAAGAATGAACGACGAAGAATGAACAAGGATCAATGATCAATGACGAATGACGAATGAACGATGAAGAATGAACAAGGATCATTGATCAATGAAGAATGAACGATGAAGAATGAACAAGGATCAATGATCAATGAAGAATGAACGATGAAGAATGAAAAAGGATCAATGGTCAATGACGAAGGAACGATGAAGAATGAACAAGGATAAATGAAGATTGAATGACGATGAATGAACAAGGATCAATAATCAATGAAGAATGAACGATGAAGAATGAACAAGGATCAATGATCAATGAAGAATGAACGATGAAGAATGAACAAGGATCAATTATCAATGATGAATGAACGATGAAGAATGAACAAGGATCAATGATCAATGAAGAATGAACGATGAAGAATGAACAAGGATCAATGATCAATGAAGAATGAACGATGAAGAATGAACAAGGATCAATGATCAATGGCGAATGAACGATGAAGAATGAACAAGGATCAATGATCAATGAAGAATGAACGAAGAAGAATGAACAAGGATCAATGATCAATGACGAATGAACGATGAAGAATGAACAAGGATCAATGATCAATGAAGAATGAACGGTGAAGAATGAACAAGGATCAATGGTCAATGAAGAATGAACGATAAAGAATGAACAAGGATTAATGATCAATGAAAAATGAACGATGAAGAATGAACAAGGATCAATGCTCAATGACGATTGAACGATGAAGAATGAACAAGGATCAATGATCAATGAAGAATGAACGATGAAGAATGAACAAGGATCAATGATCAATGAAGAATGAACGATGAAGAATGAACAAGGATCAATGATCAATGAAGAATGAACGATGAAGAATGAACAAGGATCAATGATCAATGACGAATGAACGATGAAGAATGAACAAGGATCATTGATCAATGAAGAATGAACGATGAAGAATGAACAAGGATCAATGATCAATGACGAATGAACGATGAAGAATGAACAAGGATCAATGATCAATGAAGAATAAACGATGAAGAATGAACAAGGATCAATGATCATTGAAGAATGAACGATGAAGAATGAACAAGGATCAATGATCAATGACGAATGAACGATGAAGAATGAACAAGGATCAATGATCAATGAAGAATGAACGATGAAGAATGAACAAGGATCAATGGTCAATGACGAATGAACGATGGAGAATGAACAAGGATCAATGATCAATGAAGAATGAACGATGAAGAATGAACCAGGATCAATGCTCAATGACGAATGAATGATGAAGAATGAACAAGGTTCAATGATCAATGAAGAATGAACGATGAAGAATGAACAAGGATCAATGGTCAATGACGAATGAACGATGAAGAATGAACAAGGATTAATGATCAATGAAAAATGAACGATGAAGAATGAACAAGGATCAATGATCAATGAAGAATGAACGAAGAAGAATGAACAAGGATCAATGATCAATGACGAATGAACGATGAAGAATGAACAAGGATCAATGATCAATGAAGAATGAACGGTGAAGAATGAACAAGGATCAATGGTCAATGAAGAATGAACGATAAAGAATGAACAAGGATTAATGATCAATGAAAAATGAACGATGAAGAATGAACAAGGATCAATGCTCAATGACGATTGAACGATGAAGAATGAACAAGGATCAATGATCAATGAAGAATGAACGATGAAGAATGAACAAGGATCAATGATCAATGAAGAATGAACGATGAAGAATGAACAAGGATCAATGATCAATGAAGAATGAACGATGAAGAATGAACAAGGATCAATGATCAATGACGAATGAACGATGAAGAATGAACAAGGATCATTGATCAATGAAGAATGAACGATGAAGAATGAACAAGGATCAATGATCAATGACGAATGAACGATGAAGAATGAACAAGGATCAATGATCAATGAAGAATAAACGATGAAGAATGAACAAGGATCAATGATCATTGAAGAATGAACGATGAAGAATGAACAAGGATCAATGATCAATGACGAATGAACGATGAAGAATGAACAAGGATCAATGATCAATGAAGAATGAACGATGAAGAATGAACAAGGATCAATGGTCAATGACGAATGAACGATGGAGAATGAACAAGGATCAATGATCAATGAAGAATGAACGATGAAGAATGAACCAGGATCAATGCTCAATGACGAATGAATGATGAAGAATGAACAAGGTTCAATGATCAATGAAGAATGAACGATGAAGAATGAACAAGGATCAATGGTCAATGACGAATGAACGATGAAGAATGAACAAGGATTAATGATCAATGAAAAATGAACGATGAAGAATGAACAAGGATCAATGCTCAATGACGAATGAACGATGAAGAATGAACAAGGATCAATGATCAATGAAGAATGAATGATGAAGAATGAACAACGATCAATTCTCAATGAAGAATGAACGATGAAGAATGAACAAGGATCAATGATCAATTAAGAATGAACGATGAAGAATGAACAAGGATCAATGATCAATGAAGAATGAACGATGAAGAATGAACAAGGATCAATGATCAATGAAGAATGAACGATGAAGAATGAACAAGGATCAATGATCAATGACGAATGAACGATGAAGAATGAACAAGGATCATTGATCAATGAAGAATGAACGATGAAGAATGAACAAGGATCAATGATCAATGACGAATGAACGATGAAGAATGAACAAGGATCAATGATCAATGAAGAATAAACGATGAAGAATGAACAAGGATCAATGATCATTGAAGAATGAACGATGAAGAATGAACAAGGATCAATGATCAATGACGAATGAACGATGAAGAATGAACAAGGATCAATGATCAATGAAGAATGAACGATGAAGAATGAACAAGGATCAATGGTCAATGACGAATGAACGATGGAGAATGAACAAGGATCAATGATCAATGAAGAATGAACGATGAAGAATGAACCAGGATCAATGCTCAATGACGAATGAACGATGAAGAATGAACAAGGATCAATGATCAATGAAGAATGAACAATGAAGAATGAACAAGGATCAATGGTCAATGACGATTGAACGATGAAGAATGAACAAGGATCAATGATCAATGAAGTATGAACGATGAAGAATGAACAAGGATCAATGATCAATGAAGAATGAACGATGAAGAATGAAAAAGGATTGATGGTCAATGACGAATGAACGATGAAGAATGAACAAGGATCAATGATCAATGAAGAATGAACGATGAAGAATGAACAAGGATCAATGATCAATGACGAATGAACGATGAAGAATGAACAAGGATCAATGCTCAATGACGAATGAACGATGAAGAATGAACAAGGATCAATGATCAATGAAGAATGAATGATGAAGAATGAACAACGATCAATGCTCCATGAAGAATGAACGATGAAGAATGAACAAGGATCAATGATCAATGAAGAATGAACGATGAAGAATGAACAAGGATCAATGATCAATGAAGAATGAACGATGAAGAATGAACAAGGATCAATGATCAATGAAGAATGAACGATGAAGAATGAACAAGGATCAATGATCAATGAAGAAAGAACGATGAAGAATGAACAAGGATCAATGATCAGTGACGAATGAACGATGAAGAAAGAACAAGGATCAATGATCAATGAAGAATGAACAATGAAGAATGAACAAGGATTAATGATCAATGAAGAATGAACGATGAAGAATGAACAAGGATCAATGTTAATTGAAGAATGAGCGATGAAGAATGAACAAGGATCAATGATCAATGAAGAATGAACGATAAAGAATGAACAAGGATCAATGATCAATGAAGAATGAACGATGAAGAATGAACAAGGATAAATGGTCAATGACGAATGAACGACGAAGAATGAACAATGATCAATGATTAATGAAGAATGAACGATGAAGAATGAACAAGGATCAATCATCGATGAAGAATGAACGATGAAGAATGAACAAGGATCATTGATCAATGAAGAATGAACAAGGATCAATGATCAATGAAGAATGAACAATGAAGAATGAACAAGGATTAATGATCAATGAAGAATGAACGATGAAGAATGAACAAGGATCAATGTTAATTGAAGAATGAACGATGAAGAATGAACAAGGATCAATGATCAATGAAGAATAAAGGATGAAGAATGAACAAGGATCAATGGTCAATGACGAATGAACGATGAAGAATGAACAAGGATCAATGATCAATGACGAATGAACGATGAAGAATGAACACGGATCAATGATCAATGAGGAATGAACGATGAAGAATGAACAAGGATCAATGGTCAATGACGATTGAACGATGAAGAATGAACAAGGATCAATGATCAATGAAGTATGAACGATGAAGAATGAACAAGGATCAATGATCAATGAAGAATGAACGATGAAGAATGAAAAAGGATTGATGGTCAATGACGAATGAACGATGAAGAATGAACAAGGATCAATGATCAATGAAGAATGAACGATGAAGAATGAACAAGGATCAATGATCAATGACGAATGAACGATGAAGAATGAACAAGGATCAATGATCAATGAAGAATGAACGATGAAGAATGAACAAGGATCAATGATCAATGACGAATGAACGATGAAGAATGAACAAGGATCAATGATCAATGAAGAATGAACGGTGAAGAATGAACAAGGATCAATGGTCAATGAAGAATGAACGATGAAGAATGAACAAGGAACAATGATCAATGAAGAATGAACGATGAAGAATGAACAAGGATCAATGATCAATGAAGAATGAACGATGAAGAATGAACAAGGATCAATGATCAATGAAGAATGAACGATGAAGAATGAACAAGGATCAATGATCAATGACGAATGAACGATGAAGAATGAACAAGGATCATTGATCAATGAAGAATGAACGATGAAAAATGAACAAGGATCAATCATTAATGACGAATGAACGATGAAGAATGAACAAGGATCAATGATCAATGAAGAATAAACGATGAAGAATGAACAAGGATCAATGATCATTGAAGAATGAACGATGAAGAATGAACAAGGATCAATGATCAATGACGAATGAACGATGAAGAATTAACAAGGATCAATGATCAATGAAGAATGAACGATGAAGAATGAACAAGGATCAATGGTCAATGACGAATGAACGATGGAGAATGAACAAGGATCAATGATCAATGAAGAATGAACGATGAAGAATGAACCAGGATCAATGCTCAATGACGAATGAACGATGAAGAGTGAACAAGGTTCAATGATCAATGAAGAATGAACGATGAAGAATGAACAAGGATCAATGGTCAATGACGAATGAACGATGAAGAATGAACAAGGATTAATGATCAATGAAAAATGAACGATGAAGAATGAACAAGGATCAATGCTCAATGACGAATGAACGATGAAGAATGAACAAGGATCAATGATCAATGAAGAATGAACGATGAAGAATGAACAAGGATCAATGATCAATGAAGAATGAACGATGAAGAATGAACAAGGATCAATGATCAATGAAGAATGAACGATGAAGAATGAACAAGGATCAATGATCAATGACGAATGAACGATGAAGAATGAACAAGGATCATTGATCAATGAAGAATGAACGATGAACAATGAACAAGGATCAATGATCAATGACGAATGAACGATGAAGAATGAACAAGGATCAATGATCAATGAAGAATAAACGATGAAGAATGAACAAGGATCAATGATCATTGAAGAATGAACGATGAAGAATGAACAAGGATCAATGATCAATGACGAATGAACGATGAAGAATGAACAAGGATCAATGATCAATGAAGAATGAACGATGAAGAATGAACAAGGATCAATGATCAATGACGAATGAACGATGAAGAATGAACAAGGATCAATGATCAATGAAGAATGAACGGTGAAGAATGAACAAGGATCAATGGTCAATGAAGAATGAACGATGAAGAATAAACAAGGATCAATGATCAATGAAGAATGAACGATGAAGAATGAACAAGGATCAATGATCAATGAAGAATGAACGATGAAGAATGAACAAGGATCAATGATCAATGAAGAATGAACGATGAAGAATGAACAAGGATCAATGATCAATGACGAATGAACGATGAAGAATGAACAAGGATCATTGATCAATGAAGAATGAACGATGAAGAATGAACAAGGATCAATGATCAATGACGAATGAACGATGAAGAATGAACAAGGATCAATGATCAATGAAGAATAAACGATGAAGAATGAACAAGTATCAATGATCATTGAAGAATGAACGATGAAGAATGAACAAGGATCAATGATCAATGACGAATGAACGATGAAGAATGAACAAGGATCAATGATCAATGAAGAATGAACGATGAAGAATGAACAAGGATCAATGGTCAATGACGAATGAACGATTGAGAATGAACAAGGATCAATGATCAATGAAGAATGAACGATGAAGAATGAACCAGGATCAATGCTCAATGACGAATGAACGATGAAGAATGAACAAGGTTCAATGATCAATGAAGAATGAACGATGAAGAATGAACAAGGATCAATGGTCAATGACGATTGAACGATGAAGAATGAACAAGGATCAATGATCAATGAAGTATGAACGATGAAGAATGAACAAGGATCAATGATCAATGAAGAATGAACGATGAAGAATGAAAAAGGATTGATGGTCAATGACGAATGAACGATGAAGAATGAACAAGGATCAATGATCAATGAAGAATGAACGATGAAGAATGAACAAGGATCAATGATCAATGACGAATGAACGATGAAGAATGAACAAGGATCAATGATCAATGAAGAATGAACGATGAAGAATGAACAAGGATCAATGATCAATGACGAATGAACGATGAAGAATGAACAAGGATCAATGATCAATGAAGAATGAACGGTGAAGAATGAACAAGGATCAATGGTCAATGAAGAATGAACGATGAAGAATGAACAAGGAACAATGATCAATGAAGAATGAACGATGAAGAATGAACAAGGATCAATGATCAATGAAGAATGAACGATGAAGAATGAACAAGGATCAATGATCAATGAAGAATGAACGATGAAGAATGAACAAGGATCAATGATCAATGACGAATGAACGATGAAGAATGAACAAGGATCATTGATCAATGAAGAATGAACGATGAAAAATGAACAAGGATCAATCATTAATGACGAATGAACGATGAAGAATGAACAAGGATCAATGATCAATGAAGAATAAACGATGAAGAATGAACAAGGATCAATGATCATTGAAGAATGAACGATGAAGAATGAACAAGGATCAATGATCAATGACGAATGAACGATGAAGAATTAACAAGGATCAATGATCAATGAAGAATGAACGATGAAGAATGAACAAGGATCAATGGTCAATGACGAATGAACGATGGAGAATGAACAAGGATCAATGATCAATGAAGAATGAACGATGAAGAATGAACCAGGATCAATGCTCAATGACGAATGAACGATGAAGAGTGAACAAGGTTCAATGATCAATGAAGAATGAACGATGAAGAATGAACAAGGATCAATGGTCAATGACGAATGAACGATGAAGAATGAACAAGGATCAATGATCAATGAAGAATGAACGGTGAAGAATGAACAAGGATCAATGGTCAATGAAGAATGAACGATGAAGAATGAACAAGGAACAATGATCAATGAAGAATGAACGATGAAGAATGAACAAGGATCAATGATCAATGAAGAATGAACGATGAAGAATGAACAAGGATCAATGATCAATGAAGAATGAACGATGAAGAATGAACAAGGATCAATGATCAATGACGAATGAACGATGAAGAATGAACAAGGATCATTGATCAATGAAGAATGAACGATGAAAAATGAACAAGGATCAATCATTAATGACGAATGAACGATGAAGAATGAACAAGGATCAATGATCAATGAAGAATAAACGATGAAGAATGAACAAGGATCAATGATCATTGAAGAATGAACGATGAAGAATGAACAAGGATCAATGATCAATGACGAATGAACGATGAAGAATTAACAAGGATCAATGATCAATGAAGAATGAACGATGAAGAATGAACAAGGATCAATGGTCAATGACGAATGAACGATGGAGAATGAACAAGGATCAATGATCAATGAAGAATGAACGATGAAGAATGAACCAGGATCAATGCTCAATGACGAATGAACGATGAAGAGTGAACAAGGTTCAATGATCAATGAAGAATGAACGATGAAGAATGAACAAGGATCAATGGTCAATGACGAATGAACGATGAAGAATGAACAAGGATTAATGATCAATGAAAAATGAACGATGAAGAATGAACAAGGATCAATGCTCAATGACGAATGAACGATGAAGAATGAACAAGGATCAATGATCAATGAAGAATGAACGATGAAGAATGAACAAGGATCAATGATCAATGAAGAATGAACGATGAAGAATGAACAAGGATCAATGATCAATGAAGAATGAACGATGAAGAATGAACAAGGATCAATGATCAATGACGAATGAACGATGAAGAATGAACAAGGATCATTGATCAATGAAGAATGAACGATGAACAATGAACAAGGATCAATGATCAATGACGAATGAACGATGAAGAATGAACAAGGATCAATGATCAATGAAGAATAAACGATGAAGAATGAACAAGGATCAATGATCATTGAAGAATGAACGATGAAGAATGAACAAGGATCAATGATCAATGACGAATGAACGATGAAGAATGAACAAGGATCAATGATCAATGAAGAATGAACGATGAAGAATGAACAAGGATCAATGATCAATGACGAATGAACGATGAAGAATGAACAAGGATCAATGATCAATGAAGAATGAACGGTGAAGAATGAACAAGGATCAATGGTCAATGAAGAATGAACGATGAAGAATAAACAAGGATCAATGATCAATGAAGAATGAACGATGAAGAATGAACAAGGATCAATGATCAATGAAGAATGAACGATGAAGAATGAACAAGGATCAATGATCAATGAAGAATGAACGATGAAGAATGAACAAGGATCAATGATCAATGACGAATGAACGATGAAGAATGAACAAGGATCATTGATCAATGAAGAATGAACGATGAAGAATGAACAAGGATCAATGATCAATGACGAATGAACGATGAAGAATGAACAAGGATCAATGATCAATGAAGAATAAACGATGAAGAATGAACAAGTATCAATGATCATTGAAGAATGAACGATGAAGAATGAACAAGGATCAATGATCAATGACGAATGAACGATGAAGAATGAACAAGGATCAATGATCAATGAAGAATGAACGATGAAGAATGAACAAGGATCAATGGTCAATGACGAATGAACGATTGAGAATGAACAAGGATCAATGATCAATGAAGAATGAACGATGAAGAATGAACCAGGATCAATGCTCAATGACGAATGAACGATGAAGAATGAACAAGGTTCAATGATCAATGAAGAATGAACGATGAAGAATGAACAAGGATCAATGGTCAATGACGATTGAACGATGAAGAATGAACAAGGATCAATGATCAATGAAGTATGAACGATGAAGAATGAACAAGGATCAATGATCAATGAAGAATGAACGATGAAGAATGAAAAAGGATTGATGGTCAATGATGAATGAACGATGAAGAATGAACAAGGATCAATGATCAATGAAGAATGAACGATGAAGAATGAACAAGGATCAATGATCAATGACGAATGAACGATGAAGAATGAACAAGGATCAATGATCAATGAAGAATGAACGATGAAGAATGAACAAGGATCAATGATCAATGACGAATGAACGATGAAGAATGAACAAGGATCAATGATCAATGAAGAATGAACGGTGAAGAATGAACAAGGATCAATGGTCAATGAAGAATGAACGATGAAGAATGAACAAGGAACAATGATCAATGAAGAATGAACGATGAAGAATGAACAAGGATCAATGATCAATGAAGAATGAACGATGAAGAATGAACAAGGATCAATGATCAATGAAGAATGAACGATGAAGAATGAACAAGGATCAATGATCAATGACGAATGAACGATGAAGAATGAACAAGGATCATTGATCAATGAAGAATGAACGATGAAAAATGAACAAGGATCAATCATTAATGACGAATGAACGATGAAGAATGAACAAGGATCAATGATCAATGAAGAATAAACGATGAAGAATGAACAAGGATCAATGATCATTGAAGAATGAACGATGAAGAATGAACAAGGATCAATGATCAATGACGAATGAACGATGAAGAATTAACAAGGATCAATGATCAATGAAGAATGAACGATGAAGAATGAACAAGGATCAATGGTCAATGACGAATGAACGATGGAGAATGAACAAGGATCAATGATCAATGAAGAATGAACGATGAAGAATGAACCAGGATCAATGCTCAATGACGAATGAACGATGAAGAGTGAACAAGGTTCAATGATCAATGAAGAATGAACGATGAAGAATGAACAAGGATCAATGGTCAATGACGAATGAACGATGAAGAATGAACAAGGATTAATGATCAATGAAAAATGAACGATGAAGAATGAACAAGGATCAATGCTCAATGACGAATGAACGATGAAGAATGAACAAGGATCAATGATCAATGAAGAATGAACGATGAAGAATGAACAAGGATCAATGATCAATGAAGAATGAACGATGAAGAATGAACAAGGATCAATGATCAATGAAGAATGAACGATGAAGAATGAACAAGGATCAATGATCAATGACGAATGAACGATGAAGAATGAACAAGGATCATTGATCAATGAAGAATGAACGATGAACAATGAACAAGGATCAATGATCAATGACGAATGAACGATGAAGAATGAACAAGGATCAATGATCAATGAAGAATAAACGATGAAGAATGAACAAGGATCAATGATCATTGAAGAATGAACGATGAAGAATGAACAAGGATCAATGATCAATGACGAATGAACGATGAAGAATGAACAAGGATCAATGATCAATGAAGAATGAACGATGAAGAATGAACAAGGATCAATGATCAATGACGAATGAACGATGAAGAATGAACAAGGATCAATGATCAATGAAGAATGAACGGTGAAGAATGAACAAGGATCAATGGTCAATGAAGAATGAACGATGAAGAATAAACAAGGATCAATGATCAATGAAGAATGAACGATGAAGAATGAACAAGGATCAATGCTCAATGAAGAATGAACGATGAAGAATGAACAAGGATCAATGATCAATGAAGAATGAACGATGAAGAATGAACAAGGATCAATGATCAATGACGAATGAACGATGAAGAATGAACAAGGATCATTGATCAATGAAGAATGAACGATGAAGAATGAACAAGGATCAATGATCAATGACGAATGAACGATGAAGAATGAACAAGGATCAATGATCAATGAAGAATAAACGATGAAGAATGAACAAGGATCAATGATCATTGAAGAATGAACGATGAAGAATGAACAAGGATCAATGATCAATGACGAATGAACGATGAAGAATGAACAAGGATCAATGATCAATGAAGAATGAACGATGAAGAATGAACAAGGATCAATGGTCAATGACGAATGAACGATTGAGAATGAACAAGGATCAATGATCAATGAAGAATGAACGATGAAGAATGAACCAGGATCAAGGCTCAATGACGAATGAACGATGAAGAATGAACAAGGTTCAATGATCAATGAAAAATGAACGATGAAGAATGAACAAGGATCAATGGTCAATGACGAATGAACGATGAAGAATGAACAAGGATTAATGATCAAAGAAAAATGAACGATGAAGAATGAACAAGGATCAATGCTCAATGACGAATGAACGATGAAGAATGAACAAGGATCAATGATCAATGAAGAATGAATGATGAAGAATGAACAACGATCAATGCTCAATGAAGAATGAACGATGAAGAATGAACAAGGATCAATGATCAATGAAGAATGAACGATGAAGAATGAACAAGGATCAATGATCAATGAAGAATGAACGATGAAGAATGAACAAGGATCAATGATCAATGAAGAATGAACGATGAAGAATGAACAAGGATCAATGATCAATGACGAATGAACGATGAAGAATGAACAAGGATCATTGATCAATGAAGAAAGAACGATGAAGAATGAACAAGGATCAATGATCAATGACGAATGAACGATGAAGAATGAACAAGGATCAATGATCAATGAAGAATAAACGATGAAGAATGGACAAGGATCAATGATCATTGAAGAATGAACGATGAAGAATGAACAAGGATCAATGATCAATGACGAATGAACGATGAAGAATGAACAAGGATCAATGATCAATGAAGAATGAACGATGAAGAATGAACAAGGATCAATGGTCAATGACGAATGAACGATGGAGAATGAACAAGGATCAATGATCAATGAAGAATGAACGATGAAGAATGAACCAGGATCAATGCTCAATGACGAATGAACGATGAAGAATGAACAAGGATCAATGATCAATGAAGAATGAACGATGAAGAATGAACAAGGATCAATGGTCAATGACGATTGAACGATGAAGAATGAACAAGGATCAATGATCAATGAAGTATGAACGATGAAGAATGAACAAGGATCAATGATCAATGAAGAATGAACGATGAAGAATGAAAAAGGATTGATGGTCAATGACGAATGAACGATGAAGAATGAACAAGGATCAATGATCAATGAAGAATGAACGATGAAGAATGAACAAGGATCAATGATCAATGACGAATGAACGATGAAGAATGAACTAGGATCAATGCTCAATGACGAATGAACGATGAAGAATGAACAAGGATCAATGATCAATGAAGAATGAATGATGAAGAATGAACAACGATCAATGCTCAATGAAGAATGAACGATGAAGAATGAACAAGGATCAATGACCAATGAAGAATGAACGATGAAGAATGAACAAGGATCAATGATCAATGAAGAATGAACGATGAAGAATGAACAAGGATCAATGATCAATGAAGAATGAACGATGAAGAATGAACAAGGATCAATGATCAATGAAGAATGAACGATGAAGAATGAACAAGGATCAATGATCAATGAAGAATGAACGATGAAGAATGAACAAGGATCAATGATCAATGAAGAATGAACGATGAAGAATGAACAAGGATCAATGATCAATGACGAATGAACGATGAAGAATGAACAAGGATCATTGATCAATGAAGAATGAACGATGAACAATGAACAAGGATCAATGATCAATGACGAATGAACGATGAAGAATGAACAAGGATCAATGATCAATGAAGAATAAACGATGAAGAATGAACAAGGATCAATGATCATTGAAGAATGAACGATGAAGAATGAACAAGGATCAATGATCAATGACGAATGAACGATGAAGAATGAACAAGGATCAATGATCAATGAAGAATGAACGATGAAGAATGAACAAGGATCAATGATCAATGACGAATGAACGATGAAGAATGAACAAGGATCAATGATCAATGAAGAATGAACGGTGAAGAATGAACAAGGATCAATGGTCAATGAAGAATGAACGATGAAGAATAAACAAGGATCAATGATCAATGAAGAATGAACGATGAAGAATGAACAAGGATCAATGCTCAATGAAGAATGAACGATGAAGAATGAACAAGGATCAATGATCAATGAAGAATGAACGATGAAGAATGAACAAGGATCAATGATCAATGACGAATGAACGATGAAGAATGAACAAGGATCATTGATCAATGAAGAATGAACGATGAAGAATGAACAAGGATCAATGATCAATGACGAATGAACGATGAAGAATGAACAAGGATCAATGATCAATGAAGAATAAACGATGAAGAATGAACAAGGATCAATGATCATTGAAGAATGAACGATGAAGAATGAACAAGGATCAATGATCAATGACGAATGAACGATGAAGAATGAACAAGGATCAATGATCAATGAAGAATGAACGATGAAGAATGAACAAGGATCAATGGTCAATGACGAATGAACGATTGAGAATGAACAAGGATCAATGATCAATGAAGAATGAACGATGAAGAATGAACCAGGATCAATGCTCAATGACGAATGAACGATGAAGAATGAACAAGGTTCAATGATCAATGAAAAATGAACGATGAAGAATGAACAAGGATCAATGGTTAATGACGAATGAACGATGAAGAATGAACAAGGATTAATGATCAAAGAAAAATGAACGATGAAGAATGAACAAGGATCAATGCTCAATGACGAATGAACGATGAAGAATGAACAAGGATCAATGATCAATGAAGAATGAATGATGAAGAATGAACAACGATCAATGCTCAATGAAGAATGAACGATGAAGAATGAACAAGGATCAATGATCAATGAAGAATGAACGATGAAGAATGAACAAGGATCAATGATCAATGAAGAATGAACGATGAAGAATGAACAAGGATCAATGATCAATGAAGAATGAACGATGAAGAATGAACAAGGATCAATGATCAATGACGAATGAACGATGAAGAATGAACAAGGATCATTGATCAATGAAGAAAGAACGATGAAGAATGAACAAGGATCAATGATCAATGACGAATGAACGATGAAGAATGAACAAGGATCAATGATCAATGAAGAATAAACGATGAAGAATGGACAAGGATCAATGATCATTGAAGAATGAACGATGAAGAATGAACAAGGATCAATGATCAATGACGAATGAACGATGAAGAATGAACAAGGATCAATGATCAATGAAGAATGAACGATGAAGAATGAACAAGGATCAATGGTCAATGACGAATGAACGATGGAGAATGAACAAGGATCAATGATCAATGAAGAATGAACGATGAAGAATGAACCAGGATCAATGCTCAATGACGAATGAACGATGAAGAATGAACAAGGATCAATGATCAATGAAGAATGAACGATGAAGAATGAACAAGGATCAATGGTCAATGACGATTGAACGATGAAGAATGAACAAGGATCAATGATCAATGAAGTATGAACGATGAAGAATGAACAAGGATCAATGATCAATGAAGAATGAACGATGAAGAATGAAAAAGGATTGATGGTCAATGACGAATGAACGATGAAGAATGAACAAGGATCAATGATCAATGAAGAATGAACGATGAAGAATGAACAAGGATCAATGATCAATGACCAATGAACGATGAAGAATGAACTAGGATCAATGCTCAATGACGAATGAACGATGAAGAATGAACAAGGATCAATGATCAATGAAGAATGAATGATGAAGAATGAACAACGATCAATGCTCAATGAAGAATGAACGATGAAGAATGAAGAAGGATCAATGACCAATGAAGAATGAACGATGAAGAATGAACAAGGATCAATGATCAATGAAGAATGAACGATGAAGAATGAACAAGGATCAATGATCAATGAAGAATGAACGATGAAGAATGAACAAGGATCAATGATCAATGAAGAAAGAACGATGAAGAATGAACAAGGATCAATGATCAGTGACGAATGAACGATGAAGAAAGAACAAGGATCAATGATCAATGAAGAATGAACAATCAAGAATGAACAAGGATTAATGATCAATGAAGAATGAACGATGAAGAATGAACAAGGATCAATGTTAATTGAAGAATGAGCGATGAAGAATGAACAAGGATCAATGATCAATGAAGAATGAACGATAAAGAATGAACAAGGATCAATGATCAATGAAGAATGAACGATGAAGAATGAACAAGGATAAATGGTCAATGACGAATGAACGACGAAGAATGAACAATGATCAATGATTAATGAAGAATGAACGATGAAGAATGAACAAGGATCAATGATCGATGAAGAATGAACGATGAAGAATGAACAAGGATCATTGATCAATGAAGAATGAACAAGGATCAATGATCAATGAAGAATGAACAATGAAGAATGAACAAGGATTAATGATCAATGAAGAATGAACGATGAAGAATGAACAAGGATCAATGTTAATTGAAGAATGAACGATGAAGAATGAACAAGGATCAATGATCAATGAAGAATAAAGGATGAAGAATGAACAAGGATCAATGGTCAATGACGAATGAACGATGAAGAATGAACAAGGATCAATGATCAATGACGAATGAACGATGAAGAATGAACAAGGATCAATGATCAATGAAGAATGAACGATGAAGAATGAACAAGGATCAATGGTCAATGACGATTGAACGATGAAGAATGAACAAGGATCAATGATCAATGAAGTATGAACGATGAAGAATGAACAAGGATCAATGATCAATGAAGAATGAACGATGAAGAATGAAAAAGGATTGATGGTCAATGACGAATGAACGATGAAGAATGAACAAGGATCAATGATCAATGAAGAATGAACGATGAAGAATGAACAAGGATCAATGATCAATGACGAATGAACAATGAAGAATGAACAAGGATCAATGATCAATGAAGAATGAACGATGAAGAATGAACAAGGATCAATGATCAATGACGAATGAACGATGAAGAATGAACAAGGATCAATGATCAATGAAGAATGAACGGTGAAGAATGAACAAGGATCAATGGTCAATGACGAATGAACGATGAAGAATGAACAAGGATTAATGATCAATGAAAAATGAACGATGAAGAATGAACATGGATCAACGCTCAATGACGAATGAACGATGAAGAATAAACAAGGATCAATGATCAATGAAGAATGAATGATGAAGAATGAACAACGATCAATGCTCAATGAAGAATGAACGATGAAGAATGAACAAGGATCAATGATCAATGAAGAATGAACGATGAAGAATGAACAAGGATCAATGATCAATGAAGAATGAACGATGAAGAATGAACAAGGATCAATGATCAATGAAGAATGAACGATGAAGAATGAACAAGGATCAATGATCAATGACGAATGAACGATGAAGAATGAACAAGGATCATTGATCAATGAAGAATGAACGATGAAGAATGAACAAGGATCAATGATCAATGACGAATGAACGATGAAGAATGAACAAGGATCAATGATCAATGAAGAATAAACGATGAAGAATGAACAAGGATCAATGATCATTGAAGAATGAACGATGAAGAATGAACAAGGATCAATGATCAATGACGAATGAACGATGAAGAATGAACAAGGATCAATGATCAATGAAGAATGAACGATGAAGAATGAACAAGGATCAATGGTCAATGACAAATGAACGATGGAGAATGAACAAGGATCAATGATCAATTAAGAATGAACGATGAAGAATGAACCAGGATCAATGCTCAATGACGAATGAACGATGAAGAATGAACAAGGATCAATGATCAATGAAGAATGAACGATGAAGAATGAACAAGGATCAATGGTCAATGACGATCGAACGATGAAGAATGAACAAGGATCAATGATCAATGAAGTATGAACGATGAAGAATGAACAAGGATCAATGATCAATGAAGAATGAACGATGAAGAATGAAAAAGGATTGATGGTCAATGACGAATGAACGATGAAGAATGAACAAGGATCAATGATCAATGAAGAATGAACGATGAAGAATGAACAAGGATCAATGATCAATGACGAATGAACGATGAAGAATGAACAAGGATCAATGCTCAATGACGAATGAACGATGAAGAATGAACAAAGATCAATGACCAATGAAGAATGAATGATGAAGAATGAACAACGATCAATGCTCAATGAAGAATGAACGATGAAGAATGAACAAGGATCAATGATCAATGAAGAATGAACGATGAAGAATGAACAAGGATCAATGATCAATGAAGAATGAACGATGAAGAATGAACAAGGATCAATGATCAATGAAGAATGAACGAAGAAGAATGAACAAGGATCAATGCTCAATGACGAATGAACGATGAAGAATGAACAAGGATCAATGATCAATGAAGAATGAACGATGAAGAATGAACAAGGATCAATGGTCAATGACGATTGAACGATGAAGAATGAACAAGGATCAATGATCAATGAAGAATGAACGATGAAGAATGAACAAGGATCAATGGTCAATGACGAATGAACGATGGAGAATGAACAAGGATCAATGATCAATGAAGAATGAACGATGAAGAATGAACCGGGATCAATGCTCAATGACGAATGAACGATGAAGAATGAACAAGGTTCAATGATCAATGAAGAATGAACGATGAAGAATGAACAAGGATCAATGGTCAATGACGAATGAACGATGGAGAATGAACAAGGATCAATGATCAATGAAGAATGAACGATGAAGAATGAACCAGGATCAATGCTCAATGACGAATGAACGATGAAGAATGAACAAGGTTCAATGATCAATGAAGAATGAACGATGAAGAATGAACAAGGATCAATGCTCAATGACGAATGAACGATGAAGAATGAACAAGGATCAATGATCAATGATCAATGAAGAATGAACGATGAAGAATGAACAAGGATCAATGGTCAATGACGATTGAACGATGAAGAATGAACAAGGATCAATGATCAATGAAGTATGAACGATGAAGAATGAACAAGGATCAATGATCAATGAAGAATGAACGATGAAGAATGAAAAAGGATTGATGGTCAATGACGAATGAACGATGAAGAATGAACAAGGATCAATGATCAATGAAGAATGAACGATGAAGAATGAACAAGGATCAATGATCAATGACGAATGAACGATGAAGAATGAACAAGGATCAATGATCAATGAAGAATGAACGATGAAGAATGAACAAGGATCAATGATCAATGACGAATGAACGATGAAGAATGAACAAGGATCAATGATCAATGAAGAATGAACGGTGAAGAATGAACAAGGATTAATGATCAATGAAAAATGAACGATGAAGAATGAACAAGGATCAACGCTCAATGACGAATGAACGATGAAGAATAAACAAGGATCAATGATCAGTGAAGAATGAATGATGAAGAATAAACAACGATCAATGCTCAATGAAGAATGAACGATGAAGAATGAACAAGGATCAATGATCAATGAAGAATGAACGATGAAGAATGAACAAGCATCAATGATCAATGAAGAATGAACGATGAAGAATGAACCAGGATCAATGCTCAATGACGAATGAACGATGAAGAATGAACAAGGTTCAATGATCAATGAAGAATGAACGATGAAGAATGAACAAGGATCAATGCTCAATGACGAATGAACGATGAAGAATGAACAAGGATCAATGATCAATGAAGAATGAACGTTGAAGAATGAACAAGGATCAATGGTCAATGACGATTGAACGATGAAGAATGAACAAGGATCAATGATCAATGAAGTATGAACGATGAAGAATGAACAAGGATCAATGATCAATGAAGAATGAACGATGAAGAATGAAAAAGGATTGATGGTCAATGACGAATGAACGATGAAGAATGAACAAGGATCAATGATCAATGAAGAATGAACGATGAAGAATGAACAAGGATCAATGATCAATGACGAATGAAAGATGAAGAATGAACAAGGATCAATGATCAATGAAGAATGAACGATGAAGAATGAACAAGGATCAATGATCAATGACGAATGAACGATGAAGAATGAACAAGGATCAATGATCAATGAAGAATGAACGGTGAAGAATGAACAAGGATCAATGGTCAATGACGAATGAACGATGAAGAATGAACAAGGATTAATGATCAATGAAAAATGAACGATGAAGAATGAACAAGGATCAACGCTCAATGACGAATGAACGATGAAGAATAAACAAGGATCAATGATCAGTGAAGAATGAATGATGAAGAATGAACAACGATCAATGCTCAATGAAGAATGAACGATGAAGAATGAACAAGGATCAATGATCAATGAAGTATGAACGATGAAGAATGAACAAGGATCAATGATCAATGAAGAATGAACGATGAAGAATGAAAAAGGATTGATGGTCAATGACGAATGAACGATGAAGAATGAACAAGGATCAATGATCAATGAAGAATGAACGATGAAGAATGAACAAGGATCAATGATCAATGACGAATGAACGATGAAGAATGAACAAGGATCAATGATCAATGAAGAATGAACGATGAAGAATGAACAAGGATCAATGATCAATGACGAATGAACGATGAAGAATGAACAAGGATCAATGATCAATGAAGAATGAACGGTGAAGAATGAACAAGGATCAATGGTCAATGAAGAATGAACGATGAAGAATGAACAAGGATCAATGATCAATGAAGAATGAACGATGAAGAATGAACAAGGATCAATGATCAATGAAGAATGAACGATGAAGAATGAACAAGGATCAATGATCAATGAAGAATGAACGATGAAGAATGAACAAGGATCAATGATCAATGACGAATGAACGATGAAGAATGAACAAGGATCATTGATCAATGAAGAATGAACGATGAAAAATGAACAAGGATCAATCATTAATGACGAATGAACGATGAAGAATGAACAAGGATCAATGATCAATGAAGAATAAACGATGAAGAATGAACAAGGATCAATGATCATTGAAGAATGAACGATGAAGAATGAACAAGGATCAATGATCAATGACGAATGAACGATGAAGAATGAACAAGGATCAATGATCAATGAAGAATGAACGATGAAGAATGAACAAGGATCAATGGTCAATGACGAATGAACGATGGAGAATGAACAAGGATCAATGATCAATGAAGAATGAACGATGAAGAATGAACCAGGATCAATGCTCAATGACGAATGAACGATGAAGAATGAACAAGGTTCAATGATCAATGAAGAATGAACGATGAAGAATGAACAAGGATCAATGGTCAATGACGAATGAACGATGAAGAATGAACAAGGATTAATGATCAATGAAAAATGAACGATGAAGAATGAACAAGGATCAATGCTCAATGACGAATGAACGATGAAGAATGAACAAGGATCAATGATCAATGAAGAATGAATGATGAAGAATGAACAACGATCAATGCTCAATGAAGAATGAACGATGAAGAATGAACAAGGATCAATGATCAATGAAGAATGAACGATGAAGAATGAACAAGGATCAATGATCAATGAAGAATGAACGATGAAGAATGAACAAGGATCAATGATCAATGAAGAATGAACGATGAAGAATGAACAAGGATCAATGATCAATGACGAATGAACGATGAAGAATGAACAAGGATCATTGATCAATGAAGAATGAACGATGAAGAATGAACAAGGATCAATGATCAATGACGAATGAACGATGAAGAATGAACAAGGATCAATGATCAATGAAGAATAAACGATGAAGAATGAACAAGGATCAATGATCATTGAAGAATGAACGATGAAGAATGAACAAGGATCAATGATCAATGACGAATGAACGATGAAGAATGAACAAGGATCAATGATCAATGAAGAATGAACGATGAAGAATGAACAAGGATCAATGATCAATGACGAATGAACGATGAAGAATGAACAAGGATCAATGATCAATGAAGAATGAACGGTGAAGAATGAACAAGGATCAATGGTCAATGAAGAATGAACGATGAAGAATAAACAAGGATCAATGATCAATGAAGAATGAACGATGAAGAATGAACAAGGATCAATGATCAATGAAGAATGAACGATGAAGAATGAACAAGGATCAATGATCAATGAAGAATGAACGATGAAGAATGAACAAGGATCAATGATCAATGACGAATGAACGATGAAGAATGAACAAGGATCATTGATCAATGAAGAATGAACGATGAAGAATGAACAAGGATCAATGATCAATGACGAATGAACGATGAAGAATGAACAAGGATCAATGATCAATGAAGAATAAACGATGAAGAATGAACAAGGATCAATGATCATTGAAGAATGAACGATGAAGAATGAACAAGGATCAATGATCAATGACGAATGAACGATAAAGAATGAACAAGGATCAATGATCAATGAAGAATGAACGATGAAGAATGAACAAGGATCAATGGTCAATGACGAATGAACGATTGAGAATGAACAAGGATCAATGATCAATGAAGAATGAACGATGAAGAATGAACCAGGATCAATGCTCAATGACGAATGAACGATGAAGAATGAACAAGGTTCAATGATCAATGAAGAATGAACGATGAAGAATGAACAAGGATCAATGGTCAATGACGAATGAACGATGAAGAATGAACAAGGATTAATGATCAATGAAAAATGAACGATGAAGAATGAACAAGGATCAATGCTCAATGACGAATGAACGATGAAGAATGAACAAGGATCAATGATCAATGAAGAATGAATGATGAAGAATGAACAACGATCAATGCTCAATGAAGAATGAACGATGAAGAATGAACAAGGATCAATGATCAATGAAGAATGAACGATGAAGAATGAACAAGGATCAATGATCAATGAAGAATGAACGATGAAGAATGAACAAGGATCAATGATCAATGAAGAATGAACGATGAAGAATGAACAAGGATCAATGATCAATGACGAATGAACGATGAAGAATGAACAAGGATCATTGATCAATGAAGAATGAACGATGAAGAATGAACAAGGATCAATGATCAATGACGAATGAACGATGAAGAATGAACAAGGATCAATGATCAATGAAGAATAAACGATGAAGAATGAACAAGGATCAATGATCATTGAAGAATGAACGATGAAGAATGAACAAGGATCAATGATCAATGACGAATGAACGATGAAGAATGAACAAGGATCAATGATCAATGAAGAATGAACGATGAAGAATGAACAAGGATCAATGATCAATGACGAATGAACGATGAAGAATGAACAAGGATCAATGATCAATGAAGAATGAACGGTGAAGAATGAACAAGGATCAATGGTCAATGAAGAATGAACGATGAAGAATAAACAAGGATCAATGATCAATGAAGAATGAACGATGAAGAATGAACAAGGATCAATGATCAATGAAGAATGAACGATGAAGAATGAACAAGGATCAATGATCAATGAAGAATGAACGATGAAGAATGAACAAGGATCAATGATCAATGACGAATGAACGATGAAGAATGAACAAGGATCATTGATCAATGAAGAATGAACGATGAAGAATGAACAAGGATCAATGATCAATGACGAATGAACGATGAAGAATGAACAAGGATCAATGATCAATGAAGAATAAACGATGAAGAATGAACAAGGATCAATGATCATTGAAGAATGAACGATGAAGAATGAACAAGGATCAATGATCAATGACGAATGAACGATGAAGAATGAACAAGGATCAATGATCAATGAAGAATGAACGATGAAGAATGAACAAGGATCAATGGTCAATGACGAATGAACGATTGAGAATGAACAAGGATCAATGATCAATGAAGAATGAACGATGAAGAATGAACCAGGATCAATGCTCAATGACGAATGAACGATGAAGAATGAACAAGGTTCAATGATCAATGAAGAATGAACGATGAAGAATGAACAAGGATCAATGGTCAATGACGAATGAACGATGAAGAATGAACAAGGATTAATGATCAATGAAAAATGAACGATGAAGAATGAACAAGGATCAATGCTCAATGACGAATGAACGATGAAGAATGAACAAGGATCAATGATCAATGAAGAATGAATGATGAAGAATGAACAACGATCAATGCTCAATGAAGAATGAACGATGAAGAATGAACAAGGATCAATGATCAATGAAGAATGAACGATGAAGAATGAACAAGGATCAATGGTCAATGAAGAATGAACGATGAAGAATGAACAAGGATCAATGATCAATGAAGAATGAACGATGAAGAATGAACAAGGATCAATGATCAATGACGAATGAACGATGAAGAATGAACAAGGATCATTGATCAATGAAGAATGAACGATGAAGAATGAACAAGGATCAATGATCAATGACGAATGAACGATGAAGAATGAACAAGGATCAATGATCAATGAAGAATATACGATGAAGGATGAACAAGGATCAATGATCATTGAAGAATGAACGATGAAGAATGAACAAGGATCAATGATCAATGACGAATGAACGATGAAGAATGAACAAGGATCAATGATCAATGAAGAATGAACGATGAAGAATGAACAAGGATCAATGGTCAATGACGAATGAACGATGGAGAATGAACAAGGATCAATGATCAATGAAGAATGAACGATGAAGAATGAACCAGGATCAATGCTCAATGACGAATGAACGATGAAGAATGAACAATGATCAATGATCAATGAAGAATGAACGATGAAGAATGAACAAGGATCAATGGTCAATGACGATTGAACGATGAAGAATGAACAAGGATCAATGATCAATGAAGTATGAACGATGAAGAATGAACAAGGATCAATGATCAATGAAGAATGAACGATGAAGAATGAAAAAGGATTGATGGTCAATGACGAATGAACGATGAAGAATGAACAAGGATCAATGATCAATGAAGAATGAACGATGAAGAATGAACAAGGATCAATGATCAATGACGAATGAACGATGAAGAATGAACAAGGATCATTGATCAATGAAGAATGAACGATGAAGAATGAACAAGGATCAATGATCAATGACGAATGAACGATGAAGAATGAACAAGGATCAATGATCAATGAAGAATAAACGATGAAGGATGAACAAGGATCAATGATCATTGAAGAATGAACGATGAAGAATGAACAAGGATCAATGATCAATGACGAATGAACGATGAAGAATGAACAAGGATCAATGATCAATGAAGAATGAACGATGAAGAATGAACAAGGATCAATGGTCAATGACGAATGAACGATGGAGAATGAACAAGGATCAATGATCAATGAAGAATGAACGATGAAGAATGAACCAGGATCAATGCTCAATGACGAATGAACGATGAAGAATGAACAAGGATCAATGTTCAATGAAGAATGAACGATGAAGAATGAACAAGGATCAATGGTCAATGACGATTGAACGATGAAGAATGAACAAGGATCAATGATCAATGAAGTATGAACGATGAAGAATGAACAAGGATCAATGATCAATGAAGAATGAACGATGAAGAATGAAAAAGGATTGATGGTCAATGACGAATGAACGATGAAGAATGAACAAGGATCAATGATCAATGAAGAATGAACGATGAAGAATGAACAAGGATCAATGATCAATGACGAATGAACGATGAAGAATGAACAAGGATCAATGCTCAATGACGAATGAACGATGAAGAATGAACAAGGATCAATGATCAATGAAGAATGAATGATGAAGAATGAACAACGATCAATGCTCAATGAAGAATGAACGATGAAGAATGAACAAGGATCAATGATCAATGAAGAATGAACGATGAAGAATGAACAAGGATCAATGATCAATGAAGAATGAACGATGAAGAATGAACAAGGATCAATGATCAATGAAGAATGAACGATGAAGAATGAACAAGGATCAATGATCAATGAAGAAAGAACGATGAAGAATGAACAAGGATCAATGATCAGTGACGAATGAACGATGAAGAAAGAACAAGGATCAATGATCAATGAAGAATGAACAATGAAGAATGAACAAGGATTAATGATCAATGAAGAATGAACGATGAAGAATGAACAAGGATCAATGTTAATTGAAGAATGAGCGATGAAGAATGAACAAGGATCAATGATCAATGAAGAATGAACGATAAAGAATGAACAAGGATCAATGATCAATGAAGAATGAACGATGAAGAATGAACAAGGATAAATGGTCAATGACGAATGAACGATGAAGAATGAACAAGGATCATTGATCAATGAAGAATGAACGATGAAGAATGAACAAGGATCAATGATCAATGACGAATGAACGATGAAGAATGAACAAGGATCAATGATCAATGAAGAATAAACGATGAAGGATGAACAAGGATCATTGATCATTGAAGAATGAACGATGAAGAATGAACAAGGATCAATGATCAATGACGAATGAACGATGAAGAATGAACAAGGATCAATGATCAATGAAGAATGAACGATGAAGAATGAACAAGGATCAATGGTCAATGACGAATGAACGATGGAGAATGAACAAGGATCAATGATCAATGAAGAATGAACGATGAAGAATGAACCAGGATCAATGCTCAATGACGAATGAACGATGAAGAATGAACAAGGATCAATGATCAATGAAGAATGAACGATGAAGAATGAACAAGGATCAATGGTCAATGACGATTGAACGATGAAGAATGAACAAGGATCAATGATCAATGAAGTATGAACGATGAAGAATGAACAAGGATCAATGATCAATGAAGAATGAACGATGAAGAATGAAAAAGGATTGATGGTCAATGACGAATGAACGATGAAGAATGAACAAGGATCAATGATCAATGAAGAATGAACGATGAAGAATGAACAAGGATCAATGATCAATGACGAATGAACGATGAAGAATGAACAAGGATCAATGCTCAATGACGAATGAACGATGAAGAATGAACAAGGATCAATGATCAATGAAGAATGAATGATGAAGAATGAACAACGATCAATGCTCAATGAAGAATGAACGATGAAGAATGAACAAGGATCAATGATCAATGAAGAATGAACGATGAAGAATGAACAAGGATCAATGATCAATGAAGAATGAACGATGAAGAATGAACAAGGATCAATGATCAATGAAGAATGAACGATGAAGAATGAACAAGGATCAATGATCAATGAAGAAAGAACGATGAAGAATGAACAAGGATCAATGATCAGTGACGAATGAACGATGAAGAAAGAACAAGGATCAATGATCAATGAAGAATGAACAATGAAGAATGAACAAGGATTAATGATCAATGAAGAATGAACGATGAAGAATGAACAAGGATCAATGTTAATTGAAGAATGAGCGATGAAGAATGAACAAGGATCAATGATCAATGAAGAATGAACGATAAAGAATGAACAAGGATCAATGATCAATGAAGAATGAACGATGAAGAATGAACAAGGATAAATGGTCAATGACGAATGAACGACGAAGAATGAACAATGATCAATGATTAATGAAGAATGAACGATGAAGAATGAACAAGGATCCATGATCGATGAAGAATGAACGATGAAGAATGAACAAGGATCATTGATCAATGAAGAATGAACAAGGATCAATGATCAATGAAGAATGAACAATGAAGAATGAACAAGGATTAATGATCAATGAAGAATGAACGATGAAGAATGAACAAGGATCAATGTTAATTGAAGAATGAACGATGAAGAATGAACAAGGATCAATGATCAATGAAGAATAAAGGATGAAGAATGAACAAGGATCAATGGTCAATGACGAATGAACGATGAAGAATGAACAAGGATCAATGATCAATGACGAATGAACGATGAAGAATGAACAAGGATCAATGATCAATGAAGAATGAACGATGAAGAATGAACAAGGATCAATGGTCAATGACGAATGAACGATGGAGAATGAACAAGGATCAATGATCAATTAAGAATGAACGATGAAAAATGAACCAGGATCAATGCTCAATGACGAATGAACGATGAAGAATCAACAAGGATCAATGATCAATGAAGAATGAACGATGAAGAATGAACAAGGATCAATGGTCAATGACGATTGAACGATGAAGAATGAACAAGGATCAATGATCAATGAAGTATGAACGATGAAGAATGAACAAGGATCAATGATCAATGAAGAATGAACGATGAAGAATGAAAAAGGATTGATGGTCAATGACGAATGAACGATGAAGAATGAACAAGGATCAATGATCAATGAAGAATGAACGATGAAGAATGAACAAGGATCAATGATCAATGACGAATGAACGATGAAGAATGAACAAGGATCAATGCTCAATGACGAATGAACGATGAAGAATGAACAAGGATCAATGAGCAATGAAGAATGAATGATGAAGAATGAACAACGATCAATGCTCAATGAAGAATGAACGATGAAGAATGAACAAGGATCAATGATCAATGAAGAATGAACGATGAAGAATGAACAAGGATCAATGATCAATGAAGAATGAACGATGAAGAATGAACAAGGATCAATGATCAATGAAGAATGAACGATGAAGAATGAACAAGGATCAATGCTCAATGACGAATGAACGATGAAGAATGAACAAGGATCAATGATCAATGAAGAATGAACGATGAAGAATGAACAAGGATCAATGGTCAATGACGATTGAACGATGAAGAATGAACAAGGATCAATGATCAATGAAGAATGAACGATGAAGAATGAACAAGGATCAATGGTCAATGACGAATGAACGATGGAGAATGAACAAGGATCAATGATCAATGAAGAATGAACGATGAAGAATGAACCAGGATCAATGCTCAATGACGAATGAACGATGAAGAATGAACAAGGTTCAATGATCAATGAAGAATGAACGATGAAGAATGAACAAGGATCAATGGTCAATGACGAATGAACGATGGAGAATGAACAAGGATCAATGATCAATGAAGAATGAACGATGAAGAATGAACCAGGATCAATGCTCAATGACGAATGAACGATGAAGAATGAACAAGGTTCAATGATCAATGAAGAATGAATGATGAAGAATGAACAAGGATCAATGCTCAATGACGAATGAACGATGAAGAATGAACAAGGATCAATGATCAATGAAGAATGAACGATGAAGAATGAACAAGGATCAATGGTCAATGACGATTGAACGATGAAGAATGAACAAGGATCAATGATCAATGAAGTATGAACGATGAAGAATGAACAAGGATCAATGATCAATGAAGAATGAACGATGAAGAATGAAAAAGGATTGATGGTCAATGACGAATGAACGATGAAGAATGAACAAGGATCAATGATCAATGAAGAATGAACGATGAAGAATGAACAAGGATCAATGATCAATGACGAATGAACGATGAAGAATGAACAAGGATCAATGATCAATGAAGAATGAACGATGAAGAATGAACAAGGATCAATGATCAATGACGAATGAACGATGAAGAATGAACAAGGATCAATGATCAATGAAGAATGAACGGTGAAGAATGAACAAGGATCAATGGTCAATGACGAATGAACGATGAAGAATGAACAAGGATTAATGATCAATGAAAAATGAACGATGAAGAATGAACAAGGATCAACGCTCAATGACGAATGAACGATGAAGAATAAACAAGGATCAATGATCAGTGAAGAATGAATGATGAAGAATGAACAACGATCAATGCTCAATGAAGAATGAACGATGAAGAATGAACAAGGATCAATGATCAATGAAGAATGAACGATGAAGAATGAACAAGGATCAATGATCAATGAAGAATGAACGATGAAGAATGAACCAGGATCAATGCTCAATGACGAATGAACGATGAAGAATGAACAAGGTTCAATGATCAATGAAGAATGAACGATGAAGAATGAACAAGGATCAATGCTCAATGACAAATGAACGATGAAGAATGAACAAGGATCAATGATCAATGAAGAATGAACGTTGAAGAATGAACAAGGATCAATGGTCAATGACGATTGAACGATGAAGAATGAACAAGGATCAATGATCAATGAAGTATGAACGATGAAGAATGAACAAGGATCAATGATCAATGAAGAATGAACGATGAAGAATGAAAAAGGATTGATGGTCAATGACGAATGAACGATGAAGAATGAACAAGGATCAATGATCAATGAAGAATGAACGATGAAGAATGAACAAGGATCAATGATCAATGACGAATGAAAGATGAAGAATGAACAAGGATCAATGATCAATGAAGAATGAACGATGAAGAATGAACAAGGATCAATGATCAATGACGAATGAACGATGAAGAATGAACAAGGATCAATGATCAATGAAGAATGAACGGTGAAGAATGAACAAGGATCAATGGTCAATGACGAATGAACGATGAAGAATGAACAAGGATTAATGATCAATGAAAAATGAACGATGAAGAATGAACAAGGATCAACGCTCAATGACGAATGAACGATGAAGAATAAACAAGGATCAATGATCAGTGAAGAATGAATGATGAAGAATGAACAACGATCAATGCTCAATGAAGAATGAACGATGAAGAATGAACAAGGATCAATGATCAATGAAGAATGAACGATGAAGAATGAACAAGGATCAATGATCAATGAAGAATGAACGATGAAGAATGAACAAGGATCAATGATCAATGACGAATGAACGATGAAGAATGAACAAGGATCAATGATCAATGAAGAATGAACGATGAAGAATGAACAAGGATCAATGATCAATGACGAATGAACGATGAAGAATGAACAAGGATCAATGATCAATGAAGAATGAACGGTGAAGAATGAACAAGGATCAATGGTCAATGACGAATGAACGATGAAGAATGAACAAGGATTAATGATCAATGAAAAATGAACGATGAAGAATGAACAAGGATCAACGCTCAATGACGAATGAACGATGAAGAATAAACAAGGATCAATGATCAATGAAGAATGAATGATGAAGAATGAACAACGATCAATGCTCAATGAAGAATGAACGATGAAGAATGAACAAGGATCAATGATCAATGAAGAATGAACGATGAAGAATGAACAAGGATCAATGATCAATGAAGAATGAACGATGAAGAATGAACAAGGATCAATGATCAATGAAGAATGAACGATGAAGAATGAACAAGGATCAATGATCAATGACTAATGAACGATGAAGAATGAACAAGGATCATTGATCAATGAAGAATGAACGATGAAGAATGAACAAGGATCAATGATCAATGACGAATGAACGATGAAGAATGAACAAGGATCAATGATCAATGAAGAATAAACGATGAAGAATGAACAAGGATCAATGATCATTGAAGAATGAACGATGAAGAATGAACAAGGATCAATGATCAATGACGAATGAACGATGAAGAATGAACAAGGATCAATGATCAATGAAGAATGAACGATGAAGAATGAACAAGGATCAATGGTCAATGACAAATGAACGATGGAGAATGAACAAGGATCAATGATCAATGAAGAATGAACGATGAAGAATGAACCAGGATCAATGCTCAATGACGAATGAACGATGAAGAATGAACAAGGATCAATGATCAATGAAGAATGAACGATGAAGAATGAACAAGGATCAATGGTCAATGACGATTGAACGATGAAGAATGAACAAGGATCAATGATCAATGAAGTATGAACGATGAAGAATGAACAAGGATCAATGATCAATGAAGAATGAACGATGAAGAATGAAAAAGGATTGATGGTCAATGACGAATGAACGATGAAGAATGAACAAGGATCAATGATCAATGAAGAATGAACGATGAAGAATGAACAAGGATCAATGATCAATGACGAATGAACGATGAAGAATGAACAAGGATCAATGCTCAATGACGAATGAACGATGAAGAATGAACAAGGATCAATGATCAATGAAGAATGAATGATGAAGAATGAACAACGATCAATGCTCAATGAAGAATGAACGATGAAGAATGAACAAGGATCAATGATCAATGAAGAATGAACGATGAAGAATGAACAAGGATCAATGATCAATGAAGAATGAACGATGAAGAATGAACAAGGATCAATGATCAATGAAGAATGAACGATGAAGAATGAACAAGGATCAATGCTCAATGACGAATGAACGATGAAGAATGAACAAGGATCAATGATCAATGAAGAATGAACGATGAAGAATGAACAAGGATCAATGGTCAATGACGATTGAACGATGAAGAATGAACAAGGATCAATGATCAATGAAGAATGAACGATGAAGAATGAACAAGGATCAATGGTCAATGACGAATGAACGATGGAGAATGAACAAGGATCAATGATCAATGAAGAATGAACGATGAAGAATGAACCAGGATCAATGCTCAATGACGAATGAACGATGAAGAATGAACAAGGTTCAATGATCAATGAAGAATGAACGATGAAGAATGAACAAGGATCAATGCTCAATGACGATTGAACGATGAAGAATGAACAAGGATCAATGATCAATGAAGTATGAACGATGAAGAATGAACAAGGATCAATGATCAATGAAGAATGAACGATGAAGAATGAAAAAGGATTGATGGTCAATGACGAATGAACGATGAAGAATGAACAAGGATCAATGATCAATGAAGAATGAACGATGAAGAATGAACAAGGATCAATGATCAATGACGAATGAACGATGAAGAATGAACAAGGATCAATGCTCAATGACGAATGAACGATGAAGAATGAACAAGGATCAATGATCAATGAAGAATGAATGATGAAGAATGAACAACGATCAATGCTCAATGAAGAATGAACGATGAAGAATGAACAAGGATCAATGATCAATGAAGAATGAACGATGAAGAATGAACAAGGATCAATGATCAATGAAGAATGAACGATGAAGAATGAACAAGGATCAATGATCAATGAAGAATGAACGATGAAGAATGAACAAGGATCAATGCTCAATGACGAATGAACGATGAAGAATGAACAAGGATCAATGATCAATGAAGAATGAACGATGAAGAATGAACAAGGATCAATGGTCAATGACGATTGAACGATGAAGAATGAACAAGGATCAATGATCAATGAAGAATGAACGATGAAGAATGAACAAGGATCAATGGTCAATGACGAATGAACGATGGAGAATGAACAAGGATCAATGATCAATGAAGAATGAACGATGAAGAATGAACCAGGATCAATGCTCAATGACGAATGAACGATGAAGAATGAACAAGGTTCAATGATCAATGAAGAATGAACGATGAAGAATGAACAAGGATCAATGCTCAATGACGAATGAACGATGAAGAATGAACAAGGATCAATGATCAATGAAGAATGAACGATGAAGAATGAACAAGGATCAATGGTCAATGACGATTGAACGATGAAGAATGAACAAGGATCAATGATCAATGAAGTATGAACGATGAAGAATGAACAAGGATCAATGATCAATGAAGAATGAACGATGAAGAATGAACAAGGATCAATGATCAATGAAGAATGAACGATGAAGAATGAACAAGGATCAATGCTCAATGACGAATGAACGATGAAGAATGAACAAGGATCAATGATCAATGAAGAATGAACGATGAAGAATGAACAAGGATCAATGGTCAATGACGATTGAACGATGAAGAATGAACAAGGATCAATGATCAATGAAGAATGAACGATGAAGAATGAACAAGGATCAATGGTCAATGACGAATGAACGATGGAGAATGAACAAGGATCAATGATCAATGAAGAATGAACGATGAAGAATGAACCAGGATCAATGCTCAATGACGAATGAACGATGAAGAATGAACAAGGTTCAATGATCAATGAAGAATGAACGATGAAGAATGAACAAGGATCAATGCTCAATGACGAATGAACGATGAAGAATGAACAAGGATCAATGATCAATGAAGAATGAACGATGAAGAATGAACAAGGATCAATGGTCAATGACGATTGAACGATGAAGAATGAACAAGGATCAATGATCAATGAAGTATGAACGATGAAGAATGAACAAGGATCAATGATCAATGAAGAATGAACGATGAAGAATGAAAAAGGATTGATGGTCAATGACGAATGAACGATGAAGAATGAACAAGGATCAATGATCAATGAAGAATGAACGATGAAGAATGAACAAGGATCAATGATCAATGACGAATGAACGATGAAGAATGAACAAGGATCAATGATCAATGAAGAATGAACGATGAAGAATGAACAAGGATCAATGATCAATGACGAATGAACGATGAAGAATGAACAAGGATCAATGATCAATGAAGAATGAACGGTGAAGAATGAACAAGGATCAATGGTCAATGACGAATGAACGATGAAGAATGAACAAGGATTAATGATCAATGAAAAATGAACGATGAAGAATGAACAAGGATCAACGCTCAATGACGAATGAACGATGAAGAATAAACAAGGATCAATGATCAGTGAAGAATGAATGATGAAGAATGAACAACGATCAATGCTCAATGAAGAATGAACGATAAAGAATGAACAAGGATCAATGATCAATGAAGAATGAACGATGAAGAATGAACAAGGATCAATGATCAATGAAGAATGAACGATGAAGAATGAACAAGGATCAATGATCAATGAAGAATGAATGATGAAGAATGAACAAGGATCAATGATCAATGACGAATGAACGATGAAGAATGAACAAGGATCATTGATCAATGAAGAATGAACGATGAAGAATGAACAAGGATCAATGATCAATGACGAATGAACGATGAAGAATGAACAAGGATCAATGATCAATGAAGAATAAACGATGAAGAATGAACAAGGATCAATGATCATTGAAGAATGAACGATGAAGAATGAACAAGGATCAATGATCAATGAAGAATGAACGATGAAGAATGAACAAGGATCAATGCTCAATGACGAATGAACGATGAAGAATGAACAAGGATCAATTGATCAATGAAGAATGAACGATGAAGAATGAACAAGGATCAATGGTCAATGACGATTGAACGATGAAGAATGAACAAGGATCAATGATCAATGAAGTATGAACGATGAAGAATGAACAAGGATCAATGATCAATGAAGAATGAACGATGAAGAATGAAAAAGGATTGATGGTCAATGACGAATGAACGATGAAGAATGAACAAGGATCAATGATCAATGAAGAATGAACGATGAAGAATGAACAAGCATCAATGATCAATGACGAATGAACGATGAAGAATGAACAAGGATCAATGATCAATGAAGAATGAACGATGAAGAATGAACAAGGATCAATGATCAATGACGAATGAACGATGAAGAATGAACAAGGATCAATGATCAATGAAGAATGAACGGTGAAGAATGAACAAGGATCAATGGTCAATGACGAATGAACGATGAAGAATGAACAAGGATTAATGATCAATGAAAAATGAACGATGAAGAATGAACAAGGATCAACGCTCAATGACGAATGAACGATGAAGAATAAACAAGGATCAATGATCAGTGAAGAATGAATGATGAAGAATGAACAACGATCAATGCTCAATGAAGAATGAACGATGAAGAATGAACAAGGATCAATGATCAATGAAGAATGAACGATGAAGAATGAACAAGGATCAATGATCAATGAAGAATGAACGATGAAGAATGAACAAGGATCAATGATCAATGAAGAATGAACGATGAAGAATGAACAAGGATCAATGATCAATGACGAATGAACGATGAAGAATGAACAAGGATCAATGATCAATGAAGAATGAACGATGAAGAATGAACAAGGATCAATGATCAATGACGAATGAACGATGAAGAATGAACAAGGATCAATGATCAATGAAGAATGAACGGTAAAGAATGAACAAGGATCAATGGTCAATGACGAATGAACGATGAAGAATGAACAAGGATTAATGATCAATGAAAAATGAACGATGAAGAATGAACAAGGATCAACGCTCAATGACGAATGAACGATGAAGAATAAACAAGGATCAATGATCAATGAAGAATGAATGATGAAGAATGAACAACGATCAATGCTCAATGAAGAATGAACGATGAAGAATGAACAAGGATCAATGATCAATGAAGAATGAACGATGAAGAATGAACAAGGATCAATGATCAATGAAGAATGAACGATGAAGAATGAACAAGGATCAATGATCAATGACGAATGAACGATGAAGAATGAACAAGGATCAATGATCAATGAAGAATGAACGATGAAGAATGAACAAGGATCAATGATCAATGACGAATGAACGATGAAGAATGAACAAGGATCAATGATCAATGAAGAATGAACGGTGAAGAATGAACAAGGATCAATGGTCAATGACGAATGAACGATGAAGAATGAACAAGGATTAATGATCAATGAAAAATGAACGATGAAGAATGAACAAGGATCAACGCTCAATGACGAATGAACGATGAAGAATAAACAAGGATCAATGATCAATGAAGAATGAATGATGAAGAATGAACAACGATCAATGCTCAATGAAGAATGAACGATGAAGAATGAACAAGGATCAATGATCAATGAAGAATGAACGATGAAGAATGAACAAGGATCAATGATCAATGAAGAATGAACGATGAAGAATGAACAAGGATCAATGATCAATGAAGAATGAACGATGAAGAATGAACAAGGATCAATGATCAATGACGAATGAACGATGAAGAATGAACAAGGATCATTGATCAATGAAGAATGAACGATGAAGAATGAACAAGGATCAATGATCAATGACGAATGAACGATGAAGAATGAACAAGGATCAATGATCAATGAAGAATAAACGATGAAGAATGAACAAGGATCAATGATCAATGAAGAATGAACGATGAAGAATGAACAAGGATCAATGATCAATGAAGAATGAACGATGAAGAATGAACAAGGATCAATGATCAATGACGAATGAACGATGAAGAATGAACAAGGATCATTGATCAATGAAGAATGAACGGTGAAGAATGAACAAGGATCAATGGTCAATGACGAATGAACGATGAAGAATGAACAAGGATTAATGATCAATGAAAAATGAACGATGAAGAATGAACAAGGATCAACGCTCAATGACGAATGAACGATGAAGAATAAACAAGGATCAATGATCAGTGAAGAATGAATGATGAAGAATGAACAACGATCAATGCTCAATGAAGAATGAACGATGAAGAATGAACAAGGATCAATGATCAATGAAGAATGAACGATGAAGAATGAACAAGGATCAATGATCAATGAAGAATGAACGATGAAGAATGAACAAGGATCAATGATCAATGAAGAATGAACGATGAAGAATGAACAAGGATCAATGATCAATGACGAATGAACGATGAAGAATGAACAAGGATCAATGATCAATGAAGAATGAACGATGAAGAATGAACAAGGATCAATGATCAATGACGAATGAACGATGAAGAATGAACAAGGATCAATGATCAATGAAGAATGAACGGTGAAGAATGAACAAGGATCAATGGTCAATGACGAATGAACGATGAAGAATGAACAAGGATTAATGATCAATGAAAAATGAACGATGAAGAATGAACAAGGATCAACGCTCAATGACGAATGAACGATGAAGAATGAACAACGATCAATGCTCAATGACGAATGAATGATGAAGAATGAACAAGGATCAATGATCAATGAAGAATGAACGATGAAGAATGAACAAGGATCAATGATCAATGACGAATGAACGATGAAGAATGAACAAGGATCAATGCTCAATGACGAATGAACGATGAAGAATGAACAAGGATCAATGATCAATGAAGAATGAACGATGAAGAATGAACCAGGATCAATGCTCAATGACGAATGAACGATGAAGAATGAACAAGGTTCAATGATCAATGAAGAATGAACGATGAAGAATGAACAAGGATCAATGCTCAATGACGAATGAACGATGAAGAATGAACAAGGATCAATGATCAATGAAGAATGAACGATGAAGAATGAACAAGGATCAATGGTCAATGACGATTGAACGATGAAGAATGAACAAGGATCAATGATCAATGAAGTATGAACGATGAAGAATGAACAAGGATCAATGATCAATGAAGAATGAACGATGAAGAATGAAAAAGGATTGATGGTCAATGACGAATGAACGATGAAGAATGAACAAGGATCAATGATCAATGAAGAATGAACGATGAAGAATGAACAAGGATCAATGATCAATGACGAATGAACGATGAAGAATGAACAAGGATCAATGATCAATGAAGAATGAACGATGAAGAATGAACAAGGATCAATGATCAATGACGAATGAACGATGAAGAATGAACAAGGATCAATGATCAATGAAGAATGAACGGTGAAGAATGAACAAGGATCAATGGTCAATGACGAATGAACGATGAAGAATGAACAAGGATTAATGATCAATGACAAATGAACGATGAAGAATGAACAAGGATCAACGCTCAATGACGAATGAACGATGAAGAATAAACAAGGATCAATGATCAGTGAAGAATGAACGATGAAGAATGAACAAGGATCAATGATCAATGAAGAATGAACGATGAAGAATGAACAAGGATCAATGATCAATGAAGAATGAACGATGAAGAATGAACAAGGATCAATGATCAATGAAGAATGAACGATGAAGAATGAACAAGGATCAATGATCAATGACGAATGAACGATGAAGAATGAACAAGGATCATTGATCAATGAAGAATGAACGATGAAGAATGAACAAGGATCAATGATCAATGACGAATGAACGATGAAGAATGAACAAGGATCAATGATCAATGAAGAATAAACGATGAAGAATGAACAAGGATCAATGATCATTGAAGAATGAACGATGAAGAATGAACAAGGATCAATGATCAATGACGAATGAACGATGAAGAATGAACAAGGATCAATGATCAATGAAGAATGAACGATGAAGAATGAACAAGGATCAATGGTCAATGACAAATGAACGATGGAGAATGAACAAGGATCAATGATCAATGAAGAATTAACGATGAAGAATGAACCAGGATCAATGCTCAATGACGAATGAACGATGAAGAATGAACAAGGATCAATGATCAATGAAGAATGAACGATGAAGAATGAACAAGGATCAATGGTCAATGACGATTGAACGATGAAGAATGAACAAGGATCAATGATCAATGAAGTATGAACGATGAAGAATGAACAAGGATCAATGATCATTGAAGAATGAACGATGAAGAATGAAAAAGGATTGATGGTCAATGACGAATGAACGATGAAGAATGAACAAGGATCAATGATCAATGAAGAATGAACGATGAAGAATGAACAAGGATCAATGATCAATGACGAATGAACGATGAAGAATGAACAAGGATCAATGCTCAATGACGAATGAACGATGAAGAATGAACAAGGATCAATGATCAATGAAGAATGAATGATGAAGAATGAACAACGATCAATGCTCAATGAAGAATGAACGATGAAGAATGAACAAGGATCAATGATCAATGAAGAATGAACGATGAAGAATGAACAAGGATCAATGATCAATGAAGAATGAACGATGAAGAATGAACAAGGATCAATGATCAATGAAGAATGAACGATGAAGAATGAACAAGGATCAATGCTCAATGACGAATGAACGATGAAGAATGAACAAGGATCAATGATCAATGAAGAATGAACGATGAAGAATGAACAAGGATCAATGGTCAATGACGATTGAACGATGAAGAATGAACAAGGATCAATGATCAATGAAGTATGAACGATGAAGAATGAACAAGGATCAATGATCAATGAAGAATGAACGATGAAGAATGAAAAAGGATTGATGGTCAATGACGAATGAACGATGAAGAATGAACAAGGATCAATGATCAATGAAGAATGAACGATGAAGAATTAACAAGGATCAATGATCAATAACGAACGAACGATGAAGAATGAACAAGGATCAATGATCAATGAAGAATGAACGGTGAAGAATGAACATGGATCAATGGTCAATGACGAATGAACGATGAAGAATGAACAAGGATCAATGATCAATGACGAATGAACGATGAAGAATGAACAAGGATCAATGGTCAATGACGAATGAACGATGGAGAATGAACAAGGATCAATGATGAATGAAGAATGAATGATGAAGAATGAACCAGGATCAATGCTCAATGACGAATGAACGATGAAGAATGAACAAGGATCAATGATCAATGAAGAATGAACGATGAAGAATGAACAAGGATCAATGATCAATGAAGAATGAACGATGAAGAATGAACAAGGATCAATGATCAATGAAGAATGAACGATGAAGAATGAACAAGGATCAATGATCAATGACGAATGAACGATGAAGAATGAACAAGGATCATTGATCAATGAAGAATAAACGATGAAGAATGAACAAGGATCAATGATCAATGACGAATGAACGATGAAGAATGAACAAGGATCAATGATCAATGAAGAATAAACGATGAAGAATGAACAAGGATCAATGATCATTGAAGAATGAACGATGAAGAATGAACAAGGATCAATGATCAATGACGAATGAACGATGAAGAATGAACAAGGATCAATGATCAATGAAGAATGAACGATGAAGAATGAACAAGGATCAATGGTCAATGACAAATGAACGATGGAGAATGAACAAGGATCAATGATCAATGAAGAATGAACGATGAAGAATGAACCAGGATCAATGCTCAATGACGAATGAACGATGAAGAATGAACAAGGATCAATGATCAATGAAGAATGAACGATGAAGAATGAACAAGGATCAATGGTCAATGACGATTGAACGATGAAGAATGAACAAGGATCAATGATCAATGAAGTATGAACGATGAAGAATGAACAAGGATCAATGATCATTGAAGAATGAACGATGAAGAATGAAAAAGGATTGATGGTCAATGACGAATGAACGATGAAGAATGAACAAGGATCAATGATCAATGAAGAATGAACGATGAAGAATGAACAAGGATCAATGATCAATGACGAATGAACGATGAAGAATGAACAAGGATCAATGCTCAATGACGAATGAACGATGAAGAATGAACAAGGATCAATGATCAATGAAGAATGAATGATGAAGAATGAACAACGATCAATGCTCAATGAAGAATGAACGATGAAGAATGAACAAGGATCAATGATCAATGAAGAATGAACGATGAAGAATGAACAAGGATCAATGATCAATGAAGAATGAACGATGAAGAATGAACAAGGATCAATGATCAATGAAGAATGAACGATGAAGAATGAACAAGGATCAATGCTCAATGACGAATGAACGATGAAGAATGAACAAGGATCAATGATCAATGAAGAATGAACGATGAAGAATGAACAAGGATCAATGGTCAATGACGATTGAACGATGAAGAATGAACAAGGATCAATGATCAATGAAGTATGAACGATGAAGAATGAACAAGGATCAATGATCAATGAAGAATGAACGATGAAGAATGAAAAAGGATTGATGGTCAATGACGAATGAACGATGAAGAATGAACAAGGATCAATGATCAATGAAGAATGAACGATGAAGAATTAACAAGGATCAATGATCAATGACGAATGAACGATGAAGAATGAACAAGGATCAATGATCAATGAAGAATGAACGGTGAAGAATGAACATGGATCAATGGTCAATGACGAATGAACGATGAAGAATGAACAAGGATCAATGATCAATGACGAATGAACGATGAAGAATGAACAAGGATCAATGGTCAATGACGAATGAACGATGGAGAATGAACAAGGATCAATGATGAATGAAGAATGAATGATGAAGAATGAACCAGGATCAATGCTCAATGACGAATGATGAAGAATGAACCAGGATCAATGCTCAATGACGAATGAACGATGAAGAATGAACAAGGTTCAATGATCAATGAAGAATGAACGATGAAGAATGAACAAGGATCAATGCTCAATGACGAATGAACGATGAAGAATGAACAAGGATCAATTGATCAATGAAGAATGAACGATGAAGAATGAACAAGGATCAATGATCAATGAAGAATGAATGATGAAGAATGAACAAGGATCAATGGTCAATGACAAATGAACGATGGAGAATGAACAAGGATCAATGATCAATGAAGAATTAACGATGAAGAATGAACCAGGATCAATGCTCAATGACGAATGAACGATGAAGAATGAACAAGGATCAATGATCAATGAAGAATGAACGATGAAGAATGAACAAGGATCAATGGTCAATGACGATTGAACGATGAAGAATGAACAAGGATCAATGATCAATGAAGTATGAACGATGAAGAATGAACAAGGATCAATGATCATTGAAGAATGAACGATGAAGAATGAAAAAGGATTGATGGTCAATGACGAATGAACGATGAAGAATGAACAAGGATCAATGATCAATGAAGAATGAACGATGAAGAATGAACAAGGATCAATGATCAATGACGAATGAACGATGAAGAATGAACAAGGATCAATGCTCAATGACGAATGAACGATGAAGAATGAACAAGGATCAATGATCAATGAAGAATGAATGATGAAGAATGAACAACGATCAATGCTCAATGAAGAATGAACGATGAAGAATGAACAAGGATCAATGATCAATGAAGAATGAACGATGAAGAATGAACAAGGATCAATGATCAATGAAGAATGAACGATGAAGAATGAACAAGGATCAATGATCAATGAAGAATGAACGATGAAGAATGAACAAGGATCAATGCTCAATGACGAATGAACGATGAAGAATGAACAAGGATCAATGATCAATGAAGAATGAACGATGAAGAATGAACAAGGATCAATGGTCAATGACGATTGAACGATGAAGAATGAACAAGGATCAATGATCAATGAAGTATGAACGATGAAGAATGAACAAGGATCAATGATCAATGAAGAATGAACGATGAAGAATGAAAAAGGATTGATGGTCAATGACGAATGAACGATGAAGAATGAACAAGGATCAATGATCAATGAAGAATGAACGATGAAGAATTAACAAGGATCAATGATCAATAACGAATGAACGATGAAGAATGAACAAGGATCAATGATCAATGAAGAATGAACGGTGAAGAATGAACATGGATCAATGGTCAATGACGAATGAACGATGAAGAATGAACAAGGATCAATGATCAATGACGAATGAACGATGAAGAATGAACAAGGATCAATGGTCAATGACGAATGAACGATGGAGAATGAACAAGGATCAATGATGAATGAAGAATGAATGATGAAGAATGAACCAGGATCAATGCTCAATGACGAATGAACGATGAAGAATGAACAAGGATCAATGATCAATGAAGAATGAACGATGAAGAATGAACAAGGATCAATGATCAATGAAGAATGAACGATGAAGAATGAACAAGGATCAATGATCAATGAAGAATGAACGATGAAGAATGAACAAGGATCAATGATCAATGACGAATGAACGATGAAGAATGAACAAGGATCATTGATCAATGAAGAATAAACGATGAAGAATGAACAAGGATCAATGATCAATGACGAATGAACGATGAAGAATGAACAAGGATCAATGATCAATGAAGAATAAACGATGAAGAATGAACAAGGATCAATGATCATTGAAGAATGATCGATGAAGAATGAACAAGGATCAATGATCAATGACGAATGAACGATGAAGAATGAACAAGGATCAATGATCAATGAAGAATGAACGATGAAGAATGAACAAGGATCAATGGTCAATGACAAATGAACGATGGAGAATGAACAAGGATCAATGATCAATGAAGAATGAACGATGAAGAATGAACCAGGATCAATGCTCAATGACGAATGAACGATGAAGAATGAACAAGGATCAATGATCAATGAAGAATGAACGATGAAGAATGAACAAGGATCAATGGTCAATGACGATTGAACGATGAAGAATGAACAAGGATCAATGATCAATGAAGTATGAACGATGAAGAATGAACAAGGATCAATGATCATTGAAGAATGAACGATGAAGAATGAAAAAGGATTGATGGTCAATGACGAATGAACGATGAAGAATGAACAAGGATCAATGATCAATGAAGAATGAACGATGAAGAATGAACAAGGATCAATGATCAATGACGAATGAACGATGAAGAATGAACAAGGATCAATGCTCAATGACGAATGAACGATGAAGAATGAACAAGGATCAATGATCAATGAAGAATGAATGATGAAGAATGAACAACGATCAATGCTCAATGAAGAATGAACGATGAAGAATGAACAAGGATCAATGATCAATGAAGAATGAACGATGAAGAATGAACAAGGATCAATGATCAATGAAGAATGAACGATGAAGAATGAACAAGGATCAATGATCAATGAAGAATGAACGATGAAGAATGAACAAGGATCAATGCTCAATGACGAATGAACGATGAAGAATGAACAAGGATCAATGATCAATGAAGAATGAACGATGAAGAATGAACAAGGATCAATGGTCAATGACGATTGAACGATGAAGAATGAACAAGGATCAATGATCAATGAAGTATGAACGATGAAGAATGAACAAGGATCAATGATCAATGAAGAATGAACGATGAAGAATGAACAAGGATCAATGATCAATGAAGAATGAACGGTGAAGAATGAACATGGATCAATGGTCAATGACGAATGAACGATGAAGAATGAACAAGGATCAATGATCAATGACGAATGAACGATGAAGAATGAACAAGGATCAATGGTCAATGACGAATGAACGATGGAGAATGAACAAGGATCAATGATGAATGAAGAATGAATGATGAAGAATGAACCAGGATCAATGCTCAATGACGAATGATGAAGAATGAACCAGGATCAATGCTCAATGACGAATGAACGATGAAGAATGAACAAGGTTCAATGATCAATGAAGAATGAACGATGAAGAATGAACAAGGATCAATGCTCAATGACGAATGAACGATGAAGAATGAACAAGGATCAATTGATCAATGAAGAATGAACGATGAAGAATGAACAAGGATCAATGGTCAATGACGATTGAACGATGAAGAATGAACAAGGATCAATGATCAATGAAGTATGAACGATGAAGAATGAACAAGGATCAATGATCAATGAAGAATGAACGATGAAGAATGAAAAAGGATTGATGGTCAATGACGAATGAACGATGAAGAATGAACAAGGATCAATGATCAATGAAGAATGAACGATGAAGAATGAACAAGGATCAATGATCAATGACGAATGAACGATGAAGAATGAACAAGGATCAATGCTCAATGACGAATGAACGATGAAGAATGAACAAGGATCAATGATCAATGAAGAATGAATGATGAAGAATGAACAACGATCAATGCTCAATGAAGAATGAACGATGATGAATGAACAAGGATCAATGATCAATGAAGAATGAACGATGAAGAATGAACAAGGATCAATGATCAATGAAGAATGAACGATGAAGAATGAACAAGGATCAATGATCAATGAAGAATGAACGATGAAGAATGAACAAGGATCAATGCTCAATGAAGAATGAACGATGAAGAATGAACAAGGATCAATGCTCAATGACGAATGAACGATGAAGAATGAACAAGGATCAATGATCAATGAAGAATGAACGATGAAGAATGAACAAGGATCAATGGTCAATGACGATTGAACGATGAAGAATGAACAAGGATCAATGATCAATGAAGTATGAACGATGAAGAATGAACAAGGATCAATGATCAATGAAGAATGAACGATGAAGAATGAAAAAGGATTGATGGTCAATGACGAATGAACGATGAAGAATGAACAAGGATCAATGATCAATGAAGAATGAACGATGAAGAATGAACAAGGATCAATGATCAATGACGAATGAACGATGAAGAATGAACAAGGATCAATGATCAATGAAGAATGAACGATGAAGAAAGAACAAGGATCAATGATCAATGACGAATGAACGATGAAGAATGAACAAGGATCAATGATCAATAAAGAATGAACGGTGAAGAATGAACAAGGATCAATGCTCAATGACGAATGAACGATGAAGAATGAACAAGGATTAATGATCAATGAAAAATGAACGATGAAGAATGAACAAGGATCAACACTCAATGACGAATGAACGATGAAGAATAAACAAGGATCAATGATCAATGAAGAATGAATGATGAAGAATGAACAACGATCAATGCTCAATGAAGAATGAACGATGAAGAATGAACAAGGATCAATGATCAATGAAGAATGAACGATGAAGAATGAACAAGGATCAATGATCAATGAAGAATGAACGATGAAGAATGAACAAGGATCAATGATCAATGAAGAATGAACGATGAAGAATGAACAAGGATCAATGATCAATGACGAATGAACGATGAAGAATGAACAAGGATCATTGATCAATGAAGAATGAACGATGAAGAATGAACAAGGATCGATGATCAATGACGAATGAACGATGAAGAATGAACAAGGATCAATGATCAATGAAGAATAAACGATGAAGAATGAACAAGGATCAATGATCATTGAAGAATGAACGATGAAGAATGAACAAGGATCAATGATCAATGACGAATGAACGATGAAGAATGAACAAGGATCAATGATCAATGAAGAATGAACGATGAAGAATGAACAAGGATCAATGGTCAATGACAAATGAACGATGGAGAATGAACAAGGATCAATGATCAATGAAGAATGAACGATGAAGAATGAACCAGGATCAATGCTCAATGACGAATGAACGATGAAGAATGAACAAGGATCAATGATCAATGAAGAATGAACAATGAAGAATGAACAAGGATCAATGGTCAATGACGATTGAACGATGAAGAATGAACAAGGATCAATGATCAATGAAGTATGAACGATGAAGAATGAACAAGGATCAATGATCAATGAAGAATGAACGATGAAGAATGAAAAAGGATTGATGGTCAATGACGAATGAACGATGAAGAATGAACAAGGATCAATGATCAATGAAGAATGAACGATGAAGAATGAACAAGGATCAATGATCAATGACGAATGAACGATGAAGAATGAACAAGGATCAATGCTCAATGACGAATGAACGATGAAGAATGAACAAGGATCAATGATCAATGAAAAATGAACGATGAAGAATGAACAAGGATCAATGCTCAATGACGAATGAACGATGAAGAATGAACAAGTATCAATGATCAATGAAGAATGAATGATGAAGAATGAACAACGATCAATGCTCAATGACGAATGAACGATGAAGAATGAACAAGGATCAATGATCATTGAAGATTGAACGATGAACAATGAACAAGGATCAATGATCAATGAAGAATAAACGATGAAGAATGAACAAGGATCAATGATCAATGAAGAATGAACGATGAAGAATGAACAAGGATCAATGATCAATGACGAATGAACGATGAAGAATGAACAAGGATCAATGATCAATGAAGAATGAACGATGAAGAATGAACAAGGATCAATGGTCAATGACGAATGAACGATGAAGAATGAACAAGGATCAATGATCAATGAACAATGAACGATGAAGAATGAACAAGGATCAATGCTCAATGACAAATGAACGATGAAGAATGAACAAGGTTCAATGATCAATGAAGAATGAACGATGAAGAATGAACAAGGATCAATGCTCAATGACGAATGAACGATGAAGAATGAACAAGGATCAATGATCAATGAAGAATGAACGATGAAGAATGAACAAGGATCAATGGTCAATGACGAATGAACGATGAAGAATGAACAAGGATCAATGATCAATGAAGTATGAACGATGAAGAATGAACAAGGATCAATGATCAATGAAGAATGAACGATGAAGAATGAAAAAGGATTGATGGTCAATGACGATTGAACGATGAAGAATGAACAAGGATCAATGATCAATGAAGAATGAACGATGAAGAATGAACAAGGATCAATGATCAATGAAGAATGAACGATGAAGAAAATACAAGGATCAATGCTCAATGACGAATGAACGATGAAGAATGAACAAGGATCAATGATCAATGAAGAATGAACGATGAAGAATGAACAAGGATCAATGATCAATGAAGAATGAACGATGAAGAATGAACAAGGATCAATGATCAATGACGAATGAACGATGAAGAATGAACAAGGATCATTGATCAATGAAGAATGAACGATGAAGAATGATCAAGGATCAATGATCAATGACGAATGAACGACGAAGAATGAACAAGGATCAATGATCAATGAAGAATAAACGATGAAGAATGAACAAGGATCAATGATCAATGAAGAATGAACGATGAAGAATGAACAAGGTTCAATGATCAATAAAGAATGAACGATGAAGAATGAACAAGGATCAATGATCAATGAAGAATGAACGATGAAGAATGAATAAGGATCAATGATCAATGAAGAATGAACGATGAAGAATGAACAAGGATCAATGATCAATGAAGAATGAACGATGAAGAATGAACAAGGATCAATGATCAATGAAGAATGAACGATGAAGAATGAACAAGGATCAATGATCAATGAAGAATGAACGATGAAGAATGAACAAGGATCAATGCTCAATGACGAATGAACGATGAAGAATGAACAAGGATCAATGATCAATGAAGAATGAACGATGAAGAATGAACAAGGATCAATGGTCAATGACGATTGAACGATGAAGAATGAACAAGGATCAATGATCAATGAAGTATGAACGATGAAGAATGAACAAGGATCAATGATCAATGAAGAATGAACGATGAAGAATGAAAAAGGATTGATGGTCAATGACGAATGAACGATGAAGAATGAACAAGGATCAATGATCAATGAAGAATGAACGATGAAGAATGAACAAGGATCAATGATAAATGACGAATGAACGATGAAGAACGAACAAGGATCAATGATCAATGAAGAATGAACGGTGAAGAATGCACATGGATCAATGGTCAATGACGAATGAACGATGAAGAATGAACAAGGATCAATGATCAATGACGAATGAACGATGAAGAATGAACAAGGATCAATGGTCAATGACGAATGAACGATGGAGAATGAACCAGGATCAATGCTCAATGACGAATGAACGATGAAGAATGAACAAGGTTCAATGATCAATGAAGAATGAACGATGAAGAATGAACAAGGATCAATGCTCAATGACGAATGAACGATGAAGAATGAACAAGGATCAATTGATCAATGAAGAATGAACGATGAAGAATGAACAAGGATCAATGGTCAATGACGATTGAACGATGAAGAATGAACAAGGATCAATGATCAATGAAGAATGAATGATGAAGAATGAACAAGGATCAATGCTCAATGTCGAATGAACGATGAAGAATGAACAAGGATCAATGATCAATGAAGAATGAACGATGAAGAATGAACAAGGATCAATGCTCAATGACGAATGAACGATGAAGAATGAACAAGGATAAATGATCAATGAAGTATGAACGATGAAGAATAAACAAGGATCAATGATCAATGAAGAATGAACGATGAAGAATGAACATGGATCAATGATCAATGACGAATGACGAATGAACGATGATAAATGAAGATTGAATGATGATGAATGAACAAGGATCAATAATCAATGAAGAATGAACGATGAAGAATGAACAAGGATCAATGATCAATGAAGAATGAACGATGAAGAATGAACAAGGATCAATTATCAATGATGAATGAACGATGAAGAATGAACAAGGATCAATGATCAATGAAGAATGAACGATGAAGAATGAACAAGGATCAATGATCAATGAAGAATGAACGATGAAGAATGAACAAGGATCAATGATCAATGGCGAATGAACGATGAAGAATGAATAAGGATCAATGATCAATGAAGAATGAACGATGAAGAATGAACAAGGATCAATGATCAATGACGAATGAACGATGAAGAATGAACAAGGATCAATGATCAATGAAGAATGAACGGTGAAGAATGAACAAGGATCAATGGTCAATGACGAATGAACGATGAAGAATGAACTAGGATCAATGCTCAATGACGAATGAACGATGAATAATGAACAAGGATCAATGATCAATGAAGAATGAATGATGAAGAATGAACAACGATCAATGCTCAATGAAGAATGAACGATGAAGAATGAACAAGGATCAATGATCAATGAAGAATGAACGATGAAGAATGAACAAGGATCAATGATCAATGAAGAATGAACGATGAAGAATGAACAAGGATCAATGATCAATGAAGAATGAACGATGAAGAATGAACAAGGATCAATGATCAATGACGAATGAACGATGAAGAATGAACAAGGATCATTGATCAATGAAGAATGAACAATGAAGAATGAACAAGGATCAATGATCAATGACGAATGAACGATGAAGAATGAACAAGTATCAATGATCAATGAAGAATAAACGATGAAGAATGAACAAGGATCAATGATCATTGAAGAATGAACGATGAAGAATGAACAAGGATCAATGATCAATGACGAATGAACGATGAAGAATGAACAAGGATCAATGATCAATGAAGAATGAACGATGAAGAATGAACAAGGATCAATGGTCAATGACGAATGAGCGATGGAGAATGAACAAGGATCAATGATCAATGAAGAATGAACGATGAAGAATGAACCAGGATCAATGCTCAATGACGAATGAACGATGAAGAATGAACAAGGTTCAATGATCAATGAAGAATGAACGATGAAGAATGAACAAGGATCAATGGTCAATGACGAATGAACGATGGAGAATGAACAAGGATCAATGATCAATGAAGAATGAACGATGAAGAATGAACAAGCATCAATGATCATTGAAGAATGAACGATGAAGAATGAACAAGGATCAATGATCAATGACGAATGAACGATGAAGAATGAACAAGGATCAATGATCAATGAAGAATGAACGATGAAGAATGAACAAGGATCAATGCTCAATGACGAATGAACGATGAAGAATGAACAAGGATCAATGATCAATGAAGAATGAACGATGAAGAATGAAAAAGGATCAATGGTCAATGACGATTGAACGATGAAGAATGAACAAGGATCAATGATCAATGAAGTATGAACGATGAAGAATGAACAAGGATCAATGATCAATGAAGAATGAACGATGAAGAATGAAAAAGGATTGATGGTCAATGACGAATGAACGATGAAGAATGAACAAGGATCAATGATCAATGAAGAATGACCGATGAAGAATGAACAAGGATCAATGATCAATGACGAATGAACGATGAAGAATGAACAAGGATCAATGATCAATGAAGAATGAACGGTGAAGAATGAACATGGATCAATGGTCAATGACGAATGAACGATGAAGAATGAACAAGGATCAATGATCAATGAAAAATGAACGATGAAGAATGAACAAGAATCAATGCTCAATGACGATTGAACGATGAAGAATGAACAAGGATCAATGATCAATGAAGTATGAACGATGAAGAATGAACAAGGATCAATGATCAATGAAGAATGAACGATGAAGAATGAAAAAGGATTGATGGTCAATGACGAATGAACGATGAAGAATGAACAAGGATCAATGATCAATGAAGAATGAACGATGAAGAATGAACAAGGATCAATGATCAATGACGAATGAACGATGAAGAATGAACAAGGATCATTGATCAATGAAGAATGAACGATGAAGAATGAACAAGGATCAATGATCAATGACGAATGAACGATGAAGAATGAACAAGTATCAATGATCAATGAAGAATAAACGATGAAGAATGAACAAGGATCAATGATCATTGAAGAATGAACGATGAAGAATGAACAAGGATCAATGATCAATGACGAATGAACGATGAAGAATGAACAAGGATCAATGATCAATGAAGAATGAACGATGAAGAATGAACAAGGATCAATGGTCAATGACGAATGAACGATGGAGAATGAACAAGGATCAATGATCAATGAAGAATGAACGATGAAGAATGAACCAGGATCAATGCTCAATGACGAATGAACGATGAAGAATGAACAAGGTTCAATGATCAATGAAGAATGAACGATGAAGAATGAACAAGGATCAATGGTCAATGACGAATGAACGATGGAGAATGAACAAGGATCAATGATCAATGAAGAATGAACGATGAAGAATGAACCAGGATCAATGCTCAATGACGAATGAACGATGAAGAATGAACAAGGTTCAATGATCAATGAAGAATGAACGATGAAGAATGAACAAGGATCAATGCTCAATGACGAATGAACGATGAAGAATGAACAAGGATCAATGATCAATGAAGAATGAACGATGAAGAATGAAAAAGGATCAATGGTCAATGACGATTGAACGATGAAGAATGAACAAGGATCAATGATCAATGAAGTATGAACGATGAAGAATGAACAAGGATCAATGATCAATGAAGAATGAACGATGAAGAATGAAAAAGGATTGATGGTCAATGACGAATGAACGATGAAGAATGAACAAGGATCAATGATCAATGAAGAATGACCGATGAAGAATGAACAAGGATCAATGATCAATGACGAATGAACGATGAAGAATGAACAAGGATCAATGATCAATGAAGAATGAACGGTGAAGAATGAACATGGATCAATGGTCAATGACGAATGAACGATGAAGAATGAACAAGGATCAATGATCAATGAAAAATGAACGATGAAGAATGAACAAGAATCAATGCTCAATGACGATTTAACGATGAAGAATGAACAAGGATCAATGATCAATGAAGTATGAACGATGAAGAACGAACAAGGATCAATGATCAATGAAGAATGAACGATGAAGAATGAAAAAGGATTGATGGTCAATGACGAATGAACGATGAAGAATGAACAAGGATCAATGATCAATGAAGAATGAACGATGAAGAATGAACAAGGATCAATGATCAATGACGAATGAACGATGAAGAATGAACAAGGATCAATAATCAATGAAGAATGAACGATGAAGAATGAACAAGGATCAATGATCAAAGAAGAATGAACGATGAAGAATGAACAAGGATCAATTATCAATGATGAATGAACGATGAAGAATGAACAAGGATCAATGATCAATGAAGAATGAACGATGAAGAATGAACAAGGATCAATGATCAATGAAGAATGAACGATGAAGAATGAACAAGGATCAATGATCAATGGCGAATGAACGATGAAGAATGAACAAGGATCAATGATCAATGAAGAATGAACGATGAAGAATGAACAAGGATCAATGATCAATGACGAATGAACGATGAAGAATGAACAAGGATCAATGATCAATAAAGAATGAACGGTGAAGAATGAACAAGGATCAATGGTCAATGACGAATGAACGATGAAGAATGAACAAGGATTAATGATCAATGAAAAATGAACGATGAAGAATGAACAAGGATCAATGATCAATGAAGAATGAACGGTGAAGAATGAACATGGATCAATGGTCAATGACGAATAAACGATGAAGAATGAACAAGGATCAATGATCAATGAAAAATGAACGATGAAGAATGAACAAGGATCAATGCTCAATGACGAATGAACGATGAAGAATGAACAAGGATCAATGATCAATGAAGAATGAATGATGAAGAATGAACAAGGATCAATACGCAATGACGAATGAACGATGAAGAATGAACAAGGATCAATGATCAATGAAGAATGAACGATGAAGAATGAACAAGGATCAATGCTCAATGACGAATGAACGATGAAGAATGAACAAGGATAAATGATCAATGAAGTATGAACGATGAAGAATGAACAAGGATCAATGATTAATGAAGAATGAACGATGAAGAATGAACAAGGATCAATGATCAATGACGAATGAACGATGAAGAATGAACAAGGATCAATGATCAATGAAGAATGAACGGTGAAGAATGAACAAGGATCATTGATCAATGAAGAATGAACGATGAAGAATGAACAAGGATCAATGATCAATGAAGAATGAACGATGAAGAATGAACAAGGATCAATTATCAATGATGAATGAACGATGAAGAATGAACAAGGATCAATGATCAATGGCGAATGAATGATGAAGAATGAACAAGGATCAATGATCAATGAAGAATGAACGATGAAGAATGAACAAGGATCAATGATCAATGGCGAATGAACGATGAAGAATGAACAAGGATCAATGATCAATGAAGAATGAACGATGAAGAATGAACAAGGATCAATGATCAATGACGAATGAACGATGAAGAATGAACAAGGATCAATGCTCAATGACGAATGAACGATGAAGAATGAACAAGGATCAATGATCAATGAAGAATGAATGATGAATAATGAACAACGATCAATGCTCAATGAAGAATGAACGATGAAGAATGAACAAGGATCAATGATCATTGAAGAATGAACGATGAAGAATGAACAAGGATCAATGATCAATGCAGAATGAACGATGAAGAATGAACAAGGATCAATGATCAATGAAGAATGAACGATGAAGAATGAACAAGGATCAATGATCAATGACGAATGAACGATGAAGAATGAACAAGGATCATTGATCATTGAAGAATGAACGATGAAGAATGAACAAGGATCAATGATCAATGAAGAATGAACGATGAAGAATGAACAAGGATCAATGATCAATGACGAATGAACGATGAAGAATGAACAAGGATCAATGATCAATGAAGAATAAACGATGAAGAATGAACAAGGATCAATGATCATTGAAGAATGAACGATGAAGAATGAACAAGGATCAATGATCAATGACGAATGAACGATGAAGAATGAACAAGGATCAATGATCAATGAAGAATGAACGATGAAGAATGAACAAGGATCAATGGTCAATGACGAATGAACGATGGAGAATGAACAAGGATCAATGATCAATGAAGAATGAACGATGAAGAATGAACCAGGATCAATGCTCAATGACGAATGAACGATGAAGAATGAACAAGGTTCAATGATCAATGAAGAATGAACGATGAAGAATAAACAAGGATCAATGCTCAATGACGAATGAACGATGAAGAATGAACAAGGATCAATGATCAATGAAGAATGAACGATGAAGAATGAACAAGGATCAATGGTCAATGACGATTGAACGATGAAGAATGAACAAGGATCAATGATCAATGAAGTATGAACGATGAAGAATGAACAAGGATCAATGATCAATGAAGAATGAACGATGAAGAATGAAAAAGGATTGATGGTCAATGACGAATGAACGATGAAGAATGAACAAGGATCAATGATCAATGAAGAATGAACGATGAAGAATGAACAAGGATCAATGATCAATGACGAATGAACGATGAAGAATGAACAAGGATCAATGATCAATGAAGAATGAACGGTGAAGAATGAACATGGATCAATGGTCAATGACGAATGAACGATGAAGAATGAACAAGGATCAATGATCAATGAAAAATGAACGATGAAGAATGAACAAGAATCAATGCTCAATGACGAATGAACGATGAAGAATGAACAAGGATCAATGATCAATGAAGAATGAATGATGAAGAATGAACAAGGATCAATGCTCAATGTCGAATGAACGATGAAGAATGAACAAGGATCAATGATCAATGAAGAATGAACGATGAAGAATGAACAAGGATCAATGCTCAATGACGAATGAACGATGAAGAATGAACAAGGATAAATGATCAATGAAGTATGAACGATGAAGAATAAACAAGGATCAATGATCAATGAAGAATGAACGATGAAGAATGAACATGGATCAATGATCAATGACGAATGACGAATGAACGATGAAGAATGAACAAGGATCATTGATCAATGAAGAATGAACGATGAAGAATGAACAAGGATCAATGATCAATGAAGAATGAACGATGAAGAATGAAAAAGGATCAATGCTCAATGACGAATGAACGATGAAGAATGAACAAGGATAAATGAAGTTTGAATGATGATGAATGAACAAGGATCAATAATCAATGAAGAATGAACGATGAAGAATGAACAAGGATCAATAATCAATGAAGAATGAACGATGAAGAATGAACAAGGATCAATTATCAATGATGAATGAACGATGAAGAATGAAAAAGGATCAATGATCAATGAAGAATGAACGATGAAGAATGAACAAGGATCAATGATCAATGAAGAATGAACGATGAAGAATGAACAAGGATCAATGATCAATGGCGAATGAACGATGAAGAATGAATAAGGATCAATGATCAATGAAGAATGAACGATGAAGAATGAACAAGGATCAATGATCAATGACGAATGAACGATGAAGAATGAACAAGGATCAATGATCAATGAAGAATGAACGGTGAAGAATGAACAAGGATCAATGGTCAATGACGAATGAACGATGAAGAATGAACAAGGATCAATGCTCAATGACGAATGAACGATGAATAATGAACAAGGATCAATGATCAATGAAGAATGAATGATGAAGAATGAACAACGATCAATGCTCAATGAAGAATGAACGATAAAGAATGAACAAGGATCAATGATCAATGAAGAATGAACGATGAAGAATGAACAAGGATCAATGATCAATGAAGAATGAACGATGAAGAATGAACAAGGATCAATGATCAATGAAGAATGAACGATGAAGAATGAACAAGGATCAATGATCAATGACGAATGAACGATGAAGAATGAACAAGGATCAATGATCAATGAAAAATGAACGATGAAGAATGAACAAGAATCAATGCTCAATGACGAATGAACGATGAAGAATGAACAAGGATCAATGATCAATGAAGAATGAATGATGAAGAATGAACAAGGATCAATGCTCAATGTCGAATGAACGATGAAGAATGAACAAGGATCAATGATCAATGAAGAATGAACAATGAAGAATGAACAAGGATCAATGCTCAATGACGAATGAACGATGAAGAATGAACAAGGATAAATGATCAATGAAGTATGAACGATGAAGAATAAACAAGGATCAATGATCAATGAAGAATGAACGATGAAGAATGAACATGGATCAATGATCAATGACGAATGACGAATGAACGATGAAGAATGAACAAGGATCATTGATCAATGAAGAATGAACGATGAAGAATGAACAAGGATCAATGATCAATGAAGAATGAACGATGAAGAATGAAAAAGGATCAATGCTCAATGACGAATGAACGATGAAGAATGAACAAGGATAAATGAAGATTGAATGATGATGAATGAACAAGGATCAATAATCAATGAAGAATGAACGATGAAGAATGAACAAGGATCAATAATCAATGAAGAATGAACGATGAAGAATGAACAAGGATCAATTATCAATGATGAATGAACGATGAAGAATGAAAAAGGATCAATGATCAATGAAGAATGAACGATGAAGAATGAACAAGGATCAATGATCAATGAAGAATGAACGATGAAGAATGAACAAGGATCAATGATCAATGGCGAATGAACGATGAAGAATGAATAAGGATCAATGATCAATGAAGAATGAACGATGAAGAATGAACAAGGATCAATGATCAATGACGAATGAACGATGAAGAATGAACAAGGATCAATGATCAATGAAGAATGAACGGTGAAGAATGAACAAGGATCAATGGTCAATGACGAATGAACGATGAAGAATGAACAAGGATCAATGCTCAATGACGAATGAACGATGAATAATGAACAAGGATCAATGATCAATGAAGAATGAATGATGAAGAATGAACAACGATCAATGCTCAATGAAGAATGAACGATGAAGAATGAACAAGGATCAATGATCAATGAAGAATGAACGATGAAGAATGAACAAGGATCAATGATCAATGAAGAATGAACGATGAAGAATGAACAAGGATCAATGATCAATGAAGAATGAACGATGAAGAATGAACAAGGATCAATGATCAATGACGAATGAACGATGAAGAATGAACAAGGATCATTGATCAATGAAGAATGAACGATGAAGAATGAACAAGGATCAATGATCAATGACGAATGAACGATGAAGAATGAACAAGGATCAATGATCAATGAAGAATAAACGATGAAGAATGAACAAGGATCAATGATCATTGAAGAATGAACGATGAAGAATGAACAAGGATCAATGATCAATGACGAATAAACGATGAAGAATGAACAAGGATCAATGATCAATGAAGAATGAACGATGAAGAATGAACAAGGATCAATGGTCAATGACGAATGAACGATGGAGAATGAACAAGGATCAATGATCAATGAAGAATGAACGATGAAGAATGAACCAGGATCAATGCTCAATGACGAATGAACGATGAAGAATGAACAAGGTTCAATGATCAATGAAGAATGAACGATGAAGAATGAACAAGGATCAATGGTCAATGACGAATGAACGATGGAGAATGAACAAGGATTGATGGTCAATGACGAATGAACGATGAAGAATGAACAAGGATCAATGATCAATGAAGAATGAACGATGAAGAATGAACAAGGATCAATGATCAATGACGAATGAACGATGAAGAATGAACAAGGATCAACGATCAATGAAGAATGAACGGTGAAGAATGAACATGGATCAATGGTCAATGACGAATGAACGATGAAGAATGAACAAGGATCAATGATCAATGAAAAATGAACGATGAAGAATGAACAAGAATCAATGCTCAATGACGAATGAACGATGAAGAATGAACAAGGATCAATGATCAATGAAGAATGAATGATGAAGAATGAACAAGGATCAATGCTCAATGTCGAATGAACGATGAAGAATGAACAAGGATCAATGATCAATGAAGAATGAACGATGAAGAATGAACAAGGATCAATGCTCAATGACGAATGAACGATGAAGAATGAACAAGGATAAATGATCAATGAAGTATGAACGATGAAGAATAAACAAGGATCAATGATCAATGAAGAATGAACGATGAAGAATGAACATGGATCAATGATCAATGACGAATGACGAATGAACGATGAAGAATGAACAAGGATCATTGATCAATGAAGAATGAACGATGAAGAATGAACGAGGATCAATGATCAATGAAGAATGAACGATGAAGAATGAAAAAGGATCAATGCTCAATGACGAATGAACGATGAAGAATGAACAAGGATAAATGAAGATTGAATGATGATGAATGAATAAGGATCAATAATCAATGAAGAATGAACGATGAAGAATGAACAAGGATCAATGATCAATGAAGAATGAACGATGAAGAATGAACAAGGATCAATTATCAATGATGAATGAACGATGAAGAATGAACAAGGATCAATGATCAATGAAGAATGAACGATGAAGAATGAACAAGGATCAATGATCAATGAAGAATGAACGATGAAGAATGAACAAGGATCAATGATCAATGGCGAATGAACGATGAAGAATGAACAAGGATCAATGATCAATGAAGAATGAACGATGAAGAATGAACAAGGATCAATGATCAATGACGAATGAACGATGAAGAATGAACAAGGATCAATGATCAATGAAGAATGAACGGTGAAGATCGAACAAGGATCAATGGTCAATGACGAATGAACGATGAAGAATGAACAAGGATTAATGATCAATGAAAAATGAACGATGAAGAATGAACAAGGATCAATGCTCAATGACGAATGAACGATGAATAATGAACAAGGATCAATGATCAATGAAGAATGAATGATGAAGAATGAACAACGATCAATGCTCAATGAAGAATGAACGATGAAGAATGAACAAGGATCAATGATAAATGAAGAATGAACGATGAAGAATGAACAAGGATCAATGATCAATGAAGAATGAACGATGAAGAATGAACAAGGATCAATGATCAATGAAGAATGAACGATGAAGAATGAACAAGGATCAATGATCAATGACGAATGAACGATGAAGAATGAACAAGGATCATTGATCAATGAAGAATGAACGATGAAGAATGAACAAGGATCAATGATCAATGACGAATGAACGATGAAGAATGAACAAGGATCAATGATCAATGAAGAATAAACGATGAAGAATGAACAAGGATCAATGATCATTGAAGAATGAACGATGAAGAATGAACAAGGATCAATGATCAATGACGAATGAACGATGAAGAATGAACAAGGATCAATGTCAATGAAGAATGAACGATGAAGAATGAACAAGGATCAATGGTCAATGACGAATGAACGATGGAGAATGAACAAGGATCAATGATCAATGAAGAATGAACGATGAAGAATGAACCAGGATCAATGCTCAATGACGAATGAACGATGAAGAATGAACAAGGTTCAATGATCAATGAAGAATGAACGATGAAGAATGAACAAGGATCAATGGTCAATGACGAATGAACGATGGAGAATGAACAAGGATCAATGATCAATGAAGAATGAACGATGAAGAATGAACCAGGATCAATGCTCAATGACGAATGAACGATGAAGAATGAACAAGGTTCAATGATCAATGAAGAATGAACGATGAAGAATGAACAAGGATCAATGCTCAATGACGAATGAACGATGAAGAATGAACAAGGATCAATGATCAATGAAGAATGAACGATGAAGAATGAACAAGGATCAATGGTCAATGACGATTGAACGATGAAGAATGAACAAGGATCAATGATCAATGAAGTATGAACGATGAAGAATGAACAAGGATCAATGATCAATGAAGAATGAACGATGAAGAATGAAAACGGATTGATGGTCAATGACGAATGAACGATGAAGAATGAACAAGGATCAATGATCAATGAAGAATGAATGATGAAGAATGAACAAGGATCAATGATCAATGACGAATGAACGATGAAGAATGAACAAGGATCAATGATCAATGAAGAATGAACGGTGAAGAATGAACATGGATCAATGGTCAATGACGAATGAACGATGAAGAATGAACAAGGATCAATGATCAATGAAAAATGAACGATGAAGAATGAACAAGAATCAATGCTCAATGACGAATGAACGATGAAGAATGAACAAGGATCAATGATCAATGAAGAATGAATGATAAAGAATGAACAAGGATCAATGCTCAATGTCGAATGAACGATGAAGAATGAACAAGGATCAATGATCAATGAAGAATGAACGATGAAGAATGAACAAGGATCAATGCTCAATGACGAATGAACGATGAAGAATGAACAAGGATAAATGATCAATGAAGTATGAACGATGAAGAATAAACAAGGATCAATGATCAATGAAGAATGAACGACGAAGAATGAACAAGGATCAATGATCAATGACGAATGACGAATGAACGATGAAGAATGAACAAGGATCATTGATCAATGAAGAATGAACGATGAAGAATGAACAAGGATCAATGATCAATGAAGAATGAACGATGAAGAATGAAAAAGGATCAATGGTCAATGACGAATGAACGATGAAGAATGAACAAGGATAAATGAAGATTGAATGACGATGAATGAACAAGGATCAATAATCAATGAAGAATGAACGATGAAGAATGAACAAGGATCAATGATCAATGAAGAATGAACGATGAAGAATGAACAAGGATCAATTATCAATGATGAATGAACGATGAAGAATGAACAAGGATCAATGATCAATGAAGAATGAACGATGAAGAATGAACAAGGATCAATGATCAATGAAGAATGAACGATGAAGAATGAACAAGGATCAATGATCAATGGCGAATGAACGATGAAGAATGAACAAGGATCAATGATCAATGAAGAATGAACGAAGAAGAATGAACAAGGATCAATGATCAATGACGAATGAACGATGAAGAATGAACAAGGATTAATGATCAATGAAAAATGAACGATGAAGAATGAACAAGGATCAATGCTCAATGACGATTGAACGATGAAGAATGAACAAGGATCAATGATCAATGAAGAATGAATGATGAAGAATGAACAACGATCAATGCTCAATGAAGAATGAACGATGAAGAATGAACAAGGATCAATGATCAATGAAGAATGAACGATGAAGAATGAACAAGGATCAATGATCAATGAAGAATGAACGATGAAGAATGAACAAGGATCAATGATCAATGAAGAATGAACGATGAAGAATGAACAAGGATCAATGGTCAATGACGATTGAACGATGAAGAATGAACAAGGATCAATGATCAATGAAGTATGAACGATGAAGAATGAACAAGGATCAATGATCAATGAAGAATGAACGATGAAGAATGAAAAAGGATTGATGGTCAATGACGAATGAACGATGAAGAATGAACAAGGATCAATGATCAATGAAGAATGAATGATGAAGAATGAACAAGGATCAATGATCAATGACGAATGAACGATGAAGAATGAACAAGGATCAATGATCAATGAAGAATGAACGGTGAAGAATGAACATGGATCAATGGTCAATGACGAATGAACGATGAAGAATGAACAAGGATCAATGATCAATGAAAAATGAACGATGAAGAATGAACAAGAATCAATGCTCAATGACGAATGAACGATGAAGAATGAACAAGGATCAATGATCAATGAAGAATGAATGATAAAGAATGAACAAGGATCAATGCTCAATGTCGAATGAACGATGAAGAATGAACAAGGATCAATGATCAATGAAGAATGAACGATGAAGAATGAACAAGGATCAATGCTCAATGACGAATGAACGATGAAGAATGAACAAGGATAAATGATCAATGAAGTATGAACGATGAAGAATAAACAAGGATCAATGATCAATGAAGAATGAACGACGAAGAATGAACAAGGATCAATGATCAATGACGAATGACGAATGAACGATGAAGAATGAACAAGGATCATTGATCAATGAAGAATGAACGATGAAGAATGAACAAGGATCAATGATCAATGAAGAATGAACGATGAAGAATGAAAAAGGATCAATGGTCAATGACGAATGAACGATGAAGAATGAACAAGGATAAATGAAGATTGAATGACGATGAATGAACAAGGATCAATAATCAATGAAGAATGAACGATGAAGAATGAACAAGGATCAATGATCAATGAAGAATGAACGATGAAGAATGAACAAGGATCAATTATCAATGATGAATGAACGATGAAGAATGAACAAGGATCAATGATCAATGAAGAATGAACGATGAAGAATGAACAAGGATCAATGATCAATGAAGAATGAACGATGAAGAATGAACAAGGATCAATGATCAATGGCGAATGAACGATGAAGAATGAACAAGGATCAATGATCAATGAAGAATGAACGAAGAAGAATGAACAAGGATCAATGATCAATGACGAATGAACGATGAAGAATGAACAAGGATTAATGATCAATGAAAAATGAACGATGAAGAATGAACAAGGATCAATGCTCAATGACGATTGAACGATGAAGAATGAACAAGGATCAATGATCAATGAAGAATGAATGATGAAGAATGAACAACGATCAATGCTCAATGAAGAATGAACGATGAAGAATGAACAAGGATCAATGATCAATGAAGAATGAACGATGAAGAATGAACAAGGATCAATGATCAATGAAGAATGAACGATGAAGAATGAACAAGGATCAATGATCAATGAAGAATGAACGATGAAGAATGAACAAGGATCAATGATCAATGACGAATGAACGATGAAGAATGAACAAGGATCATTGATCAATGAAGAATGAACGATGAAGAATGAACAAGGATCAATGATCAATGACGAATGAACGATGAAGAATGAACAAGGATCAATGATCGATGAAGAATAAACGATGAAGAATGAACAAGGATCAATGATCATTGAAGAATGAACGATGAAGAATGAACAAGGATCAATGATCAATGACGAATGAATGATGAAGAATGAACAAGGATCAATGATCAATGAAGAATGAACGATGAAGAATGAACAAGGATCAATGGTCAATGACGAATGAACGATGGAGAATGAACAAGGATCAATGATCAATGAAGAATGAACGATGAAGAATGAACCAGGATCAATGCTCAATGACGAATGAACGATGAAGAATGAACAAGGTTCAATGATCAATGAAGAATGAACGATGAAGAATGAACAAGGATCAATGGTCAATGACGAATGAACGATGAAGAATGAACAAGGATTAATGATCAATGAAAAATGAACGATGAAGAATGAACAAGGATCAATGCTCAATGACGAATGAACGATGAAGAATGAACAAGGATCAATGATCAATGAAGAATGAATGATGAAGAATGAACAACGATCAATGCTCAATGAAGAATGAACGATGAAGAATGAACAAGGATCAATGATCAATGAAGAATGAACGATGAAGAATGAACAAGGATCAATGATCAATGAAGAATGAACGATGAAGAATGAACAAGGATCAATGATCAATGAAGAATGAACGATGAAGAATGAACAAGGATCAATGATCAATGACGAATGAACGATGAAGAATGAACAAGGATCATTGATCAATGAAGAATGAACGATGAAGAATGAACAAGGATCAATGATCAATGACGAATGAACGATGAAGAATGAACAAGGATCAATGATCGATGAAGAATAAACGATGAAGAATGAACAAGGATCAATGATCATTGAAGAATGAACGATGAAGAATGAACAAGGATCAATGATCAATGACGAATGAATGATGAAGAATGAACAAGGATCAATGATCAATGAAGAATGAACGATGAAGAATGAACAAGGATCAATGGTCAATGACGAATGAACGATGGAGAATGAACAAGGATCAATGATCAATGAAGAATGAACGATGAAGAATGAACCAGGATCAATGCTCAATGACGAATGAACGATGAAGAATGAACAAGGTTCAATGATCAATGAAGAATGAACGATGAAGAATGAACAAGGATCAATGGTCAATGACGAATGAACGATGAAGAATGAACAAGGATTAATGATCAATGAAAAATGAACGATGAAGAATGAACAAGGATCAATGCTCAATGACGAATGAACGATGAAGAATGAACAAGGATCAATGATCAATGAAGAATGAATGATGAAGAATGAACAACGATCAATGCTCAATGAAGAATGAACGATGAAGAATGAACAAGGATCAATGATCAATTAAGAATGAACGATGAAGAATGAACAAGGATCAATGATCAATGAAGAATGAACGATGAAGAATGAACAAGGATCAATGATCAATGAAGAATGAACGATGAAGAATGAACAAGGATCAATGATCAATGACGAATGAACGATGAAGAATGAACAAGGATCATTGATCAATGAAGAATGAACGATGAAGAATGAACAAGGATCAATGATCAATGACGAATGAACGATGAAGAATGAACAAGGATCAATGATCAATGAAGAATAAACGATGAAGAATGAACAAGGATCAATGATCATTGAAGAATGAACGATGAAGAATGAACAAGGATCAATGATCAATGACGAATGAACGATGAAGAATGAAGAAGGATCAATGATCAATGAAGAATGAACGATGAAGAATGAACAAGGATCAATGGTCAATGACGAATGAACGATGGAGAATGAACAAGGATCAATGATCAATGAAGAATGAACGATGAAGAATGAACCAGGATCAATGCTCAATGACGAATGAACGATGAAGAATGAACAAGGATCAATGATCAATGAAGAATGAACGATGAAGAATGAACAAGGATCAATGGTCAATGACGATTGAACGATGAAGAATGAACAAGGATCAATGATCAATGAAGTATGAACGATGAAGAATGAACAAGGATCAATGATCAATGAAGAATGAACGATGAAGAATGAAAAAGGATTGATGGTCAATGACGAATGAACGATGAAGAATGAACAAGGATCAATGATCAATGAAGAATGAACGATGAAGAATGAACAAGGATCAATGATCAATGACGAATGAACGATGAAGAATGAACAAGGATCAATGCTCAATGACGAATGAACGATGAAGAATGAACAAGGATCAATGATCAATGAAGAATGAATGATGAAGAATGAACAACGATCAATGCTCCATGAAGAATGAACGATGAAGAATGAACAAGGATCAATGATCAATGAAGAATGAACGATGAAGAATGAACAAGGATCAATGATCAATGAAGAATGAACGATGAAGAATGAACAAGGATCAAGGATCAATGAAGAATGAACGATGAAGAATGAACAAGGATCAATGATCAATGAAGAAAGAACGATGAAGAATGAACAAGGATCAATGATCAGTGACGAATGAACGATGAAGAAAGAACAAGGATCAATGATCAATGAAGAATGAACAATGAAGAATGAACAAGGATTAATGATCAATGAAGAATGAACGATGAAGAATGAACAAGGATCAATGTTAATTGAAGAATGAGCGATGAAGAATGAACAAGGATCAATGATCATTGAAGAATGAACGATAAAGAATGAACAAGGATCAATGATCAATGAAGAATGAACGATGAAGAATGAACAAGGATAAATGGTCAATGACGAATGAACGACGAAGAATGAACAATGATCAATGATTAATGAAGAATGAACGATGAAGAATGAACAAGGATCAATGATCGATGAAGAATGAACGATGAAGAATGAACAAGGATCATTGATCAATGAAGAATGAACAAGGATCAATGATCAATGAAGAATGAACAATGAAGAATGAACAATGAAGAATGAACAAGGATTAATGATCAATGAAGAATGAACGATGAAGAATGAACAAGGATCAATGTTAATTGAAGAATGAACGATGAAGAATGAACAAGGATCAATGATCAATGAAGAATAAAGGATGAAGAATGAACAAGGATCAATGGTCAATGACGAATGAACGATGAAGAATGAACAAGGATCAATGATCAATGACGAATGAACGATGAAGAATGAACAAGGATCAATGATCAATGAAGAATGAACGATGAAGAATGAACAAGGATCAATGGTCAATGACGATTGAACGATGAAGAATGAACAAGGATCAATGATCAATGAAGTATGAACGATGAAGAATGAACAAGGATCAATGATCAATGAAGAATGAACGATGAAGAATGAAAAAGGATTGATGGTCAATGACGAATGAACGATGAAGAATGAACAAGGATCAATGATCAATGAAGAATGAACGATGAAGAATGAACAAGGATCAATGATCAATGACGAATGAACGATGAAGAATGAACAAGGATCAATGATCAATGAAGAATGAACGATGAAGAATGAACAAGGATCAATGATCAATGACGAATGAACGATGAAGAATGAACAAGGATCAATGATCAATGAAGAATGAACGGTGAAGAATGAACAAGGATCAATGGTCAATGAAGAATGAACGATGAAGAATGAACAAGGATCAATGATCAATGAAGAATGAACGATGAAGAATGAACAAGGATCAATGATCAATGAAGAATGAACGATGAAGAATGAACAAGGATCAATGATCAATGAAGAATGAACGATGAAGAATGAACAAGGATCAATGATCAATGACGAATGAACGATGAAGAATGAACAAGGATCATTGATCAATGAAGAATGAACGATGAAAAATGAACAAGGATCAATCATTAATGACGAATGAACGATGAAGAATGAACAAGGATCAATGATCAATGAAGAATAAACGATGAAGAATGAACAAGGATCAATGATCATTGAAGAATGAACGATGAAGAATGAACAAGGATCAATGATCAATGACGAATGAACGATGAAGAATGAACAAGGATCAATGATCAATGAAGAATGAACGATGAAGAATGAACAAGGATCAATGGTCAATGACGAATGAACGATGGAGAATGAACAAGGATCAATGATCAATGAAGAATGAACGATGAAGAATGAACCAGGATCAATGCTCAATGACGAATGAACGATGAAGAATGAACAAGGTTCAATGATCAATGAAGAATGAACGATGAAGAATGAACAAGGATCAATGGTCAATGACGAATGAACGATGAAGAATGAACAAGGATTAATGATCAATGAAAAATGAACGATGAAGAATGAACAAGGATCAATGCTCAATGACGAATGAACGATGAAGAATGAACAAGGATCAATGATCAATGAAGAATGAATGATGAAGAATGAACAACGATCAATGCTCAATGAAGAATGAACGATGAAGAATGAACAAGGATCAATGATCAATGAAGAATGAACGATGAAGAATGAACAAGGATCAATGATCAATGAAGAATGAACGATGAAGAATGAACAAGGATCAATGATCAATGAAGAATGAACGATGAAGAATGAACAAGGATCAATGATCAATGACGAATGAACGATGAAGAATGAACAAGGATCATTGATCAATGAAGAATGAACGATGAAGAATGAACAAGGATCAATGATCAATGACGAATGAACGATGAAGAATGAACAAGGATCAATGATCAATGAAGAATAAACGATGAAGAATGAACAAGGATCAATGATCATTGAAGAATGAACGATGAAGAATGAACAAGGATCAATGATCAATGACGAATGAACGATGAAGAATGAACAAGGATCAATGATCAATGAAGAATGAACGATGAAGAATGAACAAGGATCAATGATCAATGACGAATGAACGATGAAGAATGAACAAGGATCAATGATCAATGAAGAATGAACGGTGAAGAATGAACAAGGATCAATGGTCAATGAAGAATGAACGATGAAGAATGCACAAGGATCAATGATCAATGAAGAATGAACGATGAAGAATGAACAAGGATCAATGATCAATGAAGAATGAACGATGAAGAATGAACAAGGATCAATGATCAATGAAGAATGAACGATGAAGAATGAACAAGGATCAATGATCAATGACGAATGAACGATGAAGAATGAACAAGGATCATTGATCAATGAAGAATGAACGATGAAGAATGAACAAGGATCAATGATCAATGACGAATGAACGATGAAGAATGAACAAGGATCAATGATCAATGAAGAATAAACGATGAAGAATGAACAAGGATCAATGATCATTGAAGAATGAACGATGAAGAATGAACAAGGATCAATGATCAATGACGAATGAACGATGAAGAATGAACAAGGATCAATGATCAATGAAGAATGAACGATGAAGAATGAACAAGGATCAATGGTCAATGACGAATGAACGATTGAGAATGAACAAGGATCAATGATCAATGAAGAATGAAAGATGAAGAATGAACCAGGATCAATGCTCAATGACGAATGAACGATGAAGAATGAACAAGGTTCAATGATCAATGAAGAATGAACGATGAAGAATGAACAAGGATCAATGGTCAATGACGAATGAACGATGAAGAATGAACAAGGATTAATGATCAATGAAAAATGAACGATGAAGAATGAACAAGGATCAATGCTCAATGACGAATGAACGATGAAGAATGAACAAGGATCAATGATCAATGAAGAATGAATGATGAAGAATGAACAACGATCAATGCTCAATGAAGAATGAACGATGAAGAATGAACAAGGATCAATGATCAATGAAGAATGAACGATGAAGAATGAACAAGGATCAATGATCAATGAAGAATGAACGATGAAGAATGAACAAGGATCAATGATCAATGAAGAATGAACGATGAAGAATGAACAAGGATCAATGATCAATGACGAATGAACGATGAAGAATGAACAAGGATCATTGATCAATGAAGAATGAACGATGAAGAATGAACAAGGATCAATGATCAATGACGAATGAACGATGAAGAATGAACAAGGATCAATGATCAATGAAGAATAAACGATGAAGAATGAACAAGGATCAATGATCATTGAAGAATGAACGATGAAGAATGAACAAGGATCAATGATCAATGACGAATGAACGATGAAGAATGAACAAGGATCAATGATCAATGAAGAATGAACGATGAAGAATGAACAAGGATCAATGATCAATGACGAATGAACGATGAAGAATGAACAAGGATCAATGATCAATGAAGAATGAACGGTGAAGAATGAACAAGGATCAATGGTCAATGAAGAATGAACGATGAAGAATGCACAAGGATCAATGATCAATGAAGAATGAACGATGAAGAATGAACAAGGATCAATGATCAATGAAGAATGAACGATGAAGAATGAACAAGGATCAATGATCAATGAAGAATGAACGATGAAGAATGAACAAGGATCAATGATCAATGACGAATGAACGATGAAGAATGAACAAGGATCATTGATCAATGAAGAATGAACGATGAAGAATGAACAAGGATCAATGATCAATGACGAATGAACGATGAAGAATGAACAAGGATCAATGATCAATGAAGAATAAACGATGAAGAATGAACAAGGATCAATGATCATTGAAGAATGAACGATGAAGAATGAACAAGGATCAATGATCAATGACGAATGAACGATGAAGAATGAACAAGGATCAATGATCAATGAAGAATGAACGATGAAGAATGAACAAGGATCAATGGTCAATGACGAATGAACGATTGAGAATGAACAAGGATCAATGATCAATGAAGAATGAAAGATGAAGAATGAACCAGGATCAATGCTCAATGACGAATGAACGATGAAGAATGAACAAGGTTCAATGATCAATGAAGAATGAACGATGAAGAATGAACAAGGATCAATGGTCAATGACGAATGAACGATGAAGAATGAACAAGGATTAATGATCAATGAAAAATGAACGATGAAGAATGAACAAGGATCAATGCTCAATGACGAATGAACGATGAAGAATGAACAAGGATCAATGATCAATGAAGAATGAATGATGAAGAATGAACAACGATCAATGCTCAATGAAGAATGAACGATGAAGAATGAACAAGGATCAATGATCAATGAAGAATGAACGATGAAGAATGAACAAGGATCAATGATCAATGAAGAATGAACGATGAAGAATGAACAACGATCAATGATCAATGAAGAATGAACGATGAAGAATGAACAAGGATCAATGATCAATGACGAATGAACGATGAAGAATGAACAAGGATCATTGATCAATGAAGAATGAACGATGAAGAATGAACAAGGATCAATGATCAATGACGAATGAACGATGAAGAATGAACAAGGATCAATGATCAATGAAGAATAAACGATGAAGAATGAACAAGGATCAATGATCATTGAAGAATGAACGATGAAGAATGAACAAGGATCAATGATCAATGACGAATGAACGATGAAGAATGAACAAGGATCAAAGATCAATGAAGAATGAACGATGAAGAATGAACAAGGATCAATGGTCAATGACGAATGAACGATGGAGAATGAACAAGGATCAATGATCAATGAAGAATGAACGATGAAGAATGAACCAGGATCAATGCTCAATGACGAATGAACGATGAAGAATGAACAAGGATCAATGATCAATGAAGACTGAACGATGAAGAATGAACAAGGATCAATGGTCAATGACGATTGAACGATGAAGAATGAACAAGGATCAATGATCAATGAAGAATGAATGATGAAGAATGAACAACGATCAATGCTCAATGAAGAATGAACGATGAAGAATGAACAAGGATCAATGATCAATGAAGAATGAACGATGAAGAATGAACAAGGATCAATGATCAATGAAGAATGAACGATGAAGAATGAACAACGATCAATGATCAATGAAGAATGAACGATGAAGAATGAACAAGGATCAATGATCAATGACGAATGAACGATGAAGAATGAACAAGGATCATTGATCAATGAAGAATGAACGATGAAGAATGAACAAGGATCAATGATCAATGACGAATGAACGATGAAGAATGAACAAGGATCAATGATCAATGAAGAATAAACGATGAAGAATGAACAAGGATCAATGATCATTGAAGAATGAACGATGAAGAATGAACAAGGATCAATGATCAATGACGAATGAACGATGAAGAATGAACAAGGATCAAAGATCAATGAAGAATGAACGATGAAGAATGAACAAGGATCAATGGTCAATGACGAATGAACGATGGAGAATGAACAAGGATCAATGATCAATGAAGAATGAACGATGAAGAATGAACCAGGATCAATGCTCAATGACGAATGAACGATGAAGAATGAACAAGGATCAATGATCAATGAAGAATGAACGATGAAGAATGAACAAGGATCAATGGTCAATGACGATTGAACGATGAAGAATGAACAAGGATCAATGATCAATGAAGTATGAACGATGAAGAATGAACAAGGATCAATGATCAATGAAGAATGAACGATGAAGAATGAAAAAGGATTGATGGTCAATGACGAATGAACGATGAAGAATGAACAAGGATCAATGATCAATGAAGAATGAACGATGAAGAATGAACAAGGATCAATGATCAATGACGAATGAACGATGAAGAATGAACAAGGATCAATGCTCAATGACGAATGAACGATGAAGAATGAACAAGGATCAATGATCAATGAAGAATGAATGATGAAGAATGAACAACGATCAATGCTCAATGAAGAATGAACGATGAAGAATGAACAAGGATCAATGATCAATGAAGAATGAACGATGAAGAATGAACAAGGATCAATGATCAATGAAGAATGAACGATGAAGAATGAACAAGGATCAATGATCAATGAAGAATGAACGATGAAGAATGAACAAGGATCAATGATCAATGAAGAAAGAACGATGAAGAATGAACAAGGATCAATGATCAGTGACGAATGAACGATGAAGAAAGAACAAGGATCAATGATCAATGAAGAATGAACAATGAAGAATGAACAAGGATTAATGATCAATGAAGAATGAACGATGAAGAATGAACAAGGATCAATGTTAATTGAAGAATGAGCGATGAAGAATGAACAAGGATCAATGATCAATGAAGAATGAACGATAAAGAATGAACAAGGATCAATGATCAATGAAGAATGAACGATGAAGAATGAACAAGGATAAATGGTCAATGACGAATGAACGACGAAGAATGAACAATGATCAATGATTAATGAAGAATGAACGATGAAGAATGAACAAGGATCAATGATCGATGAAGAATGAACGATGAAGAATGAACAAGGATCATTGATCAATGAAGAATGAACAAGGATCAATGATCAATGAAGAATGAACAATGAAGAATGAACAAGGATTAATGATCAAGGAAGAATGAACGATGAAGAATGAACAAGGATCAATGTTAATTGAAGAATGAACGATGAAGAATGAACAAGGATCAATGATCAATGAAGAATAAAGGATGAAGAATGAACAAGGATCAATGGTCAATGACGAATGAACGATGAAGAATGAACAAGGATCAATGATCAATGACGAATGAACGATGAAGAATGAACAATGATCAATGATCAATGAAGAATGAACGATGAAGAATGAACAAGGATCAATGGTCAATGACGATTGAACGATGAAGAATGAACAAGGATCAATGATCAATGAAGTATGAACGATGAAGAATGAACAAGGATCAATGATCAATGAAGAATGAACGATGAAGAATGAAAAAGGATTGATGGTCAATGACGAATGAACGATGAAGAATGAACAAGGATCAATGATCAATGAAGAATGAACGATGAAGAATGAACAAGGATCAATGATCAATGACGAATGAACGATGAAGAATGAACAAGGATCAATGATCAATGAAGAATGAACGATGAAGAATGAACAAGGATCAATGATCAATGACGAATGAACGATGAAGGATGAACTAGGATCAATGATCAATGAAGAATGAACGGTGAAGAATGAACAAGGATCAATGGTCAATGACGAATGAACGATGAAGAATGAACAAGGATTAATGATCAATGAAAAATGAACGATGAAGAATGAACAAGGATCAACGCTCAATGACGAATGAACGATGAAGAATAAACAAGGATCAATGATCAATGAAGAATGAATGATGAAGAATGAACAACGATCAATGCTCAATGAAGAATGAACGATGAAGAATGAACAAGGATCAATGATCAATGAAGAATGAACGATGAAGAATGAACAAGGATCAATGATGAATGAAGAATGAACGATGAAGAATGAACAAGGATCAATGATCAATGAAGAATGAACGATGAAGAATGAACAAGGATCAATGATCAATGACGAATGAACGATGAAGAATGAACAAGGATCATTGATCAATGAAGAATGAACGATGAAGAATGAACAAGGATCAATGATCAATGACGAATCAACGATGAAGAATGAACAAGGATCATTGATCAATGAAGAATAAACGATGAAGAATGAACAAGGATCAATGATCATTGAAGAATGAACGATGAAGAATGAACAAGGATCAATGATCAATGACGAATGAACGATGAAGAATGAACAAGGATCAATGATCAATGAAGAATGAACGATGAAGAATGAACAAGGATCAATGGTCAATGACAAATGAACGATGGAGAATGAACAAGGATCAATGATCAATTAAGAATGAACGATGAAGAATGAACCAGGATCAATGCTCAATGACGAATGAACGATGAAGAATGAACAAGGATCAATGATCAATGAAGAATGAACGATGAAGAATGAACAAGGATCAATGGTCAATGACGATTGAACGATGAAGAATGAACAAGGATCAATGATCAATGAAGTATGAACGATGAAGAATGAACAAGGATCAATGATCAATGAAGTATGAACGATGAAGAATGAACAAGGATCAATGATCAATGAAGAATGAACGATGAAGAATGAACAAGGATCAATGATCAATGACGAATGAACGATGAAGAATGAACAAGGATCAATGATCAATGACGAATGAACGATGAAGAATGAACAAGGATCAATGCTCAATGACGAATGAACGATGAAGAATGAACAAGGATCAATGCTCAATGACGAATGAACGATGAAGAATGAACAAGGATCAATGATCAATGAAGAATGAATGATGAAGAATGAACAACGATAAATGCTCAATGAAGAATGAACGATGAAGAATGAACAAGGATCAATGATCAATGAAGAATGAACGATGAAGAATGAACAAGGATCAATGATCAATGAAGAATGAACGATGAAGAATGAACAAGGATCAATGCTCAATGACGAATGAACGATGAAGAATGAACAAGGATCAATGATCAATGAAGAATGAACGATGAAGAATGAACAAGGATCAATGGTCAATGACGATTGAACGATGAAGAATGAACAAGGATCAATGATCAATGAAGAATGAACGATGAAGAATGAACAAGGATCAATGGTCAATGACGAATGAACGATGGAGAATGAACAAGGATCAATGATCAATGAAGAATGAACGATGAAGAATGAACCAGGATCAATGCTCAATGACGAATGAACGATGAAGAATGAACAAGGTTCAATGATCAATGAAGAATGAACGATGAAGAATGAACAAGGATCAATGGTCAATGACGAATGAACGATGGAGAATGAACAAGGATCAATGATCAATGAAGAATGAACGATGAAGAATGAACCATGATCAATGCTCAATGACGAATGAACGATGAAGAATGAACAAGGTTCAATGATCAATGAAGAATGAACGATGAAGAATGAACAAGGATCAATGCTCAATGACGAATGAACGATGAAGAATGAACAAGGATCAATGATCAATGAAGAATGAACGATGAAGAATGAACAAGGATCAATGGTCAATGACGATTGAACGATGAAGAATGAACAAGGATCAATGATCAATGAAGTATGAACGATGAAGAATGAACAAGGATCAATGATCAATGAAGAATGAACGATGAAGAATGAAAAAGGATTGATGGTCAATGACGAATGAACGATGAAGAATGAACAAGGATCAATGATCAATGAAGAATGAACGATGAAGAATGAACAAGGATCAATGATCAATGACGAATGAACGATGAAGAATGAACAAGGATCAATGATCAATGAAGAATGAACGATGAAGAATGAACAAGGATCAATGATCAATGACGAATGAACGATGAAGAATGAACAAGGATCAATGATCAATGAAGAATGAACGGTGAAGAATGAACAAGGATCAATGGTCAATGACGAATGAACGATGAAGAATGAACAAGGATTAATGATCAATGAAAAATGAACGATGAAGAATGAACAAGGATCAACGCTCAATGACGAATGAACGATGAAGAATAAACAAGGATCAATGATCAGTGAAGAATGAATGATGAAGAATGAACAACGATCAATGCTCAATGAAGAATGAACGATGAAGAATGAACAAGGATCAATGATCAATGAAGAATGAACGATGAAGAATGAACAAGGATCAATGATCAATGAAGAATGAACGATGAAGAATGAACAAGGATCAATGATCAATGACGAATGAACGATGAAGAATGAACAAGGATCAATGATCAATGAAGAATGAACGATGAAGAATGAACAAGGATCAATGATCAATGACGAATGAACGATGAAGAATGAACAAGGATCAATGATCAATGAAGAATGAACGGTGAAGAATGAACAAGGATCAATGGTCAATGACGAATGAACGATGAAGAATGAACAAGGATTAATGATCAATGAAAAATGAACGATGAAGAATGAACAAGGATCAACGCTCAATGACGAATGAACGATGAAGAATAAACAAGGATCAATGATCAATGAAGAATGAATGATGAAGAATGAACAACGATCAATGCTCAATGAAGAATGAACGATGAAGAATGAACAAGGATCAATGATCAATGAAGAATGAACAAGGATCAATGATCAATGAAGAATGAACGATGAAGAATGAACAAGGATCAATGATCAATGAAGAATGAACGATGAAGAATGAACAAGGATCAATGATCAATGACGAATGAACGATGAAGAATGAACAAGGATCATTGATCAATGAAGAATGAACGATGAAGAATGAACAAGGATCAATGATCAATGACGAATGAACGATGAAGAATGAACAAGGATCAATGATCAATGAAGAATAAACGATGAAGAATGAACAAGGATCAATGATCATTGAAGAATGAACGATGAAGAATGAACAAGGATCAATGATCAATGACGAATGAACGATGAAGAATGAACAAGGATCAATGATCAATGAAGAATGAACGATGAAGAATGAACAAGGATCAATGGTCAATGACAAATGAACGATGGAGAATGAACAAGGATCAATGATCAATGAAGAATGAACGATGAAGAATGAACCAGGATCAATGCTCAATGACTAATGAACGATGAAGAATGAACAAGGATCAATGATCAATGAAGAATGAACGATGAAGAATGAACAAGGATCAATGGTCAATGACGATTGAACGATGAAGAATGAACAAGGATCAATGATCAATGAAGAATGAACGGTGAAGAATGAACAAGGATCAATGGTCAATGACGAATGAACGATGAAGAATGAACAAGGATTAATGATCAATGAAAAATGAACGATGAAGAATGAACAAGGATCAACGCTCAATGACGAATGAACGATGAAGAATAAACAAGGATCAATGATCAGTGAAGAATGAATGATGAAGAATGAACAACGATCAATGCTCAATGAAGAATGAACGATGAAGAATGAACAAGGATCAATGATCAATGAAGAATGAACGATGAAGAATGAACAAGGATCAATGATCAATGAAGAATGAACGATGAAGAATGAACAAGGATCAATGATCAATGACGAATGAACGATGAAGAATGAACAAGGATCAATGATCAATGAAGAATGAACGATGAAGAATGAACAAGGATCAATGATCAATGACGAATGAACGATGAAGAATGAACAAGGATCAATGATCAATGAAGAATGAACGGTGAAGAATGAACAAGGATCAATGGTCAATGACGAATGAACGATGAAGAATGAACAAGGATTAATGATCAATGAAAAATGAACGATGAAGAATGAACAAGGATCAACGCTCAATGACGAATGAACGATGAAGAATAAACAAGGATCAATGATCAATGAAGAATGAATGATGAAGAATGAACAACGATCAATGCTCAATGAAGAATGAACGATGAAGAATGAACAAGGATCAATGATCAATGAAGAATGAACGATGAAGAATGAACAAGGATCAATGATCAATGAAGAATGAACGATGAAGAATGAACAAGGATCAATGATCAATGAAGAATGAACGATGAAGAATGAACAAGGATCAATGATCAATGACGAATGAACGATGAAGAATGAACAAGGATCATTGATCAATGAAGAATGAACGATGAAGAATGAACAAGGATCAATGATCAATGACGAATGAACGATGAAGAATGAACAAGGATCAATGATCAATGAAGAATAAACGATGAAGAATGAACAAGGATCAATGATCATTGAAGAATGAACGATGAAGAATGAACAAGGATCAATGATCAATGACGAATGAACGATGAAGAATGAACAAGGATCAATGATCAATGAAGAATGAACGATGAAGAATGAACAAGGATCAATGGTCAATGACAAATGAACGATGGAGAATGAACAAGGATCAATGATCAATGAAGAATGAACGATGAAGAATGAACCAGGATCAATGCTCAATGACTAATGAACGATGAAGAATGAACAAGGATCAATGATCAATGAAGAATGAACGATGAAGAATGAACAAGGATCAATGGTCAATGACGATTGAACGATGAAGAATGAACAAGGATCAATGATCAATGAAGTATGAACGATGAAGAATGAACAAGGATCAATGATCAATGAAGAATGAACGATGAAGAATGAAAAAGGATTGATGGTCAATGACGAATGAACGATGAAGAATGAACAAGGATCAATGATCAATGAAGAATGAACGATGAAGAATGAACAAGGATCAATGATCAATGACGAATGAACGATGAAGAATGAACAAGGATCAATGCTCAATGACGAATGAACGATGAAGAATGAACAAGGATCAATGATCAATGAAGAATGAATGATGAAGAATGAACAACGATCAATGCTCAATGAAGAATGAACGATGAAGAATGAACAAGGATCAATGATCAATGAAGAATGAACGATGAAGAATGAACAAGGTTCAATGATCAATGAAGAATGAACGATGAAGAATGAACAAGGATCAATGCTCAATGACGAATGAACGATGAAGAATGAACAAGGATCAATGATCAATGAAGAATGAACGATGAAGAATGAACAAGGATCAATGGTCAATGACGATTGAACGATGGAGAATGAACAAGGATCAATGATCAATGAAGTATGAACGATGAAGAATGAACAAGGATCAATGATCAATGAAGAATGAACGATGAAGAATGAAAAAGGATTGATGGTCAATGACGAATGAACGATGAAGAATGAACAAGGATCAATGATCAATGAAGAATGAACGATGAAGAATGAACAAGGATCAATGATCAATGACGAATGAACGATGAAGAATGAACAAGGATCAATGATCAATGAAGAATGAACGATGAAGAATGAACAAGGATCAATGATCAATGACGAATGAACGATGAAGAATGAACAAGGATCAATGATCAATGAAGAATGAACGATGAAGAATGAACAAGGATCAATGGTCAATGACAAATGAACGATGGAGAATGAACAAGGATCAATGATCAATGAAGAATGAACGATGAAGAATGAACCAGGATCAATGCTCAATGACTAATGAACGATGAAGAATGAACAAGGATCAATGATCAATGAAGAATGAACGATGAAGAATGAACAAGGATCAATGGTCAATGACGATTGAACGATGAAGAATGAACAAGGATCAATGATCAATGAAGTATGAACGATGAAGAATGAACAAGGATCAATGATCAATGAAGAATGAACGATGAAGAATGAAAAAGGATTGATGGTCAATGACGAATGAACGATGAAGAATGAACAAGGATCAATGATCAATGAAGAATGAACGATGAAGAATGAACAAGGATCAATGATCAATGACGAATGAACGATGAAGAATGAACAAGGATCAATGCTCAATGACGAATGAACGATGAAGAATGAACAAGGATCAATGATCAATGAAGAATGAATGATGAAGAATGAACAACGATCAATGCTCAATGAAGAATGAACGATGAAGAATGAACAAGGATCAATGATCAATGAAGAATGAACGATGAAGAATGAACAAGGTTCAATGATCAATGAAGAATGAACGATGAAGAATGAACAAGGATCAATGCTCAATGACGAATGAACGATGAAGAATGAACAAGGATCAATGATCAATGAAGAATGAACGATGAAGAATGAACAAGGATCAATGGTCAATGACGATTGAACGATGGAGAATGAACAAGGATCAATGATCAATGAAGTATGAACGATGAAGAATGAACAAGGATCAATGATCAATGAAGAATGAACGATGAAGAATGAAAAAGGATTGATGGTCAATGACGAATGAACGATGAAGAATGAACAAGGATCAATGATCAATGAAGAATGAACGATGAAGAATGAACAAGGATCAATGATCAATGACGAATGAACGATGAAGAATGAACAAGGATCAATGATCAATGAAGAATGAACGATGAAGAATGAACAAGGATCAATGATCAATGACGAATGAACGATGAAGAATGAACAAGGATCAATGATCAATGAAGAATGAACGGTGAAGAATGAACAAGGATCAATGGTCAATGACGAATGAACGATGAAGAATGAACAAGGATTAATGATCAATGAAAAATGAACGATGAAGAATGAACAAGGATCAACGCTCAATGACGAATGAACGATGAAGAATAAACAAGGATCAATGATCAGTGAAGAATGAATGATGAAGAATGAACAACGATCAATGCTCAATGAAGAATGAACGATAAAGAATGAACAAGGATCAATGATCAATGAAGAATGAACGATGAAGAATGAACAAGGATCAATGATCAATGAAGAATGAACGATGAAGAATGAACAAGGATCAATGATCAATGAAGAATGAACGATGAAGAATGAACAAGGATCAATGATCAATGACGAATGAACGATGAAGAATGAACAAGGATCATTGATCAATGAAGAATGAACGATGAAGAATGAACAAGGATCAATGATCAATGACGAATGAACGATGAAGAATGAACAAGGATCAATGATCAATGAAGAATAAACGATGAAGAATGAACAAGGATCAATGATCATTGAAGAATGAACGATGAAGAATGAACAAGGATCAATGATCAATGAAGAATGAACGATGAAGAATGAACAAGGATCAATGCTCAATGACGAATGAACGATGAAGAATGAACAAGGATCAATTGATCAATGAAGAATGAACGATGAAGAATGAACAAGGATCAATGGTCAATGACGATTGAACGATGAAGAATGAACAAGGATCAATGATCAATGAAGTATGAACGATGAAGAATGAACAAGGATCAATGATCAATGAAGAATGAACGATGAAGAATGAACAAGGATCAATGATCAATGACGAATGAACGATGAAGAATGAACAAGGATCAATGATCAATGAAGAATGAACGATGAAGAATGAACAAGGATCAATGATCAATGACGAATGAACTATGAAGAATGAACAAGGATCAATGATCAATGAAGAATGAACGGTGAAGAATGAACAAGGATCAATGGTCAATGACGAATGAACGATGAAGAATGAACAAGGATTAATGATCAATGAAAAATGAACGATGAAGAATGAACAAGGATCAACGCTCAATGACGAATGAACGATGAAGAATAAACAAGGATCAATGATCAGTGAAGAATGAACGATGAAGAATGAACAACGATCAATGCTCAATGAAGAATGAACGATGAAGAATGAACAAGGATCAATGATCACTGAAGAATGAACGATGAAGAATGAACAAGGATCAATGATCAATGAAGAATGAACGATGAAGAATGAACAAGGATCAATGATCAATGAAGAATGAACGATGAAGAATGAACAAGGATCAATGATCAATGACGAATGAACGATGAAGAATGAACAAGGATCAATGATCAATGAAGAATGAACGATGAAGAATGAACAAGGATCAATGATCAATGACGAATGAACGATGAAGAATGAACAAGGATCAATGATCAATGAAGAATGAACGGTGAAGAATGAACAAGGATCAATGGTCAATGACGAATGAACGATGAAGAATGAACAAGGATTAATGATCAATGAAAAATGAACGATGAAGAATGAACAAGGATCAACGCTCAATGACGAATGAACGATGAAGAATAAACAAGGATCAATGATCAATGAAGAATGAATGATGAAGAATGAACAACGATCAATGCTCAATGAAGAATGAACGATGAAGAATGAACAAGGATCAATGATCAATGAAGAATGAACGATGAAGAATGAACAAGGATCAATGATCAATGAAGAATGAACGATGAAGAATGAACAAGGATCAATGATCAATGAAGAATGAACGATGAAGAATGAACAAGGATCAATGATCAATGACGAATGAACGATGAAGAATGAACAAGGATCATTGATCAATGAAGAATGAACGATGAAGAATGAACAAGGATCAATGATCAATGACGAATGAACGATGAAGAATGAACAAGGATCAATGATCAATGAAGAATAAACGATGAAGAATGAACAAGGATCAATGATCATTGAAGAATGAACGATGAAGAATGAACAAGGATCAATTATCAATGACGAATGAACGATGAAGAATGAACAAGGATCAATGATCAATGAAGAATGAACGATGAAGAATGAACAAGGATCAATGGTCAATGACAAATGAACGATGGAGAATGAACAAGGATCAATGATCAATGAAGAATGAACGATGAAGAATGAACCAGGATCAATGCTCAATGACGAATGAACGATGAAGAATGAACAAGGATCAATGATCAATGAAGAATGAACGATGAAGAATGAACAAGGATCAATGGTCAATGACGATTGAACGATGAAGAATGAACAAGGATCAATGATCAATGAAGTATGAACGATGAAGAATGAACAAGGATCAATGATCAATGAAGAATGAACGATGAAGAATGAAAAAGGATTGATGGTCAATGACGAATGAACGATGAAGAATGAACAAGGATCAATGATCAATGAAGAATGAACGATGAAGAATGAACAAGGATAAATGATCAATGACGAATGAACGATGAAGAATGAACAAGGATCAATGCTCAATGACGAATGAACGATGAAGAATGAACAAGGATCAATGATCAATGAAGAATGAACGATGAAGAATGAACAAGGATCAATGATCAATGACGAATGAACGATGAAGAATGAACAAGGATCAATGATCAATGAAGAATGAACGATGAAGAATGAACAAGGATCAATGATCAATGACGAATGAACGATGAAGAATGAACAAGGATCAATGATCAATGAAGAATGAACGGTGAAGAATGAACAAGGATCAATGGTCAATGACGAATGAACGATGAAGAATGAACAAGGATTAATGATCAATGAAAAATGAACGATGAAGAATGAACAAGGATCAACGCTCAATGACGAATGAACGATGAAGAATAAACAAGGATCAATGATCAATGAAGAATGAATGATGAAGAATGAACAACGATCAATGCTCAATGAAGAATGAACGATGAAGAATGAACAAGGATCAATGATCAATGAAGAATGAACGATGAAGAATGAACAAGGATCAATGATCAATGAAGAATGAACGATGAAGAATGAACAAGGATCAATGATCAATGAAGAATGAACGATGAAGAATGAACAAGGATCAATGATCAATGACGAATGAACGATGAAGAATGAACAAGGATCATTGATCAATGAAGAATGAACGATGAAGAATGAACAAGGATCAATGATCAATGACGAATGAACGATGAAGAATGAACAAGGATCAATGATCAATGAAGAATAAACGATGAAGAATGAACAAGGATCAATGATCATTGAAGAATGAACGATGAAGAATGAACAAGGATCAATTATCAATGACGAATGAACGATGAAGAATGAACAAGGATCAATGATCAATGAAGAATGAACGATGAAGAATGAACAAGGATCAATGGTCAATGACAAATGAACGATGGAGAATGAACAAGGATCAATGATCAATGAAGAATGAACGATGAAGAATGAACCAGGATCAATGCTCAATGACGAATGAACGATGAAGAATGAACAAGGATAATTGATCAATGAAGAATGAACGATGAAGAATGAACAAGGATCAATGGTCAATGACGATTGAACGATGAAGAATGAACAAGGATCAATGATCAATGAAGTATGAACGATGAAGAATGAACAAGGATCAATGATCAATGAAGAATGAACGATGAAGAATGAAAAAGGATTGATGGTCAATGACGAATGAACGATGAAGAATGAACAAGGATCAATGATCAATGAAGAATGAACGATGAAGAATGAACAAGGATAAATGATCAATGACGAATGAACGATGAAGAATGAACAAGGATCAATGCTCAATGACGAATGAACGATGAAGAATGAACAAGGATCAATGATCAATGAAGAATGAATGATGAAGAATGAACAACGATCAATGCTCAATGAAGAATGAACGATGAAGAATGAACAAGGATCAATGATCAATGAAGAATGAACGATGAAGAATGAACAAGGATCAATGATCAATGAAGAATGAACGATGAAGAATGAACAAGGATCAATGATCAATGAAGAATGAACGATGAAGAATGAACAAGGATCAATACTCAATGACGAATGAACGTTGAAGAATGAACAAGGATCAATGATCAATGAAGAATGAACGATGAAGAATGAACAAGGATCAATGGTCAATGACGATTGAACGATGAAGAATGAACAAGGATCAATGATCAATGAAGAATGAACGATGAAGAATGAACAAGGATCAATGGTCAATGACGAATGAACGATGGAGAATGAACAAGGATCAATGATCAATGAAGAATGAACGATGAAGAATGAACCAGGATCAATGCTCAATGACGAATGAACGATGAAGAATGAATAAGGTTCAATGATCAATGAAGAATGAACGATGAAGAATGAACAAGGATCAATGCTCAATGACGAATGAACGATGAAGAATGAACAAGGATCAATGATCAATGAAGAATGAACGATGAAGAATGAACAAGGATCAATGGTCAATGACGATTGAACGATGAAGAATGAACAAGGATCAATGATCAATGAAGTATGAACGATGAAGAATGAACAAGGATCAATGATCAATGAAGAATGAACGATGAAGAATGAAAAAGGATTGATGGTCAATGACGAATGAACGATGAAGAATGAACAAGGATCAATGATCAATGAAGAATGAACGATGAAGAATGAACAAGGATCAATGATCAATGACGAATGAACGATGAAGAATGAACAAGGATCAATGATCAATGAGGAATGAACGATGAAGAATGAACAAGGATCAATGATCAATGACGAATGAACGATGAAGAATGAACAAGGATCAATGATCAATGAAGAATGAACGATGAAGAATGAACAAGGATCAATGGTCAATGACGAATGAACGATGAAGAATGAACAAGGATTAATGATCAATGAAAAATGAACGATGAAGAATGAACAAGGATCAACGCTCAATGACGAATGAACGATGAAGAATAAACAAGGATCAATGATCAGTGAAGAATGAATGATGAAGAATGAACAAGGATCAATGCTCAATGAAGAATGAACGATGAAGAATGAACCAGGATCAATGCTCAATGATGAATGAACGATGAAGAATGAACAAGGATCAATGATCAATGAAGAATGAACGATGAAGAATGAACAAGGATCAATGGTCAATGACAAATGAACGATGGAGAATGAACAAGGATCAATGGTCAATGAAGAATGAACGATGAAGAATGAACCAGGATCAATGCTCAATGACGAATGAACGATGAAGAATGAACAAGGATCAATGATCAATGAAGAATGAACGATGAAGAATGAACAAGGATCAATGGTCAATGACGATTGAACGATGAAGAATGAACAAGGATCAATGATCAATGAAGTATGAACGATGAAGAATGAACAAGGATCAATGATCATTGAAGAATGAACGATGAAGAATGAAAAAGGATTGATGGTCAATGACGAATGAACGATGAAGAATGAACAAGGATCAATGATCAATGAAGAATGAACGATGAAGAATGAACAAGGATCAATGATCAATGACGAATGAACGATGAAGAATGAACAAGGATCAATGCTCAATGACAAATGAACGATGAAGAATGAACAAGGATCAATGATCAATGAAGAATGAATGATGAAGAATGAACAACGATCAATGCTCAATGAAGAATGAACGATGAAGAATGAACAAGGATCAATGATCAATGAAGAATGAACGATGAAGAATGAACAAGGATCAATGATCAATGAAGAATGAACGATGAAGAATGAACAAGGATCAATGATCAATGAAGAATGAACGATGAAGAATGAACAAGGATCAATGCTCAATGACGAATGAACGATGAAGAATGAACAAGGATCAATGATCAATGAAGAATGAACGATGAAGAATGAACAAGGATCAATGGTCAATGACGATTGAACGATGAAGAATGAACAAGGATCAATGATCGATGAAGTATGAACGATGAAGAATGAACAAGGATCAATGATCAATGAAGAATGAACGATGAAGAATGAAAAAGGATTGATGGTCAATGACGAATGAACGATGAAGAATGAACAAGGATCAATGATCAATGAAGAATGAACGATGAAGAATGAACAAGGATCAATGATCAATGACGAATGAACGATGAAGAATGAACAAGGATCAATGATCAATGAAGAATGAACGGTGAAGAATGAACATGGATCAATGGTCAATGACGAATGAACGATGAAGAATGAACAAGGATCAATGATCAATGACGAATGAACGATGAAGAATGAACAAGGATCAATGGTTAATGACGAATGAACGATGGAGAATGAACAAGGATCAATGATGAATGAAGAATGAATGATGAAGAATGAACCAGGATCAATGCTCAATGACGAATGAACGATGAAGAATGAACAAGGTTCAATGATCAATGAAGAATGAACGATGAAGAATGAACAAGGATCAATGCTCAATGACGAATGAACGATGAAGAATGAACAAGGATCAATTGATCAATGAAGAATGAACGATGAAGAATGAACAAGGATCAATTGTCAATGACGATTGAACGATGAAGAATGAACAAGGATCAATGATCAATGAAGTATGAACGATGAAGAATGAACAAGGATCAATGATCAATGAAGAATGAACGATGAAGAATGAAAAAGGATTGATGGTCAATGACGAATGAACGATGAAGAATGAACAAGGATCAATGATCAATGAAGAATGAACGATGAAGAATGAACAAGGATCAATGATCAATGACGAATGAACGATGAAGAATGAACAAGGATCAATGCTCAATGACGAATGAACGATGAAGAATGAACAAGGATCAATGATCAATGAAGAATGAATGATGAAGAATGAACAACGATCAATGCTCAATGAAGAATGAACGATGAAGAATGAACAAGGATCAATGATCAATGAAGAATGAACGATGAAGAATGAACAAGGATCAATGATCAATGAAGAATGAACGATGAAGAATGAACAAGGATCAATGATCAATGAAGAATGAACGATGAAGAATGAACAAGGATCAATGCTCAATGAAGAATGAACGATGAAGAATGAACAAGGATCAATGCTCAATGACGAATGAACGATGAAGAATGAACAAGGATCAATGATCAATGAAGAATGAACGATGAAGAATGAACAAGGATCAATGGTCAATGACGATTGAACGATGAAGAATGAACAAGGATCAATGATCAATGAAGTATGAACTATGAAGAATGAACAAGGATCAATGAACAATGAAGAATGAACGATGAAGAATGAAAAAGGATTGATGGTCAATGACGAATGAACGATGAAGAATGAACAAGGATCAATGATCAATGAAGAATGAACGATGAAGAATGAACAAGGATCAATGATCAATGACGAATGAACGATGAAGAATGAACAAGGATCAATGATCAATGAAGAATGAACGATGAAGAATGAACAAGGATCAATGATCAATGACGAATGAACGATGAAGAATGAACAAGGATCAATGATCAATGAAGAATGAACGGTGAAGAATGAACAAGGATCAATGGTCAATGACGAATGAACGATGAAGAATGAACAAGGATTAATGATCAATGAAAAATGAACGATGAAGAATGAACAAGGATCAACGCTCAATGACGAATGAACGATGAAGAATAAACAAGGATCAATGATCAATGAAGAATGAATGATGAAGAATGAACAACGATCAATGCTCAATGAAGAATGAACGATGAAGAATGAACAAGGATCAATGATCAATGAAGAATGAACGATGAAGAATGAACAAGGATCAATGATCAATGAAGAATGAACGATGAAGAATGAACAAGGATCAATGATCAATGAAGAATGAACGATGAAGAATGAAGAAGGATCAATGATCAATGACGAATGAACGATGAAGAATGAACAAGGATCATTGATCAATGAAGAATGAACGATGAAGAATGAACAAGGATCGATGATCAATGACGAATGAACGATGAAGAATGAACAAGGATCAATGATCAATGAAGAATAAACGATGAAGAATGAACAAGGATCAATGATCATTGAAGAATGAACGATGAAGAATGAACAAGGATCAATGATCAATGACGAATGAACGATGAAGAATGAACAAGGATCAATGATCAATGAAGAATGAACGATGAAGAATGAACAAGGATCAATGGTCAATGACAAATGAACGATGGAGAATGAACAAGGATCAATGATCAATGAAGAATGAACGATGAAGAATGAACCAGGATCAATGCTCAATGACGAATGAACGATGAAGAATGAACAAGGATCAATGATCAATGAAGAATGAACGATGAAGAATGAACAAGGATCAATGGTCAATGACGATTGAACGATGAAGAATGAACAAGGATCAATGATCAATGAAGTATGAACGATGAAGAATGAACAAGGATCAATGATCAATGAAGAATGAACGATGAAGAATGAAAAAGGATTGATGGTCAATGACGAATGAACGATGAAGAATGAACAAGGATCAATGATCAATGAAGAATGAACGATGAAGAATGAACAAGGATCAATGATCAATGACGAATGAACGATGAAGAATGAACAAGGATCAATGCTCAATGACGAATGAACGATGAAGAATGAACAAGGATCAATGATCAATGAAAAATGAACGATGAAGAATGAACAAGGATCAATGCTCAATGACGAATGAACGATGAAGAATGAACAAGTATCAATGATCAATGAAGAATGAATGATGAAGAATGAACAACGATCAATGCTCAATGACGAATGAACGATGAAGAATGAACAAGGATCAATGATCATTGAAGAATGAACGATGAAGAATGAACAAGGATCAATGATCAATGAAGAATAAACGATGAAGAATGAACAAGGATCAATGATCAATGAAGAATGAACGATGAAGAATGAACAAGGATCAATGCTCAATGAAGAATGAACGATGAAGAATGAACAAGGATCAATGCTCAATGACGAATGAACGATGAAGAATGAACAAGGATCAATGATCAATGAAGAATGAACGATGAAGAATGAACAAGGATCAATGGTCAATGACGATTGAACGATGAAGAATGAACAAGGATCAATGATCAATGAAGTATGAACGATGAAGAATGAACAAGGATCAATGATCAATGAAGAATGAACGATGAAGAATGAAAAAGGATTGATGGTCAATGACGAATGAACGATGAAGAATGAACAAGGATCAATGATCAATGAAGAATGAACGATGAAGAATGAACAAGGATCAATGGTCAATGACGAATGAACGATGGAGAATGAACAAGGATCAATGATGAATGAAGAATGAATGATGAAGAATGAACCAGGATCAATGCTCAATGACGAATGAACGATGAAGAATGAACAAGGTTCAATGATCAATGAAGAATGAACGATGAAGAATGAACAAGGATCAATGCTCAATGACGAATGAACGATGAAGAATGAACAAGGATCAATTGATCAATGAAGAATGAACGATGAAGAATGAACAAGGATCAATTGTCAATGACGATTGAACGATGAAGAATGAACAAGGATCAATGATCAATGAAGTATGAACGATGAAGAATGAACAAGGATCAATGATCAATGAAGAATGAACGATGAAGAATGAACAAGGATCAATGCTCAATGACGAATGAACGATGAAGAATGAACAAGGATCAATGATCAATGAAGAATGAACGATGAAGAATGAACAAGGATCAATGGTCAATGACGATTGAACGATGAAGAATGAACAAGGATCAATGATCGATGAAGTATGAACGATGAAGAATGAACAAGGATCAATGATCAATGAAGAATGAACGATGAAGAATGAAAAAGGATTGATGGTCAATGACGAATGAACGATGAAGAATGAACAAGGATCAATGATCAATGAAGAATGAACGATGAAGAATGAACAAGGATCAATGATCAATGACGAATGAACGATGAAGAATGAACAAGGATCAATGATCAATGAAGAATGAACGGTGAAGAATGAACATGGATCAATGGTCAATGACGAATGAACGATGAAGAATGAACAAGGATCAATGATCAATGACGAATGAACGATGAAGAATGAACAAGGATCAATGGTTAATGACGAATGAACGATGGAGAATGAACAAGGATCAATGATGAATGAAGAATGAATGATGAAGAATGAACCAGGATCAATGCTCAATGACGAATGAACGATGAAGAATGAACAAGGTTCAATGATCAATGAAGAATGAACGATGAAGAATGAACAAGGATCAATGCTCAATGACGAATGAACGATGAAGAATGAACAAGGATCAATTGATCAATGAAGAATGAACGATGAAGAATGAACAAGGATCAATTGTCAATGACGATTGAACGATGAAGAATGAACAAGGATCAATGATCAATGAAGTATGAACGATGAAGAATGAACAAGGATCAATGATCAATGAAGAATGAACGATGAAGAATGAAAAAGGATTGATGGTCAATGACGAATGAACGATGAAGAATGAACAAGGATCAATGATCAATGAAGAATGAACGATGAAGAATGAACAAGGATCAATGATCAATGACGAATGAACGATGAAGAATGAACAAGGATCAATGCTCAATGACGAATGAACGATGAAGAATGAACAAGGATCAATGATCAATGAAGAATGAATGATGAAGAATGAACAACGATCAATGCTCAATGAAGAATGAACGATGAAGAATGAACAAGGATCAATGATCAATGAAGAATGAACGATGAAGAATGTACAAGGATCAATGATCAATGAAGAATGAACGATGAAGAATGAACAAGGATCAATGATCAATGAAGAATGAACGATGAAGAATGAACAAGGATCAATGCTCAATGAAGAATGAACGATGAAGAATGAACAAGGATCAATGCTCAATGACGAATGAACGATGAAGAATGAACAAGGATCAATGATCAATGAAGAATGAACGATGAAGAATGAACAAGGATCAATGGTCAATGACGATTGAACGATGAAGAATGAACAAGGATCAATGATCAATGAAGTATGAACTATGAAGAATGAACAAGGATCAATGAACAATGAAGAATGAACGATGAAGAATGAAAAAGGATTGATGGTCAATGACGAATGAACGATGAAGAATGAACAAGGATCAATGATCAATGAAGAATGAACGATGAAGAATGAACAAGGATCAATGATCAATGACGAATGAACGATGAAGAATGAACAAGGATCAATGATCAATGAAGAATGAACGATGAAGAATGAACAAGGATCAATGATCAATGACGAATGAACGATGAAGAATGAACAAGGATCAATGATCAATGAAGAATGAACGGTGAAGAATGAACAAGGATCAATGGTCAATGACGAATGAACGATGAAGAATGAACAAGGATTAATGATCAATGAAAAATGAACGATGAAGAATGAACAAGGATCAACGCTCAATGACGAATGAACGATGAAGAATAAACAAGGATCAATGATCAATGAAGAATGAATGATGAAGAATGAACAACGATCAATGCTCAATGAAGAATGAACGATGAAGAATGAACAAGGATCAATGATCAATGAAGAATGAACGATGAAGAATGAACAAGGATCAATGATCAATGAAGAATGAACGATGAAGAATGAACAAGGATCAATGATCAATGAAGAATGAACGATGAAGAATGAAGAAGGATCAATGATCAATGACGAATGAACGATGAAGAATGAACAAGGATCATTGATCAATGAAGAATGAACGATGAAGAATGAACAAGGATCGATGATCAATGACGAATGAACGATGAAGAATGAACAAGGATCAATGATCAATGAAGAATAAACGATGAAGAATGAACAAGGATCAATGATCATTGAAGAATGAACGATGAAGAATGAACAAGGATCAATGATCAATGACGAATGAACGATGAAGAATGAACAAGGATCAATGATCAATGAAGAATGAACGATGAAGAATGAACAAGGATCAATGGTCAATGACAAATGAACGATGGAGAATGAACAAGGATCAATGATCAATGAAGAATGAACGATGAAGAATGAACCAGGATCAATGCTCAATGACGAATGAACGATGAAGAATGAACAAGGATCAATGATCAATGAAGAATGAACGATGAAGAATGAACAAGGATCAATGGTCAATGACGATTGAACGATGAAGAATGAACAAGGATCAATGATCAATGAAGTATGAACGATGAAGAATGAACAAGGATCAATGATCAATGAAGAATGAACGATGAAGAATGAAAAAGGATTGATGGTCAATGACGAATGAACGATGAAGAATGAACAAGGATCAATGATCAATGAAGAATGAACGATGAAGAATGAACAAGGATCAATGATCAATGACGAATGAACGATGAAGAATGAACAAGGATCAATGCTCAATGACGAATGAACGATGAAGAATGAACAAGGATCAATGATCAATGAAAAATGAACGATGAAGAATGAACAAGGATCAATGCTCAATGACGAATGAACGATGAAGAATGAACAAGTATCAATGATCAATGAAGAATGAATGATGAAGAATGAACAACGATCAATGCTCAATGACGAATGAACGATGAAGAATGAACAAGGATCAATGATCATTGAAGAATGAACGATGAAGAATGAACAAGGATCAATGATCAATGAAGAATAAACGATGAAGAATGAACAAGGATCAATGATCAATGAAGAATGAACGATGAAGAATGAACAAGGATCAATGCTCAATGAAGAATGAACGATGAAGAATGAACAAGGATCAATGCTCAATGACGAATGAACGATGAAGAATGAACAAGGATCAATTGATCAATGAAGAATGAACGATGAAGAATGAACAAGGATCAATTGTCAATGACGATTGAACGATGAAGAATGAACAAGGATCAATGATCAATGAAGTATGAACGATGAAGAATGAACAAGGATCAATGATCAATGAAGAATGAACGATGAAGAATGAAAAAGGATTGATGGTCAATGACGAATGAACGATGAAGAATGAACAAGGATCAATGATCAATGAAGAATGAACGATGAAGAATGAACAAGGATCAATGATCAATGACGAATGAACGATGAAGAATGAACAAGGATCAATGCTCAATGACGAATGAACGATGAAGAATGAACAAGGATCAATGATCAATGAAGAATGAATGATGAAGAATGAACAACGATCAATGCTCAATGAAGAATGAACGATGAAGAATGAACAAGGATCAATGATCAATGAAGAATGAACGATGAAGAATGAACAAGGATCAATGATCAATGAAGAATGAACGATGAAGAATGAACAAGGATCAATGATCAATGAAGAATGAACGATGAAGAATGAACAAGGATCAATGCTCAATGAAGAATGAACGATGAAGAATGAACAAGGATCAATGCTCAATGACGAATGAACGATGAAGAATGAACAAGGATCAATGATCAATGAAGAATGAACGATGAAGAATGAACAAGGATCAATGGTCAATGACGATTGAACGATGAAGAATGAACAAGGATCAATGATCAATGAAGTATGAACTATGAAGAATGAACAAGGATCAATGAACAATGAAGAATGAACGATGAAGAATGAAAAAGGATTGATGGTCAATGACGAATGAACGATGAAGAATGAACAAGGATCAATGATCAATGAAGAATGAACGATGAAGAATGAACAAGGATCAATGATCAATGACGAATGAACGATGAAGAATGAACAAGGATCAATGATCAATGAAGAATGAACGATGAAGAATGAACAAGGATCAATGATCAATGACGAATGAACGATGAAGAATGAACAAGGATCAATGATCAATGAAGAATGAACGGTGAAGAATGAACAAGGATCAATGGTCAATGACGAATGAACGATGAAGAATGAACAAGGATTAATGATCAATGAAAAATGAACGATGAAGAATGAACAAGGATCAACGCTCAATGACGAATGAACGATGAAGAATAAACAAGGATCAATGATCAATGAAGAATGAATGATGAAGAATGAACAACGATCAATGCTCAATGAAGAATGAACGATGAAGAATGAACAAGGATCAATGATCAATGAAGAATGAACGATGAAGAATGAACAAGGATCAATGATCAATGAAGAATGAACGATGAAGAATGAACAAGGATCAATGATCAATGAAGAATGAACGATGAAGAATGAAGAAGGATCAATGATCAATGACGAATGAACGATGAAGAATGAACAAGGATCATTGATCAATGAAGAATGAACGATGAAGAATGAACAAGGATCGATGATCAATGACGAATGAACGATGAAGAATGAACAAGGATCAATGATCAATGAAGAATAAACGATGAAGAATGAACAAGGATCAATGATCATTGAAGAATGAACGATGAAGAATGAACAAGGATCAATGATCAATGACGAATGAACGATGAAGAATGAACAAGGATCAATGATCAATGAAGAATGAACGATGAAGAATGAACAAGGATCAATGGTCAATGACAAATGAACGATGGAGAATGAACAAGGATCAATGATCAATGAAGAATGAACGATGAAGAATGAACCAGGATCAATGCTCAATGACGAATGAACGATGAAGAATGAACAAGGATCAATGATCAATGAAGAATGAACGATGAAGAATGAACAAGGATCAATGGTCAATGACGATTGAACGATGAAGAATGAACAAGGATCAATGATCAATGAAGTATGAACGATGAAGAATGAACAAGGATCAATGATCAATGAAGAATGAACGATGAAGAATGAAAAAGGATTGATGGTCAATGACGAATGAACGATGAAGAATGAACAAGGATCAATGATCAATGAAGAATGAACGATGAAGAATGAACAAGGATCAATGATCAATGACGAATGAACGATGAAGAATGAACAAGGATCAATGCTCAATGACGAATGAACGATGAAGAATGAACAAGGATCAATGATCAATGAAAAATGAACGATGAAGAATGAACAAGGATCAATGCTCAATGACGAATGAACGATGAAGAATGAACAAGTATCAATGATCAATGAAGAATGAATGATGAAGAATGAACAACGATCAATGCTCAATGACGAATGAACGATGAAGAATGAACAAGGATCAATGATCATTGAAGAATGAACGATGAAGAATGAACAAGGATCAATGATCAATGAAGAATAAACGATGAAGAATGAACAAGGATCAATGATCAATGAAGAATGAACGATGAAGAATGAACAAGGATCAATGCTCAATGAAGAATGAACGATGAAGAATGAACAAGGATCAATGCTCAATGACGAATGAACGATGAAGAATGAACAAGGATCAATGATCAATGAAGAATGAACGATGAAGAATGAACAAGGATCAATGGTCAATGACGATTGAACGATGAAGAATGAACAAGGATCAATGATCAATGAAGTATGAACGATGAAGAATGAACAAGGATCAATGATCAATGAAGAATGAACGATGAAGAATGAAAAAGGATTGATGGTCAATGACGAATGAACGATGAAGAATGAACAAGGATCAATGATCAATGAAGAATGAACGATGAAGAATGAACAAGGATCAATGGTCAATGACGAATGAACGATGGAGAATGAACAAGGATCAATGATGAATGAAGAATGAATGATGAAGAATGAACCAGGATCAATGCTCAATGACGAATGAACGATGAAGAATGAACAAGGTTCAATGATCAATGAAGAATGAACGATGAAGAATGAACAAGGATCAATGCTCAATGACGAATGAACGATGAAGAATGAACAAGGATCAATTGATCAATGAAGAATGAACGATGAAGAATGAACAAGGATCAATTGTCAATGACGATTGAACGATGAAGAATGAACAAGGATCAATGATCAATGAAGTATGAACGATGAAGAATGAACAAGGATCAATGATCAATGAAGAATGAACGATGAAGAATGAAAAAGGATTGATGGTCAATGACGAATGAACGATGAAGAATGAACAAGGATCAATGATCAATGAAGAATGAACGATGAAGAATGAACAAGGATCAATGATCAATGACGAATGAACGATGAAGAATGAACAAGGATCAATGCTCAATGACGAATGAACGATGAAGAATGAACAAGGATCAATGATCAATGAAGAATGAATGATGAAGAATGAACAACGATCAATGCTCAATGAAGAATGAACGATGAAGAATGAACAAGGATCAATGATCAATGAAGAATGAACGATGAAGAATGAACAAGGATCAATGATCAATGAAGAATGAACGATGAAGAATGAACAAGGATCAATGATCAATGAAGAATGAACGATGAAGAATGAACAAGGATCAATGCTCAATGAAGAATGAACGATGAAGAATGAACAAGGATCAATGCTCAATGACGAATGAACGATGAAGAATGAACAAGGATCAATGATCAATGAAGAATGAACGATGAAGAATGAACAAGGATCAATGGTCAATGACGATTGAACGATGAAGAATGAACAAGGATCAATGATCAATGAAGTATGAACGATGAAGAATGAACAAGGATCAATGATCAATGAAGAATGAACGATGAAGAATGAAAAAGGATTGATGGTCAATGACGAATGAACGATGAAGAATGAACAAGGATCAATGATCAATGAAGAATGAACGATGAAGAATGAACAAGGATCAATGATCAATGACGAATGAACGATGAAGAATGAACAAGGATCAATGATCAATGAAGAATGAACGATGAAGAATGAACAAGGATCAATGATCAATGACGAATGAACGATGAAGAATGAACAAGGATCAATGATCAATGAAGAATGAACGGTGAAGAATGAACAAGGATCATTGGTCAATGACGAATGAACGATGAAGAATGAACAAGGATTAATGATCAATGAAAAATGAACGATGAAGAATGAACAAGGATCAACGCTCAATGACGAATGAACGATGAAGAATAAACAAGGATCAATGATCAATGAAGAATGAATGATGAAGAATGAACAACGATCAATGCTCAATGAAGAATGAACGATGAAGAATGAACAAGGATCAATGATCAATGAAGAATGAACGATGAAGAATGAACAAGGATCAATAATCAATGAAGAATGAACGATGAAGAATGAACAAGGATCAATGATCAATGAAGAATGAACGATGAAGAATGAACAAGGATCAATGATCAATGACGAATGAACGATGAAGAATGAACAAGGATCATTGATCAATGAAGAATGAACGATGAAGAATGAACAAGGATCGATGATCAATGACGAATGAACGATGAAGAATGAACAAGGATCAATGATCAATGAAGAATAAACGATGAAGAATGAACAAGGATCAATGATCATTGAAGAATGAACGATGAAGAATGAACAAGGATCAATGATCAATGACGAATGAACGATGAAGAATGAACAAGGATCAATGATCAATGAAGAATGAACGATGAAGAATGAACAAGGATCAATGGTCAATGACAAATGAACGATGGAGAATGAACAAGGATCAATGATCAATGAAGAATGAACGATGAAGAATGAACCAGGATCAATGCTCAATGACGAATGAACGATGAAGAATGAACAAGGATCAATGATCAATGAAGAATGAACGATGAAGAATGAACAAGGATCAATGGTCAATGACGATTGAACGATGAAGAATGAACAAGGATCAATGATCAATGAAGTATGAACGATGAAGAATGAACAAGGATCAATGATCAATGAAGAATGAACGATGAAGAATGAAAAAGGATTGATGGTCAATGACGAATGAACGATGAAGAATGAACAAGGATCAATGATCAATGAAGAATGAACGATGAAGAATGAACAAGGATCAATGATCAATGACGAATGAACGATGAAGAATGAACAAGGATCAATGCTCAATGACGAATGAACGATGAAGAATGAACAAGGATCAATGATCAATGAAAAATGAACGATGAAGAATGAACAAGGATCAATTCTCAATGACGAATGAACGATGAAGAATGAACAAGTATCAATGATCAATGAAGAATGAATGATGAAGAATGAACAACGATCAATGCTCAATGACGAATGAACGATGAAGAATGAACAAGGATCAATGATCATTGAAGAATGAACGATGAAGAATGAACAAGGATCAATGATCAATGAAGAATAAACGATGAAGAATGAACAAGGATCAATGATCAATGAAGAATGAACGATGAAGAATGAACAAGGATCAATGATCAATGACGAATGAACGATGAAGAATGAACAAGGATCAATGATCAATGAAGAATGAACGATGAAGAATGAACAAGGATCAATGGTCAATGACGAATGAACGATGAAGAATGAACAAGGATCAATGATCAATGAACAATGAACGATGAAGAATGAACAAGGATCAATGCTCAATGACAAATGAACGATGAAGAATGAACAAGGTTCAATGATCAATGAAAAATGAACGATGAAGAATGAACAAGGATCAATGCTCAATGACGAATGAACGATGAAGAATGAACAAGGATCAATGATCAATGAAGAATGAACGATGAAGAATGAACAAGGATCAATGGTCAATGACGAATGAACGATGAAGAATGAACAAGGATCAATGATCAATGAAGTATGAACGATGAAGAATGAACAAGGATCAATGATCAATGAAGAATGAACGATGAAGAATGAAAAAGGATTGATGGTCAATGACGAATGAACGATGAAGAATGAACAAGGATCGATGATCAATGAAGAATGAACGATGAAGAATGAACAAGGATCAATGATCAATGAAGAATGAACGATGAAGAATGAACAAGGATCAATGCTCAATGACGAATGAACGATGAAGAATGAACAAGGATCAATGATCAATGAAGAATGAACGATGAAGAATGAACAAGGATCAATGATCAATGAAGAATGAACGATGAAGAATGAACAAGGATCAATGATCAATGACGAATGAACGATGAAGAATGAACAAGGATCATTGATCAATGAAGAATGAACGATGAAGAATGATCAAGGATCAATGATCAATGACGAATGAACGACGAAGAATGAACAAGGATCAATGATCAATGAAGAATAAACGATGAAGAATGAACAAGGATCAATGATCAATGAAGAATGAACGATGAAGAATGAACAAGGTTCAATGATCAATAAAGAATGAACGATGAAAAATGAACAAGGATCAATGATCAATGAAGAATGAACGATGAAGAATGAATAAGGATCAATGATCAATGAAGAATGAACGATGAAGAATGAACAAGGATCAATGATCAATGAAGAATGAACGATGAAGAATGAACAAGGATCAATGATCAATGAAGAATGAACGATGAAGAATGAACAAGGATCAATGATCAATGAAGAATGAACGATGAAGAATGAACAAGGATCAATGCTCAATGACGAATGAACGATGAAGAATGAACGAGGATCAATGATCAATGAAGAATGAACGATGAAGAATGAACAAGGATCAATGGTCAATGACGATTGAACGATGAAGAATGAACAAGGATCAATGATCAATGAAGTATGAACGATGAAGAATGAACAAGGATCAATGATCAATGAAGAATGAACGATGAAGAATGAAAAAGGATTGATGGTCAATGACGAATGAACGATGAAGAATGAACAAGGATCAATGATCAATGAAGAATGAACGATGAAGAATGAACAAGGATCAATGATAAATGACGAATGAACGATGAAGAACGAACAAGGATCAATGATCAATGAAGAATGAACGGTGAAGAATGCACATGGATCAATGGTCAATGACAAATGAACGATGAAGAATGAACAAGGATCAATGATCAATGACGAATGAACGATGAAGAATGAACAAGGATCAATGGTCAATGACGAATGAACGATGGAGAATGAACCAGGATCAATGCTCAATGACGAATGAACGATGAAGAATGAACAAGGTTCAATGATCAATGAAGAATGAACGATGAAGAATGAACAAGGATCAATGCTCAATGACGAATGAACGATGAAGAATGAACAAGGATCAATTGATCAATGAAGAATGAACGATGAAGAATGAACAAGGATCAATGGTCAATGACGATTGAACGATGAAGAATGAACAAGGATCAATGATCAATGAAGTATGAACGATGAAGAATGAACAAGGATCAATGATCAATGAAGAATGAACGATGAAGAATGAAAAAGGATTGATGGTCAATGACGAATGAACGATGAAGAATGAACAAGGATCAATGATCAATGAAGAATGAACGATGAAGAATGAACAAGGATCAATGATCAATGACGAATGAACGATGAAGAATGAACAAGGATCAATGCTCAATGACGAATGAACGATGAAGAATGAACAAGGATCAATGATCAATGAAGAATGAATGATGAAGAATGAACAACGATCAATGCTCAATGAAGAATGAACGATGAAGAATGAACAAGGATCAATGATCAATGAAGAATGAACGATGAAGAATGAACAAGGATCAATGATCTATGAAGAATGAACGATGAAGAATGAACAAGGATCAATGATCAATGAAGAATGAACGATGAAGAATGAACAAGGATCATTGATCAATGAAGAATGAACGATGAAGAATGAACAAGGATCAATGATCAATGACGAATGAACGATGAAGAATGAACAAGGATCAATGATCAATGAAGAATAAACGATGAAGAATGAACAAGGATCAATGATCATTGAAGAATGAACGACGAAGAATGAACAAGGATCAATGATCAATGACGAATGAACGATGAAGAATGAACAAGGATCAATGATCAATGAAGAATGAACGATGAAGAATGAACCAGGATGAATGCTCAATGACGAATGAACGATGAAGAATGAACAAGGTTCAATGATCAATAAAGAATGAACGATGAAGAATGAACAAGGATCAATGATCAATGAAGAATGAACGATGAAGAATGAATAAGGATCAATGATCAATGAAGAATGAACGATGAAGAATAAACAAGGATCAATGATCAATGAAGAATGAACGATGAAGAATGAACAAGGATCAATGATCAATGACGAATGAACGATGAAGAATGAACAAGGATCATTGATCAATGAAGAATGAACGATGAAGAATGAACAAAGATCAATGATCAATGACGAATGAACGATGAAGAATGAACAAGGATCAATGATCAATGAAGAATAAACGATGAAGAATGAACAAGGATCAATGATCATTGAAGAATGAACGATGAAGAATGAACAAGGATCAATGATCAATGACGAATGAACGATGAAGAATGAACAAGGATCAATGATCAATGAAGAATGAACGATGAAGAATGAACAAGGATCAATGGTCAATGACGAATGAACGATGGAGAATGAACAAGGATCAATGATCAATGAAGAATGAACGATGAAGAATGAACCAGGATCAATGCTCAATGACGAATGAACGATGAAGAATGAACAAGGATCAATGATCAATGAAGAATGAACGATGAAGAATGAACAAGGATGAATGGTCAATGACGATTGAACGATGAAGAATGAACAAGGATCAATGATCAATGAAGTATGAACGATGAAGAATGAACATGGATCAATGATCAATGAAGAATGAACGATGAAGAATGAAAAAGGATTGATGGTCAATGACGAATGAACGATGAAGAATGAACAAGGATCAATGATCAATGAAGAATGAACGATGAAGAATGAACAAGGATCAATGATCAATGACGAATGAACGATGAAGAATGAACAAGGATCAATGCTCAATGACGAATGAACGATGAAGAATGAACAAGGATCAATGATCAATGAAGAATGAATGATGAAGAATGAATAACGATCAATGCTCAATGAAGAATGAACGATGAAGAATGAACAAGGATCAATGATCAATGAAGAATGAACGATGAAGAATGAACAAGGATCAATGATCAATGAAGAATGAACGATGAAGAATGAACAAGGATCAATGATCAATGAAGAATGAACGATGAAGAATGAACAAGGATCAATGCTCAATGACGAATGAACGATGAAGAATGAACAAGGATCAATGATCAATGAAGAATGAACGATGAAGAATGAACAAGGATCAATGGTCAATGACGATTGAACGATGAAGAATGAACAAGGATCAATGATCAATGAAGTATGAACGATGAAGAATGAACAAGGATCAATGATCAATGAAGAATGAACGATGAAGAATGAAAAAGGATTGATGGTCAATGACGAATGAACGATGAAGAATGAACAAGGATCAATGATCAATGAAGAATGAACGATGAAGAATGAACAAGTATCAATGATCAATGACGAATGAACGATGAAGAATGAACAAGGATCAATGATCAATGAAGAATGAACGGTGAAGAATGAACATGGATCAATGGTCAATGACGAATGAACGATGAAGAATGAACAAGGATCAATGATCAATGAAGAATGAACGATGAAGAATGAACAAGGATCAATGGTCAATGACGATTGAACGATGAAGAATGAACAAGGATCAATGATCAATGAAGTATGAACGATGAAGAATGAACAAGGATCAATGATCAATGAAGAATGAACGATGAAGAATGAAAAAGGATTGATGGTCAATGACGAATGAACGATGAAGAATGAACAAGGATCAATGATCAATGAAGAATGAACGATGAAGAATGAACAAGGATCAATGCTCAATGACGAATGAACGATGAAGAATGAACAAGGATCAATTGATCAATGAAGAATGAACGATGAAGAATGAACAAGGATCAATGATCAATGACGAATGAACGATGAAGAATGAAAAAGGATCAATGGTCAATGACGAATGAACGATGGAGAATGAACAAGGATCAATGATCAATGAAGAATGAATGATGAAGAATGAACCAGGATCAATGCTCAATGACGAATGAACGATGAAGAATGAACAAGGTTCAATGATCAATGAAGAATGAACGATGAAGAATGAACAAGGATCAATGCTCAATGACGAATGAACGATGAAGAATGAACAAGGATCAATTGATCAATGAAGAATGAACGATGAAGAATGAACAAGGATCAATGGTCAATGACGATTGAACGATGAAGAATGAACAAGGATCAATGATCAATGAAGTATGAACGATGAAGAATGAACAAGGATCAATGATCAATGAAGAATGAACGATGAAGAATGAAAAAGGATTGATGGTCAATGACGAATGAACGATGAAGAATGAACAAGGATCAATGATCAATGAAGAATGAATGATGAAGAATGAACAACGATCAATGCTCAATGAAGAATGAACGATGAAGAATGAACAAGGATCAATGATCAATGAAGAATGAACGATGAAGAATAAACAAGGATCAATGATCAATGAAGAATGAACGATGAAGAATGAACAAGGATCAATGATCAATGAAGAATGAACGATGAAGAATGAACAAGGATCAATGATCAATGACGAATGAACGATGAAGAATGAACAAGGATCATTGATCAATGAAGAATGAACGATGAAGAATGAACAAGGATCAATGATCAATGACGAATGAACGATGAAGAATGAACAAGGATCAATGATCAATGAAGAATAAACGATGAAGAATGAACAAGGATCAATGATCATTGAAGAATGAACGATGAAGAATGAACAAGGATCAATGATCAATGACGAATGAACGATGAAGAATGAACAAGGATCAATGATTAATGAAGAATGAACGATGAAGAATGAACAAGGATCAATGGTCAATGACGAATGAACGATGGAGAATGAACAAGGATCAATGATCAATGAAGAATGAACGATGAAGAATGAACCAGGATCAATGCTCAATGACGAATGAACGATGAAGAATGAACAAGGTTCAATGATCAATAAAGAATGAACGATGAAGAATGAACAAGGATCAATGATCAATGAAGAATGAACGATGAAGAATGAATAAGGATCAATGACCAATGAAGAATGAACGATGAAGAATGAACAAGGATCAATGATCAATGAAGAATGAACGATGAAGAATGAACAAGGATCAATGATCAATGACGAATGAACGATGAAGAATGAACAAGGATCATTGATCAATGAAGAATGAACGATGAAGAATGAACAAGGATCAATGATCAATGACGAATGACGAATGAACGATGAAGAATGAACAAGGATCAATGATCAATGAAGAATAAACGATGAAGAATGAACAAGGATCAATGATCATTGAAGAATGAACGATGAAGAATGAACAAGGATCAATGATCAATGACGAATGAACGATGAAGAATGTACAAGGATCAATGATCAATGAAGAATGAACGATGAAGAATGAACAAGGATCAATGGTCAATGACGAATGAACGATGGAGAATGAACAAGGATCAATGATCAATGAAGAATGAACGATGAAGAATGAACCAGGATCAATGCTCAATGACGAATGAACGATGAAGAATGAACAAGGATCAATGATCAATGAAGAATGAACAATGAAGAATGAACAAGGATCAATGGTCAATGACGATTGAACGATGAAGAATGAACAAGGATCAATGATCAATGAAGTATGAACGATGAAGAATGAACAAGGATCAATGATCAATGAAGAATGAACGATGAAGAATGAAAAAGGATTGATGGTCAATGACGAATGAACGATGAAGAATGAACAAGGATCAATGATCAATGAAGAATGAACGATGAAGAATGAACAAGGATCAATGATCAATGACGAATGAACGATGAAGAATGAACAAGGATCAATGCTCAATGACGAATGAACGATGAAGAATGAACAAGGATCAATGATCAATGAAGAATGAATGATGAAGAATGAATAACGATCAATGCTCAATGAAGAATGAACGATGAAGAATGAACAAGGATCAATGATCAATGAAGAATGAACGATGAAGAATGAACAAGGATCAATGATCAATGAAGAATGAACGATGAAGAATGAACAAGGATCAATGCTCAATGACGAATGAATGATGAAGAATGAACAAGGATCAATGATCAATGAAGAATGAACGATGAAGAATGAACAAGGATCAATGGTCAATGACGATTGAACGGTGAAGAATGAACAAGGATCAATGATCAATGAAGTATGAACGATGAAGAATGAACAGGATCAATGATCAATGAAGAATGAACGAAGAAGAATGAAAAAGGATTGATGGTCAATGACGAATGAACGATGAAGAATGAACAAGGATCAATGATCAATGAAGAATGAACGATGAAGAATGAACAAGGATCAATGATCAATGACGAATGAACGATGAAGAATGAACAAGGATCAATGATCAATGAAGAATGAACGGTGAAGAATGAACATGGATCAATGGTCAATGACGAATGAACGATGAAGAATGAACAAGGATCAATGATCAATGACGAATGAACGATGAAGAATGAACAAGGATCAATGGTCAATGACGAATGAACGATGGAGAATGAACAAGGATCAATGATCAATGAAGAATGAATGATGAAGAATGAACCAGGATCAATGCTCAATGACGAATGAACGATGAAGAATGAACAAGGTTCAATGATCAATGAAGAATGAACGATGAAGAATGAACAAGGATCAATGCTCAATGACGAATGAACGATGAAGAATGAACAAGGATCAATTGATCAATGAAGAATGAACGATGAAGAATGAACAAGGATCAATGGTCAATGACGATTGAACGATGAAGAATGAACAAGGATCAATGATCAATGAAGTATGAACGATGAAGAATGAACAAGGATCAATGATCAATGAAGAATGAACGATGAAGAATGAAAAAGGATTGATGGTCAATGACGAATGAACGATGAAGAATGAACAAGGATCAATGATCAATGAAGAATGAACGATGAAGAATGAACAAGGATCAATGATCAATGACGAATGAACGATGAAGAATGAACAAGGATCAATGCTCAATGACGAATGAACGATGAAGAATGAACAAGGATCAATGATCAATGAAGAATGAATGATGAAGAATGAACAACGATCAATGCTCAATGAAGAATGAACGATGAAGAATGAACAAGGATCAATGATCAATGAAGAATGAACGATGAAGAATGAACAAGGATCAATGATCAATGAAGAATGAACGATGAAGAATGAACAAGGATCAATGATCAATGAAGAATGAACGATGAAGAATGAACAAGGATCAATGATCAATGACGAATGAACGATGAAGAATGAACAAGGATCATTGATCAATGAACAATGAACGATGAAGAATGAACAAGGATCAATGATCAATGACGAATGAACGATGAAGAATGAACAAGGATCAATGATCAATGAAGAATAAACGATGAAGAATGAACAACGATCAATGATCATTGAAGAATGAACGATGAAGAATGAACAAGGATCAATGATCAATGACGAATGAACGATGAAGAATGAACAAGGATCAATGATCAATGAAGAATGAACGATGAAGAATGAACAAGGATCAATGGTCAATGACGAATGAACGATGGAGAATGAACAAGGATCAATGATCAATGAAAAATGAACGATGAAGAATGAACCAGGATCAATGCTCAATGACGAATGAACGATGAAGAATTAACAAGGTTCAATGATCAATAAAGAATGAACAATGAAGAATGAACAAGGATCAATGCTCAATGACGAATGAACGATGAAGAATGAACAAGGATCAATGATCAATGAAGAATGAACGATGAAGAATGAACAAGGATCAATGGTCAATGACGATTGAACGATGAAGAATGAACAAGGATCAATGATCAAAGAAGTATGAACGATGAAGAATGAACAAGGATCAATGATCAATGAAGAATGAACGATGAAGAATGAAAAAGGATTGATGGTCAATGACGAATGAACGATGAAGAATGAACAAGGATCAATGATCAATGAAGAATGAACGAGGAAGAATGAACAAGGATCAATGATCAATGACGAATGAACGGTGAAGAATGAACATGGATCAATGGTCAATGACGAATGAACGATGAAGAATGAACAAGGATCAATGATCAATGAAAAATGAACGATGAAGAATGAACAAGAATCAATGCTCAATGACGAATGTACGATGAAGAATGAACAAGGATCAATGATCAATGAAGAATGAACAAGGATCAATGCTCAATGACGAATGAACGATGAAGAATGAACAAGGATTAATGATCAATGAAAAATGAACGATGAAGAATGAACAAGGATCAATGCTCAATGACGAATGAACGATGAAGAATAAGCAAGGATCAATGATCAATGAAGAATGAATGATGAAGAATGAACAACGATCAATGCTCAAAGAAGAATGAACGATGAAGAATGAACAAGGATCAATGATCACTGAAGAATGAACGATGAAGAATGAACAAGGATCAATGATCAATGAAGAATGAACGATGAAGAATGAACAAGGATCAATGATCAATGACGAATGAACGATGAAGAATGAAAAAGGATCAATGGTCAATGACGAATGAACGATGAAGAATGAACAAGGATAAATGAAGATTGAATGATGATGAATGAACAAGGATCAATAATCAATGAAGAATGAACGATGAAGAATGAACAAGGATCAATGATCAATGAAGAATGAACGATGAAGAATGAACAAGGATCAATGATCAATGATGAATGAACGATGAAGAATGAACAAGGATCAATGATCAATGAAGAATGAACGATGAAGAATGAACAAGGATCAATGATCAATGAGGAATGAACGATGAAGAATGAACAAGGATCAATGATCAATGGCGAATGAACGATGAATAATGAACAAGGATCAATGATCAATGAAGAATGAACGATGAAGAATGAACAAGGATCAATGATCAATGATGAATGAACGATGAAGAATGAACAAGGATCAATGATCAATGAAGAATGAACGGTGAAGAATGAACAAGGATCAATGGTCAATGACGAATGAACGATGAAGAATGAACAAGGATTAATGATCAATGAAAAATGAACGATGAAGAATGAACAAGGATCAATGCTCAATGACGTATGAACGATGAAGAATAAACAAGGATCAATGATCAATGAAGAATGAATGATGAAGAATGAACAACGATCAATGCTCAAAGAAGAATGAACGATGAAGAATGAACAAGGATCAATGATCAATGACGAATGAACGATGAAGAATGAACAAGGATCAATGATCAATGAAGAATGAACGATGAAGAATGAACAAGGATCAATGGTCAATGACGAATGAACGATGGAGAATGAACAAGGATCAATGATCAATGAAAAATGAACGATGAAGAATGAACCAGGATCAATGCTCAATGACGAATGAACGATGAAGAATTAACAAGGTTCAATGATCAATAAAGAATGAACAATGAAGAATGAACAAGGATCAATGCTCAATGACGAATGAACGATGAAGAATGAACAAGGATCAATGATCAATGAAGAATGAACGATGAAGAATGAACAAGGATCAATGGTCAATGACGATTGAACGATGAAGAATGAACAAGGATCAATGATCAAAGAAGTATGAACGATGAAGAATGAACAAGGATCAATGATCAATGAAGAATGAACGATGAAGAATGAAAAAGGATTGATGGTCAATGACGAATGAACGATGAAGAATGAACAAGGATCAATGATCAATGAAGAATGAACGAGGAAGAATGAACAAGGATCAATGATCAATGACGAATGAACGGTGAAGAATGAACATGGATCAATGGTCAATGACGAATGAACGATGAAGAATGAACAAGGATCAATGATCAATGAAAAATGAACGATGAAGAATGAACAAGAATCAATGCTCAATGACGAATGTACGATGAAGAATGAACAAGGATCAATGATCAATGAAGAATGAACAAGGATCAATGCTCAATGACGAATGAACGATGAAGAATGAACAAGGATTAATGATCAATGAAAAATGAACGATGAAGAATGAACAAGGATCAATGCTCAATGACGAATGAACGATGAAGAATAAGCAAGGATCAATGATCAATGAAGAATGAATGATGAAGAATGAACAACGATCAATGCTCAAAGAAGAATGAACGATGAAGAATGAACAAGGATCAATGATCACTGAAGAATGAACGATGAAGAATGAACAAGGATCAATGATCAATGAAGAATGAACGATGAAGAATGAACAAGGATCAATGATCAATGACGAATGAACGATGAAGAATGAAAAAGGATCAATGGTCAATGACGAATGAACGATGAAGAATGAACAAGGATAAATGAAGATTGAATGATGATGAATGAACAAGGATCAATAATCAATGAAGAATGAACGATGAAGAATGAACAAGGATCAATGATCAATGAAGAATGAACGATGAAGAATGAACAAGGATCAATTATCAATGATGAATGAACGATGAAGAATGAACAAGGATCAATGATCAATGAAGAATGAACGATGAAGAATGAACAAGGATCAATGATCAATGAGGAATGAACGATGAAGAATGAACAAGGATCAATGATCAATGGCGAATGAACGATGAATAATGAACAAGGATCAATGATCAATGAAGAATGAACGATGAAGAATGAACAAGGATCAATGATCAATGATGAATGAACGATGAAGAATGAACAAGGATCAATGATCAATGAAGAATGAACGGTGAAGAATGAACAAGGATCAATGGTCAATGACGAATGAACGATGAAGAATGAACAAGGATTAATGATCAATGAAAAATGAACGATGAAGAATGAACAAGGATCAATGCTCAATGACGTATGAACGATGAAGAATAAACAAGGATCAATGATCAATGAAGAATGAATGATGAAGAATGAACAACGATCAATGCTCAAAGAAGAATGAACGATGAAGAATGAACAAGGATCAATGATCACTGAAGAATGAACGATGAAGAATGAACAAGGATCAATGATCAATGAAGAATGAACGATGAAGAATGAACAAGGATCAATGATCAATGAAGAATGAACGATGAAGAATGAACAAGGATCAATGATCAATGACGAATGAACGATGAAGAATGAACAAGGATCATTGATCAATGAAGAATGAACGATGAAGAATGATCAAGGATCAATGATCAATGACGAATGAACGACGAAGAATGAACAAGGATCAATGATCAATGAAGAATAAACGATGAAGAATGAACAAGGATCAATGATCAATGAAGAATGAACGATGAAGAATGAACCAGGATCAATGCTCAATGACGAATGAACGATGAAGAATGAACAAGGATCAATGATCAATGAAGAATGAACGATGAAGAATGAAAAAGGATTGATGGTCAATGACGAATGAACGATGAAGAATGAACAAGGATCAATGATCAATGAAGAATGAACGAGGAAGAATGAACAAGGATCAATGATCAATGACGAATGAACGGTGAAGAATGAACATGGATCAATGGTCAATGACGAATGAACGATGAAGAATGAACAAGGATCAATGATCAATGAAAAATGAACGATGAAGAATGAACAAGAATCAATGCTCAATGACGAATGTACGATGAAGAATGAACAAGGATCAATGATCAATGAAGAATGAACAAGGATCAATGCTCAATGACGAATGAACGATGAAGAATGAACAAGGATTAATGATCAATGAAAAATGAACGATGAAGAATGAACAAGGATCAATGCTCAATGACGAATGAACGATGAAGAATAAGCAAGGATCAATGATCAATGAAGAATGAATGATGAAGAATGAACAACGATCAATGCTCAAAGAAGAATGAACGATGAAGAATGAACAAGGATCAATGATCACTGAAGAATGAACGATGAAGAATGAACAAGGATCAATGATCAATGAAGAATGAACGATGAAGAATGAACAAGGATCAATGATCAATGACGAATGAACGATGAAGAATGAAAAAGGATCAATGGTCAATGACGAGTGAACGATGAAGAATGAACAAGGATAAATGAAGATTGAATGATGATGAATGAACAAGGATCAATAATCAATGAAGAATGAACGATGAAGAATGAACAAGGATCAATGATCAATGAAGAATGAACGATGAAGAATGAACAAGGATCAATTATCAATGATGAATGAACGATGAAGAATGAACAAGGATCAATGATCAATGAAGAATGAACGATGAAGAATGAACAAGGATCAATGATCAATGAGGAATGAACGATGAAGAATGAACAAGGATCAATGATCAATGGCGAATGAACGATGAATAATGAACAAGGATCAATGATCAATGAAGAATGAACGATGAAGAATGAACAAGGATCAATGATCAATGATGAATGAACGATGAAGAATGAACAAGGATCAATGATCAATGAAGAATGAACGGTGAAGAATGAACAAGGATCAATGGTCAATGACGAATGAACGATGAAGAATGAACAAGGATTAATGATCAATGAAAAATGAACGATGAAGAATGAACAAGGATCAATGCTCAATGACGTATGAACGATGAAGAATAAACAAGGATCAATGATCAATGAAGAATGAATGATGAAGAATGAACAACGATCAATGCTCAAAGAAGAATGAACGATGAAGAATGAACAAGGATCAATGATCACTGAAGAATGAACGATGAAGAATGAACAAGGATCAATGATCAATGAAGAATGAACGATGAAGAATGAACAAGGATCAATGATCAATGAAGAATGAACGATGAAGAATGAACAAGGATCAATGATCAATGACGAATGAACGATGAAGAATGAACAAGGATCATTGATCAATGAAGAATGAACGATGAAGAATGATCAAGGATCAATGATCAATGACGAATGAACGACGAAGAATGAACAAGGATCAATGATCAATGAAGAATAAACGATGAAGAATGAACAAGGATCAATGATCAATGAAGAATGAACGATGAAGAATGAACCAGGATCAATGCTCAATGACGAATGAACGATGAAGAATGAACAAGGATCAATGATCAATGAAGAATGAACGATAAAGAATGAACAAGGATCAATGATCAATGAAAAATGAAGGATGAAGAATGAAAAAGGATTAATGGTCAATGACGAATGAACGATGAAGAATGAACAAGGATCAATGATCAATGAAGAATGAACGATGAATAATGAACAAGGATCAATGATCAATGAAGAATGAACGATGAAGAATGAACAAGGATCAATGATCAATGACGAATGAACGATGAAGAATGAACAAGGATCAATGATCAATGAAGAAAGAACGATGAAGAATGAACAAGGATCAATGATCAATGAAGAATGAACGATGAAGAATGAACAAGGATCAATGATCAATGACGAATGACGAATGAACGATGAAGAATGAACAAGGATCATTGATCAATGAAGAATGAACGATGAAGAATGAACAAGGATCAATGATCAATGAAGAATGAACGATGAAGAATGAACAAGGATCAATTATCAATGATGAATGAACGATGAAGAATGAACAAGGATCAATGATCAATGGCGAATGAATGATGAAGAATGAACAAGGATCAATGATCAATGAAGAATGAACGATGAAGAATGAACAAGGATCAATGATCAATGGCGAATGAACGATGAAGAATGAACAAGGATCAATGATCAATGAAGAATGAACGATGAAGAATGAACAAGGATCAATGATCAATGACGAATGAACGATGAAGAATGAACAAGGATCAATGATCAATGAAGAATGAACGGTGAAGAATGAACAAGGATCAATGGTCAATGACGAATGAACGATGAAGAATGAACAAGGATTAATGATCAATGAAAAATGAACGATGAAGAATGAACAAGGATCAATGCTCAATGACGAATGAACGATGAAGAATAAACAAGGATCAATGATCAATGAAGAATAAATGATGAAGAATGAACAACGATCAATGCTCAATGAAGAATGAACGATGAAGAATGAACAAGGATCAATGATCACTGAAGAATGAACGATGAAGAATGAACAAGGATCAATGATCAATGAAGAATGAACGATGAAGAATGAACAAGGATCAATGATCAATGAAGAATGAACGATGAAGAATGAACAAGGATCAATGATCAATGACGAATGAACGATGAAGAATGAACAAGGATCATTGATCAATGAAGAATGAACGATGAAGAATGATCAAGGATCAATGATCAATGACGAATGAACGATGAAGAATGAACAAGGATCAATGATCAATGAAGAATAAACGATGAAGAATGAACAAGGATCAATGATCAATGAAGAATGAACGATGAAGAATGAACCAGGATCAATGCTCAATGACGAATGAACGATGAAGAATGAACAAGGATCAATGATCAATGAAGAATAAACGATAAAGAATGAACAAGGATCAATGATCAATGAAGAATGAAGGATGAAGAATGAAAAAGGATTAATGGTCAATGACGAATGAACGATGAAGAATGAACAAGGATCAATGATCAATGAAGAATGAACGATGAATAATGAACAAGGATCAATGATCAATGAAGAATGAACGATGAAGAATGAACAAGGATCAATGATCAATGACGAATGAACGATGAAGAATGAACAAGGATCAATGATCAATGACGAATGAACGATGAAGAATGAACAAGGATCAATGATCAATGAAGAATAAACGATGAAGAATGAACAAGGATCAATGATCAATGAAGAATGAACGATGAAGAATGAACCAGGATCAATGCTCAATTACGAATGAACGATGAAGAATGAACAAGGATCAATGATCAATGAAGAATGAACGATAAAGAATGAACAAGGATCAATGATCAATGAAGAATGAAGGATGAAGAATGAAAAAGGATTAATGGTCAATGACGAATGAACGATGAAGAATGAACAAGGATCAATGATCAATGAAGAATGAACGATGAATAATGAACAAGGATCAATGATCAATGAAGAATGAACGATGAAGAATGAACAAGGATCAATGATCAATGACGAATGAACGATGAAGAATGAACAAGGATCAATGATCAATGAAGAATGAACGATGAAGAATGAACAAGGATCAATGCTCAATGACGAATGAACGATGAAGAATGAACAAGGTTCAATGATCAATGAAGAATGAACGATGAGGAATGAACAAGGATCAATGCTCAATGACGAATGAATGATGAAGAATGAACAAGGATCAATGATCAATGAAGAATGAACGATGAAGAATGAACAAGGATCAATGGTCAATGACGAATGAACGATGAAGAATGAACAAGGATCAATGATCAATGAAGTATGAACGATGAAGAATGAACAAGGATCAATGATCAATGATGAATGAGCGATGAAGAATGAAAAAGGATTAATGGTCAATGACGAATGAACGATGAAGATGAACGATGAAGAATGAACAAGAATCAGTGCTCAATGACGAATGAATGATGAAGAATGAACATGGATCAATGATCAATGAAGAATGAACGATGAAGAATGAACAAGGATCAATGATCAATGAAGAATGAACGATGAAGAATGAACAAGGATCAATGATCAATGAAGAATGAACGATGAAGAATGAACAAGGATCAATGATCAATGAAGAATGAACGATGAAGAATGAACAAGGATCAATGATCAATGAAGAATGAACGATGAAGAATGAACAAGTATCAATGATCAATGAAGAATGAACGATGAAGAATGAACAAGGATCAATTATCAACGACGAATGAACGATGAAGAATGAACAAGGATCAATGATCAATGAAGAATGAACGATGAAGAATGAACAAGGATCAATGATCAATGAAGAATGAACGATGAAGAATGAACAAGGATCAATGCTCAATGAGGAATGAACGATGAAGAATGAACAAGGTTCAATGATCAATGAAGAATGAACGATGAAGAATGAACAAGGATCAATGCTCAATGACGAATGAACGATGAAGAATGAACAAGGATCAATGATCAATGAAGAATGAACGATGAAGAATGAACAAGGATCAATGGTCAATGACGAATGAACGATGAAGAATGAACAAGGATCAATGATCAATGAAGTATGAACGATGAAGAATGAACAAAGATCAATGATCAATGATGAATGAGCGATGAAGAATGAAAAAGGATTAATGGTCAATGACGAATGAACGATGAAGATTGAACAAGGATCAATGATCAATGAAGAATGAACGATGAAGAATGAACAAGAATCAGTGCTCAATGACGAATGAACGATGAAGAATGAACAAGGATCAATGATCAATGAAGAATGAACGATGAAGAATGAACAAGGATCAATGATCAATGAAGAATGAACGATGAAGAATGAACAAGGATCAATGATCAATGAAGAATGAACGATGAAGAATGAACAAGGATCAATGATCAATGAAGAATGAACGATGAAGAATGAACAAGGATCAATGCTCAATGACGAATGAACGATGAAGAATGAACAAGGTTCAATGATCAATGAAGAATGAACGATGAAGAATGAACAAGGATCAATGCTCAATGACGAATGAATGATGAAGAATGAACAAGGATCAATGATCAATGAAGAATGAACGATGAAGAATGAACAAGGATCAATGGTCAATGACGAATGAACGATGAAGAATGAACAAGGATCAATGATCAATGAAGTATGAACGATGAAGAATGAACAAGGATCAATGATCAATGATGAATGAGCGATGAAGAATGAAAAAGGATTAATGGTCAATGACGAATGAACGATGAAGATTGAACAAGGATCAATGATCAATGAAGAATGAACGATGAAGAATGAACAAGAATCAGTGCTCAATGACGAATGAACGATGAAGAATGAACAAGGATCAATGATCAATGAAGAATGAACGATGAAGAATGAACAAGGATCAATGATCAATGAAGAATGAACGATGAAGAATGAACAAGGATCAATGATCAATGAAGAATGAACGATGAAGAATGAACAAGGATCAATGATCAATGAAGAATCAACGATGAAGAATGAACAAGGATCAATGATCAATGAAGAATGAACGATGAAGAATGAACAAGTATCAATGATCTATGAAGAATGAACGATGAAGAATGAACAAGGATCAATTATCAATGACGAATGAACGATGAAGAATGAACAAGGATCAATGATCAATGAAGAATGAACGATGAAGAATGAACAAGGATCAATGATCAATGAAGAATGAACGATGAAGAATGAACAAGGATCAATGCTCAATGACGAATGAACGATGAAGAATGAACAAGGTTCAATGATCAATGAAGAATGAACGATGAAGAATGAACAAGGATCAATGCTCAATGACGAATGAACGATGAAGAATGAACAAGAATCAATGATCAATGAAGAATGAACGATGAAGAATGAACAAGGATCAATGGTCAATGACGAATGAACGATGAAGAATGAACAAGGATCAATGATCAATGAAGTATGAACGATGAAGAATGAACAAGGATCAATGATCAATGATGAATGAGCGATGAAGAATGAAAAAGGATTAATGGTCAATGACGAATGAACGATGAAGATTGAACAAGGATCAATGATCAATGAAGAATGAACGATGAAGAATGAACAAGAATCAGTGCTCAATGACGAATGAACGATGAAGAATGAACAAGGATCAATGATCAATGAAGAATGAACGATGAAGAATGAACAAGGATCAATGATCAATGAAGAATGAACGATGAAGAATGAACAAGGATCAATGATCAATGAAGAATGAACGATGAAGAATGAACAAGGATCAATGATCAATGAAGAATGAACGATGAAGAATGAACAAGGATCAATGATCAATGAAGAATGAACGATGAAGAATGAACAAGTATCAATGATCAATGAAGAATGAACGATGAAGAATGAACAAGGATCAATTATCAATGACGAATGAACGATGAAGAATGAACAAGGATCAATGATCAATGAAGAATGAACGATGAATAATGAACAAGGATCAATGATCAATGAAGAATGAACGATGAAGAATGAACAAGGATCAATGCTCAATGACGAATGAACGATGAAGAATGAACAAGGTTCAATGATCAATGAAGAATGAACGATGAAGAATGAACAAGGATCAATGCTCAATGACGAATGAACGATGAAGAATGAACAAGGATCAATGATCAATGAAGAATGAACGATGAAGAATGAACAAGGATCAATGGTCAATGACGAATGAACGATGAAGAATGAACAAGGATCAATGATCAATGAAGTATGAACGATGAAGAATGAACAAGGATCAATGATCAATGATGAATGAGCGATGAAGAATGAAAAAGGATTAATGGTCAATGACGAATGAACGATGAAGATTGAACAAGGATCAATGATCAATGAAGAATGAACGATGAAGAATGAACAAGAATCAGTGCTCAATGACGAATGAACGATGAAGAATGAACAAGGATCAATGATCAATGAAGAATGAACGATGAAGAATGAACAAGGATCAATGATCAATGAAGAATGAACGATGAAGAATGAACAAGGATCAATGATCAATGAAGAATGAACGATGAAGAATGAACAAGGATCAATGATCAATGAAGAATGAACGATGAAGAATGAACAAGGATCAATGATCAATGAAGAATGAACGATGAAGAATGAACAAGTATCAATGATCAATGAAGAATGAACGATGAAGAATGAACAAGGATCAATTATCAATGACGAATGAACGATGAAGAATGAACAAGGATCAATGATCAATGAAGAATGAACGATGAAGAATGAACAAGGATCAATGATCAATGAAGAATGAACGATGAAGAATGAACAAGGATCAATGATCAATGAAGAATGAACGATGAAGAATGAACAAGGATCAATGATCAATGACGAATGAACGATGAAGAATGAACAAGGATCAATGATCAATGAAGAATGAACGGTGAAGAATGAACATGGATCAATGGTCAATGACGAATAAACGATGAAGAATGAACAAGGATCAATGATCAATGAAAAATGAACGATGAAGAATGAACAAGGATCAATGCTCAATGACGAATGAACGATGAAGAATGAACAAGGATCAATGATCAATGAAGAATGAATGATGAAGAATGAACAAGGATCAATACTCAATGGCGAATGAACGATGAAGAATGAACAAGGATCAATGATCAATGAAGAATGAACGATGAAGAATGAACAAGGATCAATGCTCAATGACGAATGAACGATGAAGAATGAACAAGGATAAATGATCAATGAAGTATGAACGATGAAGAATGAACAAGGATCAAAGATTAATGAAGAATGAACGATGAAGAATGAACAAGGATCAATGATCAATGACGAATGAACGATGAAGAATGAACAAGGATCAATGATCAATGAAGAATGACCGGTGAAGAATGAACAAGGATCAATGGTGAATGACGAATGAACGATGAAGAATGAACAAGGATCAATGATCAAAGAAAAATGAACGATGAAGAATGAACAAGGATCAATGGTCAATGACGAATGAACGATGAAGAATGAACAAGGATCAATGATCAATGAAGAATGAACGATGAAGAATGCACAAGGATCAATGCTCAATGACGAATGAACGATGAAGAATGAACAAGGATAAATGAAGATTGGATGATGATGAATGAACAAGGATCAATAATCAATGAAGAATGAACGATGAAGAATGAAAAAAGATCAATGATCAATGAAGAATGAACGATGAAGAATGAACAAGGATCAATTATCAATGATGAATGAACGATGAAGAATGAACAAGGATCAATGATCAATGAAGAATGAACGATGAAGAATGAACAAGGATCAATGATCAATGACGAATGACGAATGAACGATGAAGAATGAACAAGGATCATTGATCAATGAAGAATGAACGATGAAGAATGAACAAGGATCAATGATCAATGAAGAATGAACGTTGAAGAATGAAAAAGGATCAATGGTCAATGACGAATGAACGATGAAGAATGAACAAGGATAAATGAAGATTGAATGATGATGAATGAACAAGGATCAATAATCAATGAAGAATGAACGATGAAGAATGAACAAGGATCAATGATCAATGAAGGATGAACGATGACGAATGAACAACGATCAATTATCAATGATGAATGAACGATGAAGAATGAACAAGGATCAATGATCAATAAAGAATGAACGATGAAGAATGAACAAGGATCAATGATCAATGAAGAATGAACGATGAAGAATGAACAAGGATCAATGATCAATGACGAATGAACGATGAAGAATGAACAAGGATCAATGATCAATGAAGAATGAACGATGAAGAATGAACCAGGATCAATGATCAATGACGAATGAACGATGAAGAATGAACAAGGATCAATGATCAATGAAGAATGAACGGTGAAGAATGAACAAGGATCAATGGTCAATGACGAATAAACGATGAAGAATGAACAAGGATTATTGATCAATGAAAAATGAACGATGTAGAATGAACAAGTAACAATGCTCAATGACGAATGAACGATGAAGAATGAACAAGGATCAATGATCAATGAAGAATGAATGATGAAGAATGAACAACGATCAATGCTCAATGAAGAATGAACGATGAAGAATGAACAAGGATCAATGATCATTGAAGAATGAAAGATGAAGAATGAACAAGGATCAATGATCAATGAAGAATGAACGATGAAGAATGAACAAGGATCAATGATCAATGAAGAATGAACGATGAAGAATGAACAAGGATCAATGATCAATGACGAATGAACGATGAAGAATGAACAAGGATCATTGATCAATGAAGAATGAACGATGAAGAATGAACAAGGATCAATGATCAATGACGAATGAACGATGAAGAATGAACAAGGATCAATGATCAATGAAGAATAAACAATGAAGAATGAACAAGGATCAATGATCAATGAAGAATGAACGATGAAGAATGAACAAGGATCAATGATCAATAACGAATGAACGATGAAGAATGAACAAGGATCAATGATCAATGAAGAATGAACGATGAAGAATGAACAAGGATCAATGGTCAATGACGAATGAACGATGGAGAATGAACAAGGATCAATGATCAATGAAGAATGAACGATGAAGAATGAACCAGGATCAATGCTCAATGACGAATGAACGATGAAGAATGAACAAGGTTCAATGATCAATGAAGAATGAACGATGAAGAATGAACAAGGATCAATGCTCAATGACGAATGAACGATGAAGAATGAACAAGGATCAATGATCAATGAAGAATGAATGATGAAGAATGAACAACGATCAATGCTCAATGAAGAATGAACGATGAAGAATGAACAAGGATCAATGATCATTGAAGAATGAATGATGAAGAATGAACAAGGATCAATGATCAATGAAGAATGCACGATGACGAATGAACAACGATCAATTATCAATGATGAATGAACGATGAAGAATGAACAAGGATCAATGATCAATGAAGAATGAACGATGAAGAATGAACAAGGATCAATGATCAATGAAGAATGAACGATGAAGAATGAACAAGGATCAATGATCAATGACGAATGAACGATGAAGAATGAACAAGGATCAATGATCAATGAAGAATGAACGATGAAGAATGAACAAGGATCAATGATCAATGACGAATGAACGATGAAGAATGAACAAGGATCAATGATCAATGAAGAATGAACGGTGAAGAATGAACAAGGATCAATGGTCAATGACGAATAAACGATGAAGAATGAACAAGGATTAATGATCAATGAAAAATGAACGATGTAGAATGAACAAGGATCAATGCTCAATGACGAATGAAGGATGAAGAATGAACAAGGATCAATGATCAATGAAGAATGAATGATGAAGAATGAACAACGATCAATGCTCAATGAAGAATGAACGATGAAGAATGAACAAGGATCAATGATCATTGAAGAATGAAAGATGAAGAATGAACAAGGATCAATGATCAATGAAGAATGAACGATGAAGAATGAACAACGATCAATGATCAATGAAGAATGAACGATGAAGAATGAACAAGGATCAATTATCAATGATGAATGAACGATGAAGAATGAACAAGGATCAATGATCAATGAAGAATGAACGATGAAGAATGAACAAGGATCAATGATAAATGAAGAATGAACGATGAAGAATGAACAAGGATCAATGATCAATGACGAATGAACGATGAAGAATGAACAAGGATCAATGATCAATGAAGAATGAACGATGAAGAATGAACAAGGTTCAATGATCAATGACGAAGGAACGATGAAGAATGAACAAGGATTAATGATCAATGAAGAATGAACGGTGAAGAATGAACAAGGATCAATGGTCAATGACGAATGAACGATGAAGAATGAACAAGGATTAATGATCAATGAAAAATGAACGATGAAGAATGAACAAGGATCAATGCTCAATGACGAATGAACGATGAAGAATGAACAACGATCAATGATCAATGAAGAATGAATGATGAAGAATGAACAACGATCAATGCTCAATGAAGAATGAACGATGAAGAATGAACTAGGATCAATGATCATTGAAGAATGAACGATGAAGAATGAACAAGGATCAATGATCAATGAAGAATGAACGATGAAGAATGAACAAGGATCAATGCTCAATGACGAATGAACGATGAAGAATGAACAAGGATAAATGATCAATGAAGTATGAACGATGAAGAATGAACAAGGATCAATGATCAATGAAGAATGAACGATGAAGAATGAACAAGGATCAATGATCAATGACGAATGACGAATGAACGATGAAGAATGAACAAGGATCATTGATCAATGAAGAATGAACGATGAAGAATGAACAAGGTTCAATGATCAATGACGAAGGAACGATGAAGAATGAACAAGGATTAATGATCAATGAAGAATGAACGGTGAAGAATGAACAAGGATCAATGGTCAATGACGAATGAACGATGAAGAATGAACAAGGATTAATGATCAATGAAAAATGAACGATGAAGAATGAACAAGGATCAATGCTCAATGACGAATGAACGATGAAGAATGAACAACGATCAATGATCAATGAAGAATGAATGATGAAGAATGAACAAGGATCAATGATCAATGAAGGATGAACGATGACGAATGAACAACGATCAATTATCAATGATGAATGAACGATGAAGAATGAACAAGGATCAATGATCAATAAAGAATGAACGATGAAGAATGAACAAGGATCAATGATCAATGAAGAATGAACGATGAAGAATGAACAAGGATCAATGATCAATGACGAATGAACGATGAAGAATGAACAAGGATCAATGATCAATGAAGAATGAACGATGAAGAATGAACCAGGATCAATGATCAATGACGAATGAACGATGAAGAATGAACAAGGATCAATGATCAATGAAGAATGAACGGTGAAGAATGAACAAGGATCAATGGTCAATGACGAATAAACGATGAAGAATGAACAAGGATTATTGATCAATGAAAAATGAACGATGTAGAATGAACAAGTAACAATGCTCAATGACGAATGAACGATGAAGAATGAACAAGGATCAATGATCAATGAAGAATGAATGATGAAGAATGAACAACGATCAATGCTCAATGAAGAATGAACGATGAAGAATGAACAAGGATCAATGATCATTGAAGAATGAAAGATGAAGAATGAACAAGGATCAATGATCAATGAAGAATGAACGATGAAGAATGAACAAGGATCAATGATCAATGAAGAATGAACGATGAAGAATGAACAAGGATCAATGATCAATGACGAATGAACGATGAAGAATGAACAAGGATCATTGATCAATGAAGAATGAACGATGAAGAATGAACAAGGATCAATGATCAATGACGAATGAACGATGAAGAATGAACAAGGATCAATGATCAATGAAGAATAAACAATGAAGAATGAACAAGGATCAATGATCAATGAAGAATGAACGATGAAGAATGAACAAGGATCAATGATCAATAACGAATGAACGATGAAGAATGAACAAGGATCAATGATCAATGAAGAATGAACGATGAAGAATGAACAAGGATCAATGGTCAATGACGAATGAACGATGGAGAATGAACAAGGATCAATGATCAATGAAGAATGAACGATGAAGAATGAACCAGGATCAATGCTCAATGACGAATGAACGATGAAGAATGAACAAGGTTCAATGATCAATGAAGAATGAACGATGAAGAATGAACAAGGATCAATGCTCAATGACGAATGAACGATGAAGAATGAACAAGGATCAATGATCAATGAAGAATGAATGATGAAGAATGAACAACGATCAATGCTCAATGAAGAATGAACGATGAAGAATGAACAAGGATCAATGATCATTGAAGAATGAATGATGAAGAATGAACAAGGATCAATGATCAATGAAGAATGCACGATGACGAATGAACAACGATCAATTATCAATGATGAATGAACGATGAAGAATGAACAAGGATCAATGATCAATGAAGAATGAACGATGAAGAATGAACAAGGATCAATGATCAATGAAGAATGAACGATGAAGAATGAACAAGGATCAATGATCAATGACGAATGAACGATGAAGAATGAACAAGGATCAATGATCAATGAAGAATGAACGATGAAGAATGAACAAGGATCAATGATCAATGACGAATGAACGATGAAGAATGAACAAGGATCAATGATCAATGAAGAATGAACGGTGAAGAATGAACAAGGATCAATGGTCAATGACGAATAAACGATGAAGAATGAACAAGGATTAATGATCAATGAAAAATGAACGATGTAGAATGAACAAGGATCAATGCTCCATGACGAATGAAGGATGAAGAATGAACAAGGATCAATGATCAATGAAGAATGAATGATGAAGAATGAACAACGATCAATGCTCAATGAAGAATGAACGATGAAGAATGAACAAGGATCAATGATCATTGAAGAATGAAAGATGAAGAATGAACAAGGATCAATGATCAATGAAGAATGAACGATGAAGAATGAACAACGATCAATGATCAATGAAGAATGAACGATGAAGAATGAACAAGGATCAATTATCAATGATGAATGAACGATGAAGAATGAACAAGGATCAATGATCAATGAAGAATGAACGATGAAGAATGAACAAGGATCAATGATAAATGAAGAATGAACGATGAAGAATGAACAAGGATCAATGATCAATGACGAATGAACGATGAAGAATGAACAAGGATCAATGATCAATGAAGAATGAACGATGAAGAATGAACAAGGTTCAATGATCAATGACGAAGGAACGATGAAGAATGAACAAGGATTAATGATCAATGAAGAATGAACGGTGAAGAATGAACAAGGATCAATGGTCAATGACGAATGAACGATGAAGAATGAACAAGGATTAATGATCAATGAAAAATGAACGATGAAGAATGAACAAGGATCAATGCTCAATGACGAATGAACGATGAAGAATGAACAACGATCAATGATCAATGAAGAATGAATGATGAAGAATGAACAACGATCAATGCTCAATGAAGAATGAACGATGAAGAATGAACTAGGATCAATGATCATTGAAGAATGAACGATGAAGAATGAACAAGGATCAATGATCAATGAAGAATGAACGATGAAGAATGAACAAGGATCAATGCTCAATGACGAATGAACGATGAAGAATGAACAAGGATAAATGATCAATGAAGTATGAACGATGAAGAATGAACAAGGATCAATGATCAATGAAGAATGAACGATGAAGAATGAACAAGGATCAATGATCAATGACGAATGACGAATGAACGATGAAGAATGAACAAGGATCATTGATCAATGAAGAATGAACGATGAAGAATGAACAAGGTTCAATGATCAATGACGAAGGAACGATGAAGAATGAACAAGGATTAATGATCAATGAAGAATGAACGGTGAAGAATGAACAAGGATCAATGGTCAATGACGAATGAACGATGAAGAATGAACAAGGATTAATGATCAATGAAAAATGAACGATGAAGAATGAACAAGGATCAATGCTCAATGACGAATGAACGATGAAGAATGAACAACGATCAATGATCAATGAAGAATGAATGATGAAGAATGAACAACGATCAATGCTCAATGAAGAATGAACGATGAAGAATGAACTAGGATCAATGATCATTGAAGAATGAACGATGAAGAATGAACAAGGATCAATGATCAATGAAGAATGAACGATGAAGAATGAACAAGGATCAATGCTCAATGACGAATGAACGATGAAGAATGAACAAGGATAAATGATCAATGAAGTATGAACGATGAAGAATGAACAAGGATCAATGATCAATGAAGAATGAACGATGAAGAATGAACAAGGATCAATGATCAATGACGAATGACGAATGAACGATGAAGAATGAACAAGGATCATTGATCAATGAAGAATGAACGATGAAGAATGAACAAGGATCAATGATCAATGAAGAATGAACGATGAAGAATGAAAAAGGATCAATGGTCAATGACGAATGAACGATGAAGAATGAACAAGGATAAATGAAGATTGAATGATGATGAATGAACAAGGATCAATAGTCAATGAAGAATGAACGATGAAGAATGAACAAGGATCAATGATCAATGAAGAATGAACGATGAAGAATGAACAAGGATCAATTATCAATGATGAATGAACGATGAAGAATGAACAAGGATCAATGATCAATGAAGAATGAACGATGAAGAATGAACAAGGATCAATGATCAATGAAGAATGAACGATGAAGAATGAACAAGGATGAATGATCAATGACGAATGAACGATGAAGAATGAACAAGGATCAATGATCAATGAAGAATGAACGATGAAGAATGAACAAGGATCAATGATCAATGACGAATGAACGAGGGAGAATGAACAAGGATCAATGATCAATGAAGAATGAACGGTGAAGAATGAACAAGGATCAATGGTCAATGACGAATGAACGATGAAGAATGAACAAGGATTAATGATCAATGAAAAATGAACGATGAAGAATGAACAAGGATCAATGCTCAATGACGAATGAACGATGAAGAATGAACAAGGATCAATGATCAATGAAGAATGAATGATGAAGAATGAACAACGATCAATGCTCAATGAAGAATGAACGATGAAGAATGAACAAGGATATATGATCAATGACGAATGAACGATGAAGAATGAACAAGGATCAATGATCAATGAAGAATGAACGATGAAGAATGAACAAGGATCAATGATCAATGAAGAATGAACGATGAAGAATGAACAAGGATCAATGATCAATGACGAATGAACGATGAAGAATGAACAAGGATCATTGATCAATGAAGAATGAACGATGGAGAATGAACAAGGATCAATGATCAATGAAGAATGAACGATGAAGAATGAACCAGGATCAATGCTCAATGACGAATGAACGATGAAGAATGAACAAGGTTCAATGATCAATGAAGAATGAACGATGAAGAATGAACAAGGATCAATGCTCAATGACGAATGAACGATGAAGAATGAACAAGGATCAATGATCAATGAAGAATGAACGATGAAGAATGAACAAGGATCAATGGTCAATGACGAATGAACGATGAAGAATGAACAACGATCAATGATCAATGAAGTATGAACGATGAAGAATGAACAAGGATCATTGATCAATGAAGAATGAACGATGAAGAATGAAAAAGGATTGATGGTCAATGACGAATGAACGTTGAAGAATGAACAAGGATCAATGATCAATGAAGAATGAACGATGAAGAATGAACAAGGAGCAATGATCAATGACGAATGAACGATGAAGAATGAACAAGGATCAATGATCAATGAAGAATGAACGGTGAAGAATGAACATGGATCAATGGTCAATGACGAATGAACGATGAAGAATGAACAAGGATCAATGATCAATGAAAAATGAACGATGAAGAATGAACAAGAATCAATGCTCAATGACGAATGAACGATGAAGAATGAACAAGGATCAATGATCAATGAAGAATGAATGATGAAGAATGAACAAGGATCAATGCTCAATGACGAATGAACGATGAAGAATGAACAAGGATCAATGATCAATGAAGAATGAACGATGAAGAATGATCAAGGATCAATGCTCAATGACGAATGAACGATGAAGAATGAACAAGGATAAATGATCAATGAAGTATGAAAGATGAAGAATGAACAAGGATCAATGATCAATGAAGAATGAACGATGTAGAATGAACAAGGATCAATGATCAATGACGAATGACGAATGAACGATGAAGAATGAACAAGGATCATTGATCAATGAAGAATGAACGATAAAGAATGAACAAGGATCAATGATCAATGAAGAATGAACGATGAAGAATGAAAAAGGATCAATGGTCAATGACGAATGAACGATGAAGAATGAACAAGGATAAATGAAGATTGAATGATGATGAATGAACAAGGATCAATAATCAATGAAGAATGAACGACGAAGAATGAAGAAGGATCAATGATCAATGAAGAATGAACGATGAAGAATGAACAAGGATCAATTATCAATGATGAATGAACGATGAAGAATGAACAAGGATCAATGATCAATGAAGAATGAACGATGAAGAATGAACAAGGATCAATGATCAATGAAGAATGAATGATGAAGAATGAACAAGGATCAATGATCAATGACGAATGAACGATGAAGAATGAACAAGGATCAATGATCAATGAAGAATGAACGATGAAGAATGAACAAGGATCAATGATCAATGAAGAATGAACGATGAAGAATGAACAAGGATCAATGGTCAATGACGAATGAACGATGAAGAATGAACAACGATCAATGATCAATGAAGTATGAACGATGAAGAATGAACAAGGATCATTGATCAATGAAGAATGAACGATGAAGAATGAAAAAGGATTGATGGTCAATGACGAATGAACGTTGAAGAATGAACAAGGATCAATGATCAATGAAGAATGAACGATGAAGAATGAACAAGGAGCAATGATCAATGACGAATGAACGATGAAGAATGAACAAGGATCAATGATCAATGAAGAATGAACGGTGAAGAATGAACATGGATCAATGGTCAATGACGAATGAACGATGAAGAATGAACAAGGATCAATGATCAATGAAAAATGAACGATGAAGAATGAACAAGAATCAATGCTCAATGACGAATGAACGATGAAGAATGAACAAGGATCAATGATCAATGAAGAATGAATGATGAAGAATGAACAAGGATCAATGCTCAATGACGAATGAACGATGAAGAATGAACAAGGATCAATGATCAATGAAGAATGAACGATGAAGAATGATCAAGGATCAATGCTCAATGACGAATGAACGATGAAGAATGAACAAGGATAAATGATCAATGAAGTATGAAAGATGAAGAATGAACAAGGATCAATGATCAATGAAGAATGAACGATGTAGAATGAACAAGGATCAATGATCAATGACGAATGACGAATGAACGATGAAGAATGAACAAGGATCATTGATCAATGAAGAATGAACGATAAAGAATGAACAAGGATCAATGATCAATGAAGAATGAACGATGAAGAATGAAAAAGGATCAATGGTCAATGACGAATGAACGATGAAGAATGAACAAGGATAAATGAAGATTGAATGATGATGAATGAACAAGGATCAATAATCAATGAAGAATGAACGACGAAGAATGAAGAAGGATCAATGATCAATGAAGAATGAACGATGAAGAATGAACAAGGATCAATTATCAATGATGAATGAACGATGAAGAATGAACAAGGATCAATGATCAATGAAGAATGAACGATGAAGAATGAACAAGGATCAATGATCAATGAAGAATGAATGATGAAGAATGAACAAGGATCAATGATCAATGACGAATGAACGATGAAGAATGAACAAGGATCAATGATCAATGAAGAATGAACGATGAAGAATGAACAAGGATCAATGATCAATGACGAATGAACGATGAAGAATGAACAAGGATCAATGATCAATGAAGAATGAACGGTGAAGAATGAACAAGGATCAATGGTCAATGACGAATGAACGATGAAGAATGAACAAGGATCAATGATCAATGAAAAATGAACGATGAAGAATGAACAAGGATCAATGCTCAATGACGAATGAACGATGAAGAATGAACAAGGATCAATGATCAATGAAGAATGAATGATGAAGAATGAACAACGATCAATGCTCAATGAAGAATGAACGATGAAGAATGAACAAGGATCAATGATCATTGAAGAATGAACGATGAAGAATGAACAAGGATCAATGATCAATGAAGAATGAACGATGAAGAATGAACAAGGATCAATGCTCAATGACGAATGAACGATGAAGAATGAACAAGGATAAATGATCAATGAAGTATGAACGATAAAGAATGAACAAGGATCAATGATCAATGAAGAATGAACGATGAAGAATGAACAAGGATCAATGATCAATGACGAATGACGAATGAACGATGAAGAATGAACAAGGATCATTGATCAATGAAGAATGAACGATGAAGAATGAACAAGGATCAATGATCAATGAAGAATGAACGATGAAGAATGAAAAAGGATCAATGGTCAATGACGAATGAACGATGAAGAATGAACAAGGATAAATGAAGATTGAATGATGATGAATGAACAAGGATCAATAGTCAATGAAGAATGAACGATGAAGAATGAACAAGGATCAATGATCAATGAAGAATGAACGATGAAGAATGAACAAGGATCAATTATCAATGATGAATGAACGATGAAGAATGAACAAGGATCAATGATCAATGAAGAATGAACGATGAAGAATGAACAAGGATCAATGATCAATGAAGAATGAACGATGAAGAATGAACAAGGATGAATGATCAATGACGAATGAACGATGAAGAATGAACAAGGATCAATGATCAATGAAGAATGAACGATGAAGAATGAACAAGGATCAATGATCAATGACGAATGAACGATGAAGAATGAACAAGGATCAATGATCAATGAAGAATGAACGGTGAAGAATGAACAAGGATCAATGGTCAATGACGAATGAACGATGAAGAATGAACAAGGATTAATGATCAATGAAAAATGAACGATGAAGAATGAACAAGGATCAATGCTCAATGACGAATGAACGATGAAGAATGAACAAGGATCAATGATCAATGAAGAATGAATGATGAAGAATGAACAACGATCAATGCTCAATGAAGAATGAACGATGAAGAATGAACAAGGATCAATGATCAATGACGAATGAACGATGAAGAATGAACAAGGATCAATGATCAATGAAGAATGAACGATGAAGAATGAACAAGGATCAATGATCAATGAAGAATGAACGATGAAGAATGAACAAGGATCAATGATCAATGACGAATGAACGATGAAGAATGAACAAGGATCATTGATCAATGAAGAATGAACGATGAAGAATGAACAAGGATCAATGATCAATGACGAATGAACGATGAAGAATGAACAAGGATCAATGATCAATGAAGAATAAACGATGAAGAATGAACAAGGATCAATGATCAATGAAGAATGAACAAGGATCAATGATCAATGACGAATGAACGATGAAGAATGAACAAGGATCAATGATCAATGAAGAATGAACGATGAAGAATGAACAAGGATCAATGGTCAATGACGAATGAACGATGGAGAATGAACAAGGATCAATGATCAATGAAGAATGAACGATGAAGAATGAACCAGGATCAATGCTCAATGACGAATGAACGATGAAGAATGAACAAGGTTCAATGATCAATGAAGAATGAACGATGAAGAATGAACAAGGATCAATGCTCAATGACGAATGAACGATGAAGAATGAACAAGGATCAATGATCAATGAAGAATGAACGATGAAGAATGAACAAGGATCAATGGTCAATGACGAATGAACGATGAAGAATGAACAACGATCAATGATCAATGAAGTATGAACGATGAAGAATGAACAAGGATCATTGATCAATGAAGAATGAACGATGAAGAATGAAAAAGGATTGATGGTCAATGACGAATGAACGTTGAAGAATGAACAAGGATCAATGATCAATGAAGAATGAACGATGAAGAATGAACAAGGAGCAATGATCAATGACGAATGAACGATGAAGAATGAACAAGGATCAATGATCAATGAAGAATGAACGGTGAAGAATGAACATGGATCAATGGTCAATGACGAATGAACGATGAAGAATGAACAAGGATCAATGATCAATGAAAAATGAACGATGAAGAATGAACAAGAATCAATGCTCAATGACGAATGAACGATGAAGAATGAACAAGGATCAATGATCAATGAAGAATGAATGATGAAGAATGAACAAGGATCAATGCTCAATGACGAATGAACGATGAAGAATGAACAAGGATCAATGATCAATGAAGAATGAACGATGAAGAATGATCAAGGATCAATGCTCAATGACGAATGAACGATGAAGAATGAACAAGGATAAATGATCAATGAAGTATGAACGATGAAGAATGAACAAGGATCAATGATCAATGAAGAATGAACGATGTAGAATGAACAAGGATCAATGATCAATGACGAATGACGAATGAACGATGAAGAATGAACAAGGATCATTGATCAATGAAGAATGAACGATAAAGAATGAACAAGGATCAATGATCAATGAAGAATGAACGATGAAGAATGAAAAAGGATCAATGGTCAATGACGAATGAACGATGAAGAATGAACAAGGATAAATGAAGATTGAATGATGATGAATGAACAAGGATCAATAATCAATGAAGAATGAACGACGAAGAATGAAGAAGGATCAATGATCAATGAAGAATGAACGATGAAGAATGAACAAGGATCAATTATCAATGATGAATGAACGATGAAGAATGAACAAGGATCAATGATCAATGAAGAATGAACGATGAAGAATGAACAAGGATCAATGATCAATGAAGAATGAATGATGAAGAATGAACAAGGATCAATGATCAATGACGAATGAACGATGAAGAATGAACAAGGATCAATGATCAATGAAGAATGAACGATGAAGAATGAACAAGGATCAATGATCAATGACGAATGAACGATGAAGAATGAACAAGGATCAATGATCAATGAAGAATGAACGGTGAAGAATGAACAAGGATCAATGGTCAATGACGAATGAACGATGAAGAATGAACAAGGATCAATGATCAATGAAAAATGAACGATGAAGAATGAACAAGGATCAATGCTCAATGACGAATGAACGATGAAGAATGAACAAGGATCAATGATCAATGAAGAATGAATGATGAAGAATGAACAACGATCAATGCTCAATGAAGAATGAACGATGAAGAATGAACAAGGATCAATGATCATTGAAGAATGAACGATGAAGAATGAACAAGGATCAATGATCAATGAAGAATGAACGATGAAGAATGAACAAGGATCAATGATCAATGAAGAATGAACGATGAAGAATGAACAAGGATCAATGATCAATGACGAATGAACGATGAAGAATGAACAAGGATCATTGATCAATGAAGAATGAACGATGAAGAATGAACAAGGATCAATGATCAATGACGAATGAACGATGAAGAATGAACAAGGATCAATGATCAATGAAGAATAAACGATGAAGAATGAACAAGGATCAATGATCAATGAAGAATGAACGATGAAGAATGAACAAGGATCAATGATCAATGACGAATGAACGATGAAGAATGAACAAGGATCAATGATCAATGAAGAATGAACGATGAAGAATGAACAAGGATCAATGGTCAATGACGAATGAACGATGGAGAATGAACAAGGATCAATGATCAATGAAGTATGAACGATGAAGAATGAACAAGGATCAATGATCAATGAAGAATGAACGATGAAGAATGAAAAAGGATTGATGGTCAATGACGAATGAACGATGAAGAATGAACAAGGATCAATGATCAATGAAGAATGAACGATGAAGAATGAACAAGGATCAATGATCAATGACGAATGAACGATGAAGAATGAACAAGGATCAATGATCAATGAAGAATGAACGGTGAAGAATGAACATGGATCAATGGTCAATGACGAATGAACGATGAAGAATGAACAAGGATCAATGATCAATGAAAAATGAACGATGAAGAATGAACAAGAATCAATGCTCAATGACGAATGAACGATGAAGAATGAACAAGGATCAATGATCAATGAAGAATGAATGATGAAGAATGAACAAGGATCAATGCTCAATGACGAATGAACGATGAAGAATGAACAAGGATCAATGATCAATGAAGAATGAACGATGAAGAATGATCAAGGATCAATGCTCAATGACGAATGAACGATGAAGAATGAACAAGGATAAATGATCAATGAAGTATGAACGATGAAGAATGAACAAGGATCAATGATCAATGAAGAATGAACGATGTAGAATGAACAAGGATCAATGATCAATGACGAATGACGAATGAACGATGAAGAATGAACAAGGATCATTGATCAATGAAGAATGAACGATAAAGAATGAACAAGGATCAATGATCAATGAAGAATGAACGATGAAGAATGAAAAAGGATCAATGGTCAATGACGAATGAACGATGAAGAATGAACAAGGATAAATGAAGATTGAATGATGATGAATGAACAAGGATCAATAATCAATGAAGAATGAACGACGAAGAATGAAGAAGGATCAATGATCAATGAAGAATGAACGATGAAGAATGAACAAGGATCAATTATCAATGATGAATGAACGATGAAGAATGAACAAGGATCAATGATCAATGAAGAATGAACGATGAAGAATGAACAAGGATCAATGATCAATGAAGAATGAATGATGAAGAATGAACAAGGATCAATGATCAATGACGAATGAACGATGAAGAATGAACAAGGATCAATGATCAATGAAGAATGAACGATGAAGAATGAACAAGGATCAATGATCAATGACGAATGAACGATGAAGAATGAACAAGGATCAATGATCAATGAAGAATGAACGGTGAAGAATGAACAAGGATCAATGGTCAATGACGAATGAACGATGAAGAATGAACAAGGATCAATGATCAATGAAAAATGAACGATGAAGAATGAACAAGGATCAATGCTCAATGACGAATGAACGATGAAGAATGAACAAGGATCAATGATCAATGAAGAATGAATGATGAAGAATGAACAACGATCAATGCTCAATGAAGAATGAACGATGAAGAATGAACAAGGATCAATGATCATTGAAGAATGAACGATGAAGAATGAACAAGGATCAATGATCAATGAAGAATGAACGATGAAGAATGAACAAGGATCAATGATCAATGAAGAATGAACGATGAAGAATGAACAAGGATCAATGATCAATGACGAATGAACGATGAAGAATGAACAAGGATCATTGATCAATGAAGAATGAACGATGAAGAATGAACAAGGATCAATGATCAATGACGAATGAACGATGAAGAATGAACAAGGATCAATGATCAATGAAGAATAAACGATGAAGAATGAACAAGGATCAATGATCAATGAAGAATGAACGATGAAGAATGAACAAGGATCAATGATCAATGACGAATGAACGATGAAGAATGAACAAGGATCAATGATCAATGAAGAATGAACGATGAAGAATGAACAAGGATCAATGGTCAATGACGAATGAACGATGGAGAATGAACAAGGATCAATGATCAATGAAGTATGAACGATGAAGAATGAACAAGGATCAATGATCAATGAAGAATGAACGATGAAGAATGAAAAAGGATTGATGGTCAATGACGAATGAACGATGAAGAATGAACAAGGATCAATGATCAATGAAGAATGAACGATGAAGAATGAACAAGGATCAATGATCAATGACGAATGAACGATGAAGAATGAACAAGGATCAATGATCAATGAAGAATGAACGGTGAAGAATGAACATGGATCAATGGTCAATGACGAATGAACGATGAAGAATGAACAAGGATCAATGATCAATGAAAAATGAACGATGAAGAATGAACAAGAATCAATGCTCAATGACGAATGAACGATGAAGAATGAACAAGGATCAATGATCAATGAAGAATGAACGATGAAGAATGAACAAGGATCAATGCTCAATGACGAATGAACGATGAAGAATGAACAAGGATCAATGATCAATGAAGAATGAACGATGAAGAATGAACAAGGATCAATGGTCAATGACGAATGAACGATGAAGAATGAACAACGATCAATGATCAATGAAGTATGAACGATGAAGAATGAACAAGGATCATTGATCAATGAAGAATGAACGATGAAGAATGAAAAAGGATTGATGGTCAATGACGAATGAACGTTGAAGAATGAACAAGGATCAATGATCAATGAAGAATGAACGATGAAGAATGAACAAGGAGCAATGATCAATGACGAATGAACGATGAAGAATGAACAAGGATCAATGATCAATGAAGAATGAACGGTGAAGAATGAACATGGATCAATGGTCAATGACGAATGAACGATGAAGAATGAACAAGGATCAATGATCAATGAAAAATGAACGATGAAGAATGAACAAGAATCAATGCTCAATGACGAATGAACGATGAAGAATGAACAAGGATCAATGATCAATGAAGAATGAATGATGAAGAATGAACAAGGATCAATGCTCAATGACGAATGAACGATGAAGAATGAACAAGGATCAATGATCAATGAAGAATGAACGATGAAGAATGATCAAGGATCAATGCTCAATGACGAATGAACGATGAAGAATAAACAAGGATAAATGATCAATGAAGTATGAACGATGAAGAATGAACAAGGATCAATGATCAATGAAGAATGAACGATGTAGAATGAACAAGGATCAATGATCAATGACGAATGACGAATGAACGATGAAGAATGAACAAGGATCATTGATCAATGAAGAATGAACGATGAAGAATGAACAAGGATCAATGATCAATGAAGAATGAACGATGAAGAATGAAAAAGGATCAATGGTCAATGACGAATGAACGATGAAGAATGAACAAGGATAAATGAAGATTGAATGATGATGAATGAACAAGGATCAATAATCAATGAAGAATGAACGACGAAGAATGAAGAAGGATCAATGATCAATGAAGAATGAACGATGAAGAATGAACAAGGATCAATTATCAATGATGAATGAACGATGAAGAATGAACAAGGATCAATGATCAATGAAGAATGAACGATGAAGAATGAACAAGGATCAATGATCAATGAAGAATGAATGATGAAGAATGAACAAGGATCAATGATCAATGACGAATGAACGATGAAGAATGAACAAGGATCAATGATCAATGAAGAATGAACGATGAAGAATGAACAAGGATCAATGATCAATGAAGAATGAACGATGAAGAATGAACAAGGATCAATGCTCAATGACAAATGAACGATGAAGAATGAACAAGGATAAATGATCAATGAAGTATGAACGATGAAGAATGAACAAGGATCAATGATCAATGAAGAATGAACGATGAAGAATGAACAAGGATCAATGATCAATGACGAATGACGAATGAACGATGAAGAATGAACAAGGATCATTGATCAATGAAGAATGAACGATGAAGAATGAACAAGGATCAATGATCAATGAAGAATGAACGATGAAGAATGAAAAAGGATCAATGGTCAATGACGAATGAACGATGAAGAATGAACAAGGATAAATGAAGATTGAATGATGATGAATGAACAAGGATCAATAATCAATGAAGAATGAACGATGAAGAATGAACAAGGATCAATGATCAATGAAGAATGAACGAAGAAGAATGAACAAGGATCAATTATCAATGATGAATGAACGATGAAGAATGAACAAGGATCAATGATCAATGAAGAATGAACGATGAAGAATGAACATGGATCAATGATCAATGAAGAATGAACGATGAAGAATGAACAAGGATCAATGATCAATGACGAATGAACGATGAAGAATGAACAAGGATCAATGATCAATGAAGAATGAACGATGAAGAATGAACAAGGATCAATGATCAATGACGAATGAACGATGAAGAATGAACAAGGATCAATGATCAATGAAGAATGAACGGTGAAGAATGAACAAGGATCAATGGTCAATGACGAATGAACGATGAAGAATGAACAAGGATTAATGATCAATGAAAAATGAACGATGAAGAATGAACAAGGATCAATGCTCAATGACGAATGAACGATGAAGAATGAACAAGGATCAATGATCAATGAAGAATGAATGATGAAGAATGAACAACGATCAATGCTCAATGAAGAATGAACGATGAAGAATGAACTAGGATCAATGATCATTGAAGAATGAACGATGAAGAATGAACAAGGATCAATGATCAATGAAGAATGAACGATGAAGAATGAACAAGGATCAATGATCAATGAAGAATGAACGATGAAGAATGAACAAGGATCAATGATCAATGACGAATGAACGATGAAGAATGAACAAGGATCATTGATCAATGAAGAATGAACGATGAAGAATGAACAAGGATCAATGATCAATGACGAATGAACGATGAAGAATGAACAAGGATCAATGATCAATGAAGAATAAACGATGAAGAATGAACAAGGATCAATGATCAATGAAGAATGAACGATGAAGAATGAACAAGGATCAATGATCAATGACGAATGAACGATGAAGAATGAACAAGGATCAATGATCAATGAAGAATGAACGATGAAGAATGAACAAGGATCAATGGTCAATGACGAATGAACGATGGAGAATGAACAAGGATCAATGATCAATGAAGAATGAACGATGAAGAATGAACCAGGATCAATACTCAATGACGAATGAACGATGAAGAATGAACAAGGTTCAATGATCAATGAAGAATGAACGATGAAGAATGAAAAAGGATCAATGCTCAATGACGAATGAACGATGAAGAATGAACAAGGATCAATGATCAATGAAGAATGAACGATGAAGAATGAACAAGGATCAATGGTCAATGACGAATGAACGATGAAGAATGAACAACGATCAATGATCAATGAAGTATGAACGATGAAGAATGAACAAGGATCATTGATCAATGAAGAATGAACGATGAAGAATGAAAAAGGATTGATGGTCAATGACGAATGAACGTTGAAGAATGAACAAGGATCAATGATCAATGAAGAATGAACGATGAAGAATGAACAAGGAGCAATGATCAATGACGAATGAACGATGAAGAATGAACAAGGATCAATGATCAATGAAGAATGAACGGTGAAGAATGAACATGGATCAATGGTCAATGACGAATGAACGATGAAGAATGAACAAGGATCAATGATCAATGAAAAATGAACGATGAAGAATGAACAAGAATCAATGCTCAATGACGAATGAACGATGAAGAATGAACAAGGATCAATGATCAATGAAGAATGAATGATGAAGAATGAACAAGGATCAATGCTCAATGACGAATGAACGATGAAGAATGAACAAGGATCAATGATCAATGAAGAATGAACGATGAAGAATGATCAAGGATCAATGCTCAATGACGAATGAACGATGAAGAATAAACAAGGATAAATGATCAATGAAGTATGAACGATGAAGAATGAACAAGGATCAATGATCAATGAAGAATGAACGATGTAGAATGAACAAGGATCAATGATCAATGACGAATGACGAATGAACGATGAAGAATGAACAAGGATCATTGATCAATGAAGAATGAACGATGAAGAATGAACAAGGATCAATGATCAATGAAGAATGAACGATGAAGAATGAAAAAGGATCAATGGTCAATGACGAATGAACGATGAAGAATGAACAAGGATAAATGAAGATTGAATGATGATGAATGAACAAGGATCAATAATCAATGAAGAATGAACGACGAAGAATGAAGAAGGATCAATGATCAATGAAGAATGAACGATGAAGAATGAAAAGGATCAATTATCAATGATGAATGAACGATGAAGAATGAACAAGGATCAATGATCAATGAAGAATGAACGATGAAGAATGAACAAGGATCAATGATCAATGAAGAATGAATGATGAAGAATGAACAAGGATCAATGATTAATGACGAATGAACGATGAAGAATGAACAAGGATCAATGATCAATGAAGAATGAACGATGAAGAATGAACAAGGATCAATGATCAATGACGAATGAACGATGAAGAATGAACAAGGATCAATGATCAATGAAGAATGAACGGTGAAGAATGAACAAGGATCAATGGTCAATGACGAATGAACGATGAAGAATGAACAAGGATCAATGATCAATGAAAAATGAACGATGAAGAATGAACAAGGATCAATGCTCAATGACGAATGAACGATGAAGAATGAACAAGGATCAATGATCAATGAAGAATGAATGATGAAGAATGAACAACGATCAATGCTCAATGAAGAATGAACGATGAAGAATGAACAAGGATCAATGATCATTGAAGAATGAACGATGAAGAATGAACAAGGATCAATGATCAATGAAGAATGAACGATGAAGAATGAACAAGGATCAATGATCAATGAAGAATGAACGATGAAGAATGAAAAAGGATCAATGGTCAATGACGAATGAACGATGAAAAATGAACAAGGATAAATGAAGATTGAATGATGATGAATGAACAAGGATCAACAATCAATGAAGAATGAACGACGAAGAATGAAGAAGGATCAATGATCAATGAAGAATGAACGATGAAGAATGAACAAGGATCAATTATCAATGATGAATGAACGATGAAGAATGAACAAGGATCAATGATCAATGAAGAATGAACGATGAAGAATGAACAAGGATCAATGATCAATGAAGAATGAATGATGAAGAATGAACAAGGATCAATGATCAATGACGAATGAACGATGAAGAATGAACAAGGATCAATGATCAATGAAGAATGAACGATGAAGAATGAACAAGGATCAATGATCAATGACGAATGAACGATGAAGAATGAACAAGGATAAATGATCAATGAAGTATGAACGATGAAGAATGAACAAGGATCAATGATCAATGAAGAATGAACGATGTAGAATGAACAAGGATCAATGATCAATGACGAATGACGAATGAACGATGAAGAATGAACAAGGATCATTGATCAATGAAGAATGAACGATGAAGAATGAACAAGGATCAATGATCAATGAAGAATGAACGATGAAGAATGAAAAAGGATCAATGGTCAATGACGAATGAACGATGAAGAATGAACAAGGATAAATGAAGATTGAATGATGATGAATGAACAAGGATCAATAATCAATGAAGAATGAACGACGAAGAATGAAGAAGGATCAATGATCAATGAAGAATGAACGATGAAGAATGAACAAGAATCAATTATCAATGATGAATGAACGATGAAGAATGAACAAGGATCAATGATCAATGAAGAATGAACGATGAAGAATGAACAAGGATCAATGATCAATGAAGAATGAATGATGAAGAATGAACAAGGATCAATGATCAATGACGAATGAACGATGAAGAATGAACAAGGATCAATGATCAATGAAGAATGAACGATGAAGAATGAACAAGGATCAATGATCAATGACGAATGAACGATGAAGAATGAACAAGGATAAATGATCAATGAAGTATGAACGATGAAGAATGAACAAGGATCAATGATCAATGAAGAATGAACGATGTAGAATGAACAAGGATCAATGATCAATGACGAATGACGAATGAACGATGAAGAATGAACAAGGATCAATGCTCAATGACGAATGAACGATGAAGAATGAACAAGGATCAATGATCAATGAAGAATGAATGATGAAGAATGAACAACGATCAATGCTCAATGAAGAATGAACGATGAAGAATGAACAAGGATCAATGATCATTGAAGAATGAACGATGAACAATGAACAAGGATCAATGATCAATGAAGAATGAACGATGAAGAATGAACAAGGATCAATGATCAATGAAGAATGAACGATGAAGAATGAAAAAGGATCAATGGTCAATGACGAATGAACGATGAAGAATGAACAAGGATAAATGAAGATTGAATGATGATGAATGAACAAGGATCAATAATCAATGAAGAATGAACGACGAAGAATGAAGAAGGATCAATGATCAATGAAGAATGAACGATGAAGAATGAACAAGGATCAATTATCAATGATGAATGAACGATGAAGAATGAACAAGGATCAATGATCAATGAAGAATGAACGATGAAGAATGAACAAGGATCAATGATCAATGAAGAATGAATGATGAAGAATGAACAAGGATCAATGATCAATGACGAATGAACGATGAAGAATGAACAAGGATCAATGATCAATGAAGAATGAACGATGAAGAATGAACAAGGATCAATGATCAATGACGAATGAACGATGAAGAATGAACAAGGATAAATGATCAATGAAGTATGAACGATGAAGAATGAACAAGGATCAATGATCAATGAAGAATGAACGATGTAGAATGAACAAGGATCAATGATCAATGACGAATGACGAATGAACGATGAAGAATGAACAAGGATCATTGATCAATGAAGAATGAACGATGAAGAATGAACAAGGATCAATGATCAATGAAGAATGAACGATGAAGAATGAAAAAGGATCAATGGTCAATGACGAATGAACGATGAAGAATGAACAAGGATAAATGAAGATTGAATGATGATGAATGAACAAGGATCAATAATCAATGAAGAATGAACGACGAAGAATGAAGAAGGATCAATGATCAATGAAGAATGAACGATGAAGAATGAACAAGGATCAATTATCAATGATGAATGAACGATGAAGAATGAACAAGGATCAATGATCAATGAAGAATGAACGATGAAGAATGAACAAGGATCAATGATCAATGAAGAATGAATGATGAAGAATGAACAAGGATCAATGATCAATGACGAATGAACGATGAAGAATGAACAAGGATCAATGATCAATGAAGAATGAACGATGAAGAATGAACAAGGATCAATGATCAATGACGAATGAACGATGAAGAATGAACAAGGATCAATGATCAATGAAGAATGAACGGTGAAGAATGAACAAGGATCAATGGTCAATGACGAATGAACGATGAAGAATGAACAAGGATCAATGATCAATGAAAAATGAACGATGAAGAATGAACAAGGATCAATGCTCAATGACGAATGAACGATGAAGAATGAACAAGGATCAATGATCAATGAAGAATGAATGATGAAGAATGAACAACGATCAATGCTCAATGAAGAATGAACGATGAAGAATGAACAAGGATCAATGATCATTGAAGAATGAACGATGAAGAATGAACAAGGATCAATGATCAATGAAGAATGAACGATGAAGAATGAACGAGGATCAATGATCAATGAAGAATGAACGATGAAGAATGAAAAAGGATCAATGGTCAATGACGAATGAACGATGAAGAATGAACAAGGATAAATGAAGATTGAATGATGATGAATGAACAAGGATCAATAATCAATGAAGAATGAACGACGAAGAATGAAGAAGGATCAATGATCAATGAAGAATGAACGATGAAGAATGAACAAGGATCAATTATCAATGATGAATGAACGATGAAGAATGAACAAGGATCAATGATCAATGAAGAATGAACGATGAAGAATGAACAAGGATCAATGATCAATGAAGAATGAATGATGAAGAATGAACAAGGATCAATGATCAATGACGAATGAACGATGAAGAATGAACAAGGATCAATGATCAATGAAGAATGAACGATGAAGAATGAACAAGGATCAATGATCAATGACGAATGAACGATGAAGAATGAACAAGGATAAATGATCAATGAAGTATGAACGATGAAGAATGAACAAGGATCAATGATCAATGAAGAATGAACGATGTAGAATGAACAAGGATCAATGATCAATGACGAATGACGAATGAACGATCAAGAATGAACAAGGATCATTGATCAATGAAGAATGAACGATGAAGAATGAACAAGGATCAATGATCAATGAAGAATGAACGATGAAGAATGAAAAAGGATCAATGGTCAATGACGAATGAACGATGAAGAATGAACAAGGATCAATGATCAATGAAGAATGAACGATGAAGAATGAACAAGGATCAATGATCAATGACGAATGAACGATGAAGAATGAACAAGGATCAATGATCAATGAAGAATGAACGGTGAAAAATGAACAAGGATCAATGGTCAATGACGAATGAACGATGAAGAATGAACAAGGATCAATGATCAATGAAAAATGAACGATGAAGAATGAACAAGGATCAATGCTCAATGACGAATGAACGATGAAGAATGAACAAGGATCAATGATCAATGAAGAATGAATGATGAAGAATGAACAACGATCAATGCTCAATGAAGAATGAACGATGAAGAATGAACAAGGATCAATGATCATTGAAGAATGAACGATGAAGAATGAACAAGGATCAATGATCAATGAAGAATGAACGATGAAGAATGAACAAGGATCAATGATCAATGAAGAATGAACGATGAAGAATGAAAAAGGATCAATGGTCAATGACGAATGAACGATGAAGAATGAACAAGGATAAATGAAGATTGAATGATGATGAATGAACAAGGATCAATAATCAATGAAGAATGAACGACGAAGAATGAAGAAGGATCAATGATCAATGAAGAATGAACGATGAAGAATGAACAAGGATCAATTATCAATGATGAATGAACGATGAAAAATGAACAAGGATCAATGATCAATGAAGAATGAACGATGAAGAATGAACAAGGATCAATGATCAATGAAGAATGAATGATGAAGAATGAACAAGGATCAATGAACGATGAAGAATGAACAAGGATCAATGATCAATGAAGAATGAACGATGAAGAATGAACAAGGATCAATGATCAATAACGAATGAAAAATGAAGAATGAACAAGGATCAATGATCAATGAAGAATGAACGGTGAAGAATGAACATGGATCAATGGTCAATGACGAATAAACGATGAAGAATGAACAAGGATCAATGATCAATGAAAAATTAACGATGAAGAATGAACAAGGATCAATGCTCAATGACGAATGAACGATGAAGAATGAACAAGGATCAATGATCAATGAAGAATGAATGATGAAGAATGAACAAGGATCAATACTCAATGACGAATGAACGATGAAGAATGAACAAGGATCAATGATCAATGAAGAATGAACGGTGAAGAATGAACATGGATCAATGGTCAATGACGAATGAACGATGAAGAATGAACAAGGATCAATGATCAATGAAAAATGAACGATGAAGAATGAACAAGAATCAATGCTCAATGACGAATGAACGATGAAGAATGAACAAGGATCAATGATCAATGAAGAATGAATGATGAAGAATGAACAAGGATCAATGCTCAATGACGAATGAACGATGAAGAATGAACAAGGATCAATGATCAATGAAGAATGAACGATGAAGAATGAACAAGGATCAATGCTCAATGACGAATGAACGATGAAGAATGAACAAGGATAAATGATCAATGAAGTATGAACGATGAAGAATGAACAAGGATCAATGATCAATGAAGAATGAACGATGAAGAATGAACAAGGATCAATGCTCAATGACGAATGAACGATGAAGAATGAACAAGGATCAATGATCAATGAAGAATGAACGATGAAGAATGAACAAGGATCAATGGTCAATGACGAATGAACGATGAAGAATGAACAAGGATAAATGAAGATTGAATGATGATGAATGAACAAGGATCAATAATCAATGAAGAATGAACGACGAAGAATGAAGAAGGATCAATGATCAATGAAGAATGAACGATGAAGAATGAACAAGGATCAATTATCAATGATGAATGAACGATGAAGAATGAACAAGGATCAATGCTCAATGACGAATGAACGATGAAGAATGAACAAGGATCAATGATCAATGAAGAATGAACGATGAAGAATGAACAAGGATCAATGGTCAATGACGAATGAACGATGAAGAATGAACAACGATCAATGATCAATGAAGTATGAACGATGAAGAATGAACAAGGATCATTGATCAATGAAGAATGAACGATGAAGAATGAAAAAGGATTGATGGTCAATGACGAATGAACGTTGAAGAATGAACAAGGATCAATGATCAATGAAGAATGAACGATGAAGAATGAACAAGGAGCAATGATCAATGACGAATGAACGATGAAGAATGAACAAGGATCAATGATCAATGAAGAATGAACGGTGAAGAATGAACATGGATCAATGGTCAATGACGAATGAACGATGAAGAATGAACAAGGATCAATGATCAATGAAAAATGAACGATGAAGAATGAACAAGAATCAATGCTCAATGACGAATGAACGATGAAGAATGAACAAGGATCAATGATCAATGAAGAATGAATGATGAAGAATGAACAACGATCAATGCTCAATGAAGAATGAACGATGAAGAATGAACAAGGATCAATGATCATTGAAGAATGAACGATGAAGAATGAACAAGGATCAATGATCAATGAAGAATGAACGATGAAGAATGAACAAGGATCAATGATCAATGAAGAATGAACGATGAAGAATGAAAAAGGATCAATGGTCAATGACGAATGAACGATGAAGAATGAACAAGGATAAATGAAGATTGAATGATGATGAATGAACAAGGATCAATAATCAATGAAGAATGAACGACGAAGAATGAAGAAGGATCAATGATCAATGAAGAATGAACGATGAAGAATGAACAAGGATCAATTATCAATGATGAATGAACGATGAAGAATGAACAAGGATCAATGATCAATGAAGAATGAACGATGAAGAATGAACAAGGATCAATGATCAATGAAGAATGAATGATGAAGAATGAACAAGGATCAATGATCAATGACGAATGAACGATGAAGAATGAACAAGGATCAATGATCAATGAAGAATGAACGATGAAGAATGAACAAGGATCAATGATCAATGACGAATGAACGATGAAGAATGAACAAGGATAAATGATCAATGAAGTATGAACGATGAAGAATGAACAAGGATCAATGATCAATGAAGAATGAACGATGTAGAATGAACAAGGATCAATGATCAATGACGAATGACGAATGAACGATGAAGAATGAACAAGGATCATTGATCAATGAAGAATGAACGATGAAGAATGAACAAGGATCAATGATCAATGAAGAATGAACGATGAAGAATGAAAAAGGATCAATGGTCAATGACGAATGAACGATGAAGAATGAACAAGGATAAATGAAGATTGAATGATGATGAATGAACAAGGATCAATAATCAATGAAGAATGAACGACGAAGAATGAAGAAGGATCAATGATCAATGAAGAATGAACGATGAAGAATGAACAAGGATCAATTATCAATGATGAATGAACGATGAAGAATGAACAAGGATCAATGATCAATGAAGAATGAACGATGAAGAATGAACAAGGATCAATGATCAATGAAGAATGAATGATGAAGAATGAACAAGGATCAATGATCAATGACGAATGAACGATGAAGAATGAACAAGGATCAATGATCAATGAAGAATGAACGATGAAGAATGAACAAGGATCAATGATCAATGACGAATGAACGATGAAGAATGAACAAGGATCAATGATCAATGAAGAATGAACGGTGAAGAATGAACAAGGATCAATGGTCAATGACGAATGAACGATGAAGAATGAACAAGGATCAATGATCAATGAAAAATGAACGATGAAGAATGAACAAGGATCAATGCTCAATGACGAATGAACGATGAAGAATGAACAAGGATCAATGATCAATGAAGAATGAATGATGAAGAATGAACAACGATCAATGCTCAATGAAGAATGAACGATGAAGAATGAACAAGGATCAATGATCATTGAAGAATGAACGATGAAGAATGAACAAGGATCAATGATCAATGAAGAATGAACGATGAAGAATGAACAAGGATCAATGATCAATGAAGAATGAACGATGAAGAATGAAAAAGGATCAATGGTCAATGACGAATGAACGATGAAGAATGAACAAGGATAAATGAAGATTGAATGATGATGAATGAACAAGGATCAATAATCAATGAAGAATGAACGACGAAGAATGAAGAAGGATCAATGATCAATGAAGAATGAACGATGAAGAATGAACAAGGATCAATTATCAATGATGAATGAACGATGAAAAATGAACAAGGATCAATGATCAATGAAGAATGAACGATGAAGAATGAACAAGGATCAATGATCAATGAAGAATGAATGATGAAGAATGAACAAGGATCAATGAACGATGAAGAATGAACAAGGATCAATGATCAATGAAGAATGAACGATGAAGAATGAACAAGGATCAATGATCAATAACGAATGAAAAATGAAGAATGAACAAGGATCAATGATCAATGAAGAATGAACGGTGAAGAATGAACATGGATCAATGGTCAATGACGAATAAACGATGAAGAATGAACAAGGATCAATGATCAATGAAAAATTAACGATGAAGAATGAACAAGGATCAATGCTCAATGACGAATGAACGATGAAGAATGAACAAGGATCAATGATCAATGAAGAATGAATGATGAAGAATGAACAAGGATCAATACTCAATGACGAATGAACGATGAAGAATGAACAAGGATCAATGATCAATGAAGAATGAACGGTGAAGAATGAACATGGATCAATGGTCAATGACGAATGAACGATGAAGAATGAACAAGGATCAATGATCAATGAAAAATGAACGATGAAGAATGAACAAGAATCAATGCTCAATGACGAATGAACGATGAAGAATGAACAAGGATCAATGATCAATGAAGAATGAATGATGAAGAATGAACAAGGATCAATGCTCAATGACGAATGAACGATGAAGAATGAACAAGGATCAATGATCAATGAAGAATGAACGATGAAGAATGAACAAGGATCAATGCTCAATGACGAATGAACGATGAAGAATGAACAAGGATAAATGATCAATGAAGTATGAACGATGAAGAATGAACAAGGATCAATGATCAATGAAGAATGAACGATGAAGAATGAACAAGGATCAATGCTCAATGACGAATGAACGATGAAGAATGAACAAGGATCAATGCTCAATGACGAATGAACGATGAAGAATGAACAAGGATCAATGATCAATGAAGAATGAATGATGAAGAATGAACAACGATCAATGCTCAATGAAGAATGAACGATGAAGAATGAACAAGGATCAATGATCATTGAAGAATGAACGATGAAGAATGAACAAGGATCAATGATCAATGAAGAATGAACGATGAAGAATGAACAAGGATCAATGATCAATGAAGAATGAACGATGAAGAATGAAAAAGGATCAATGGTCAATGACGAATGAACGATGAAGAATGAACAAGGATAAATGAAGATTGAATGATGATGAATGAACAAGGATCAATAATCAATGAAGAATGAACGACGAAGAATGAAGAAGGATCAATGATCAATGAAGAATGAACGATGAAGAATGAACAAGGATCAATTATCAATGATGAATGAACGATGAAAAATGAACAAGGATCAATGATCAATGAAGAATGAACGATGAAGAATGAACAAGGATCAATGATCAATGAAGAATGAATGATGAAGAATGAACAAGGATCAATGAACGATGAAGAATGAACAAGGATCAATGATCAATGAAGAATGAACGATGAAGAATGAACAAGGATCAATGATCAATAACGAATGAAAAATGAAGAATGAACAAGGATCAATGATCAATGAAGAATGAACGGTGAAGAATGAACATGGATCAATGGTCAATGACGAATAAACGATGAAGAATGAACAAGGATCAATGATCAATGAAAAATTAACGATGAAGAATGAACAAGGATCAATGCTCAATGACGAATGAACGATGAAGAATGAACAAGGATCAATGATCAATGAAGAATGAATGATGAAGAATGAACAAGGATCAATACTCAATGACGAATGAACGATGAAGAATGAACAAGGATCAATGATCAATGAAGAATGAACGGTGAAGAATGAACATGGATCAATGGTCAATGACGAATGAACGATGAAGAATGAACAAGGATCAATGATCAATGAAAAATGAACGATGAAGAATGAACAAGAATCAATGCTCAATGACGAATGAACGATGAAGAATGAACAAGGATCAATGATCAATGAAGAATGAATGATGAAGAATGAACAAGGATCAATGCTCAATGACGAATGAACGATGAAGAATGAACAAGGATCAATGATCAATGAAGAATGAACGATGAAGAATGAACAAGGATCAATGCTCAATGACGAATGAACGATGAAGAATGAACAAGGATAAATGATCAATGAAGTATGAACGATGAAGAATGAACAAGGATCAATGATCAATGAAGAATGAACGATGAAGAATGAACAAGGATCAATGCTCAATGACGAATGAACGATGAAGAATGAACAAGGATCAATGATCAATGAAGAATGAACGATGAAGAATGAACAAGGATCAATGGTCAATGACGAATGAACGATGAAGAATGAACAACGATCAATGATCAATGAAGTATGAACGATGAAGAATGAACAAGGATCATTGATCAATGAAGAATGAACGATGAAGAATGAAAAAGGATTGATGGTCAATGACGAATGAACGTTGAAGAATGAACAAGGATCAATGATCAATGAAGAATGAACGATGAAGAATGAACAAGGAGCAATGATCAATGACGAATGAACGATGAAGAATGAACAAGGATCAATGATCAATGAAGAATGAACGGTGAAGAATGAACATGGATCAATGGTCAATGACGAATGAACGATGAAGAATGAACAAGGATCAATGATCAATGAAAAATGAACGATGAAGAATGAACAAGAATCAATGCTCAATGACGAATGAACGATGAAGAATGAACAAGGATCAATGATCAATGAAGAATGAATGATGAAGAATGAACAAGGATCAATGCTCAATGACGAATGAACGATGAAGAATGAACAAGGATCAATGATCAATGAAGAATGAACGATGAAGAATGATCAAGGATCAATGCTCAATGACGAATGAACGATGAAGAATAAACAAGGATAAATGATCAATGAAGTATGAACGATGAAGAATGAACAAGGATCAATGATCAATGAAGAATGAACGATGTAGAATGAACAAGGATCAATGATCAATGACGAATGACGAATGAACGATGAAGAATGAACAAGGATCATTGATCAATGAAGAATGAACGATGAAGAATGAACAAGGATCAATGATCAATGAAGAATGAACGATGAAGAATGAAAAAGGATCAATGGTCAATGACGAATGAACGATGAAGAATGAACAAGGATAAATGAAGATTGAATGATAATGAATGAACAAGGATCAATAATCAATGAAGAATGGACGACGAAGAATGAAGAAGGATCAATGATCAATGAAGAATGAACGATGAAGAATGAACAAGGATCAATTATCAATGATGAATGAACGATGAAGAATGAACAAGGATCAATGATCAATGAAGAATGAACGATGAAGAATGAACAAGGATCAATGATCAATGAAGAATGAATGATGAAGAATGAACAAGGATCAATGATCAATGACGAATGAACGATGAAGAATGAACAAGGATCAATGATCAATGAAGAATGAACGATGAAGAATGAACAAGGATCAATGATCAATGACGAATGAACGATGAAGAATGAACAAGGATCAATGATCAATGAAGAATGAACGGTGAAGAATGAACAAGGATCAATGGTCAATGACGAATGAACGATGAAGAATGAACAAGGATCAATGATCAATGAAAAATGAACGATGAAGAATGAACAAGGATCAATGCTCAATGACGAATGAACGATGAAGAATGAACAAGGATCAATGATCAATGAAGAATGAATGATGAAGAATGAACAACGATCAATGATCAATGAAAAATGAACGATGAAGAATGAACAAGGATCAATGCTCAATGACGAATGAACGATGAAGAATGAACAAGGATCAATGATCAATGAAGAATGAATGATGAAGAATGAACAACGATCAATGCTCAATGAAGAATGAACGATGAAGAATGAACAAGGATCAATGATCATTGAAGAATGAACGATGAAGAATGAACAAGGATCAATGATCAATGAAGAATGAACGATGAAGAATGAACAAGGATCAATGATCAATGAAGAATGAACGATGAAGAATGAAAAAGGATCAATGGTCAATGACGAATGAACGATGAAGAATGAACAAGGATAAATGAAGATTGAATGATGATGAATGAACAAGGATCAATAATCAATGAAGAATGAACGACGAAGAATGAAGAAGGATCAATGATCAATGAAGAATGAACGATGAAGAATGAACAAGGATCAATTATCAATGATGAATGAACGATGAAGAATGAACAAGGATCAATGATCAATGAAGAATGAACGATGAAGAATGAACAAGGATCAATGATCAATGAAGAATGAATGATGAAGAATGAACAAGGATCAATGATCAATGACGAATGAACGATGAAGAATGAACAAGGATCAATGATCAATGAAGAATGAACGATGAAGAATGAACAAGGATCAATGATCAATGACGAATGAACGATGAAGAATGAACAAGGATAAATGATCAATGAATTATGAACGATGAAGAATGAACAAGGATCAATGATCAATGAAGAATGAACGATGTAGAATGAACAAGGATCAATGATCAATGACGAATGACGAATGAACGATGAAGAATGAACAAGGATCATTGATCAATGAAGAATGAACGATGAAGAATGAACAAGGATCAATGATCAATGAAGAATGAACGATGAAGAATGAAAAAGGATCAATGGTCAATGACGAATGAACGATGAAGAATGAACAAGGATAAATGAAGATTGAATGATGATGAATGAACAAGGATCAATAATCAATGAAGAATGAACGACGAAGAATGAAGAAGGATCAATGATCAATGAAGAATGAACGATGAAGAATGAACAAGGATCAATTATCAATGATGAATGAACGATGAAGAATGAACAAGGATCAATGATCAATGAAGAATGAACGATGAAGAATGAACAAGGATCAATGATCAATGAAGAATGAATGATGAAGAATGAACAAGGATCAATGATCAATGACGAATGAACGATGAAGAATGAACAAGGATCAATGATCAATGAAGAATGAACGATGAAGAATGAACAAGGATCAATGATCAATGACGAATGAACGATGAAGAATGAACAAGGATAAATGATCAATGAAGTATGAACGATGAAGAATGAACAAGGATCAATGATCAATGAAGAATGAACGATGTAGAATGAACAAGGATCAATGATCAATGACGAATGACGAATGAACGATGAAGAATGAACAAGGATCAATGCTCAATGACGAATGAACGATGAAGAATGAACAAGGATCAATGATCAATGAAGAATGAATGATGAAGAATGAACAACGATCAATGCTCAATGAAGAATGAACGATGAAGAATGAACAAGGATCAATGATCATTGAAGAATGAACGATGAAGAATGAACAAGGATCAATGATCAATGAAGAATGAACGATGAAGAATGAACAAGGATCAATGATCAATGAAGAATGAACGATGAAGAATGAAAAAGGATCAATGGTCAATGACGAATGAACGATGAAGAATGAACAAGGATAAATGAAGATTGAATGATGATGAATGAACAAGGATCAATAATCAATGAAGAATGAACGACGAAGAATGAAGAAGGATCAATGATCAATGAAGAATGAACGATGAAGAATGAACAAGGATCAATGATCAATGAAGAATGAACGATGTAGAATGAACAAGGATCAATGATCAATGACGAATGACGAATGAACGATGAAGAATGAACAAGGATCATTGATCAATGAAGAATGAACGATGAAGAATGAACAAGGATCAATGATCAATGAAGAATGAACGATGAAGAATGAAAAAGGATCAATGGTCAATGACGAATGAACGATGAAGAATGAACAAGGATAAATGAAGATTGAATGATGATGAATGAACAAGGATCAATAATCAATGAAGAATGAACGACGAAGAATGAAGAAGGATCAATGATCAATGAAGAATGAACGATGAAGAATGAACAAGGATCAATTATCAATGATGAATGAACGATGAAGAATGAACAAGGATCAATGATCAATGAAGAATGAACGATGAAGAATGAACAAGGATCAATGATCAATGAAGAATGAATGATGAAGAATGAACAAGGATCAATGATCAATGACGAATGAACGATGAAGAATGAACAAGGATCAATGATCAATGAAGAATGAACGATGAAGAATGAACAAGGATCAATGATCAATGACGAATGAACGATGAAGAATGAACAAGGATCAATGATCAATGAAGAATGAACGGTGAAGAATGAACAAGGATCAATGGTCAATGACGAATGAACGATGAAGAATGAACAAGGATCAATGATCAATGAAAAATGAACGATGAAGAATGAACAAGGATCAATGCTCAATGACGAATGAACGATGAAGAATGAACAAGGATCAATGATCAATGAAGAATGAATGATGAAGAATGAACAACGATCAATGCTCAATGAAGAATGAACGATGAAGAATGAACAAGGATCAATGATCATTGAAGAATGAACGATGAAGAATGAACAAGGATCAATGATCAATGAAGAATGAACGATGAAGAATGAACAAGGATCAATGATCAATGAAGAATGAACGATGAAGAATGAAAAAGGATCAATGGTCAATGACGAATGAACGATGAAGAATGAACAAGGATAAATGAAGATTGAATGATGATGAATGAACAAGGATCAATAATCAATGAAGAATGAACGACGAAGAATGAAGAAGGATCAATGATCAATGAAGAATGAACGATGAAGAATGAACAAGGATCAATTATCAATGATGAATGAACGATGAAAAATGAACAAGGATCAATGATCAATGAAGAATGAACGATGAAGAATGAACAAGGATCAATGATCAATGAAGAATGAATGATGAAGAATGAACAAGGATCAATGAACGATGAAGAATGAACAAGGATCAATGATCAATGAAGAATGAACGATGAAGAATGAACAAGGATCAATGATCAATAACGAATGAAAAATGAAGAATGAACAAGGATCAATGATCAATGAAGAATGAACGGTGAAGAATGAACATGGATCAATGGTCAATGACGAATAAACGATGAAGAATGAACAAGGATCAATGATCAATGAAAAATTAACGATGAAGAATGAACAAGGATCAATGCTCAATGACGAATGAACGATGAAGAATGAACAAGGATCAATGATCAATGAAGAATGAATGATGAAGAATGAACAAGGATCAATACTCAATGACGAATGAACGATGAAGAATGAACAAGGATCAATGATCAATGAAGAATGAACGGTGAAGAATGAACATGGATCAATGGTCAATGACGAATGAACGATGAAGAATGAACAAGGATCAATGATCAATGAAAAATGAACGATGAAGAATGAACAAGAATCAATGCTCAATGACGAATGAACGATGAAGAATGAACAAGGATCAATGATCAATGAAGAATGAATGATGAAGAATGAACAAGGATCAATGCTCAATGACGAATGAACGATGAAGAATGAACAAGGATCAATGATCAATGAAGAATGAACGATGAAGAATGAACAAGGATCAATGCTCAATGACGAATGAACGATGAAGAATGAACAAGGATAAATGATCAATGAAGTATGAACGATGAAGAATGAACAAGGATCAATGATCAATGAAGAATGAACGATGAAGAATGAACAAGGATCAATGCTCAATGACGAATGAACGATGAAGAATGAACAAGGATCAATGCTCAATGACGAATGAACGATGAAGAATGAACAAGGATCAATGATCAATGAAGAATGAATGATGAAGAATGAACAACGATCAATGCTCAATGAAGAATGAACGATGAAGAATGAACAAGGATCAATGATCATTGAAGAATGAACGATGAAGAATGAACAAGGATCAATGATCAATGAAGAATGAACGATGAAGAATGAACAAGGATCAATGATCAATGAAGAATGAACGATGAAGAATGAAAAAGGATCAATGGTCAATGACGAATGAACGATGAAGAATGAACAAGGATAAATGAAGATTGAATGATGATGAATGAACAAGGATCAATAATCAATGAAGAATGAACGACGAAGAATGAAGAAGGATCAATGATCAATGAAGAATGAACGATGAAGAATGAACAAGGATCAATTATCAATGATGAATGAACGATGAAAAATGAACAAGGATCAATGATCAATGAAGAATGAACGATGAAGAATGAACAAGGATCAATGATCAATGAAGAATGAATGATGAAGAATGAACAAGGATCAATGAACGATGAAGAATGAACAAGGATCAATGATCAATGAAGAATGAACGATGAAGAATGAACAAGGATCAATGATCAATAACGAATGAAAAATGAAGAATGAACAAGGATCAATGATCAATGAAGAATGAACGGTGAAGAATGAACATGGATCAATGGTCAATGACGAATAAACGATGAAGAATGAACAAGGATCAATGATCAATGAAAAATTAACGATGAAGAATGAACAAGGATCAATGCTCAATGACGAATGAACGATGAAGAATGAACAAGGATCAATGATCAATGAAGAATGAATGATGAAGAATGAACAAGGATCAATACTCAATGACGAATGAACGATGAAGAATGAACAAGGATCAATGATCAATGAAGAATGAACGGTGAAGAATGAACATGGATCAATGGTCAATGACGAATGAACGATGAAGAATGAACAAGGATCAATGATCAATGAAAAATGAACGATGAAGAATGAACAAGAATCAATGCTCAATGACGAATGAACGATGAAGAATGAACAAGGATCAATGATCAATGAAGAATGAATGATGAAGAATGAACAAGGATCAATGCTCAATGACGAATGAACGATGAAGAATGAACAAGGATCAATGATCAATGAAGAATGAACGATGAAGAATGAACAAGGATCAATGCTCAATGACGAATGAACGATGAAGAATGAACAAGGATAAATGATCAATGAAGTATGAACGATGAAGAATGAACAAGGATCAATGATCAATGAAGAATGAACGATGAAGAATGAACAAGGATCAATGCTCAATGACGAATGAACGATGAAGAATGAACAAGGATCAATGATCAATGAAGAATGAACGATGAAGAATGAACAAGGATCAATGGTCAATGACGAATGAACGATGAAGAATGAACAACGATCAATGATCAATGAAGTATGAACGATGAAGAATGAACAAGGATCATTGATCAATGAAGAATGAACGATGAAGAATGAAAAAGGATTGATGGTCAATGACGAATGAACGTTGAAGAATGAACAAGGATCAATGATCAATGAAGAATGAACGATGAAGAATGAACAAGGAGCAATGATCAATGACGAATGAACGATGAAGAATGAACAAGGATCAATGATCAATGAAGAATGAACGGTGAAGAATGAACATGGATCAATGGTCAATGACGAATGAACGATGAAGAATGAACAAGGATCAATGATCAATGAAAAATGAACGATGAAGAATGAACAAGAATCAATGCTCAATGACGAATGAACGATGAAGAATGAACAAGGATCAATGATCAATGAAGAATGAATGATGAAGAATGAACAAGGATCAATGCTCAATGACGAATGAACGATGAAGAATGAACAAGGATCAATGATCAATGAAGAATGAACGATGAAGAATGATCAAGGATCAATGCTCAATGACGAATGAACGATGAAGAATAAACAAGGATAAATGATCAATGAAGTATGAACGATGAAGAATGAACAAGGATCAATGATCAATGAAGAATGAACGATGTAGAATGAACAAGGATCAATGATCAATGACGAATGACGAATGAACGATGAAGAATGAACAAGGATCATTGATCAATGAAGAATGAACGATGAAGAATGAACAAGGATCAATGATCAATGAAGAATGAACGATGAAGAATGAAAAAGGATCAATGGTCAATGACGAATGAACGATGAAGAATGAACAAGGATAAATGAAGATTGAATGATAATGAATGAACAAGGATCAATAATCAATGAAGAATGGACGACGAAGAATGAAGAAGGATCAATGATCAATGAAGAATGAACGATGAAGAATGAACAAGGATCAATTATCAATGATGAATGAACGATGAAGAATGAACAAGGATCAATGATCAATGAAGAATGAACGATGAAGAATGAACAAGGATCAATGATCAATGAAGAATGAATGATGAAGAATGAACAAGGATCAATGATCAATGACGAATGAACGATGAAGAATGAACAAGGATCAATGATCAATGAAGAATGAACGATGAAGAATGAACAAGGATCAATGATCAATGACGAATGAACGATGAAGAATGAACAAGGATCAATGATCAATGAAGAATGAACGGTGAAGAATGAACAAGGATCAATGGTCAATGACGAATGAACGATGAAGAATGAACAAGGATCAATGATCAATGAAAAATGAACGATGAAGAATGAACAAGGATCAATGCTCAATGACGAATGAACGATGAAGAATGAACAAGGATCAATGATCAATGAAGAATGAATGATGAAGAATGAACAACGATCAATGATCAATGAAAAATGAACGATGAAGAATGAACAAGGATCAATGCTCAATGACGAATGAACGATGAAGAATGAACAAGGATCAATGATCAATGAAGAATGAATGATGAAGAATGAACAACGATCAATGCTCAATGAAGAATGAACGATGAAGAATGAACAAGGATCAATGATCATTGAAGAATGAACGATGAAGAATGAACAAGGATCAATGATCAATGAAGAATGAACGATGAAGAATGAACAAGGATCAATGATCAATGAAGAATGAACGATGAAGAATGAAAAAGGATCAATGGTCAATGACGAATGAACGATGAAGAATGAACAAGGATAAATGAAGATTGAATGATGATGAATGAACAAGGATCAATAATCAATGAAGAATGAACGACGAAGAATGAAGAAGGATCAATGATCAATGAAGAATGAACGATGAAGAATGAACAAGGATCAATTATCAATGATGAATGAACGATGAAGAATGAACAAGGATCAATGATCAATGAAGAATGAACGATGAAGAATGAACAAGGATCAATGATCAATGAAGAATGAATGATGAAGAATGAACAAGGATCAATGATCAATGACGAATGAACGATGAAGAATGAACAAGGATCAATGATCAATGAAGAATGAACGATGAAGAATGAACAAGGATCAATGATCAATGACGAATGAACGATGAAGAATGAACAAGGATAAATGATCAATGAATTATGAACGATGAAGAATGAACAAGGATCAATGATCAATGAAGAATGAACGATGTAGAATGAACAAGGATCAATGATCAATGACGAATGACGAATGAACGATGAAGAATGAACAAGGATCATTGATCAATGAAGAATGAACGATGAAGAATGAACAAGGATCAATGATCAATGAAGAATGAACGATGAAGAATGAAAAAGGATCAATGGTCAATGACGAATGAACGATGAAGAATGAACAAGGATAAATGAAGATTGAATGATGATGAATGAACAAGGATCAATAATCAATGAAGAATGAACGACGAAGAATGAAGAAGGATCAATGATCAATGAAGAATGAACGATGAAGAATGAACAAGGATCAATTATCAATGATGAATGAACGATGAAGAATGAACAAGGATCAATGATCAATGAAGAATGAACGATGAAGAATGAACAAGGATCAATGATCAATGAAGAATGAATGATGAAGAATGAACAAGGATCAATGATCAATGACGAATGAACGATGAAGAATGAACAAGGATCAATGATCAATGAAGAATGAACGATGAAGAATGAACAAGGATCAATGATCAATGACGAATGAACGATGAAGAATGAACAAGGATAAATGATCAATGAAGTATGAACGATGAAGAATGAACAAGGATCAATGATCAATGAAGAATGAACGATGTAGAATGAACAAGGATCAATGATCAATGACGAATGACGAATGAACGATGAAGAATGAACAAGGATCAATGCTCAATGACGAATGAACGATGAAGAATGAACAAGGATCAATGATCAATGAAGAATGAATGATGAAGAATGAACAACGATCAATGCTCAATGAAGAATGAACGATGAAGAATGAACAAGGATCAATGATCATTGAAGAATGAACGATGAAGAATGAACAAGGATCAATGATCAATGAAGAATGAACGATGAAGAATGAACAAGGATCAATGATCAATGAAGAATGAACGATGAAGAATGAAAAAGGATCAATGGTCAATGACGAATGAACGATGAAGAATGAACAAGGATAAATGAAGATTGAATGATGATGAATGAACAAGGATCAATAATCAATGAAGAATGAACGACAAAGAATGAAGAAGGATCAATGATCAATGAAGAATGAACGATGAAGAATGAACAAGGATCAATTATCAATGATGAATGAACGATGAAGAATGAACAAGGATCAATGATCAATGAAGAATGAACGATGAAGAATGAACAAGGATCAATGATCAATGAAGAATGAATGATGAAGAATGAACAAGGATCAATGATCAATGACGAATGAACGATGAAGAATGAACAAGGATCAATGATCAATGAAGAATGAACGATGAAGAATGAACAAGGATCAATGATCAATGAAGAATGAACGATGAAGAATGAACAAGGATCAATGATCAATGAAGAATGAACGATGAAGAATGAAAAAGGATCAATGGTCAATGACGAATGAACGATGAAGAATGAACAAGGATAAATGAAGATTGAATGATGATGAATGAACAAGGATCAATAATCAATGAAGAATGAACGACGAAGAATGAAGAAGGATCAATGATCAATGAAGAATGAACGATGAAGAATGAACAAGGATCAATTATCAATGATGAATGAACGATGAAGAATGAACAAGGATCAATGATCAATGAAGAATGAACGATGAAGAATGAACAAGGATCAATGATCAATGAAGAATGAATGATGAAGAATGAACAAGGATCAATGATCAATGACGAATGAACGATGAAGAATGAACAAGGATCAATGATCAATGAAGAATGAACGATGAAGAATGAACAAGGATCAATGATCAATGACGAATGAACGATGAAGAATGAACAAGGATAAATGATCAATGAAGTATGAACGATGAAGAATGAACAAGGATCAATGATCAATGAAGAATGAACGATGTAGAATGAACAAGGATCAATGATCAATGACGAATGACGAATGAACGATGAAGAATGAACAAGGATCAATGATCAATGAAGAATGAACGATGAAGAATGAAAAAGGATCAATGGTCAATGACGAATGAACGATGAAGAATGAACAAGGATAAATGAAGATTGAATGATAATGAATGAACAAGGATCAATAATCAATGAAGAATGGACGACGAAGAATGAAGAAGGATCAATGATCAATGAAGAATGAACGATGAAGAATGAACAAGGATCAATTATCAATGATGAATGAACGATGAAGAATGAACAAGGATCAATGATCAATGAAGAATGAACGATGAAGAATGAACAAGGATCAATGATCAATGAAGAATGAATGATGAAGAATGAACAAGGATCAATGATCAATGACGAATGAACGATGAAGAATGAACAAGGATCAATGATCAATGAAGAATGAACGATGAAGAATGAACAAGGATCAATGATCAATGACGAATGAACGATGAAGAATGAACAAGGATCAATGATCAATGAAGAATGAACGGTGAAGAATGAACAAGGATCAATGGTCAATGACGAATGAACGATGAAGAATGAACAAGGATCAATGATCAATGAAAAATGAACGATGAAGAATGAACAAGGATCAATGCTCAATGACGAATGAACGATGAAGAATGAACAAGGATCAATGATCAATGAAGAATGAATGATGAAGAATGAACAACGATCAATGATCAATGAAAAATGAACGATGAAGAATGAACAAGGATCAATGCTCAATGACGAATGAACGATGAAGAATGAACAAGGATCAATGATCAATGAAGAATGAATGATGAAGAATGAACAACGATCAATGCTCAATGAAGAATGAACGATGAAGAATGAACAAGGATCAATGATCATTGAAGAATGAACGATGAAGAATGAACAAGGATCAATGATCAATGAAGAATGAACGATGAAGAATGAACAAGGATCAATGATCAATGAAGAATGAACGATGAAGAATGAAAAAGGATCAATGGTCAATGACGAATGAACGATGAAGAATGAACAAGGATAAATGAAGATTGAATGATGATGAATGAACAAGGATCAATAATCAATGAAGAATGAACGACGAAGAATGAAGAAGGATCAATGATCAATGAAGAATGAACGATGAAGAATGAACAAGGATCAATTATCAATGATGAATGAACGATGAAGAATGAACAAGGATCAATGATCAATGAAGAATGAACGATGAAGAATGAACAAGGATCAATGATCAATGAAGAATGAATGATGAAGAATGAACAAGGATCAATGATCAATGACGAATGAACGATGAAGAATGAACAAGGATCAATGATCAATGAAGAATGAACGATGAAGAATGAACAAGGATCAATGATCAATGACGAATGAACGATGAAGAATGAACAAGGATAAATGATCAATGAATTATGAACGATGAAGAATGAACAAGGATCAATGATCAATGAAGAATGAACGATGTAGAATGAACAAGGATCAATGATCAATGACGAATGACGAATGAACGATGAAGAATGAACAAGGATCATTGATCAATGAAGAATGAACGATGAAGAATGAACAAGGATCAATGATCAATGAAGAATGAACGATGAAGAATGAAAAAGGATCAATGGTCAATGACGAATGAACGATGAAGAATGAACAAGGATAAATGAAGATTGAATGATGATGAATGAACAAGGATCAATAATCAATGAAGAATGAACGACGAAGAATGAAGAAGGATCAATGATCAATGAAGAATGAACGATGAAGAATGAACAAGGATCAATTATCAATGATGAATGAACGATGAAGAATGAACAAGGATCAATGATCAATGAAGAATGAACGATGAAGAATGAACAAGGATCAATGATCAATGAAGAATGAATGATGAAGAATGAACAAGGATCAATGATCAATGACGAATGAACGATGAAGAATGAACAAGGATCAATGATCAATGAAGAATGAACGATGAAGAATGAACAAGGATCAATGATCAATGACGAATGAACGATGAAGAATGAACAAGGATAAATGATCAATGAAGTATGAACGATGAAGAATGAACAAGGATCAATGATCAATGAAGAATGAACGATGTAGAATGAACAAGGATCAATGATCAATGACGAATGACGAATGAACGATGAAGAATGAACAAGGATCAATGCTCAATGACGAATGAACGATGAAGAATGAACAAGGATCAATGATCAATGAAGAATGAATGATGAAGAATGAACAACGATCAATGCTCAATGAAGAATGAACGATGAAGAATGAACAAGGATCAATGATCATTGAAGAATGAACGATGAAGAATGAACAAGGATCAATGATCAATGAAGAATGAACGATGAAGAATGAACAAGGATCAATGATCAATGAAGAATGAACGATGAAGAATGAAAAAGGATCAATGGTCAATGACGAATGAACGATGAAGAATGAACAAGGATAAATGAAGATTGAATGATGATGAATGAACAAGGATCAATAATCAATGAAGAATGAACGACGAAGAATGAAGAAGGATCAATGATCAATGAAGAATGAACGATGAAGAATGAACAAGGATCAATTATCAATGATGAATGAACGATGAAGAATGAACAAGGATCAATGATCAATGAAGAATGAACGATGAAGAATGAACAAGGATCAATGATCAATGAAGAATGAATGATGAAGAATGAACAAGGATCAATGATCAATGACGAATGAACGATGAAGAATGAACAAGGATCAATGATCAATGAAGAATGAACGATGAAGAATGAACAAGGATCAATGATCAATGACGAATGAACGATGAAGAATGAACAAGGATAAATGATCAATGAAGTATGAACGATGAAGAATGAACAAGGATCAATGATCAATGAAGAATGAACGATGTAGAATGAACAAGGATCAATGATCAATGACGAATGACGAATGAACGATGAAGAATGAACAAGGATCAATGCTCAATGACGAATGAACGATGAAGAATGAACAAGGATCAATGATCAATGAAGAATGAATGATGAAGAATGAACAACGATCAATGCTCAATGAAGAATGAACGATGAAGAATGAACAAGGATCAATGATCATTGAAGAATGAACGATGAAGAATGAACAAGGATCAATGATCAATGAAGAATGAACGATGAAGAATGAACAAGGATCAATGATCAATGAAGAATGAACGATGAAGAATGAAAAAGGATCAATGGTCAATGACGAATGAACGATGAAGAATGAACAAGGATAAATGAAGATTGAATGATGATGAATGAACAAGGATCAATAATCAATGAAGAATGAACGACGAAGAATGAAGAAGGATCAATGATCAATGAAGAATGAACGATGAAGAATGAACAAGGATCAATTATCAATGATGAATGAACGATGAAGAATGAACAAGGATCAATGATCAATGAAGAATGAACGATGAAGAATGAACAAGGATCAATGATCAATGAAGAATGAATGATGAAGAATGAACAAGGATCAATGATCAATGACGAATGAACGATGAAGAATGAACAAGGATCAATGATCAATGAAGAATGAACGATGAAGAATGAACAAGGATCAATGATCAATGACGAATGAACGATGAAGAATGAACAAGGATAAATGATCAATGAAGTATGAACGATGAAGAATGAACAAGGATCAATGATCAATGAAGAATGAACGATGTAGAATGAACAAGGATCAATGATCAATGACGAATGACGAATGAACGATGAAGAATGAACAAGGATCATTGATCAATGAAGAATGAACGATGAAGAATGAACAAGGATCAATGATCAATGAAGAATGAACGATGAAGAATGAAAAAGGATCAATGGTCAATGACGAATGAACGATGAAGAATGAACAAGGATAAATGAAGATTGAATGATGATGAATGAACAAGGATCAATAATCAATGAAGAATGAACGACGAAGAATGAAGAAGGATCAATGATCAATGAAGAATGAACGATGAAGAATGAACAAGGATCAATTATCAATGATGAATGAACGATGAAGAATGAACAAGGATCAATGATCAATGAAGAATGAACGATGAAGAATGAACAAGGATCAATGATCAATGAAGAATGAATGATGAAGAATGAACAAGGATCAATGATCAATGACGAATGAACGATGAAGAATGAACAAGGATCAATGATCAATGAAGAATGAACGATGAAGAATGAACAAGGATCAATGATCAATGACGAATGAACGATGAAGAATGAACAAGGATCAATGATCAATGAAGAATGAACGGTGAAGAATGAACAAGGATCAATGGTCAATGACGAATGAACGATGAAGAATGAACAAGGATCAATGATCAATGAAAAATGAACGATGAAGAATGAACAAGGATCAATGCTCAATGACGAATGAACGATGAAGAATGAACAAGGATCAATGATCAATGAAGAATGAATGATGAAGAATGAACAACGATCAATGCTCAATGAAGAATGAACGATGAAGAATGAACAAGGATCAATGATCATTGAAGAATGAACGATGAAGAATGAACAAGGATCAATGATCAATGAAGAATGAACGATGAAGAATGAACAAGGATCAATGATCAATGAAGAATGAACGATGAAGAATGAAAAAGGATCAATGGTCAATGACGAATGAACGATGAAGAATGAACAAGGATAAATGAAGATTGAATGATGATGAATGAACAAGGATCAATAATCAATGAAGAATGAACGACGAAGAATGAAGAAGGATCAATGATCAATGAAGAATGAACGATGAAGAATGAACAAGGATCAATTATCAATGATGAATGAACGATGAAGAATGAACAAGGATCAATGATCAATGAAGAATGAACGATGAAGAATGAACAAGGATCAATGATCAATGAAGAATGAATGATGAAGAATGAACAAGGATCAATGATCAATGACGAATGAACGATGAAGAATGAACAAGGATCAATGATCAATGAAGAATGAACGATGAAGAATGAACAAGGATCAATGATCAATGACGAATGAACGATGAAGAATGAACAAGGATAAATGATCAATGAAGTATGAACGATGAAGAATGAACAAGGATCAATGATCAATGAAGAATGAACGATGTAGAATGAACAAGGATCAATGATCAATGACGAATGACGAATGAACAATGAAGAATGAACAAGGATCATTGATCAATGAAGAATGAACGATGAAGAATGAACAAGGATCAATGATCAATGAAGAATGAACGATGAAGAATGAAAAAGGATCAATGGTCAATGACGAATGAACGATGAAGAATGAACAAGGACAAATGAAGATTGAATGATGATGAATGAACAAGGATCAATAATCAATGAAGAATGAACGACGAAGAATGAAGAAGGATCAATGATCAATGAAGAATGAACGATGAAGAATGAACAAGGATCAATTATCAATGATGAATGAACGATGAAGAATGAACAAGGATCAATGATCAATGAAGAATGAACGATGAAGAATGAACAAGGATCAATGATCAATGAAGAATGAATGATGAAGAATGAACAAGGATCAATGATCAATGACGAATGAACGATGAAGAATGAACAAGGATCAATGATCAATGAAGAATGAACGATGAAGAATGAACAAGGATCAATGATCAAAGACGAATGAACGATGAAGAATGAACAAGGATCAATGATCAATGAAGAATGAACGGTGAAGAATGAACAAGGATCAATGGTCAATGACGAATGAACGATGAAGAATGAACAAGGATCAATGATCAATGAAAAATGAACGATGAAGAATGAACAAGGATCAATGCTCAATGACGAATGAACGATGAAGAATGAACAAGGATCAATGATCAATGAAGAATGAATGATGAAGAATGAACAACGATCAATGCTCAATGAAGAATGAACGATGAAGAATGAACAAGGATCAATGATCATTGAAGAATGAACGATGAAGAATGAACAAGGATCAATGATCAATGAAGAATGAACGATGAAGAATGAACAAGGATCAATGATCAATGAAGAATGAACGATGAAGAATGAAAAAGGATCAATGGTCAATGACGAATGAACGATGAAGAATGAACAAGGATAAATGAAGATTGAATGATGATGAATGAACAAGGATCAATAATCAATGAAGAATGAACGACGAAGAATGAAGAAGGATCAATGATCAATGAAGAATGAACGATGAAGAATGAACAAGGATCAATTATCAATGATGAATGAACGATGAAAAATGAACAAGGATCAATGATCAATGAAGAATGAACGATGAAGAATGAACAAGGATCAATGATCAATGAAGAATGAATGATGAAGAATGAACAAGGATCAATGATCAATGACGAATGAACGATGAAGAATGAACAAGGATCAATGATCAATGAAGAATGAACGATGAAGAATGAACAAGGATCAATGATCAATAACGAATGAACGATGAAGAATGAACAAGGATCAATGATCAATGAAGAATGAACGGTGAAGAATGAACATGGATCAATGGTCAATGACGAATAAACGATGAAGAATGAACAAGGATCAATGATCAATGAAAAATTAACGATGAAGAATGAACAAGGATCAATGCTCAATGACGAATGAACGATGAAGAATGAACAAGGATCAATGATCAATGAAGAATGAATGATGAAGAATGAACAAGGATCAATACTCAATGACGAATGAACGATGAAGAATGAACAAGGATCAATGATCAATGAAGAATGAACGGTGAAGAATGAACATGGATCAATGGTCAATGACGAATGAACGATGAAGAATGAACAAGGATCAATGATCAATGAAAAATGAACGATGAAGAATGAACAAGAATCAATGCTCAATGACGAATGAACGATGAAGAATGAACAAGGATCAATGATCAATGAAGAATGAATGATGAAGAATGAACAAGGATCAATGCTCAATGACGAATGAACGATGAAGAATGAACAAGGATCAATGATCAATGAAGAATGAACGATGAAGAATGAACAAGGATCAATGATCAATGACGAATGAACGATGAAGAATGAACAAGGATAAATGATCAATGAAGTATGAACGATGAAGAATGAACAAGGATCAATGATCAATGAAGAATGAACGATGTAGAATGAACAAGGATCAATGATCAATGACGAATGACGAATGAACGATGAAGAATGAACAAGGATCATTGATCAATGAAGAATGAACGATGAAGAATGAACAAGGATCAATGATCAATGAAGAATGAACGATGAAGAATGAAAAAGGATCAATGGTCAATGACGAATGAACGATGAAGAATGAACAAGGACAAATGAAGATTGAATGATGATGAATGAACAAGGATCAATAATCAATGAAGAATGAACGACGAAGAATGAAGAAGGATCAATGATCAATGAAGAATGAACGATGAAGAATGAACAAGGATCAATTATCAATGATGAATGAACGATTAATAATGAACAAGGATCAATGATCAATGAAGAATGAACGATGAAGAATGAACAAGGATCAATGATCAATGAAGAATGAATGATGAAGAATGAACAAGGATCAATGATCAATGACGAATGAACGATGAAGAATGAACAAGGATCAATGATCAATGAAGAATGAACGATGAAGAATGAACAAGGATCAATGATCAATGACGAATGAACGATGAAGAATGAACAAGGATCAATGATCAATGAAGAATGAACGGTGAAGAATGAACAAGGATCAATGGTCAATGACGAATGAACGATGAAGAATGAACAAGGATCAATGATCAATGAAAAATGAACGATGAAGAATGAACAAGGATCAATGCTCAATGACGAATGAACGATTAAGAATGAACAAGGATCAATGATCAATGAAGAATGAATGATGAAGAATGAACAACGATCAATGCTCAATGAAGAATGAACGATGAAGAATGAACAAGGATCAATGATCATTGAAGAATGAACGATGAAGAATGAACAAGGATCAATGATCAATGAAGAATGAACGATGAAGAATGAACAAGGATCAATGATCAATGAAGAATGAACGATGAAGAATGAAAAAGGATCAATGGTCAATGACGAATGAACGATGAAGAATGAACAAGGATAAATGAAGATTGAATGATGATGAATGAACAAGGATCAATAATCAATGAAGAATGAACGACGAAGAATGAAGAAGGATCAATGATCAATGAAGAATGAACGATGAAGAATGAACAAGGATCAATTATCAATGATGAATGAACGATGAAAAATGAACAAGGATCAATGATCAATGAAGAATGAACGATGAAGAATGAACAAGGATCAATGATCAATGAAGAATGAATGATGAAGAATGAACAAGGATCAATGATCAATGACGAATGAACGATGAAGAATGAACAAGGATCAATGATCAATGAAGAATGAACGATGAAGAATGAACAAGGATCAATGATCAATAACGAATGAACGATGAAGAATGAACAAGGATCAATGATCAATGAAGAATGAACGGTGAAGAATGAACATGGATCAATGGTCAATGACGAATAAACGATGAAGAATGAACAAGGATCAATGATCAATGAAAAATTAACGATGAAGAATGAACAAGGATCAATGCTCAATGACGAATGAACGATGAAGAATGAACAAGGATCAATGATCAATGAAGAATGAATGATGAAGAATGAACAAGGATCAATACTCAATGACGAATGAACGATGAAGAATGAACAAGGATCAATGATCAATGAAGAATGAACGGTGAAGAATGAACATGGATCAATGGTCAATGACGAATGAACGATGAAGAATGAACAAGGATCAATGATCAATGAAAAATGAACGATGAAGAATGAACAAGAATCAATGCTCAATGACGAATGAACGATGAAGAATGAACAAGGATCAATGATCAATAAAGAATGAATGATGAAGAATGAACAAGGATCAATGCTCAATGACGAATGAACGATGAAGAATGAACAAGGATCAATGATCAATGAAGAATGAACGATGAAGAATGAACAAGGATCAATGCTCAATGACGAATGAACGATGAAGAATGAACAAGGATAAATGATCAATGAAGTATGAACGATGAAGAATGAACAAGGATCAATGATCAATGAAGAATGAACGATGAAGAATGAACAAGGATCAATGATCAATGACGAATTACGAATGAACGATGAAGAATGAACAAGGATCATTGATCAATGAAGAATGAACGATGAAGAATGAACAAGGATCAATGATCAATGAAGAATGAACGATGAAGAATGAAAAAGGATCAATGGTCAATGACGAATGAACGATGAAGAATGAACAAGGATAAATGAAGATTGAATGATGATGAAATAACAAGGATCAATAATCAATGAAGAATGAACGATGAAGAATGAGCAAGGATCAATGATCAATGAAGAATGAACGATGAAGAATGAACAAGGATCAATTATCAATGATGAATGAACGATGAAGAATGAACAAGGATCAATGATCAATGAAGAATGAACGATGAAGAATGAACATGGATCAATGATCAATGAAGAATGAACGATGAAGAATGAACAAGGATCAATGATCAATGACGAATGAACGATGAAGAATGAACAAGGATCAATGATCAAAGAAGAATGAACGATGAAGAATGAACAAGGATCAATGATCAATGACGAATGAACGATGAAGAATGAACAAGGATCAATGATCAATGAAGAATGAACGGTGAAGAATGAACAAGGATCAATGGTCAATGACGAATGAACGATGAAGAATGAACAAGGATTAATGATCAATGAAAAATGAACGATGAAGAATGAACAAGGATCAATGCTCAATGACGAATGAACGATGAAGAATGAACAAGGATCAATGATCAATGAAGAATGAATGATGAAGAATGAACAACGATCAATGCTCAATGAAGAATGAACGATGAAGAATGAACTAGGATCAATGATCATTGAAGAATGAACGATGAAGAATGAACAAGGATCAATGATCAATGAAGAATGAACGATGAAGAATGAACAAGGATCAATGCTCAATGACGAATGAACGATGAAGAATGAACAAGGATAAATGATCAATGAAGTATGAACGATGAAGAATGAACAAGGATCAATGATCAATGAAGCATGAACGATGAAGAATGAACAAGGATCAATGATCAATGACGAATGACGAATGAACGATGAAGAATGAACAAGGATCATTGATCAATGAAGAATGAACGATGAAGAATGAACAAGGATCAATGATCAATGAAGAATGAACGATGAAGAATGAAAAAGGATCAATGGTCAATGACGAATGAACGATGAAGAATGAACAAGGATAAATGAAGATTGAATGATGATGAATGAACAAGGATCAATAATCAATGAAGAATGAACGATGAAGAATGAACAAGGATCAATGATCAATGAAGAATGAACGATGAAGAATGAACAAGGATCAATTATCAATGATGAATGAACGATGAAGAATGAACAAGGATCAATGATCAATGAAGAATGAACGATGAAGAACGAACAAGGATCAATGATCAATGAAGAATGAACGATGAAGAATGAACAAGGATCAATGATCAATGACGAATGAACGATGAAGAATGAACAAGGATCAATGATCAATGAAGAATGAACGATGAAGAATGAACAAGGATCAATGATCAATGACGAATGAACGATGAAGAATGAACAAGGATCAATGATCAATGAAGAATGAACGGTGAAGAATGAACAAGGATCAATGGTCAATGACGAATGAACGATGAAGAATGAACAAGGATTAATGATCAATGAAAAATGGACGATGAAGAATGAACAAGGATCAATGCTCAATGACGAATGAACGATGAAGAATGAACAAGGATCAATGATCAATGAAGAATGAATGATGAAGAATGAACAACGATCAATGCTCAATGAAGAATGAACGATGAAGAATGAACTAGGATCAATGATCATTGAAGAATGAACGATGAAGAATGAACAAGGATCAATGATCAATGAAGAATGAACGACGAAGAATGAACAAGGATCAATGATCAATGAAGAATGAACGATGAAGAATGAACAAGGATCAATGATCAATGACGAATGAACGATGAAGAATGAACAAGGATCATTGATCAATGAAGAATGAACGATGAAGAATGAACAAGGATTAATGATCAATGACGAATGAACGATGAAGAATGAACAAGGATCAATGATCAATGAAGAATAAACGATGAAGAATGAACAAGGATCAATGATCAATGAAGAATGAACGATGAAGAATGAACAAGGATCAATGATCAATGACGAATGAACGATGAAGAATGAACAAGGATCAATGATCAATGAAGAATGAACGATGAAGAATGAACAAGGATCAATGGTCAATGACGAATGAACGATGGAGAATGAACAAGGATAATTGATCAATGAAGAATGAACGATGAAGAATGAACCAGGATCAATGCTCAATGACGAATGAACGATGAAGAATGAACAAGGTTCAATGATCAATGAAGAATGAACGATGAAGAATGAACTAGGATCAATGATCATTGAAGAATGAACGATGAAGAATGAACAAGGATCAATGATCAATGAAGAATGAACGATGAAGAATGAACAAGGATCAATGCTCAATGACGAATGAACGATGAAGAATGAACAAGGATAAATGATCAATGAAGTATGAACGATGAAGAATGAACAAGGATCAATGATCAATGAAGAATGAACGATGAAGAATGAACAAGGATCAATGATCAATGACGAATGACGAATGAACGATGAAGAATGAACAAGGATCATTGATCAATGAAGAATAAACGATGAAGAATGAACAAGGATCAATGATCAATGAAGAATGAACGATGAAGAATGAACAAGGATCAATGATCAATGAAGAATGAACGATGAAGAATGAACAAGGATCAATGGTCAATGACGAATGAACGATGGAGAATGAACAAGGATAATTGATCAATGAAGAATGAACGATGAAGAATGAACCAGGATCAATGCTCAATGACGAATGAACGATGAAGAATGAACAAGGTTCAATGATCAATGAAGAATGAACGATGAAGAATGAACTAGGATCAATGATCATTGAAGAATGAACGATGAAGAATGAACAAGGATCAATGATCAATGAAGAATGAACGATGAAGAATGAACAAGGATCAATGCTCAATGACGAATGAACGATGAAGAATGAACAAGGATAAATGATCAATGAAGTATGAACGATGAAGAATGAACAAGGATCAATGATCAATGAAGAATGAACGATGAAGAATGAACAAGGATCAATGATCAATGACGAATGACGAATGAACGATGAAGAATGAACAAGGATCATTGATCAATGAAGAATGAACGATGAAGAATGAACAAGGATCAATGATCAATGAAGAATGAACGATGAAGAATGAAAAAGGATCAATGGTCAATGACGAATGAACGATGAAGAATGAACAAGGATAAATGAAGATTGAATGATGATGAATGAACAAGGATCAATAATCAATGAAGAATGAACGATGAAGAATGAACAAGGATCAATGATCAATGAAGAATGAACGATGAAGAATGAACAAGGATCAATTATCAATGATGAATGAACGATGAAGAATGAACAAGGATCAATGATCAATAAAGAATGAACGATGAAGAACGAACAAGGATCAATGATCAATGAAGAATGAACGATGAAGAATGAACAAGGATCAATGATCAATGACGAATGAACGATGAAGAATGAACAAGGATCAATGATCAATGAAGAATGAACGATGAAGAATGAACAAGGATCAATGATCAATGACGAATGAACGATGAAGAATGAACAAGGATCAATGATCACTGAAGAATGAACGGTGAAGAATGAACAAGGATCAATGGTCAATGACGAATGAACGATGAAGAATGAACAAGGATTAATGATCAATGAAAAATGGACGATGAAGAATGAACAAGGATCAATGCTCAATGACGAATGAACGATGAAGAATGAACAAGGATCAATGATCAATGAAGAATGAATGATGAAGAATGAACAACGATCAATGCTCAATGAAGAATGAACGATGAAGAATGAACTAGGATCAATGATCATTGAAGAATGAACGATGAAGAATGAACAAGGATCAATGATCAATGAAGAATGAACGATGAAGAATGAACAAGGATCAATGATCAATGAAGAATGAACGATGAAAAATGAACAAGGATCAATGATCAATGACGAATGAACGATGAAGAATGAACAAGGATCATTGATCAATGAAGAATGAACGATGAAGAATGAACAAGGATTAATGATCAATGACGAATGAACGATGAAGAATGAACAAGGATCAATGATCAATGAAGAATAAACGATGAAGAATGAACAAGGATCAATGATCAATGAAGAATGAACGATGAAGAATGAACAAGGATCAATGATCAATGACGAATGAACGATGAAGAATGAACAAGGATCAATGATCAATGAAGAATGAACGATGAAGAATGAACAAGGATCAATGGTCAATGACGAATGAACGATGGAGAATGAACAAGGATAATTGATCAATGAAGAATGAACGATGAAGAATGAACCAGGATCAATGCTCAATGACGAATGAACGATGAAGAATGAACAAGGTTCAATGATCAATGAAGAATGAACGATGAAGAATGAACAAGGATCAATGCTCAATGACGAATGAACGATGAAGAATGAACAAGGATCAATGATCAATGAAGAATGAACGATGAAGAATGAACAAGGATCAATGGTCAATGACGAATGAACGATGAAGAATGAACAAGGATCAATGATCAATGAAGTATGAACGATGAAGAATGAACAAGGATCAATGATCAATGAAGAATGAACGATGAAGAATGAAAAAGGATTGATGGTCAATGACGAATGAACGATGAAGAATGAACAAGGATCAATGATCAATGAAGAATGAACGATGAAGAATGAACAAGGAGCAATGATCAATGACGAATGAACGATGAAGAATGAACAAGGATCAATGATCAATGAAGAATGAACGGTGAAGAATGAACATGGATCAATGGTCAATGACGAATGAACGATGAAGAATGAACAAGGATCAATGATCAATGAAAAATGAACGATGAAGAATGAACAAGAATCAATGCTCAATGACGAATGAACGATGAAGAATGAACAAGGATCAATGATCAATGAAGAATGAATGATGAAGAATGAACAAGGATCAATGCTCAATGACGAATGAACGATGAAGAATGAACAAGGATCAATGATCAATGAAGAATGAACGATGAAGAATGATCAAGGATCAATGCTCAATGACGAATGAACGATGAAGAATGAACAAGGATAAATGATCAATGAAGTATGAACGATGAAGAATGAACAAGGATCAATGATCAATGAAGAATGAACGATGTAGAATGAACAAGGATCAATGATCAATGACGAATGACGAATGAACGATGAAGAATGAACAAGGATCATTGATCAATGAAGAATGAACGATGAAGAATGAACAAGGATCAATGATCAATGAAGAATGAACGATGAAGAATGAAAAAGGATCAATGGTCAATGACGAATGAACGATGAAGAATGAACAAGGATAAATGAAGATTGAATGATGATGAATGAACAAGGATCAATAATCAATGAAGAATGAACGACGAAGAATGAAGAAGGATCAATGATCAATGAAGAATGAACGATGAAGAATGAACAAGGATCAATGATCAATGAAGAATGAATGATGAAGAATGAACAAGGATCAATGATCAATGACGAATGAACGATGAAGAATGAACAAGGATCAATGATCAATGAAGAATGAACGATGAAGAATGAACAAGGATCAATGATCAATGACGAATGAACGATGAAGAATGAACGATGAAGAATGAACAAGGATCAATGGTCAATGACGAATGAACGATGGAGAATGAACAAGGATAATTGATCAATGAAGAATGAACGATGAAGAATGAACCAGGATCAATGCTCAATGACGAATGAACGATGAAGAATGAACAAGGTTCAATGATCAATGAAGAATGAACGATGAAGAATGAACAAGGATCAATGCTCAATGACGAATGAACGATGAAGAATGAACAAGGATCAATGATCAATGAAGAATGAACGATGAAGAATGAACAAGGATCAATGGTCAATGACGAATGAACGATGAAGAATGAACAAGGATCAATGATCAATGAAGTATGAACGATGAAGAATGAACAAGGATCAATGATCAATGAAGAATGAACGATGAAGAATGAAAAAGGATTGATGGTCAATGACGAATGAACGATGAAGAATGAACAAGGATCAATGATCAATGAAGAATGAACGATGAAGAATGAACAAGGAGCAATGATCAATGACGAATGAACGATGAAGAATGAACAAGGATCAATGATCAATGAAGAATGAACGGTGAAGAATGAACATGGATCAATGGTCAATGACGAATGAACGATGAAGAATGAACAAGGATCAATGATCAATGAAAAATGAACGATGAAGAATGAACAAGAATCAATGCTCAATGACGAATGAACGATGAAGAATGAACAAGGATCAATGATCAATGAAGAATGAATGATGAAGAATGAACAAGGATCAATGCTCAATGACGAATGAACGATGAAGAATGAACAAGGATCAATGATCAATGAAGAATGAACGATGAAGAATGATCAAGGATCAATGCTCAATGACGAATGAACGATGAAGAATGAACAAGGATAAATGATCAATGAAGTATGAACGATGAAGAATGAACAAGGATCAATGATCAATGAAGAATGAACGATGTAGAATGAACAAGGATCAATGATCAATGACGAATGACGAATGAACGATGAAGAATGAACAAGGATCATTGATCAATGAAGAATGAACGATGAAGAATGAACAAGGATCAATGATCAATGAAGAATGAACGATGAAGAATGAAAAAGGATCAATGGTCAATGACGAATGAACGATGAAGAATGAACAAGGATAAATGAAGATTGAATGATGATGAATGAACAAGGATCAATAATCAATGAAGAATGAACGACGAAGAATGAAGAAGGATCAATGATCAATGAAGAATGAACGATGAAGAATGAACAAGGATCAATGATCAATGAAGAATGAATGATGAAGAATGAACAAGGATCAATGATCAATGACGAATGAACGATGAAGAATGAACAAGGATCAATGATCAATGAAGAATGAACGATGAAGAATGAACAAGGATCAATGATCAATGACGAATGAACGATGAAGAATGAACAAGGATCAATGATCAATGAAGAATGAACGGTGAAGAATGAACAAGGATCAATGGTCAATGACGAATGAACGATGAAGAATGAACAAGGATCAATGATCAATGAAAAATGAACGATTAAGAATGAACAAGGATCAATGCTCAATGACGAATGAACGATGAAGAATGAACAAGGATCAAATATCAATGAAGAATGAATGATGAAGAATGAACAACGATCAATGCTCAATGAAGAATGAACGATGAAGAATGAACAAGGATCAATGATCATTGAAGAATGAACGATGAAGAATGAACAAGGATCAATGATCAATGAAGAATGAACGATGAAGAATGAACAAGGATCAATGATCAATGAAGAATGAACGATGAAGAATGAACAAGGATCAATGATCAATGACGAATGAACGATGAAGAATGAACAAGGATCATTGATCAATGAAGAATGAACGATGAAGAATGAACAAGGATGAATGATCAATGACGAATGAACGATGAAGAATGAACGAGGATCAATGATCGATGAAGAATAAACGATGAAGAATGAACAAGGATCAATAATCAATGAAGGATGAACGATGAAGAATGAACAAGGATCAATGATCAATGACGAATGAACGATGAAGAATGAACAAGGATCAATGATCAATGAAGAATGAACGATGAAGAATGAACAAGGATCAATGGTCAATGACGAATGAACGATGAAGAATGAACAAGGATCAATAATCAATGAAGAATGAACGATGAAGAATGAACAAGGATCAATGGTCAATGACGAATGAACGATGAAGAATGAACAAGGATCAATGATCAATGAAGTATGAACGATGAAGAATGAACAAGGATCAAAGGTCAATGAAGAATCAACGATGAAGAATGAAAAAGGATTGATGGTCAATGACGAATGAACGATGAAGAATGAACAAGGATCAATGATCAATGAAGAATGAACGATGAAGAATGAACAAGGATCAATGATCAATGACGAATGAACGATGAAGAATGAACAAGGATCAATGATCAATGAAGAATGAACGATGAAGAATGTACAACGGTCAATGGTCAATGACGAATGAACGATGAAGAATGAACAAGGATCAATGATCAATGACGAATGAACAATGAAGAATAAACAAGGATCAATGATCAATGACGAATGAACGATGAAGAATGAACAAGGATCAATGATCAATGAAGAATGAACGGTGAAGAATTAACAAGGATCAATGGTCAATGACGAATGAACGATGAAGAATGAACAAGGATCAATGATCAATGAAAAATGAACGATGATCGATGAAGAATGAACAAGGATCAATGCTCAATGTCGAATGAACGATGAAGAATGAACAAGTATCAATGATCAATGAAGAATGAATGATGAAGAATGAACAAGGATCAATGCTCAATGACGAATGAACGATGAAGAATGAACAAGGATCAATGATCAATGAAGAATGAACGATGAAGAATGAACAAGGATCAATGATCAATGAAGAATGAACGATGAAGAATGAACAAGGATCAATGATCAATGAAGAATGAACGATGAAGAATGAACAAGGATCAATGATCAATGACGAATGAACGATGAAGAATGAACAAGGATCATTGATCAATGAAGAATGAACGATGAAGAATGAACAAGGATCAATGATCATTGACGAATGAACGATGAAGAATGAACAAGGATCAATGATCAATGAAGAATAAACGATGAAGAATGAACAAGGATCAATGATCAATGAAGAATGAACGATGAAGAATGAACAAGGATCAATGATCAATGACGAATGAACGATGAAGAATGAACAAGGATCAATGATCAATGATGAATGAACGATGAAGAATGAACAAGGATCAATGCTCAATGACGAATGAACGATGAAGAATGAACAAGGTTCAATGATCAATGAAGAATGAACGATGAAGAATGAACAAGGATCAATGCTCAATGACGAATGAACGATGAAGAATGAACAAGGATCAATGATCCATGAAGAATGAACAAGGATCTATGATCAATAAACAATAAACGATGAAGATTGAACAAGGATCAATGATCAATGAAGAATGAACGATGAAGAATGAACAAGGATCAATGGTCAATGACGAATGAACGATGAAGAATGAACAAGGATCAATGATCAATGAAGAATGAACGATGAAGAATGAACAAGGATCAATGCTCAATGACGAATGAACGATGAAGAATGAACAAGGTTCAATGATCAATGAAGAATGAACGATGAAGAATGAACAAGGATCAATGCTCAATGACGAATGAACGATGAAGAATGAACAAGGATCAATGATCAATGAAGAATGAACGATGAAGAATGAACAAGGATCAATGGTCAATGACGAATGAACGATCAAGAATGAACAAGGATCAATGATCAATGAAGTATGAACGATGAAGAATGAACAAGGATCAATGATCAATGAAGAATGAACGATGAAGAATGAAAAAGGATTGATGGTCAATGACGAATGAACGATGAAGAATGAACAAGGATCAATGATCAATGAAGAATGAACGATGAAGAATGAACAAGGATCAATGATCAATGAAGAATGAACGATGAAGAATGAACAAGGATCAATGATCAATGACGAATGAACGATGAAGAATGAACAAGAATCAATGGTCAATGACGAATGAACGATGAAGAATGAACAAGTATTAATGATAAATGAAGAATGAACGATGAAGAATGAACAAGGATCAATGCTCAATGACGAATGAACGATGAAGAGTGAACAAGGATCAATCATCCATGAAGAATGAACGATGAAGAATGAACAAGGATCTATGATCAATAAACAATAAACGATGAAGAATGAACAAGGAACAATGATCAATGAAGAATGAACGATGAAGAATGAACAAGGATCAATGGTCAATGACGAATGAACGATAAAGAATGAATTAGGAATAATAATCAATGAAGAATGAACGATGAAGAATGAACAAGGATCATTGATCAATGAAGAATGCACAATGAAGAACGAACAAGGATCAATAATCAATGAAGAATGAACAAGCATCAATGATCAATGAAGAATGAACGATGAAAAATGAACAAGGATCAATGATTAATGAAGAATGAATGATGAAGAATGAACAAGGATCAATGATCAATGAAGAATGAACGATGAAGAATGAACAAGGATCAATGGTCAATGACGAATGAACGATGAAGAATGAACAAGGATCAATGATCAATGAAGTATGAACGATGAAGAATGAACAAGGATCAATGATCAATGAAGAATGAACGATGAAGAATGTAAAAGGATTAATGGTCAATGACGAATGAACGATGAAGAATGAACAAGGATCAATGATCAATGAAGAATGAACGATGAAGAATGAACAAGGATCAATGATCAATGAAAAATGAACGATGAAGAATGAACAAGGATCAGTGATCAATGACGAATGAACGATGAAGAATGAACAAGGATCAATCATCAATGAAGAATGAACGATGAAGAATGAACAAGGATCAATGATCAATGACGAATGAACGATGAAGAATGAACAAGGATCAATGATCAATGAAGAATGAACAATGAAGAATAAACAAGGATCAATGATCAATGACGAATGAACGATGAAGAATGAACAAGGATCAATGATCAATGAAGAATGAACGGTGAAGAATGAACAAGGATCAATGGTCAATGACGAATGAACGATGAAGAATGAACAAGGATCAATGATCAATGAAAAATGAACGATGAACGATGAAGAATGAACCAGGATCAATGCTCAATGACGAATGAACGATGAAGAATGAACAAGTATCAATGATCAATGAAGAATGAATGATGAAGAATGAACAAGGATCAATGCTCAATGACGAATGAACGATGAAGAATGAACAAGGATCAATGATCAATGAAGAATGAACGATGAAGAATGAACAAGGATCAATGGTCAATGACGAATGAACGATGAAGAATGAACAAGGATCAATGATCAATGAAGAATGAACGATGAAGAATGAACAAGGATCAATGCTCAATGACGAATGAACGATGAAGAATGAACAAGGATCAATAATCAATGAAGAATGAACGATGAAGAATGAACAAGGATCAATGGTCAATGACGAATGAACGATGAAGAATGAACAAGGATCAATGATCAATGAAGTATGAACGATGAAGAATGAACAAGGATCAAAGGTCAATGAAGAATCAACGATGAAGAATGAAAAAGGATTGATGGTCAATGACGAATGAACGATGAAGAATGAACAAGGATCAATGATCAATGAAGAATGAACGATGAAGATTGAAAAAGGATTAATGGTCAATGACGAATGAACGATGAAGAATGAACAAGGATCAATGATCAATGAAGAATGAACGATGAAGAATGAACAAGGATCAATGATCAATGAAAAATGAACGATGAAGAATGAACAAGGATCAATGATCAATGACGAATGAATGATGAAGAATGAACAAGGATCAATGATCAATGAAGAATGAACGATGAAGAATGAACAAGGATCAATGACCAATGACGAATGAACGATGAAGAATGAACAAGGATCAATGATCAATGAAGAATGAACAATGAAGAATAAACAAGGATCAATGATCAATGACGAATGAACGATGAAGAATGAACAAGGATCAATGATCAATGAAGAATGAACGGTGAAGAATTAACAAGGATCAATGGTCAATGACGAATGAACGATGAAGAATGAACAAGGATCAATAATCAATGAAAAATGAACGATGATCGATGAAGAATGAACAAGGATCAATGCTCAATGTCGAATGAACGATGAAGAATGAACAAGTATCAATGATCAATGAAGAATGAATGATGAAGAATGAACAAGGATCAATGCTCAATGACGAATGAACGATGAAGAATGAACAAGGATCAATGATCAATGAAGAATGAACGATGAAGAATGAACAAGGATCAATGATCAATGAAGAATGAACGATGAAGAATGAACAAGGATCAATGATCAATGAAGAATGAACGATGAAGAATGAACAAGGATCAATGATCAATGACGAATGAACGATGAAGAATGAACAAGGATCATTGATCAATGAAGAATGAACGATGAAGAATGAACAAGGATCAATGATCATTGACGAATGAACGATGAAGAATGAACAAGGATCAATGATCAATGAAGAATAAACGATGAAGAATGAACAAGGATCAATGATCAATGAAGAATGAACGATGAAGAATGAACAAGGATCAATGATCAATGACGAATGAACGATGAAGAATGAACAAGGATCAATGATCAATGATGAATGAACGATGAAGAATGAACAAGGATCAATGCTCAATGACGAATGAACGATGAAGAATGAACAAGGTTCAATGATCAATGAAGAATGAACGATGAAGAATGAACAAGGATCAATGCTCAATGACGAATGAACGATGAAGAATGAACAAGGATCAATGATCCATGAAGAATGAACAAGGATCTATGATCAATAAACAATAAACGATGAAGATTGAACAAGGATCAATGATCAATGAAGAATGAACGATGAAGAATGAACAAGGATCAATGGTCAATGACGAATGAACGATGAAGAATGAACAAGGATCAATGATCAATGAAGAATGAACGATGAAGAATGAACAAGGATCAATGCTCAATGACGAATGAACGATGAAGAATGAACAAGGTTCAATGATCAATGAAGAATGAACGATGAAGAATGAACAAGGATCAATGCTCAATGACGAATGAACGATGAAGAATGAACAAGGATCAATGATCAATGAAGAATGAACGATGAAGAATGAACAAGGATCAATGGTCAATGACGAATGAACGATCAAGAATGAACAAGGATCAATGATCAATGAAGTATGAACGATGAAGAATGAACAAGGATCAATGATCAATGAAGAATGAACGATGAAGAATGAAAAAGGATTGATGGTCAATGACGAATGAACGATGAAGAATGAACAAGGATCAATGATCAATGAAGAATGAACGATGAAGAATGAACAAGGATCAATGATCAATGAAGAATGAACGATGAAGAATGAACAAGGATCAATGATCAATGACGAATGAACGATGAAGAATGAACAAGAATCAATGGTCAATGACGAATGAACGATGAAGAATGAACAAGTATTAATGATAAATGAAGAATGAACGATGAAGAATGAACAAGGATCAATGCTCAATGACGAATGAACGATGAAGAGTGAACAAGGATCAATCATCCATGAAGAATGAACGATGAAGAATGAACAAGGATCTATGATCAATAAACAATAAACGATGAAGAATGAACAAGGAACAATGATCAATGAAGAATGAACGATGAAGAATGAACAAGGATCAATGGTCAATGACGAATGAACGATAAAGAATGAATTAGGAATAATAATCAATGAAGAATGAACGAAGAAGAATGAACAAGGATCATTGATCAATGAAGAATGCACAATGAAGAACGAACAAGGATCAATGATCAATGAAGAATGAACAAGCATCAATGATCAATGAAGAATGAACGATGAAAAATGAACAAGGATCAATGATTAATGAAGAATGAATGATGAAGAATGAACAAGGATCAATGATCAATGAAGAATGAACGATGAAGAATGAACAAGGATCAATGGTCAATGACGAATGAACGATGAAGAATGAACAAGGATCAATGATCAATGAAGTATGAACGATGAAGAATGAACAAGGATCAATGATCAATGAAGAATGAACGATGAAGAATGAAAAAGGATTAATGGTCAATGACGAATGAACGATGAAGAATGAACAAGGATCAATGATCAATGAAGAATGAACGATGAAGAATGAACAAGGATCAATGATCAATGAAAAATGAACGATGAAGAATGAACAAGGATCAGTGATCAATGACGAATGAACGATGAAGAATGAACAAGGATCAATCATCAATGAAGAATGAACGATGAAGAATGAACAAGGATCAATGATCAATGACGAATGAACGATGAAGAATGAACAAGGATCAATGATCAATGAAGAATGAACAATGAAGAATAAACAAGGATCAATGATCAATGACGAATGAACGATGAAGAATGAACAAGGATCAATGATCAATGAAGAATGAACGGTGAAGAATGAACAAGGATCAATGGTCAATGACGAATGAACGATGAAGAATGAACAAGGATCAATGATCAATGAAAAATGAACGATGAACGATGAAGAATGAACCAGGATCAATGCTCAATGACGAATGAACGATGAAGAATGAACAAGTATCAATGATCAATGAAGAATGAATGATGAAGAATGAACAAGGATCAATGCTCAATGACGAATGAACGATGAATAATGAACAAGGATCAATGATCAATGAAGAATGAACGATGAAGAATGAACAAGGATCAATGGTCAATGACGAATGAACGATGAAGAATGAACAAGGATCAATGATCAATGAAGAATGAACGATGAAGAATGAACAAGGATCAATGCTCAATGACGAATGAACGATGAAGAATGAACAAGGTTCAATGATCAATGAAGAATGAACGATGAAGAATGAACAAGGATCAATGCTCAATGACGAATAAACGATGAAGAATGAACAAGGATCAATGATCAATGAAGAATGAACGATGAAGAATGAACAAGGATCAATGGTCAATGACGAATGAACGATGAAGAATGAACAAGGATCAATGATCAATGAAGTATGAACGATGAAGAATGAACAAGGATCAATGATCAATGAAGAATGAACGATGAAGAATGAAAAAGGATTGATGGTCAATGACGAATGAACGATGAAGAATGAACAAGGATCAATGATCAATGAAGAATGAACGATGAAGAATGAACAAGGATCAATGATCAATGAAGAATGAACGATGAAGAATGAACAAGGATCAATGATCAATGACGAATGAACGATGAAGAATGAACAAGAATCAATTGTCAATGACGAATGAACGATGAAGAATGAACAAGTATTAATGATAAATGAAGAATGAACGATGAAGAATGAACAAGGATCAATGCTCAATGACGAATGAACGATGAAGAGTGAACAAGGATCAATCATCCATGAAGAATGAACGATGAAGAATGAACAAGGATCTATGATCAATGAACAATAAACGATGAAGAATGAACAAGGAACAATGATCAATGAAGAATGAACGATGAAGAATGAACAAGGATCAATGGTCAATGACGAATGAACGATAAAGAATGAATTAGGAATAATAATCAATGAAGAATGAACGATGAAGAATGAACAAGGATCATTGATCAATGAAGAATGCACAATGAAGAACGAACAAGGATCAATGATCAATGAAGAATGAACGATGAAGAATGAACAAGCATCAATGATCAATGAAGAATGAACGATGAAAAATGAACAAGGATCAATGATTAATGAAGAATGAATGATGAAGAATGAACAAGGATCAATGATCAATGAAGAATGAACGATGAAGAATGAACAAGGATCAATGGTCAATGACGAATGAACGATGAAGAATGAACAAGGATCAATGATCAATGAAGTATGAACGATGAAGAATGAACAAGGATCAATGATCAATGAAGAATGAACGATGAAGAATGAAAAAGGATTAATGGTCAATGACGAATGAACGATGAAGAATGAACAAGGATCAATGATCAATGAAGAATGAACGATGAAGAATGAACAAGGATCAATGATCAATGAAAAATGAACGATGAAGAATGAACAAGGATCAGTGATCAATGACGAATGAACGATGAAGAATGAACAAGGATCAATGATCAATGAAGAATGAACGATGAAGAATGAACAAGGATCAATGATCAATGACGAATGAACGATGAAGAATGAACAAGGATCAATGATCAATGAAGAATGAACAATGAAGAATAAACAAGGATCAATGATCAATGACGAATGAACGATGAAGAATTAACAAGGATCAATGATCAATGAAGAATGAACGGTGAAGAATGAACAAGGATCAATGGTCAATGACGAATGAACGATGAAGAATGAACAAGGATCAATGATCAATGAAAAATGAACGATGAACGATGAAGAATGAACAAGGATCAATGCTCAATGACGAATGAACGATGAAGAATGAACAAGTATCAATCATCCATGAAGAATGAATGATGAAGAATGAACAAGGATCAATGCTCAATGACGAATGAACGATGAAGAATGAACAAGGATCAATGATCGATGAAGAATGAACGATGAAGAATGAACAAGGATCAATGATCAATGAAGAATGAACGATGAAGAATGAACAAGGATCAATGATCAATGAAGAATGAACGATGAAGAATGAACAAGGATCAATGATCAATGACGAATGAACGATGAAGAATGAACAAGGATCATTGATCAATGAAGAATGAACGATGAAGAATGAACAAGGATCAATGATCATTGACGAATGAACGATGAAGAATGAACAAGGATCAATGATCAATGAAGAATAAACGATGAAGAATGAACAAGGATCAATGATCAATGAAGAATGAACGATGAAGAATGAACAAGGATCAATGATCAATGACGAATGAACGATGAAGAATGAACAAGGATCAATGATCAATGAAGAATGAACGATGAAGAATGAACAAGGATCAATGCTCAATGACGAATGAACGATGAAGAATGAACAAGGTTCAATGATCAATGAAGAATGAACGATGAAGAATGAACAAGGATCAATGATCAATGACGAATGAACGATGAAGAATGAACAAGGATCAATGATCCATGAACAATGAACAAGGATCTATGATCAATAAACAATAAACGATGAAGAATGAACAAGGATCAATGATCAATGAAGAATGAACGATGAAGAATGAACAAGGATCAATGGTCAATGACGAATGAACGATAAAGAATGAATTAGGACTAATAATCAATGAAGAATGAACGATGAAGAATGAACAAGGATCATTGATCAATGAAGAATGCACAATGAAGAACGAACAAGGATCAATGATCAATGAAGAATGAACGATGAAGAATGAACAAGGATCAATGGTCAATGACGAATGAACGATGAAGAATGAACAAGGATCAATGATCAATGAAGTATGAACGATGAAGAATGAACAAGGATCAATGATCAATGAAGAATGAACGATGAAGAATGAAAAAGGATTAATAGTCAATGACGAATGAACGATGAAGATTGAACAAGGATCAATGATCAATGAAGAATAAACGATGAAGAATGAACAAGGATCAATGCTCAATGAAGAATGAACGATGAAGAATGAACAAGGATCAATGATCAATGACGAATGAACGATGAAGAATGAACAAGAATCAATGGTCAATGACGAATGAACGATGAAGAATGAACAAGTATCAATGATCAATGAAGAATGAACGATGAAGAATGAACAAGGATCAATGCTCAATGACGAATGAACGATGAAGAATGAACAAGGATCAATGATCCATGAAGAATGAACAAGGATCTATGATCAATGAACAATAAACAATGAAGAATGAACAAGGATCAATGATCAATGAAGAATGAACGATGAAGAATGAACAAGGATCAATGGTCAATGACGAATGAACGATAAAGAATGAATTAGGACTAATAATCAATGAAGAATGAACGATGAAGAATGAACAAGGATCATTGATCAATGAAGAATGCACAATGAAGAACGAACAAGGATCAATGATCAATGAAGAATGAACGATGAAGATTGAACAAGGATCAATGATCAATGACGAATGAACGATGAAAAATGAACAAGGATTAATGATCAATGAAGAATGAACGATGAAGAATGAACAAGGATCAATGATCAATGAAGAATGAACGATGAAGAATGAACAAGCATCAATGATCAATGAAGAATGAACGATGAAGAATGAACAAAGATCAATGATTAATGAAGAATGAATGATGAAGAATGAACAAGGATCAATGATCAATGAAGAATGAACGATGAAGAATGAACAAGGATCAATGTTCAATGACGAATGAACGATGAAGAATGAACAAGGATCAATGATCAATGAAGTATGAACGATGAAGAATGAATAAGGATCAATGATCAACGAAGAATGAACGATGAAGAATGAAAAAGGATTAATGGTCAATGACGAATGAACGATGAAGAATGAACAAGGATCAATGATCAATGAAGAATAAACGATGAAGAATGAACAAGGATCAATGATCAATGAAGAATGAACGATGAAGAATGAACAAGGATCAATGATCAATGACGAATGAACGATGAAGAATGAACAAGTATCAATGATCAATGAAGAATGAACGATGAAGAATGAACAAGGATCAATGCTCAATGACGAATGAACGATGAAGAATGAACAAGGATCAATGATCCATGAAGAATGAACGATGAAGAATAAACAAGGATCTATGATCAATGAACAGTAAACGATGAAGAATGAACAAGGATCAATGATCAATGAAGAATGAACGATGAAGAATGAACAAGGATCAATGGTCAATGACGAATGAACGATAAAGAATGAATTAGGACTAATAATCAATGAAGAATGAACGATGAAGAATGAACAAGGATCATTGATCAATGAAGAATGCACAATGAAGAACGAACAAGGATCAACGATCAATGAAGAATGAACGATGAAGAATGAACAAGCATCAATGATCAATGAAGAATGAACGAGGAAGAATGAACAAGGATCAATGATTAATGAAGAATGAATGATGAAGAATGAACAAGGATCAATGATCAATGAAGAATGAACGATGAAGAATGAACAAGGATCAATGGTCAATGACGAGTGAATGATGAAGAATGAACAAGGATCAATGATCAATGAAGTGTGAACGATGAAGAATGAAAAAGGATCAATGATCAATGAAGAATGAACAATGAAGAATGAAAAAGGATTAATGGTCAATGACGAATGAACGATGAAGAATGAACAAGGATCAATGATCAATGAAGAATGAACGATGAAGAATGAACAAGGATCAATGATCAATAAAGAATGAACGATGAAGAATGAACAAGGATCAATGATCAATGACGAATGAACGATGAAGAATGAACAAGCATCAATGATCAATGAAGAATGAACGATGAAGAATGAACAAAGATCAATGATTAATGAAGAATGAATGATGAAGAATGAACAAGGATCAATGATCAATGAAGAATGAACGATGAAGAATGAACAAGGATCAATGTTCAATGACGAATGAACGATGAAGAATGAACAAGGATCAATGATCAATGAAGTATGAACGATGAAGAATGAATAAGGATCAATGATCAACGAAGAATGAACGATGAAGAATGAAAAAGGATTAATGGTCAATGACGAATGAACGATGAAGAATGAACAAGGATCAATGATCAATGAAGAATAAACGATGAAGAATGAACAAGGATCAATGATCAATGAAGAATGAACGATGAAGAATGAACAAGGATCAATGATCAATGACGATTGAACGATGAAGAATGAACAAGAATCAATGGTCAATGACGAATGAACGAAGAAGAATGAACAAGTATCAATGATCAATGAAGAATGAACGATGAAGAATGAACAAGGATCAATGCTCAATGACGAATGAACGATGAAGAATGAACAAGGATCAATGATCCATGAAGAATGAACAATGAAGAATGAACAAGGATCTATGATCAATGAACAATAAACGATGAAGAATGAACAAGGATCAATGATCAATGATGAATGAACGATGAAGAATGAACAAGGATCAATGGTCAATGACGAATGAACGATAAAGAATGAATTAGGACTAATAATCAATGAAGAATGAACGATGAAGAATGAACAAGGATCATTGATCAATGAAGAATGCACAATGAAGAACGAACAAGGATCAATGATCAATGAAGAATGAACGATGAAGAATGAACAAGCATCAATGATCAATGAAGAATGAACGATGAAGAATGAACAAGGATCAATGATTAATGAATAATGAAGGATGAAGAATGAACAAGGATCAATGATCAATGAAGAATGAACGATGAAGAATGAACAAGGATCAATGGTCAATGACGAATGAACGATGAAGAATGAACAAGGATCAATGATGAATGAAGTGTGAACGATGAAGAATGAAAAAGGATCAATGATCAATGAAGAATGCACGATGAAGAATGAAAAAGGATTAATGGTCAATGACGAATGAACGATGAAGAATGAACAAGGATCAATGATCAATGAAGAATGAACGATGAAGAATGAACAAGGATCAATGATCAATAAAGAATGAACGATGAAGAATGAACAAGGATCAATGATCAATGACGAATGAACGATGAAGAATGAACAAGGATTAATGATCAATGAAGAATGAACGATGAAGAATGAACAAGGATCAATGATCAATGAAGAATGAACGATGAAGAATGAACAAGGATCAATGATCAATGACGAATGAACGATGAAGAATGAACAAGGATCAATGATCAATGAAAAATGAACGATGAAGAATGAACAAGGATCAATGGTCAATGATGAATGAACGATGAAGAATGAACAAGGATCAATGATCAATGAAGAATGAACGATGAAGAATGAACAAGGATCAATGGTCAATGACGAATGAACGATGAAGAATGAACAAGGATAAATGAAGATTGAATGATGATGAATGAACAAGGATCAATGATCAATGAAGAATGAAGAATGAAAGATGAAGAATGAACAAGGATCAATGATCAATGAAGAATGAACGATGAAGAATGAACTAGGATCAATGATCAATGACGAATGAACGATGAATAATGAAAAAGGATCAATGATCAATGAAGAATGAACGATGAAGAATGAACAAGGATCAATGGTCAATGATGAATGAACGATGAAGAATGAACAAGGATCAATGTTCAATGAAGAATGAACAAGGATCAATGATCAATGAAAAATGAACGATGAGTAATTAACAAGGATCAATGGTCAATGACGAATGAACGATGAAAAATGAACAAGGATCAATGATCAATGAAGAATGAACGATGAAGAATGAACAACGGTCAATGGTCAATGACGAATGAACGATGAAGAATGAACAAGGATCAATGATCAATGAAGTATGAACGATGAAGAATGAACAAGGATCAATGATCAATGAAGAATGAACGATGAAGAATGAACAAGGATCAATGCTCAATGACGAATGAACGATGAAGAATGAACAAGGATCAATGATCCATGAAGAATGAACGATGAAGAATGAACAAGGATCTATGATCAATGAACAATAAACGATGAAGAATGAACAAGGATCAATGATCAATGATGAATGAACGATGAAGAATGAACAAGGATCAATGGTCAATGACGAATGAACGATAAAGAATGAATTAGGACTAATAATCAATGAAGAATGAACGATGAAGAATGAACAAGGATCATTGATCAATGAAGAATGCACAATGAAGAACAAACAAGGATCAATAATCAATGAAGAATGAACGATGAAGAATGAATAAGCATCAATGATCAATGAAGAATGAACGATGAAGAATGAACAAGGATCAATGATTAATGAAGAATGAATGATGAAGAATGAACAAGCATCAATGATCAATGAAGAATGAACGATGAAGAATGAACAAGGATCAATGGTCAATGACGAATGAACGATGAAGAATGAACAAGGATCAATGATCAATGAAGTGTGAACGATGAAGAATGAAAAAGGATCAATGATCAATGAAGAATGAACGATGAAGAATGAAAAAGGATTAATGGTCAATGACGAATGAACGATGAAGAATGAACAAGGATCAATGATCAATGAAGAATGAACGATGAAGAATGAACAACGATCAATGATCAATAAAGATGGAACGATGAAGAATGAACAAGGATCAATGATCAATGACGAATGAACGATGAAGAATGAACAAGGATCAATGATCAATGAAGAATGAACGATGAAGAATGAACAAGGATCAATGATCAATGAAGAATGAACGATGAAGAATGAACAAGGATCAATGATCAATGACGAATGAACGATGAAGAATGAACAAGGATCAATGATCAATGAAAAATGAACGATGAAGAATGAACAAGGATCAATGGTCAATGATGAATGAACGATGAAGAATGAACAAGGATCAATGATCAATGAAGAATGAACGATGAAGAATGAACAAGGATCAATGGTCAATGACGAATGAACGATGAAGAATGAACAAGGATAAATGAAGATTGAATGATGATGAATGAACAAGGATCAATGATCAATGAAGAATGAAGAATGAACGATGAAGAATGAACAAGGATCAATGATCAATGAAAAATGAACGATGAAGAATGAACAAGGATCAATGGTCAATGACGAATGAACGATGAAAAATGAACAAGGATCAATGATCAATGAAGAATGAACGATGAAGAATGAACAACGGTCAATGGTCAATGACGAATGAACGAGGAAGAATGAACAAGGATCAATGATCAATGAAGTATGAACGATGAAGAATGAACAAGGATCAATGATCAATGAAGAATGAAGGATAAAGAATGAACAAGGATCAATGCTCAATGACGAATGAACGATGAAGAATGAACAAGGATCAATGATCCATGAAGAATGAACGATGAAGAATGAACAAGGATCTATGATCAATGAACAATAAACGATGAAGAATCAACAAGGATCAATGATCAATGATGAATGAACGATGAAGAATGAACAAGGATCAATGGTCAATGACGAATGAACGATAAAGAATGAATTAGGACTAATAATCAATGAAGAATGAACGATGAAGAATGAACAAGGATCATTGATCAATGAAGAATGCACAATGAAGAACGAACAAGGATCAATGATCAATGAAGAATGAACGATGAAGAATGAACAACCATCAATGATCAATGAAGAATGAACGATGAAGAATGAACAAGGATCAATGATTAATGAAGAATGAATGATGAAGAATGAACAAGGATCAATGATCAATGAAGAATGAACGATGAAGAATGAACAAGGATCAATGGTCAATGACGAATGAACGATGAAGAATGAACAAGGATCAATGATCAATAAAGAATGAACGATGAAGAATGAACAAGGATCAATGATCAATGACGAATGAACGATGAAGAATGAACAAGGATCAATGATCAATGAAGAATGAACGATGAAGAATGAACAAGGATCAATGATCAATGAAGAATGAACGATGAAGAATGAACAAGGATCAATGATCAATGACGAATGAACAATGAAGAATGAACAAGGATCAATGATCAATGAAAAATGAACGATGAAGAATGAACAAGGATCAATGGTCAATGATGAATGAACGATGAAGAATGAACAAGGATCAATGATCAATGAAGAATGAACGATGAAGAATGAACAAGGATCAATGGTCAATGACGAATGAACGATAAAGAATGAACAAGGATAAATGAAGATTGAATGATGATGAATGAACAAGGATCAATGATCAATGAAGAATGAAGAATGAACGATGAAGAATGAACAAGGATCAATGATCAATGAAGAATGAAAGATGAAGAATGAACAAGGATCAATGATCAATGAAGAATGAACGATGAAGAATGAACTAGGATCAATGATCAATGACGAATGAACGATGAAGAATGAACAAGGATCAATGATCAATGAAGAATGAACGATGAAGAATGAACAAGGATCAATGGTCAATGACGAATGAACGATGAAGAATGAACAAGGATCAATGTTCAATGAAGAATGAACGATGAAGAATGAACAAGGATCAATGATCAATGAAAAATGAACGATGAAGAATGAACAAGGATCAATGGTCAATGACGAATGAACGATGAAAAATGAACAAGGATCAATGATCAATGAAGAATGAACGATGAAGAATGAACAACGGTCAATGGTCAATGACGAATGAACGATGAAGAATGAACAAGGATCAATGATCAATGAAGTATGAACGATGAAGAATGAACAAGGATCAATGATCAATGAAGAATGAACGATGAAGAATGAACAAGGATCAATGCTCAATGACGAATGAACGATGAAGAATGAACAAGGATCAATGATCCATGAAGAATGAACGATGAAGAATGAACAAGGATCTATGATCAATGAACAATAAACGATGAAGAATGAACAAGGATCAATGATCAATGATGAATGAACGATGAAGAATCAACAAGGATCAATGGTCAATGACGAATGAACGATAAAGAATGAATTAGGACTAATAATCAATGAAGAATGAACGATGAAGAATGAACAAGGATCATTGATCAATGAAGAATGCACAATGAAGAACAAACAAGGATCAATGATCAATGAAGAATGAACGATGAAGAATGAATAAGCATCAATGATCAATGAAGAATGAACGATGAAGAATGAACAAGGATCAATGGTCAATGACGAATGAACAATGAAGAATGAACAAGGATCAATGATCAATAAAGAATGAACGATGAAGAATGAACAAGGATCAATGATCAATGACGAATGAACGATGAAGAATGAACAAGGATCAATGATCAATGAAGAATGAACGATGAAGAATGAACAAGGATCAATGATCAATGAAGAATGAACGATGAAGAATGAACAAGGATCAATGATCAATGACGAATGAACAATGAAGAATGAACAAGGATCAATGATCAATGAAAAATGAACGATGAAGAATGAACAAGGATCAATGGTCAATGATGAATGAACGATGAAGAATGAACAAGGATCAATGATCAATGAAGAATAAACGATGAAGAATGAACAAGGATCAATGGTCAATGACGAATGAACGATGAAGAATGAACAAGGATAAATGAAGATTGAATGATGATGAATGAACAAGGATCAATGATCAATGAAGAATGAAGAATGAACGATGAAGAATGAACAAGGATCAATGATCAATGAAGAATGAAAGATGAAGAATGAACAAGGATCAATGATCAATGAAGAATGAACGATGAAGAATGAACTAGGATCAATGATCAATGACGAATGAACGATGAAGAATGAACAAGGATCAATGATCAATGAAGAATGAACGATGAAGAATGAACAAGGATCAATGGTCAATGACGAATGAACGATGAAGAATGAACAAGGATCAATGTTCAATGAAGAATGAACGATGAAGAATGAACAAGGATCAATGATCAATGAAAAATGAACGATGAAGAATGAACAAGGATCAATGGTCAATGACGAATGAACGATGAAAAATGAACAAGGATCAATGATCAATGAAGAATGAACGATGAAGAATGAACAACGGTCAATGGTCAATGACGAATGAACGATGAAGAATGAACAAGTATCAATGATCAATGAAGTATGAACGATGAAGAATGAACAAGGATCAATGATCAATGAAGAATGAACGATGAAGAATGAACAAGGATCAATGCTCAATGACGAATGAACGATGAAGAATGAACAAGGATCAATGATCCATGAAGAATGAACGATGAAGAATGAACAAGGATCTATGATCAATGAACAATAAACGATGAAGAATGAACAAGGATCAATGATCAATGATGAATGAACGATGAAGAATCAACAAGGATCAATGGTCAATGACGAATGAACGATAAAGAATGAATTAGGACTAATAATCAATGAAGAATGAACGATGAAGAATGAACGATGAAGAATGAACAAGGATCATTGATCAATGAAGAATGCACAATGAAGAACAAACAAGGATCAATGATCAATGAAGAATGAACGATGAAGAATGAATAAGCATCAATGATCAATGAAGAATGAACGATGAAGAATGAACAAGGATCAATGATTAATGAAGAATGAATGATGAAGAATGGACAAGGATCAATGATCAATGAAGAATGAACGATGAAGAATGAACAAGGATCAATGGTCAATGACGAATGAACGATGAAGAATGAACAAGGATCAATGATCAATGAAGTGTGAACGATGAAGAATGAAAAAGGATCAATGATCAATGAAGAATGAACGATGAAGAATGAAAAAGGATTAATGGTCAATGACGAATGAACGATGAAGAATGAACAAGGATCAATGATCAATGAAGAATGAACGATGAAGAATGAACAACGATCAATGATCAATAAAGATGGAACGATGAAGAATGAACAAGGATCAATGATCAATGACGAATGAACGATGAAGAATGAACAAGGATCAATGATCAATGAAGAATGAACGATGAAGAATGAACAAGGATCAATGATCAATGACGAATGAACGATGAAGAATGAACAAGGATCAATGATCAATGAAAAATGAACGATGAAGAATGAACAAGGATCAATGGTCAATGATGAATGAACGATGAAGAATGAACAAGGATAATTGATCAATGAAGAATGAACGATGAAGAATGAACAAGGATCAATGGTCAATGACGAATGAACGATGAAGAATGAACAAGGATAAATGAAGATTGAATGATGATGAATGAACAAGGATCAATGATCAATGAAGTATGAACGATGAAGAATGAACAAGGATCAATGATCAATGAAGAATGAACGATGAAGAATGAACAAGGATCAATGCTCAATGACGAATGAACGATGAAGAATGAACAAGGATCAATGATCCATGAAGAATGAACGATGAAGAATGAACAAGGATCTATGATCAATGAACAATAAACGATGAAGAATGAACAAGGATCAATGATCAATGATGAATGAACGATGAAGAATCAACAAGGATCAATGGTCAATGACGAATGAACGATAAAGAATGAATTAGGACTAATAATCAATGAAGAATGAACGATGAAGAATGAACGATGAAGAATGAACAAGGATCATTGATCAATGAAGAATGCACAATGAAGAACAAACAAGGATCAATGATCAATGAAGAATGAACGATGAAGAATGAATAAGCATCAATGATCAATGAAGAATGAACGATGAAGAATGAACAAGGATCAATGATTAATGAAGAATGAATGATGAAGAATGGACAAGGATCAATGATCAATGAAGAATGAACGATGAAGAATGAACAAGGATCAATGGTCAATGACGAATGAACGATGAAGAATGAACAAGGATCAATGATCAATGAAGTGTGAACGATGAAGAATGAAAAAGGATCAATGATCAATGAAGAATGAACGATGAAGAATGAAAAAGGATTAATGGTCAATGACGAATGAACGATGAAGAATGAACAAGGATCAATGATCAATGAAGAATGAACGATGAAGAATGAACAACGATCAATGATCAATAAAGATGGAACGATGAAGAATGAACAAGGATCAATGATCAATGACGAATGAACGATGAAGAATGAACAAGGATCAATGATCAATGAAGAATGAACGATGAAGAATGAACAAGGATCAATGATCAATGACGAATGAACGATGAAGAATGAACAAGGATCAATGATCAATGAAAAATGAACGATGAAGAATGAACAAGGATCAATGGTCAATGATGAATGAACGATGAAGAATGAACAAGGATAATTGATCAATGAAGAATGAACGATGAAGAATGAACAAGGATCAATGGTCAATGACGAATGAACGATGAAGAATGAACAAGGATAAATGAAGATTGAATGATGATGAATGAACAAGGATCAATGATCAATGAAGTATGAACGATGAAGAATGAACAAGGATCAATGATCAATGAAGAATGAACGATGAAGAATGAACAAGGATCAATGCTCAATGACGAATGAACGATGAAGAATGAACAAGGATCAATGATCCATGAAGAATGAACGATGAAGAATGAACAAGGATCTATGATCAATGAACAATAAACGATGAAGAATGAACAAGGATCAATGATCAATGATGAATGAACGATGAAGAATCAACAAGGATCAATGGTCAATGACGAATGAACGATAAAGAATGAATTAGGACTAATAATCAATGAAGAGTGAACGATGAAGAATGAACGATGAAGAATGAACAAGGATCATTGATCAATGAAGAATGCACAATGAAGAACAAACAAGGATCAATGATCAATGAAGAATGAACGATGAAGAATGAATAAGCATCAATGATCAATGAAGAATGAACGATGAAGAATGAACAAGGATCAATGATTAATGAAGAATGAATGATGAAGAATGGACAAGGATCAATGATCAATGAAGAATGAACGATGAAGAATGAACAAGGATCAATGGTCAATGACGAATGAACGATGAAGAATGAACAAGGATCAATGATCAATGAAGTGTGAACGATGAAGAATGAAAAAGGATCAATGATCAATGAAGAATGAACGATGAAGAATGAAAAAGGATTAATGGTCAATGACGAATGAACGATGAAGAATGAACAAGGATCAATGATCAATGAAGAATGAACGATGAAGAATGAACAACGATCAATGATCAATAAAGACGGAACGATGAAGAATGAACAAGGATCAATGATCAATGACGAATGAACGATGAAGAATGAACAAGGATCAATGCTCAATGACGAATGAACGATGAAGAATGAACAAGGATCAATGATCCATGAAGAATGAACGATGAAGAATGAACAAGGATCTATGATCAATGAACAATAAACGATGAAGAATGAACAAGGATCAATGATCAATGATGAATGAACGATGAAGAATGAACAAGGATCAATGGTCAATGACGAATGAACGATAAAGAATGAATTAGGACTAATAATCAATGAAGAATGAACGATGAAGAATGAACAAGGATCATTGATCAATGAAGAATGCACAATGAAGAACGAACAAGGATCAATGATCAATGAAGAATGAACGATGAAGAATGAACAAGCATCAATGATCAATGAAGAATGAACGATGAAGAATGAACAAGGATCAATGATTAATGAAGAATGAATGATGAAGAATGAACAAGGATCAATGATCAATGAAGAATGAACGATGAAGAATGAACAAGGATCAATGGTCAATGACGAATGAACGATGAAGAATGAACAAGGATCAATGATCAATGAAGTGTGAACGATGAAGAATGAAAAAGGATCAATGATCAATGAAGAATGAACGATAAAGAATGAAAAAGGATTAATGGTCAATGACGAATGAACGATGAAGAATGAACAAGGATCAATGATCAATGAAGAATGAACGATGAAGAATGAACAACGATCAATGATCAATAAAGAATGAACGATGAAGAATGAACAAGGATCAATGATCAATGACGAATGAACGATGAAGAATGAACAAGGATCAAGGATCAATGGTCAATGACGAATGAACGATAAAGAATGAATTAGGACTAATAATCAATGAAGAATGAACGACGAAGAATGAACAAGGATCATTGATCAATGAAGAATGCAAAATGAAGAACGAACAAGGATCAATGATCAATGAAGAATGAACGATGAAGAATGAACAAGCATCAATGATCAATGAAGAATGAACGATGAAGAATGAACAAGGATCAATGATTAATGAATAATGAATGATGAAGAATGAACAAGGATCAATGATCAATGAAGAATGAACGATGAAGAATGAACAAGGATCAATGGTCAATAACGAATGAACGATGAAGAATGAACAAGGATCAATGATCAATGAAGTGTGAACGATGAAGAATGAAAAAGGATCAATGATCAATGAAGAATGCACGATGAAGAATGAAAAAGGATTAATGGTAATTGACGAATGAACGATGAAGAATGAACAAGGATCAATGATCAATGAAGAATGAACGATGAAGAATGAACAAGGATCAATGATCAATAAAGAATGAACGATGAAGAATGAACAAGGATCAATGATCAATGACGAATGAACGATGAAGAATGAACAAGGATCAATGATCAATGAAGAATGAACGATGAAGAATGAACAAGGATCAATGATCAATGAAGAATGAACGATGAAGAATGAACAAGGATCAATGATCAATGACGAATGAACGATGAAGAATGAACAAGGATCAATGATCAATGAAAAATGAACGATGAAGAATGAACAAGGATCAATGGTCAATGATGAATGAACGATGAAGAATGAACAAGGATCAATGATCAATGAAGAATGAACGATGAAGAATGAACAATGATCAATGGTCAATGACGAATGAACAATGAAGAATGAACAAGGATAAATGAAGATTGAATGATGATGAATGAACAAGGATCAATGATCAATGAAGAATGAAGAATGAACGATGAAGAATGAACAAGGATCAATGATCAATGAAGAATGAAAGATGAAGAATGAACAAGGATCAATGATCAATGAAGAATGAACGATGAAGAATGAACTAGGATCAATGATCAATGACGAATGAATGATGAAGAATGAACAAGGATCAATGATCAATGAAGAATGAACGATGAAGAATGAACAAGGATCAATGGTCAATGACGAATGAACGATGAAGAATGAACAAGGATCAATGTTCAATGAAGAATGAACGATGAAGAATGAACAAGGATCAATGATCAATGAAAAATGAACGATGAAGAATGAACAAGGATCAATGGTCAATGACGAATGAACGATGAAAAATGAACAAGGATCAATGATCAATGAAGAATGAACGATGAAGAATGAACAACGGTCAATGGTCAATGACGAATGAACGATGAAGAATGAACAAGGATCAATGATCAATGAAGTATGAACGATGAAGAATGAACAAGGATCAATGATCAATGAAGAATGAACGATGAAGAATGAACAAGGATCAATGCTCAATGACGAATGAACGATGAAGAATGAACAAGGATCAATGATCCATGAAGAATGAACGATGAAGAATGAACAAGGATCTATGATCAATGAACAATAAACGATGAAGAATGAACAAGGATCAATGATCAATGATGAATGAACGATGAAGAATGAACAAGGATCAATGGTCAATGACGAATGAACGATAAAGAATGAATTAGGACTAATAATCAATGAAGAATGAACGATGAAGAATGAACAAGGATCATTGATCAATGAAGAATGCACAATGAAGAACAAACAAGGATCAATGATCAATGAAGAATGAACGATGAAGAATGAATAAGCATCAATGATCAATGAAGAATGAACGATGAAGAATGAACAAGGATCAATGATTAATGAAGAATGAATGATGAAGAATGAACAAGGATCAATGATCAATGAAGAATGAACGATGAAGAATGAACAAGGATCAATGGTCAATGACGAATGAACGATGAAGAATGAACAAGGATCAATGATCAATGAAGTGTGAACGATGAAGAATGAAAAAGGATCAATGATCAATGAAGAATGAACGATGAAGAATGAAAAAGTATTAATGGTCAATGACGAATGAACGATGAAGAATGAACAAGGATCAAAGATCAATGAAGAATGAACGATGAAGAATGAACAACGATCAATGATCAATAAAGATGGAACGATGAAGAATGAACAAGGATCAATGATCAATGACGAATGAACGATGAAGAATGAACAAGGATCAATGATCAATGAAGAATGAACGATGAAGAATGAACAAGGATCAATGATCAATGAAGAATGAACGATGAAGAATGAACAAGGATCAATGATCAATGACGAATGAACGATGAAGAATGAACAAGGATCAATGATCAATGAAAAATGAACGATGAAGAATGAACAAGGATCAATGGTCAATGATGAATGAACGATGAAGAATGAACAAGGATCAATGATCAATGAAGAATGAACGATGAAGAATGAACAAGGATCAATGGTCAATGACGAATGAATGATGAAGAATGAACAAGGATAAATGAAGATTGAATGATGATGAATGAACAAGGATCAATGATTAATGAAGAATGAAGAATGAACGATGAAGAATGAACAAGGATCAATGATCAATGAAGAATGAAAGATGAAGAATGAACAAGGATCAATGATCAATGAAGAATGAACGATGAAGAATGAACTAGGATCAATGATCAATGACGAATGAACGATGAAGAATGAACAAGGATCAATGATCAATGAAGAATGAACGATAAAGAATGAACAAGGATCAATGGTCAATGACGAATGAACAATGAAGAATGAACAAGGATCCATGATCAATGAAGAATGAACGATGAAGAATGAACAAGGATCAATGATCAATGAAAAATGAACGATGAAGAATGAACAAGGATCAATGATCAATGAAGAATGAACGATGAAGAATGAACAAGGATCAATGGTCAATGACGAATGAACGATGAAGAATGAACAAGGATCAATGATCAATGAAGAATGAACGATGAAGAATGAACAACGGTCAATGGTCAATGACGAATGAACGATGAAGAATGAACAAGGATCAATGATCAATGAAGTATGAACGATGAAGAATGAACAAGGATCAATGATCAATGAAGAATGAACGATGAAAAATGAAAAAGGATTAATGGTCAATGACGAATGAACGATGAAGAATGAATAAGGATCAATGATCAATGAAGAATGAACGATGAAGAATGAACAAGGATCAATGATCAATGAAGAATGAACGATGAAGAATGAACAAGGATCAATGATCAATGACGAATGAACGATGAAGAATGAATAAGGATCAATGATCAATGAAGAATAAACGATGAAGAATGAACAAGGATCAATGTTCAAAGAAGAATGAACGATGAAGAATGAACCAGGATCAATCATCAATGAAGAATGAACGATGAAGAATGAACAAGGATCAATGGTCAATGAAGAATGAATGATGAAGAATGAACAAGGATCAATGATCAATGACGAATGAACGATGAAGAATGAATAAGGATCAATGATCAATGAAGAATAAACGATGAAGAATGAACAAGGATCAATGTTCAAAGAAGAATGAACGATGAAGAATGAACCAGGATCAATGATCAATGACGAATGAACGATGAAGAATGAACAAGGATCAATGATCAATGAAGAATGAACGATGAAGAATGAACAAGGATCAATGATCAATGAAGAATGAACGATGAAGAATGAACAAGGATCAATGATCAATGACGAATGAACGATGAAGAATGAATAAGGATCAATGATCAATGAAAAATGAACGATGAAGAATGAACAAGGATCAATGGTCAATGACGAATGAACGATGAAGAATGAACAAGGATCAATTATCAATGAAAAATGAACGATGAAGAATGAACAAGGATCAATGGTCAATGACGAATGAACGATGAAGAATGAACAAGGATACATGAAGATTGAATGATGATGAATGAACAAGGATCAATGATCAATGAAGAATAAACGATGAAGAATGAACAAGGATCAATGATCAATGAAGATTGAACGATGAAGAATGAACAAGGATCAATGATCAATGAAGAATGAACGATGAAGAATGAACAAGGATCAATGATCAATGACGAATGAACGATGAAGAATGAACAACGATCAATGATCAATGAAGAATGAACGATGAAGAATGAACAAGGATCAATGGTCAATGACGAATGAACGATGAAGAATGAACAAGGATAAATGAAGATTGAATGATGATGAATGAACAAGGATCAATGATCAATGAAGAATGAACGATGAAGAATGAACAAGGATCAATGATCAATGAAAAATGAACGATGAAGAATGAACAAGGATCAATGGTCAATGATGAATGAACGATGAAGAATGAACAAGGATCAATGATCAATGAAGAATGAACGATGAAGAATGAACAAGGATCAATGGTCAATGACGAATGAATGATGAAGAATGAACAAGGATAAATGAAGATTGAATGATGATGAATGAACAAGGATCAATGATTAATGAAGAATGAAGAATGAACGATGAAGAATGAACAAGGATCAATGATCAATGAAGAATGAAAGATGAAGAATGAACAAGGATCAATGATCAATGAAGAATGAACGATGAAGAATGAACTAGGATCAATGATCAATGACGAATGAACGATGAAGAATGAACAAGGATCAATGATCAATGAAGAATGAACGATAAAGAATGAACAAGGATCAATGGTCAATGACGAATGAACAATGAAGAATGAACAAGGATCAATGATCAATGAAGAATGAACGATGAAGAATGAACAAGGATCAATGATCAATGAAAAATGAACGATGAAGAATGAACAAGGATCAATGATTAATGAAGAATGAACGATGAAGAATGAACAAGGATCAATGGTCAATGACGAATGAACGATGAAGAATGAACAAGGATCAATGATCAATGAAGAATGAACGATGAAGAATGAACAACGGTCAATGGTCAATGACGAATGAACGATGAAGAATGAACAAGGATCAATGATCAATGAAGTATGAACGATGAAGAATGAACAAGGATCAATGATCAATGAAGAATGAACGATGAAAAATGAAAAAGGATTAATGGTCAATGACGAATGAACGATGAAGAATGAATAAGGATCAATGATCAATGAAGAATGAACGATGAAGAATGAACAAGGATCAATGATCAATGAAGAATGAACGATGAAGAATGAACAAGGATCAATGATCAATGACGAATGAACGATGAAGAATGAATAAGGATCAATGATCAATGAAGAATAAACGATGAAGAATGAACAAGGATCAATGTTCAAAGAAGAATGAACGATGAAGAATGAACCAGGATCAATCATCAATGAAGAATGAACGATGAAGAATGAACAAGGATCAATGGTCAATGAAGAATGAACGATGAAGAATGAACAAGGATCAATGATCAATGACGAATGAACGATGAAGAATGAATAAGGATCAATGATCAATGAAGAATAAACGATGAAGAATGAACAAGGATCAATGTTCAAAGAAGAATGAACGATGAAGAATGAACCAGGATCAATGATCAATGACGAATGAACGATGAAGAATGAACAAGGATCAATGATCAATGAAGAATGAACGATGAAGAATGAACAAGGATCAATGATCAATGAAGAATGAACGATGAAGAATGAACAAGGATCAATGATCAATGACGAATGAACGATGAAGAATGAATAAGGATCAATGATCAATGAAAAATGAACGATGAAGAATGAACAAGGATCAATGGTCAATGACGAATGAACGATGAAGAATGAACAAGGATAATTTATCAATGAAAAATGAACGATGAAGAATGAACAAGGATCAATGGTCAATGACGAATGAACGATGAAGAATGAACAAGGATAAATGAAGATTGAATGATGATGAATGAACAAGGATCAATGATCAATGAAGAATAAACGATAAAGAATGAACAAGGATCAATGATCAATGAAGATTGAACGATGAAGAATGAACAAGGATCAATGATCAATGAAGAATGAACGATGAAGAATGAACAAGGATCAATGATCAATGACGAGTGAACGATGAAGAATGAACAACGATCAATGATCAATGAAGAATGAACGATGAAGAATGAACAAGGATCAATGGTCAATGACGAATGAACGATGAAGAATGAACAAGGATAAATGAAGATTGAATGATGATGAATGAACAAGGATCAATGATCAATGAAGAATGAACGATGAATAATGAACAAGGATCAATGATCAATGAAGAATGAAAGATGAAGAATGAACAAGGATCAATGATCAATGAAGAATGAACGATGAAGAATGAACTAGGATCAATGATCAATGACGAATGAACGATGAAGAATGAACAAGGATCAATGATCAATGAAGAATGAACGATGAAGAATGAACAAGGATCAATGGTCAATGACGAATGAACGATGAAGAATGAACAAGGATCAATGATCAATGAAGAATGAACGATGAAGAATGAACAAGGATCAATGATCAATGAAAAATGAACTTTGAAGAATGAACAAGGATCAATGATCAATGAAGAATGAACGATGAAGAATGAACAAGGATCAATGGTCAATGAAGAATGAACGATGAAGAATGAACAAGGATTAATGGTAAATGACAAATGAACGATGAAGAATGAACAAGGATCAATGATCAATGAAGAATGAACGATGAAGAATGAACAAGGATGAATGATAAATGAAAAATGAACGATGAAGAATGAAAAAGGATCAATGATCAATGACGAATGAACAATGAAGAATGAACAAGGATCAATGATCAATGAAGAATGAACGATGAAGAATGAACAAGGATCAATGATCAATGACGAATGAACGATGAAGAATGAACAAGGATCAATGATCAATGAAGAATGAACGATGAAGAATGTAAAACGGTCAATGGTCAATGACGAATGAACGATGAAGAATGAACAAGGATCAATGATCAATGAAGTATGAACGATGAAGAATGAACGATGAAGAATGAAAAAGGATTAATGGTCAATGACGAATGAACGATGAAGAATGAACAAGGATCAATGATCAATGAAGAATGAACGATGAAGAATGAACAAGGATCAATGGTCAATGACGAATGAACGATGAAGAAAGAACAAGGATCAATGATCAATGAAGAATGAACGATGAAGAATGAACAACGGTCAATGGTCAATGACGAATGAACGATGAAGAATGAACAAGGATCAATGATCAATGAAGTATGAACGATGAAGAATGAACAAGGATCAATGATCAATGAAGAATGAACGATGAAAAATGAAAAAGGATTAATGGTCAATGACAAATGAACGATGAAGAATGAATAAGGATCAATGATCAATGAAAAATGAACGATGAAGAATGAACAAGGATCAATGATCAATGAAGAATGAACGATGAAGAATGAACAAGGATCAATGATCAATGACCAATGAACGATGAAGAATGAATAAGGATCAATGATCAATGAAGAATAAACGATGAAGAATGAACAAGGATCAATGTTCAAAGAAGAATGAACGATGAAGAATGAACCAGGATCAATCATCAATGAAGAATGAACGATGAAGAATGAACAAGGATCAATGGTCAATGAAGAATGAACGATGAAGAATGAACAAGGATCAATGATCAATGACGAATGAACGATGAAGAATGAATAAGGATCAATGATCAATGAAGAATAAACGATGAAGAATGAACAAGGATCAATGTTCAAAGAAGAATGAACGATGAAGAATGAACCAGGATCAATGATCAATGACGAATGAACGATGAAGAATGAACAAGGATCAATGATCAATGAAGAATGAACGATGAAGAATGAACAAGGATCAATGATCAATGAAGAATGAACGATGAAGAATGAACAAGGATCAATGATCAATGACGAATGAACGATGAAGAATGAATAAGGATCAATGATCAATGAAAAATGAACGATGAAGAATGAACAAGGATCAATGGTCAATGACGAATGAACGATGAAGAATGAACAAGGATCAATTATCAATGAAAAATGAACGATGAAGAATGAACAAGGATCAATGGTCAATGACGAATGAACGATGAAGAATGAACAAGGATAAATGAAGATTGAATGATGATGAATGAACAAGGATCAATGATCAATGAAGAATAAACGATGAAGAATGAACAAGGATCAATGATCAATGAAGATTGAACGATGAAGAATGAACAAGGATCAATGATCAATGAAGAATGAACGATGAAGAATGAACAAGGATCAATGATCAATGACGAATGAACGATGAAGAATGAACAACGATCAATGATCAATGAAGAATGAACGATGAAGAATGAACAAGGATCAATGGTCAATGACGAATGAACGATGAAGAATGAACAAGGATAAATGAAGATTGAATGATGATGAATGAACAAGGATCAATGATCAATGAAGAATGAACGATGAAGAATGAACAAGGATCAATGATCAATGAAGAATGAAGGATGAAGAATGAACAAGGATCAATGATCAATGAAGAATGAACGATGAAGAATGAACTAGGATCAATGATCAATGAAGAATGAACGATGAAGAATGAACAAGGATCAATGGTCAATGACGAATGAACGATGAAGAATGAACAAGGATCAATGATCAATGAAGAATGAACGATGAAGAATGAACAAGGATCAATGATCAATGAAAAATGAACGATGAAGAATGAACAAGGATGAATGATCAATGAAGAATGAAAGATGAAGAATGAACAAGGATCAATGGTCAATGAAGAATGAACGATGAAGAATGAACAAGGATTAATGGTAAATGACAAATGAACGATGAAGAATGAACAAGGATCAATGATCAATGAAGAATGAACGATGAAGAATGAACAAGGATGAATGATAAATGAAAAATGAACGATGAAGAATGAAAAAGGATCAATGATCAATGACGAATGAACAATGAAGAATGAACAAGGATCAATGATCAATGAAGAATGAACGATGAAGAATGAACAAGGATCAATGATCAATGACGAATGAACGATGAAGAATGAACAAGGATCAATGATCAATGAAGAATGAACGATGAAGAATGTACAACGGTCAATGGTCAATGACGAATGAACGATGAAGAATGAACAAGGATCAATGATCAATGAAGTACGAACGATGAAGAATGAACGATGAAGAATGAAAAAGGATTAATGGTCAATGACGAATGAACGATGAAGAATGAACAAGGATCAATGATCAATGAAGAATGAACGATGAAGAATGAACAAGGATCAATGATCAATGAAGAATGAACGATGAAGAATGAACAAGGATCAATGATCAATGACGAATGAACGATGAAGAATAAATAAGGATCAATGATCAATGAAGAATAAACGATGAAGAATGAACAAGGATCAATGTTCAAAGAAGAATGAACGATGAAGAATGAACCAGGATCAATGATCAATGACGAATGAACGATGAAGAATGAACAAGGATCAATGATCAATGAAGAATGAACGATGAAGAATGAAAAAGGATCAATGATCAGTGAAAAATGAACGATGAAGAATGAACAAGGATCAATGATCAATGAAGAATGAACGATGAAGAATGAACAAGGATCAATGGTCAATGACGAATGAACGATGAAGAATGAACAAGGATCAATGATCAATGAAGAATGAACGATGAAGAATGAACTAGGATCAATGATCAATGACGAATGAACGATGAAGAATGAACAAGGATCAATGATCAATGAAGAATGAACGATGAATAATGAACAAGGATCAATGGTCAATGACGAATGAACGATGAAGAATGAACAAGGATCAATGATCAATGAAGAATGAACGATGAAGAATTAACAAGGATCAATGATCAATGAAAAATGAACGATGAAGAATGAACAAGGATCAATGATCAATGAAGAATGAACGATGAAGAATGAACAAGGATCAATGGTCAATGAAGAATGAACGATGAAGAATGAACAAGGATTAATGGTAAATGACAAATGAACGATGAAGAATGAACAAGGATCAATGATCAATGAAGAATGAACGATGAAGAATGAACAAGGATGAATGATAAATGAAAAATGAACGATGAAGAATGAAAAAGGATCAATGATCAATGACGAATGAACAATGAAGAATGAACAAGGATCAATGATCAATGAAGAATGAACGATGAAGAATGAACAAGGATCAATGATCAATGACGAATGAACGATGAAGAATGAACAAGGATCAATGATCAATGAAGAATGAACGATGAAGAATGTACAACGGTCAATGGTCAATGACGAATGAACGATGAAGAATGAACAAGGATCAATGATCAATGAAGTATGAACGATGAAGAATGAACGATGAAGAATGAAAAAGGATTAATGGTCAATGACGAATGAACGATGAAGAATGAACAAGGATCAATGATCAATGAAGAATGAACGATGAAGAATGAACAAGGATCAATGGTCAATGACGAATGAACGATGAAGAATGAACAAGGATCAATGATCAATGAAGAATGAACGATGAAGAATGAACAACGGTCAATGGTCAATGACGAATGAACGATGAAGAATGAACAAGGATCAATGATCAATGAAGAATGAACGATGAAGAATGAACAAGGATCAATGGTCAATGACGAATGAACGATGAAGAATGAACAAGGATCAATGATCAATGAAGAATGAACGATGAAGAATGAACAAGGATCAATGATCAGTGAAAAATGAACGATGAAGAATGAACAAGGATCAATGATCAATGAAGAATGAACGATGAAGAATGAACAAGGATCAATGGTCAATGAAGAATGAACGATGAAGAATGAACAAGGATTAATGGTAAATGACAAATGAACGATGAAGAATGAACAAGGATCAATGATCAATGAAGAATGAACGATGAAGAATGAACAAGGATGAATGATAAATGAAAAATGAACGATGAAGAATGAAAAAGGATCAATGATCAATGACGAATGAACAATGAAGAATGAACAAGGATCAATGATCAATGAAGAATGAACGATGAAGAATGAACAAGGATCAATGATCAATGACGAATGAACGATGAAGAATGAACAAGGATCAATGATCAATGAAGAATGAACGATGAAGAATGTACAACGGTCAATGGTCAATGACGAATGAACGATGAAGAATGAACAAGGATCAATGATCAATGAAGTATGAACGATGAAGAATGAACGATGAAGAATGAAAAAGGATTAATGGTCAATGACGAATGAACGATGAAGAATGAACAAGGATCAATGATCAATGAAGAATGAACGATGAAGAATGAACAAGGATCAATGGTCAATGACGAATGAACGATGAAGAATGAACAAGGATCAATGATCAATGAAGAATGAACGATGAAGAATGAACAACGGTCAATGGTCAATGACGAATGAACGATGAAGAATGAACAAGGATCAATGATCAATGAAGTATGAACGATGAAGAATGAACAAGGATCAATGATCAATGAAGAATGAACGATGAAAAATGAAAAAGGATTAATGGTCAATGACGAATGAACGATGAAGAATGAATAAGGATCAATGATCAATGAAGAATGAACGATGAAGAATGAACAAGGATCAATGATCAATGAAGAATGAACGATGAAGAATGAACAAGGATCAATGATCAATGACGAATGAACGATGAAGAATGAATAAGGATCAATGATCAATGAAGAATAAACGATGAAGAATGAACAAGGATCAATGTTCAAAGAAGAATGAACGATGAAGAATGAACCAGGATCAATCATCAATGAAGAATGAACGATGAAGAATGAACAAGGATAAATGGTCAATGAAGAATGAACGATGAAGAATGAACAAGGATCAATGATCAATGACGAATGAACGATGAAGAATGAATAAGGATCAATGATCAATGAAGAATAAACGATGAAGAATGAACAAGGATCAATGTTCAAAGAAGAATGAACGATGAAGAATGAACTAGGATCAATGATCAATGACGAATGAACGATGAAGAATGAACAAGGATCAATGATCAATGAAGAATGAACGATGAAGAATGAACAAGGATCAATGATCAATGAAGAATGAACGATGAAGAATGAACAAGGATCAATGATCAATGACGAATGAACGATGAAGAATGAATAAGGATCAATGATCAATGAAAAATGAACGATGAAGAATGAACAAGGATCAATGGTCAATGACGAATGAACGATGAAGAATGAACAAGGATCAATTATCAATGAAAAATGAACGATGAAGAATGAACAAGGATCAATGGTCAATGACGAATGAACGATGAAGAATGAACAAGGATAAATGAAGATTGAATGATGATGAATGAACAAGGATCAATGATCAATGAAGAATAAACGATGAAAAATGAACAAGGATCAATGATCAATGAAGATTGAACGATGAAGAATGAACAAGGATCAATGATCAATGAAGAATGAACGATGAAGAATGAACAAGGATCAATGATCAATGACGAATGAACGATGAAGAATGAACAACGATCAATGATCAATGAAGAATGAACGATGAAGAATGAACACGGATCAATGGTCAATGACGAATGAACGATGAAGAATGAACAAGGATAAATGAAGATTGAATGATGATGAATGAAAAAGGATCAATGATCAATGAAGAATGAACGATGAAGAATGAACAAGGATCAATGATCAATGAAGAATGAAAGATGAAGAATGAACAAGGATCATTGATCAATGAAGAATGAACGATGAAGAATGAACTAGGATCAATGATCAATGACGAATGAACGATGAAGAATGAACAAGGATCAATGATCAATGAAGAATGAACGATGAAGAATGAACAAGGATCAATGGTCAATGACGAATGAACGATGAAGAATGAACAAGGATCAATGATCAATGAAGAATGAACGATGAAGAATGAACAAGGATCAATGATCAATGAAAAATGAACGATGAAGAATGAACAAGGATCAATGATCAATGAAGAATGAACGATGAAGAATGAACAAGGATCAATGGTCAATGAAGAATGAACGATGAAGAATGAACAAGGATTAATGGTAAATGACAAATGAACGATGAAGAATGAACAAGTATCAATGATCAATGAAGAATGAACGATGAAGAATGAACAAGGATGAATGATAAATGAAAAATGAACGATGAAGAATGAAAAAGGATCAATGATCAATGACGAATGAACAATGAAGAATGAACAAGGATCAATGATCTATGAAGAATGAACGATGAAGAATGAACAAGGATCAATGATCAATGACGAATGAACGATGAAGAATGAACAAGGATCAATGATCAATGAAGAATGAACGATGAAGAATGTACAACGGTCAATGGTCAATGACGAATGAACGATGAAGAATGAACAAGGATCAATGATCAATGAAGTATGAACGATGAAGAATGAACGATGAAGAATGAAAAAGGATTAATGTTCAATGACGAATGAACGATGAAGAATGAACAAGGATCAATGATCAATGAAGAATGAACGATGAAGAATGAACAAGGATCAATGATCAATGACGAATGAACGATGAAGAATAAATAAGGATCAATGATCACTGAAGAATAAACGATGAAGAATGAACAAGGATCAATGTTCAAAGAAGAATGAACGATGAAGAATGAACCAGGATCAATGATCAATGACGAATGAACGATGAAGAATGAACAAGGATCAATGATCAATGAAGAATGAACGATGAAGAATGAAAAAGGATCAATGATCAGTGAAAAATGAACGATGAAGAATGAACAAGGATCAATGATCAATGAAGAATGAACGATGAAGAATGAACAAGGATCAATGGTCAATGACGAATGAACGATGAAGAATGAACAAGGATCAATGATCAATGAAGAATGAACGATGAAGAATGAAAAAGGATTAATGGTAAATGACAAATGAACGATGAAGAATGAACAAGGATCAATGATCAATGAAGAATGAACGATGAAGAATGAACTAGGATGAATGATAAATGAAGAATGAACGATGAAGAATGAGCAAGGATCAATGATCAATGACGAATGAACAATGAAGAATGAACAAGGATCAATGATCAATGAAGAATGAACGATGAAGAATGAACAAGGATCAATGATCAATGACGAATGAACGATGAAGAGTGAACAAGGATCAATGATCAATGAAGAATGAACGATGAAGAATGAACAACAGTCAATGGTCAATGACGAATGAACGATGAAGAATGAACAAGGATCAATGATCAATGAAGAATGAACGATGAAGAATGAAAAAGGATTAATGGTCAATAACGAATGAACGATGAAGAATGAACAAGGATCAATGATCAATGAAGAATAAACGATGAAGAATGAACAAGAATCAATGATCAATCAAGAATGAACGATGAAGAATGAACAAGGATCAATGATCAATGACGAATGAACGATGAAGAATGAATAAGGATCAATGATCATTGAAGAATAAACGATGAAGAATGAACAAGGATCAATGTTCAAAGAAGAATGAACGATGAAGAAATGAACCAGGATCAATGATCAATGACGAATGAACGATGAAGAATGAACAAGGATCAATGATCAATGAAGAATGAACGATGAAGAATGAACAAGGATCAATGATCAATGGAAAATGAACGATGAAGAATGAACAAGGATCAATGATCAATGAAGAATGAACGATGAAGAATAAACAAGGATCAATGGTCAATGACGAATGAACGATGAAGAATGAACAAGGATCAATGATCAATGAAGAATGAACGATGAAGAATGAATAAGGATTAATGGTAAATGACAAATGAACGATGAAGAATGAACAAGGATCAATGATCAATGAAGAATGAACGATGAAGAATGAACAAGGATGAATGATAAATAAAGAATGAACGATGAAGAATGAACAAGGATCAATAATCAATGACGAATGAACAATGAAGAATGAACAAGGATCAATGATCAATGAAGAATGAACGATCAAGAATGAACAAGGATCAATGATCAATGACGAATGAACGATGAAGAATGAACAAGGATCAATGATCAATGAAGAATGAACGATGAAGAATGAACAACGGTCAATGGTCAATGACGAATGAACGATGAAGAATGAACAAGGATCAATGATCAATGAAGTATGAACGATGAAGAATGAACAAGGATCAATGAACAATGAAGAATGAACGATGAAGAATGAAAAAGGATCAATGATCAATGAAGAATGAACGATGAAGAATGAACAAGGATCAATGATCAATGAAGAATGAACGATGAAGAATGTACAACGGTCAATGGTCAATGACGAATGAACGATGAAGAATGAACAAGGATCAATGATCAATGAAGTATGAACGATGAAGAATGAACGATGAAGAATGAAAAAGGATTAATGGTCAATGACGAATGAACGATGAAGAATGAACAAGGATCAATGATCAATGAAGAATGAACGATGAAGAATGAACAAGGATCAATGATCAATGAAGAATGAACGATGAAGAATGAACAAGGATCAATGATCAATGACGAATGAACGATGAAGAATAAATAAGGATCAATGATCAATGAAGAATAAACGATGAAGAATGAACAAGGATCAATGTTCAAAGAAGAATGAACGATGAAGAATGAACCAGGATCAATGATCAATGACGAATGAACGATGAAGAATGAACAAGGATCAATGATCAATGAAGAATGAACGATGAAGAATGAAAAAGGATCAATGATCAGTGAAAAATGAACGATGAAGAATGAACAAGGATCAATGATCAATGAAGAATGAACGATGAAGAATGAACAAGGATCAATGGTCAATGACGAATGAACGATGAAGAATGAACAAGGATCAATGATCAATGAAGAATGAACGATGAAGAATGAAAAAAGATTAATGGTAAATGACAAATGAACGATGAAGAATGAACAAGGATCAATGATCAATGAAGAATGAACGATGAAGAATGAACTAGGATGAATGATAAATGAAGAATGAACGATGAAGAATGAACAAGGATCAATGATCAATGACGAATGAACAATGAAGAATGAACAAGGATCAATGATCAATGAAGAATGAACGATGAAGAATGAACAAGGATCAATGATCAATGACGAATGAACGATGAAGAATGAACAAGGATCAATGATCAATGAAGAATGAACGATGAAGAATGAACAACAGTCAATGGTCAATGACGAATGAACGATGAAGAATGAACAAGGATCAATGATCAATGAAGTATGAACGATGAAGAATGAACAAGGATCAATAATCAATGAAGAATGAACGATGAAGAATGAAAAAGGATTAATGGTCAATAACGAATGAACGATGAAGAATGAACAAGGATCAATGATCAATGAAGAATAAACGATGAAGAATGAACAAGAATCAATGATCAATCAAGAATGAACGATGAAGAATGAACAAGGATCAATGATCAATGACGAATGAACGATGAAGAATGAATAAGGATCAATGATCATTGAAGAATAAACGATGAAGAATGAACAAGGATCAATGTTCAAAGAAGAATGAACGATGAAGAAATGAACCAGGATCAATGATCAATGACGAATGAACGATGAAGAATGAACAAGGATCAATGATCAATGAAGAATGAACGATGAAGAATGAACAAGGATCAATGATCAATGGAAAATGAAAGATGAAGAATGAACAAGGATCAATGATCAATGGAAAATGAACGATGAAGAATGAACAAGGATCAATGATCAATGAAGAATGAACGATGAAGAATAAACAAGGATCAATGGTCAATGACGAATGAACGATGAAGAATGAACAAGGATCAATGATCAATGAAGAATGAACGATGAAGAATGAATAAGGATTAATGGTAAATGACAAATGAACGATGAAGAATGAACAAGGACCAATGATCAATGAAGAATGAACGATGAAGAATGAACAAGGATGAATGATAAATAAAGAATGAACGATGAAGAATGAACAAGGATCAATAATCAATGACGAATGAACAATGAAGAATGAACAAGGATCAATGATCAATGAAGAATGAACGATCAAGAATGAACAAGGATCAATGATCAATGACGAATGAACGATGAAGAATGAACAAGGATCAATGATCAATGAAGAATGAACGATGAAGAATGAACAACGGTCAATGGTCAATGACGAATGAACGATGAAGAATGAACAAGGATCAATGATCAATGAAGTATGAACGATGAAGAATGAACAAGGATCAATGAACAATGAAGAATGAACGATGAAGAATGAAAAAGGATCAATGATCAATGAAGAATGAACGATGAAGAATGAACAAGGATCAATGATCAATGAAGAATGAACGATGAAGAATGTACAACGGTCAATGGTCAATGACGAATGAACGATGAAGAATGAACAAGGATCAATGATCAATGAAGTATGAACGATGAAGAATGAACGATGAAGAATGAAAAAGGATTAATGGTCAATGACGAATGAACGATGAAGAATGAACAAGGATCAATGATCAATGAAGAATGAACGATGAAGAATGAACAAGGATCAATGATCAATGAAGAATGAACGATGAAGAATGAACAAGGATCAATGATCAATGACGAATGAACGATGAAGAATAAATAAGGATCAATGATCAATGAAGAATAAACGATGAAGAATGAACAAGGATCAATGTTCAAAGAAGAATGAACGATGAAGAATGAACCAGGATCAATGATCAATGACGAATGAACGATGAAGAATGAACAAGGATCAATGATCAATGAAGAATGAACGATGAAGAATGAAAAAGGATCAATGATCAGTGAAAAATGAACGATGAAGAATGAACAAGGATCAATGATCAATGAAGAATGAACGATGAAGAATGAACAAGGATCAATGGTCAATGACGAATGAACGATGAAGAATGAACAAGGATCAATGATCAATGAAGAATGAACGATGAAGAATGAAAAAGGATTAATGGTAAATGACAAATGAACGATGAAGAATGAACAAGGATCAATGATCAATGAAGAATGAACGATGAAGAATGAACTAGGATGAATGATAAATGAAGAATGAACGATGAAGAATGAACAAGGATCAATGATCAATGACGAATGAACAATGAAGAATGAACAAGGATCAATGATCAATGAAGAATGAACGATGAAGAATGAAGAAGGATCAATGATCAATGACGAATGAACGATGAAGAATGAACAAGGATCAATGATCAATGAAGAATGAACGATGAAGAATGAACAACAGTCAATGGTCAATGACGAATGAACGATGAAGAATGAACAAGGATCAATGATCAATGAAGTATGAACGATGAAGAATGAACAAGGATCAATAATCAATGAAGAATGAAAAAGGATTAATGGTCAATAACGAATGAACGATGAAGAATGAACAAGGATCAATGATCAATGAAGAATAAACGATGAAGAATGAACAAGAATCAATGATCAATCAAGAATGAACGATGAAGAATGAACAAGGATCAATGATCAATGACGAATGAACGATGAAGAATGAATAAGGATCAATGATCATTGAAGAATAAACGATGAAGAATGAACAAGGATCAATGTTCAAAGAAGAATGAACGATGAAGAAATGAACCAGGATCAATGATCAATGACGAATGAACGATGAAGAATGAACAAGGATCAATGATCAATGAAGAATGAACGATGAAGAATGAACAAGGATCAATGATCAATGGAAAATGAAAGATGAAGAATGAACAAGGATCAATGATCAATGAAGAATGAACGATGAAGAATAAACAAGGATCAATGGTCAATGACGAATGAACGATGAAGAATGAACAAGGATCAATGATCAATGAAGAATGAACGATGAAGAATGAACAAGGATTAATGGTAAATGACAAATGAACGATGAAGAATGAACAAGGATCAATGATCAATGAAGAATGAACGATGAAGAATGAACAAGGATGAATGATAAATAAAGAATGAACGATGAAGAATGAACAAGGATCAATAATCAATGACGAATGAACAATGAAGAATGAACAAGGATCAATGATCAATGAAGAATGAACGATCAAGAATGAACAAGGATCAATGATCAATGACGAATGAACGATGAAGAATGAACAAGGATCAATGATCAATGAAGAATGAACGATGAAGAATGAACAACGGTCAATGGTCAATGACGAATGAACGATGAAGAATGAACAAGGATCAATGATCAATGAAGTATGAACGATGAAGAATGAACAAGGATCAATGAACAATGAAGAATGAACGATGAAGAATGAAATAGGATTAATGGTCAATGACGAATGAACGATGAAGAATGAACAAGGATCAATGATCAATGAAGAATGAACGATGAAGAATGAACAAGGATCAATGATCAATGAAGAATGAACGATGAAGAATGAACAAGGATCAATGATCAATGACGAATGAACGTTGAAGAATGAATAAGGATCAATGATCAATGAAGAATAAACGATGAAGAATGAACAAGGATAAATGTTCAAAGAAGAATGAACGATGAAGAATGAACCAGGATCAATGATCAATGACGAATGAACGATGAAGAATGAACAAGGATCAATGATCAATGAAGAATGAACGATGAAGAATGAACAAGGATCAATGATCAATGAATAATGAACGATGAAGAATGAACAAGGATCAATGATCAATGACGAATGAACGATGAAGAATGAACAAGGATCAATGATCAATGAAAAATGAACGATGAAGAATGAACAAGGATCAATGGTCAATGACGAATGAACGATGAAGATTGAACAAGGATGAATGATCAATGAAAAATGAACGATGAAGAATGAACAAGGATCAATGGTCAATGACGAATGAACGATGAAGAATGAACAAGGATAAATGAAGATTGAATGATGATGAATGAACAAGGATCAATGATCAATGAAGAATGAACGATGAAGAATGAACAAGGATCAATGATCAATGAAGAATGAACGATGAAGAATGAACAAGGATCAATGATCAATGAAGAATGAACGATGAAGAATGAACATGGATCAATGATCAATGACGAATGAACGATGAAGAATGAACAAGGATCAATGATCAATGAACAATGAACGATGAAGAATGAACAAGGATCAATGGTCAATGACGAATGAACGATGAAGAATGAACAAGGATCAATGATCAATGAAGAATAAACGATGAAGAATGAACAAGAATCAATGATCAATCAAGAATGAACAATGAAGAATGAACAAGGATCAATGATCAATGACGAATGAACGATGAAGAATGAATAAGGATCAATGATCAATGAAGAATAAACGATGAAGAATGAACAAGGATCAATGTTCAAAGAAGAATGAACGATGAAGAAATGAACCAGGATCAATGATCAATGACGAATGAACGATGAAGAATGAACAAGGATCAATGATCAATGAAGAATGAACGATGAAGAATGAACAAGGATCAATGATCAATGAAAAATGAACGATGAAGAATGAACAAGGATCAATGATCTGAAGAATGAACGATGAAGAATAAACAAGGATCAATGGTCAATGACGAATGAACGATGAAGAATAAACAAGGATCAATGGTCAATAACGAATGAACGATGAAGAATGAACAAGGATCAATGATCAATGAAGAATAAACGATGAAGAATGAACAAGAATCAATGATCAATCAAGAATGAACGATGAAGAATGAACAAGGATCAATGATCAATGACGAATGAACGATGAAGAATGAATAAGGATCAATGATCATTGAAGAATAAACGATGAAGAATGAACAAGGATCAATGTTCAAAGAAGAATGAACGATGAAGAAATGAACCAGGATCAATGATCAATGACGAATGAACGATGAAGAATGAACAAGGATCAATGATCAATGAAGAATGAACGATGAAGAATGAACAAGGATCAATGATCAATGGAAAATGAAAGATGAAGAATGAACAAGGATCAATGATCAATGAAGAATGAACGATGAAGAATAAACAAGGATCAATGGTCAATGACGAATGAACGATGAAGAATGAACAAGGATCAATGATCAATGAAGAATGAACGATGAAGAATGAACAAGGATTAATGGTAAATGACAAATGAACGATGAAGAATGAACAAGGATCAATGATCAATGAAGAATGAACGATGAAGAATGAACAAGGATGAATGATAAATAAAGAATGAACGATGAAGAATGAACAAGGATCAATAATCAATGACGAATGAACAATGAAGAATGAACAAGGATCAATGATCAATGAAGAATGAACGATCAAGAATGAACAAGGATCAATGATCAATGACGAATGAACGATGAAGAATGAACAAGGATCAATGATCAATGAAGAATGAACGATGAAGAATGAACAACGGTCAATGGTCAATGACGAATGAACGATGAAGAATGAACAAGGATCAATGATCAATGAAGTATGAACGATGAAGAATGAACAAGGATCAATGAACAATGAAGAATGAACGATGAAGAATGAAATAGGATTAATGGTCAATGACGAATGAACGATGAAGAATGAACAAGGATCAATGATCAATGAAGAATGAACGATGAAGAATGAACAAGGATCAATGATCAATGAAGAATGAACGATGAAGAATGAACAAGGATCAATGATCAATGACGAATGAACGTTGAAGAATGAATAAGGATCAATGATCAATGAAGAATAAACGATGAAGAATGAACAAGGATAAATGTTCAAAGAAGAATGAACGATGAAGAATGAACCAGGATCAATGATCAATGACGAATGAACGATGAAGAATGAACAAGGATCAATGATCAATGAAGAATGAACGATGAAGAATGAACAAGGATCAATGATCAATGAATAATGAACGATGAAGAATGAACAAGGATAAATGATCAATGACGAATGAACGATGAAGAATGAACAAGGATCAATGATCAATGAAAAATGAACGATGAAGAATGAACAAGGATCAATGGTCAATGACGAATGAACGATGAAGATTGAACAAGGATGAATGATCAATGAAAAATGAACGATGAAGAATGAACAAGGATCAATGGTCAATGACGAATGAACGATGAAGAATGAACAAGGATAAATGAAGATTGAATGATGATGAATGAACAAGGATCAATGATCAATGAAGAATGAACGATGAAGAATGAACAAGGATCAATGATCAATGAAGAATGAACGATGAAGAATGAACAAGGATCAATGATCAATGAAGAATGAACGATGAAGAATGAACATGGATCAATGATCAATGACGAATGAACGATGAAGAATGAACAAGGATCAATGATCAATGAACAATGAACGATGAAGAATGAACAAGGATCAATGGTCAATGACGAATGAACGATGAAGAATGAACAAGGATCAATGATCAATGAAGAATAAACGATGAAGAATGAACAAGAATCAATGATCAATCAAGAATGAACGATGAAGAATGAACAAGGATCAATGATCAATGACGAATGAACGATGAAGAATGAATAAGGATCAATGATCAATGAAGAATAAACGATGAAGAATGAACAAGGATCAATGTTCAAAGAAGAATGAACGATGAAGAAATGAACCAGGATCAATGATCAATGACGAATGAACGATGAAGAATGAACAAGGATCAATGATCAATGAAGAATGAACGATGAAGAATGAACAAGGATCAATGATCAATGAAAAATGAACGATGAAGAATGAACAAGGATCAATGATCTGAAGAATGAACGATGAAGAATAAACAAGGATCAATGGTCAATGACGAATGAACGATGAAGAATGAACAAGGATCAATGATCAATGAAGAATGAACGATGAAGAATGAAAAAGGATTAATGGTAAATGAAGAATGAACGATGAAGAATGAACAAGGATCAATGATCAATGAAGAATGAACGATGAAGAATGAACAAGGATCAATGATCAATGAAGAATGAACGATGAAGAATGAACAAGGATCAATGATCAATGACGAATGAACGATGAAGAATGAACAAGGATCAATGGTCAATGACGAATGAACGATGAAGAATGAACAAGGATCAATGATCAATGACGAATGAACGATGAAGAATGAACAAGGATCAATGATCAATGAAGAATGAACGATGAAGAATGTACAACGGTCAATGGTCAATGACGAATGAACGATGAAGAATGAACAAGGATCAATGATCAATGAAGTATGAACGATGAAGAATGAACGATGAAGAATGAAAAAGGATTAATGGTCAATGACGAATGAACGATGAAGAATGAACAAGGATCAATGATCAATGAAGAATGAACGATGAAGAATGAACAAGGATCAATGGTCAATGACGAATGAACGATGAAGAATGAACAAGGATCAATGATCAATGAAGAATGAACGATGAAGAATGAACAACGGTCAATGGTCAATGACAAATGAACGATGAAGAATGAACAAGGATCAATGATCAATGAAGAATGAACGATGAAGAATGAACAAGGATCAATGGTCAATGACGAATGAACGATGAAGAATGAACAAGGATCAATGATCAATGAAGAATGAACGATGAAGAATGAACAAGGATCAATGATCAATGAAAAATGAACGATGAAGAATGAACAAGGATCAATGATCAATGAAGAATGAACGATGAAGAATGAACAAGGATCAATGGTCAATGAAGAATGAACGATGAAGAATGAACAAGGATTAATGGTAAATGACAAATGAACGATGAAGAATGAACAAGGATCAATGATCAATGAAGAATGAACGATGAAGAATGAACAAGGATGAATGATAAATGAAAAATGAACGATGAAGAATGAAAAAGGATCAATGATCAATGACGAATGAACAATGAAGAATGAACAAGGATCAATGATCAATGAAGAATGAACGATGAAGAATGAACAAGGATCAATGATCAATGACGAATGAACGATGAAGAATGAACAAGGATCAATGATCAATGAAGAATGAACGATGAAGAATGTACAACGGTCAATGGTCAAGGACGAATGAACGATGAAGAATGAACAAGGATCAATGATCAATGAAGTATGAACGATGAAGAATGAACGATGAAGAATGAAAAAGGATTAATGGTCAATGACGAATGAACGATGAAGAATGAACAAGGATCAATGATCAATGAAGAATGAACGATGAAGAATGAACAAGGATCAATGGTCAATGACGAATGAACGATGAAGAATGAACAAGGATCAATGATCAATGAAGAATGAACGATGAAGAATGAACAACGGTCAATGGTCAATGACGAATGAACGATGAAGAATGAACAAGGATCAATGATCAATGAAGTATGAACGATGAAGAATGAACAAGGATCAATGATCAATGAAGAATGAACGATGAAAAATGAAAAAGGATTAATGGTCAATGACGAATGAACGATGAAGAATGAATAAGGATCAATGATCAATGAAGAATGAACGATGAAGAATGAACAAGGATCAATGATCAATGAAGAATGAACGATGAAGAATGAACAAGGATCAATGATCAATGACGAATGAACGATGAAGAATGAATAAGGATCAATGATCAATGAAGAATAAACGATGAAGAATGAACAAGGATCAATGTTCAAAGAAGAATGAACGATGAAGAATGAACCAGGATCAATCATCAATGAAGAATGAACGATGAAGAATGAACAAGGATCAATGGTCAATGAAGAATGAACGATGAAGAATGAACAAGGATCAATGATCAATGACGAATGAATGATGAAGAATGAATAAGGATCAATGATCAATGAAGAATAAACGATGAAGAATGAACAAGGATCAATGTTCAAAGAAGAATGAACGATGAAGAATGAACCAGGATCAATGATCAATGACGAATGAACGATGAAGAATGAACAAGGATCAATGATCAATGAAGAATGAACGATGAAGAATGAACAAGGATCAATGATCAATGAAGAATGAACGATGAAGAATGAACAAGGATCAATGATCAATGACGAATGAACGATGAAGAATGAATAAGGATCAATGATCAATGAAAAATGAACGATGAAGAATGAACAAGGATCAATGGTCAATGACGAATGAACGATGAAGAATGAACAAGGATCAATTATCAATGAAAAATGAACGATGAAGAATGAACAAGGATCAATGGTCAATGACGAATTAACGATGAAGAATGAACAAGGATAAATGAAGATTGAATGATGATGAATGAACAAGGATCAATGATCAATGAAGAATAAACGATGAAGAATGAACAAGGATCAATGATCAATGAAGATTGAACGATGAAGAATGAACAAGGATCAATGATCAATGAAGAATGAACGATGAAGAATGAACAAGGATCAATGATCAATGACGAATGAACGATGAAGAATGAACAACGATCAATGATCAATGAAGAATGAACGATGAAGAATGAACAAGGATCAATGGTCAATGACGAATGAACGATGAAGAATGAACAAGGATAAATGAAGATTGAATGATGATGAATGAAAAAGGATCAATGATCAATGAAGAATGAACGATGAAGAATGAACAAGGATCAATGATCAATGAAGAATGAAAGATGAAGAATGAACAAGGATCAATGATCAATGAAGAATGAACGATGAAGAATGAACTAGGATCAATGATCAATGACGAATGAACGATGAAGAATGAACAAGGATCAATGATCAATGAAGAATGAACGATGAAGAATGAACAAGGATCAATGGTCAATGACGAATGAACGATGAAGAATGAACAAGGATAAATGAAGATTGAATGATGATGAATGAAAAAGGATCAATGATCAATGAAGAATGAACGATGAAGAATGAACAAGGATCAATGATCAATGAAGAATGAAAGATGAAGAATGAACAAGGATCAATGATCAATGAAGAATGAACGATGAAGAATGAACTAGGATCAATGATCAATGACGAATGAACGATGAAGAATGAACAAGGATCAATGATCAATGAAGAATGAACGATGAAGAATGAACAAGGATCAATGATCAATGAAAAATGAATGATGAAGAATGAACAAGGATCAATGATCAATGAAGAATGAACGATGAAGAATGAACAAGGATCAATGGTCAATGAAGAATGAACGATGAAGAATGAACAAGGATTAATGGTAAATGACAAATGAACGATGAAGAATGAACAAGGATCAATGATCAATGAAGAATGAACGATGAAGAATGAACAAGGATGAATGATAAATGAAAAATGAACGATGAAGAATGAAAAAGGATCAATGATCAATGAAGAATAAACGATGAAGAATGAACAAGGATCAATGTTCAAAGAAGAATGAACGATGAAGAATGAACCAGGATCAATCATCAATGAAGAATGAACGATGAAGAATGAACAAGGATCAATGGTCAATGAAGAATGAACGATGAAGAATGAACAAGGATCAATGATCAATGACGAATGAATGATGAAGAATGAATAAGGATCAATGATCAATGAAGAATAAACGATGAAGAATGAACAAGGATCAATGTTCAAAGAAGAATGAACGATGAAGAATGAACCAGGATCAATGATCAATGACGAATGAACGATGAAGAATGAACAAGGATCAATGATCAATGAAGAATGAACGATGAAGAATGAACAAGGATCAATGATCAATGAAGAATGAACGATGAAGAATGAACAAGGATCAATGATCAATGACGAATGAACGATGAAGAATGAATAAGGATCAATGATCAATGAAAAATGAACGATGAAGAATGAACAAGGATCAATGGTCAATGACGAATGAACGATGAAGAATGAACAAGGATCAATTATCAATGAAAAATGAACGATGAAGAATGAACAAGGATCAATGGTCAATGACGAATGAACGATGAAGAATGAACAAGGATAAATGAAGATTGAATGATGATGAATGAACAAGAATCAATGATCAATGAAGAATAAACGATGAAGAATGAACAAGGATCAATGATCAATGAAGATTGAACGATGAAGAATGAACAAGGATCAATGATCAATGAAGAATGAACGATGAAGAATGAACAAGGATCAATGATCAATGACGAATGAACGATGAAGAATGAACAACGATCAATGATCAATGAAGAATGAACGATGAAGAATGAACAAGGATCAATGGTCAATGACGAATGAACGATGAAGAATGAACAAGGATAAATGAAGATTGAATGATGATGAATGATAAAGGATCAATGATCAATGAAGAATGAACGATGAAGAATGAACAAGGATCAATGATCAATGAAGAATGAAAGATGAAGAATGAACAAGGATCAATGATCAATGAAGAATGAACGATGAAGAATGAACTAGGATCAATGATCAATGACGAATGAACGATGAAGAATGAACAAGGATCAATGATCAATGAAGAATGAACGATGAAGAATGAACAAGGATCAATGGTCAATGACGAATGAACGATGAAGAATGAACAAGGATCAATGATCAATGAAGAATGAACGATGAAGAATGAACAAGGATCAATGATCAATGAAAAATGAATGATGAAGAATGAACAAGGATCAATGATCAATGAAGAATGAACGATGAAGAATGAACAAGGATCAATGGTCAATGAAGAATGAACGATGAAGAATGAACAAGGATTAATGGTAAATGACAAATGAACGATGAAGAATGAACAAGGATCAATGATCAATGAAGAATGAACGATGAAGAATGAACAAGGATGAATGATAAATGAAAAATGAACGATGAAGAATGAAAAAGGATCAATGATCAATGACGAATGAACAATGAAGAATGAACAAGGATCAATGATCAATGAAGAATGAACGATGAAGAATGAACAAGGATCAATGATCAATGACGAATGAACGATGAAGAATGAACAAGGATCAATGATCAATGAAGAATGAACGATGAAGAATGTACAACGGTCAATGGTCAATGACGAATGAACGATGAAGAATGAACAAGGATCAATGATCAATGAAGTATGAACGATGAAGAATGAACGATGAAGAATGAAAAAGGATTAATGGTCAATGACGAATGAACGATGAAGAATGAACAAGGATCAATGATCAATGAAGAATGAACGATGAAGAATGAACAAGGATCAATGATCAATGAAGAATGAACGATGAAGAATGAACAAGGATCAATGATCAATGACGAATGAACGATGAAGAATAAATAAGGATCAATGATCAATGAAGAATAAACGATGAAGAATGAACAAGGATCAATGTTCAAAGAAGAATGAACGATGAAGAATGAACCAGGATCAATGATCAATGACGAATGAACGATGAAGAATGAACAAGGATCAATGATCAATGAAGAATGAACGATGAAGAATGAAAAAGGATCAATGATCAGTGAAAAATGAACGATGAAGAATGAACAAGGATCAATGATCAATGAAGAATGAACGATGAAGAATGAACAAGGATCAATGGTCAATGACGAATGAACGATGAAGAATGAACAAGGATCAATGATCAATGAAGAATGAACGATGAAGAATGAAAAAGGATTAATGGTAAATGACAAATGAACGATGAAGAATGAACAAGGATCAATGATCAATGAAGAATGAACGATGAAGAATGAACTAGGATGAATGATAAATGAAGAATGAACGATGAAGAATGAACAAGGATCAATGATCAATGACGAATGAACAATGAAGAATGAACAAGGATCAATGATCAATGAAGAATGAACGATGAAGAATGAACAAGGATCAATGATCAATGACGAATGAACGATGAAGAATGAACAAGGATCAATGACCAATGAAGAATGAACGATGAAGAATGAACAACAGTCAATGGTCAATGACGAATGAACGATGAAGAATGAACAAGGATCAATGATCAATGAAGTATGAACGATGAAGAATGAACAAGGATCAATAATCAATGAAGAATGAACGATGAAGAATGAAAAAGGATTAATGGTCAATAACGAATGAACGATGAAGAATGAACAAGGATCAATGATCAATGAAGAATAAACGATGAAGAATGAACAAGAATCAATGATCAATCAAGAATGAACGATGAAGAATGAACAAGGATCAATGATCAATGACGAATGAACGATGAAGAATGAATAAGGATCAATGATCATTGAAGAATAAACGATGAAGAATGAACAAGGATCAATGTTCAAAGAAGAATGAACGATGAAGAAATGAACCAGGATCAATGATCAATGACGAATGAACGATGAAGAATGAACAAGGATCAATGATCAATGAAGAATGAACGATGAAGAATGAACAAGGATCAATGATCAATGGAAAATGAACGATGAAGAATGAACAAGGATCAATGATCAATGAAGAATGATCGATGAAGAATAAACAAGGATCAATGGTCAATGACGAATGAACGATGAAGAATGAACAAGGATCAATGATCAATGAAGAATGAACGATGAAGAATGAATAAGGATTAATGGTAAATGACAAATGAACGATGAAGAATGAACAAGGATCAATGATCAATGAAGAATGAACGATGAAGAATGAACAAGGATGAATGATAAATAAAGAATGAACGATGAAGAATGAACAAGGATCAATAATCAATGACGAATGAACAATGAAGAATGAACAAGGATCAATGATCAATGAAGAATGAACGATCAAGAATGAACAAGGATCAATGATCAATGACGAATGAACGATGAAGAATGAACAAGGATCAATGATCAATGAAGAATGAACGATGAAGAATGAACAACGGTCAATGGTCAATGACGAATGAACGATGAAGAATGAACAAGGATCAATGATCAATGAAGTATGAACGATGAAGAATGAACAAGGATCAATGAACAATGAAGAATGAACGATGAAGAATGAAAAAGGATCAATGATCAATGAAGAATGAACGATGAAGAATGAACAAGGATCAATGATCAATGAAGAATGAACGATGAAGAATGTACAACGGTCAATGGTCAATGACGAATGAACGATGAAGAATGAACAAGGATCAATGATCAATGAAGTATGAACGATGAAGAATGAACGATGAAGAATGAAAAAGGATTAATGGTCAATGACGAATGAACGATGAAGAATGAACAAGGATCAATGATCAATGAAGAATGAACGATGAAGAATGAACAAGGATCAATGATCAATGAAGAATGAACGATGAAGAATGAACAAGGATCAATGATCAATGACGAATGAACGATGAAGAATAAATAAGGATCAATGATCAATGAAGAATAAACGATGAAGAATGAACAAGGATCAATGTTCAAAGAAGAATGAACGATGAAGAATGAACCAGGATCAATGATCAATGACGAATGAACGATGAAGAATGAACAAGGATCAATGATCAATGAAGAATGAACGATGAAGAATGAAAAAGGATCAATGATCAGTGAAAAATGAACGATGAAGAATGAACAAGGATCAATGATCAATGAAGAATGAACGATGAAGAATGAACAAGGATCAATGGTCAATGACGAATGAACGATGAAGAATGAACAAGGATCAATGATCAATGAAGAATGAACGATGAAGAATGAAAAAGGATTAATGGTAAATGACAAATGAACGATGAAGAATGAACAAGGATCAATGATCAATGAAGAATGAACGATGAAGAATGAACTAGGATGAATGATAAATGAAGAATGAACGATGAAGAATGAACAAGGATCAATGATCAATGACGAATGAACAATGAAGAATGAACAAGGATCAATGATCAATGAAGAATGAACGATGAAGAATGAACAAGGATCAATGATCAATGACGAATGAACGATGAAGAATGAACAAGGATCAATGATCAATGAAGAATGAACGATGAAGAATGAACAACAGTCAATGGTCAATGACGAATGAACGATGAAGAATGAACAAGGATCAATGATCAATGAAGTATGAACGATGAAGAATGAACAAGGTTCAATAATCAATGAAGAATGAACGATGAAGAATGAAAAAGGATTAATGGTCAATAACGAATGAACGATGAAGAATGAACAAGGATCAATGATCAATGAAGAATAAACGATTAAGAATGAACAAGAATCAATGATCAATCAAGAATGAACGATGAAGAATGAACAAGGATCAATGATCAATGACGAATGAACGATGAAGAATGAATAAGGATCAATGATCATTGAAGAATAAACGATGAAGAATGAACAAGGATCAATGTTCAAAGAAGAATGAACGATGAAGAAATGAACCAGGATCAATGATCAATGACGAATGAACGATGAAGGATGAACAAGGATCAATGATCAATGAAGAATGAACGATGAAGAATGAACAAGGATCAATGATCAATGGAAAATGAACGATGAAGAATGAACAAGGATCAATGATCAATGAAGAATGAACGATGAAGAATAAACAAGGATCAATGGTCAATGACGAATGAACGATGAAGAATGAACAAGGATCAATGATCAATGAAGAATGAACGATGAAGAATGAAAAAGGATTAATGGTAAATGACAAATGAACGATGAAGAATGAACAAGGATCAATGATCAATGAAGAATGAACGATGAAGAATGAACTAGGATGAATGATAAATGAAGAATGAACGATGAAGAATGAACAAGGATCAATGATCAATGACGAATGAACAATGAAGAATGAACAAGGATCAATGATCAATGAAGAATGAACGATGAAGAATGAACAAGGATCAATGATCAATGACGAATGAACGATGAAGAATGAACAAGGATCAATGATCAATGAAGAATGAACGATGAAGAATGAACAACAGTCAATGGTCAATGACGAATGAACGATGAAGAATGAACAAGGATCAATGATCAATGAAGTATGAACGATGAAGAATGAACAAGGATCAATAATCAATGAAGAATGAACGATGAAGAATGAAAAAGGATTAATGGTCAATAACGAATGAACGATGAAGAATGAACAAGGATCAATGATCAATGAAGAATAAACGATGAAGAATGAACAAGAATCAATGATCAATCAAGAATGAACGATGAAGAATGAACAAGGATCAATGATCAATGACGAATGAACGATGAAGAATGAATAAGGATCAATGATCATTGAAGAATAAACGATGAAGAATGAACAAGGATCAATGTTCAAAGAAGAATGAACGATGAAGAAATGAACCAGGATCAATGATCAATGACGAATGAACGATGAAGGATGAACAAGGATCAATGATCAATGAAGAATGAACGATGAAGAATGAACAAGGATCAATGATCAATGGAAAATGAACGATGAAGAATGAACAAGGATCAATGATCAATGAAGAATGAACGATGAAGAATAAACAAGGATCAATGGTCAATGACGAATGAACGATGAAGAATGAACAAGGATCAATGATCAATGAAGAATGAACGATGAAGAATGAACAAGGATTAATGGTAAATGACAAATGAACGATGAAGAATGAACAAGGATCAATGATCAATGAAGAATGAACGATGAAGAATGAACAAGGATGAATGATAAATAAAGAATGAACGATGAAGAATGAACAAGGATCAATAATCAATGACGAATGAACAATGAAGAATGAACAAGGATCAATGATCAATGAAGAATGAACGATCAAGAATTAACAAGGATCAATGATCAATGACGAATGAACGATGAAGAATGAACAAGGATCAATGATCAATGAAGAATGAACGATGAAGAATGAACAACGGTCAATGGTCAATGACGAATGAACGATGAAGAATGAACAAGGATCAATGATCAATGAAGTATGAACGATGAAGAATGAAAAAGGATTAATGGTCAATGACGAATGAACGATGAAGAATGAACAAGGATCAATGATCAATGAAGAATGAACGATGAAGAATGAACAAGGATCAATGATCAATGACGAATGAACGTTGAAGAATGAATAAGGATCAATGATCAATGAAGAATAAACGATGAAGAATGAACAAGGATAAATGTTCAAAGAAGAATGAACGATGAAGAATGAACCAGGATCAATGATCAATGACGAATGAACGATGAAGAATGAACAAGGATCAATGATCAATGAAGAATGAACGATGAAGAATGAACAAGGATCAATGATCAATGGAAAATGAACGATGAAGAATGAACAAGGATCAATGATCAATGAAGAATGAACGATGAAGAATAAACAAGGATCAATGGTCAATGACGAATGAACGATGAAGAATGAACAAGGATCAATGATCAATGAAGAATGAACGATGAAGAATGAAAAAGGATTAATGGTAAATGACAAATGAACGATGAAGAATGAACAAGGATCAATGATCAATGAAGAATGAACGATGAAGAATGAACTAGGATGAATGATAAATGAAGAATGAACGATGAAGAATGAACAAGGATCAATGATCAATGACGAATGAACAATGAAGAATGAACAAGGATCAATGATCAATGAAGAATGAACGATGAAGAATGAACAAGGATCAATGATCAATGACGAATGAACGATGAAGAATGAACAAGGATCAATGATCAATGAAGAATGAACGATGAAGAATGAACAACAGTCAATGGTCAATGACGAATGAACGATGAAGAATGAACAAGGATCAATGATCAATGAAGTATGAACGATGAAGAATGAACAAGGATCAATAATCAATGAAGAATGAACGATGAAGAATGAAAAAGGATTAATGGTCAATAACGAATGAACGATGAAGAATGAACAAGGATCAATGATCAATGAAGAATAAACGATGAAGAATGAACAAGAATCAATGATCAATCAAGAATGAACGATGAAGAATGAACAAGGATCAATGATCAATGACGAATGAACGATGAAGAATGAATAAGGATCAATGATCATTGAAGAATAAACGATGAAGAATGAACAAGGATCAATGTTCAAAGAAGAATGAACGATGAAGAAATGAACCAGGATCAATGATCAATGACGAATGAACGATGAAGGATGAACAAGGATCAATGATCAATGAAGAATGAACGATGAAGAATGAACAAGGATCAATGATCAATGGAAAATGAACGATGAAGAATGAACAAGGATCAATGATCAATGAAGAATGAACGATGAAGAATAAACAAGGATCAATGGTCAATGACGAATGAACGATGAAGAATGAACAAGGATCAATGATCAATGAAGAATGAACGATGAAGAATGAACAAGGATTAATGGTAAATGACAAATGAACGATGAAGAATGAACAAGGATCAATGATCAATGAAGAATGAACGATGAAGAATGAACAAGGATGAATGATAAATAAAGAATGAACGATGAAGAATGAACAAGGATCAATAATCAATGACGAATGAACAATGAAGAATGAACAAGGATCAATGATCAATGAAGAATGAACGATCAAGAATGAACAAGGATCAATGATCAATGACGAATGAACGATGAAGAATGAACAAGGATCAATGATCAATGAAGAATGAACGATGAAGAATGAACAACGGTCAATGGTCAATGACGAATGAACGATGAAGAATGAACAAGGATCAATGATCAATGAAGTATGAACGATGAAGAATGAAAAAGGATTAATGGTCAATGACGAATGAACGATGAAGAATGAACAAGGATCAATGATCAATGAAGAATGAACGATGAAGAATGAACAAGGATCAATGATCAATGACGAATGAACGTTGAAGAATGAATAAGGATCAATGATCAATGAAGAATAAACGATGAAGAATGAACAAGGATAAATGTTCAAAGAAGAATGAACGATGAAGAATGAACCAGGATCAATGATCAATGACGAATGAACGATGAAGAATGAACAAGGATCAATGATCAATGAAGAATGAACGATGAAGAATGAACAAGGATCAATGATCAATGAATAATGAACGATGAAGAATGAACAAGGATCAATGATCAATGACGAATGAACGATGAAGAATGAACAAGGATCAATGATCAATGAAAAATGAACGATGAAGAATGAACAAGGATCAATGGTCAATGACGAATGAACGATGAAGATTGAACAAGGATGAATGATCAATGAAAAATGAACGATGAAGAATGAACAAGGATCAATGGTCAATGACGAATGAACGATGAAGAATGAACAAGGATAAATGAAGATTGAATGATGATGAATGAACAAGGATCAATGATCAATGAAGAATGAACGATGAAGAATGAACAAGGATCAATGATCAATGAAGAATGAACGATGAAGAATGAACAAGGATCAATGATCAATGAAGAATGAACGATGAAGAATGAACATGGATCAATGATCAATGACGAATGAACGATGAAGAATGAACAAGGATCAATGATCAATGAACAATGAACGATGAAGAATGAACAAGGATCAATGGTCAATGACGAATGAACGATGAAGAATGAACAAGGATCAATGATCAATGAAGAATAAACGATGAAGAATGAACAAGAATCAATGATCAATCAAGAATGAACGATGAAGAATGAACAAGGATCAATGATCAATGACGAATGAACGATGAAGAATGAATAAGGATCAATGATCAATGAAGAATAAACGATGAAGAATGAACAAGGATCAATGTTCAAAGAAGAATGAACGATGAAGAAATGAACCAGGATCAATGATCAATGACGAATGAACGATGAAGAATGAACAAGGATCAATGATCAATGAAGAATGAACGATGAAGAATGAACAAGGATCAATGATCAATGAAAAATGAACGATGAAGAATGAACAAGGATCAATGATCTGAAGAATGAACGATGAAGAATAAACAAGGATCAATGGTCAATGACGAATGAACGATGAAGAATGAACAAGGATCAATGATCAATGAAGAATGAACGATGAAGAATGAAAAAGGATTAATGGTAAATGAAGAATGAACGATGAAGAATGAACAAGGATCAATGATCAATGAAGAATGAACGATGAAGAATGAACAAGGATCAATGATCAATGAAGAATGAACGATGAAGAATGAACAAGGATCAATGATCAATGACGAATGAACGATGAAGAATGAACAAGGATCAATGATCAATGAAGAATGAACGATGAAGAATGAACAACAGTCAATGGTCAATGACGAATGAACGATGAAGAATGAACAAGGATCAATGATCAATGAAGTATGAACGATGAAGAATGAACAAGGATCAATAATCAATGAAGAATGAACGATGAAGAATGAAAAAGGATTAATGGTCAATAACGAATGAACGAGGAAGAATGAACAAGGATCAATGATCAATGAAGAATAAACGATGAAGAATGAACAAGAATCAATGATCAATCAAGAATGAACGATGAAGAATGAACAAGGATCAATGATCAATAACGAATGAACGATGAAGAATGAATAAGGATCAATGATCAATGAAGAATAAACGATGAAGAATGAACAAGGATCAATGTTCAAAGAAGAATGAACGATGAAGAAATGAACCAGGATCAATGATCAATGACGAATGAACGATGAAGAATGAACAAGGATAAATGATCAATGAAGAATGAACGATGAAGAATGAACAAGGATAAATGATCAATGGAAAATGAACGATGAAGAATGAACAAGGATCAATGATCAATGAAGAATGAACGATGAAGAATAAACAAGGATCAATGGTCAATGACGAATGAACGATGAAGAATGAACAAGGATCAATGATCAATGAAGAACGAACGATGAAGAATGAACAAGGATTAATGGTAAATGACAAATGAACGATGAAGAATGAACAAGGATCAATGATCAATGAAGAATGAACGATGAAGAATGAACAAGGATGAATGATAAATAAAGAATGAACGATGAAGAATGAACAAGGATCAATAATCAATGACGAATGAACAATGAAGAATGAACAAGGATCAATGATCAATGAAGAATGAACGATCAAGAATGAACAAGGATCAATGACCAATGACGAATGAACGATGAAGAATGAACAAGGATCAATGATCAATGAAGAATGAACGATGAAGAATGAACAACGGCCAATGGTCAATGACGAATGAACGATGAAGAATGAACAAGGATCAATGATCAATGAAGTATGAACGATGAAGAATGAACAAGGATCAATGAACAATGAAGAATGAACGATGAAGAATGAAAAAGGATTAATGGTCAATGACGAATGAACGATGAAGAATGAACAAGGATCAATGATCAATGAAGAATGAACGATGAAGAATGAACAAGGATCAATGATCAATGAAGAATCAACGATGAAGATAGAACAAGGATCAATGATCAATGACGAATGAACGTTGAAGAATGAATAAGGATCAATGATCAATGAAGAATAAACGATGAAGAATGAACAAGGATAAATGTTCAAAGAAGAATGAACGATGAAGAATGAACCAGGATCAATGATCAATGACGAATGAACGATGAAGAATGAACAAGGATCAATGATCAATGAAGAATGAACGATGAAGAATGAACAAGGATCAATGATCAATGAATAATGATCGATGAAGAATGAACAAGGATCAATGATCAATGACGAATGAACGATGAAGAATGAACAAGGATCAATGATCAATGAAAAATGAACGATGAAGAATGAACAAGGATCAATGGTCAATGACGAATGAACGATGAAGATTGAACAAGGATGAATGATCAATGAAAAATGAACGATGAAGAATGAACAAGGATCAATGGTCAATGACGAATGAACGATGAAGAATGAACAAGGATAAATGAAGATTGAATGATGATGAATGAACAAGGATCAATGATCAATGAAGAATGAACGATGAAGAATGAACAAGGATCAATGATCAATGAAGAATGAACGATGAAGAATGAACAAGGATCAATGATCAATGAAGAATGAACGATGAAGAATGGACAAGGATCAATGATCAATGACGAATGAACGATGAAGAATGAACAAGGATCAATGATCAATGAACAATGAACGATGAAGAATGAACAAGGATCAATGGTCAATGACGAATGAACGATGAAGAATGAACAAGGATCAATGATCAATGAAGAATAAACGATGAAGAATGAACAAGAATCAATGATCAATCAAGAATGAACGATGAAGAATGAACAAGGATCAATGATCAATGACGCATGAACGATGAAGAATGAATAAGGATCAATGATCAATGAAGAATAAACGATGAAGAATGAACAAGGATCAATGTTCAAAGAAGAATGAACGATGAAGAAATGAACCAGGATCAATGATCAATGACGAATGAACGATCAAGAATGAACAAGGATCAATGATCAATGAAGAATGAACGATGAAGAAGGAACAAGGATCAATGATCAATGAAAAATGAACGATGAAGAATGAACAAGGATCAATGATCAATGAAGAATGAACGATGAAGAATAAACAAGGATCAATGGTCAATGACGAATGAACGATGAAGAATGAACAAGGATCAATGATCAATGAAGAATGAACGATGAAGAATGAACAAGGATTAATGGTAAATGACAAAATGAACGATGAAGAATGAACAAGGATCAATGATCAATGAAGAATGAACGATGAAGAATGAACAAGGATGAATGATAAATAAAGAATGAACGATGAAGAATGAACAAGGATCAATAATCAATGACGAATGAACAATGAAGAATGAACAAGGATCAATGATCAATGAAGAATGAACGATCAAGAATGAACAAGGATCAATGATCAATGACGAATGAACGATGAAGAATGAACAAGGATCAATGATCAATGAAGAATGAACGATGAAGAATGAACAACGGTCAATGGTCAATGACGAATGAACGATGAAGAATGAACAAGGATCAATGATCAATGAAGTATGAACGATGAAGAATGAACAAGGATCAATGATCAATGAAGAATGAACGATGAAGAATGAAAAAGGATTAATGGTCAATGACGAATGAACGATGAAGAATGAACAAGGATCAATGATCAATGAAGAATGAACGATGAAGAATGAACAAGGATCAATGATCAATGACGAATGAACGATGAAGAATGAACAAGGATCAATGATCAATGACGAATGAACGTTGAAGAATGAATAAGGATCAATGATCAATGAAGAATAAACGATGAAGAATGAACAAGGATAAATGTTCAAAGAAGAATGAACGATGAAGAATGAACTAGGATCAATGATCAATGACGAATGAACGATGAAGAATGAACAAGGATCAATGATCAATGAAGAATGAACGATGAAGAATGAACAAGGATCAATGATCAATGAATAATGAACGATGAAGAATGAACAAGGATCAATGATCAATGACGAATGAACGATGAAGAATGAACAAGGATCAATGATCAATGAAAAATGAACGATGAAGAATGAACAAGGATCAATGGTCAATGACGAATGAACGATGAAGATTGAACAAGGATGAATGATCAATGAAAAATGAACGATGAAGAATGAACAAGGATCAATGGTCAATGACGAATGAACGATGAAGAATGAACAAGGATAAATGAAGATTGAATGATGATGAATGAACAAGGATCAATGATCAATGAAGAATGAACGATGAAGAATGAACAAGGATCAATGATGAATGAAGAATGAACGATGAAGAATGAACAAGGATCAATGATCAATGAAGAATGAACGATGAAGAATGAACAAGGATCAATGATCAATGACGAATGAACGATGAAGAATGAACAAGGATCAATGATCAATGAACAATGAACGATGAAGAATGAACAAGGATCAATGGTCAATGACGAATGAACGATGAAGAATGAACAAGGATCAATGATCAATGAAGAATAAACGATGAAGAATGAACAAGAATCAATGATCAATCAAGAATGAACGATGAAGAATGAACAAGGATCAATGATCAATGACGAATGAACGATGAAGAATGAATAAGGATCAATGATCAATGAAGAATAAACGATGAAGAATGAACAAGGATCAATGTTCAAAGAAGAATGAACGATGAAGAAATGAACCAGGATCAATGATCAATGACGAATGAACGATGAAGAATGAACAAGGATCAATGATCAATGAAGAATGAACGATGAAGAATGAACAAGGATCAATGATCAATGAAAAATGAACGATGAAGAATGAACAAGGATCAATGATCAATGAAGAATGAACGATGAAGAATAAACAAGGATCAATGGTCAATGACGAATGAACGATGAAGAATGAACAAGGATCAATGATCAATGAAGAATGAACGATGAAGAATGAACAAGGATTAATGGTAAATGACAAAATGAACGATGAAGAATGAACAAGGATCAATGATCAATGAAGAATGAACGATGAAGAATGAACAAGGATGAATGATAAATAAAGAATGAACGATGAAGAATGAACAAGGATCAATAATCAATGACGAATGAACAATGAAGAATGAACAAGGATCAATGATCAATGAAGAATGAACGATCAAGAATGAACAAGGATCAATGATCAATGACGAATGAACGATGAAGAATGAACAAGGATCAATGATCAATGAAGAATGAACGATGAAGAATGAACAACGGTCAATCGTCAATGACGAATGAACGATGAAGAATGAACAAGGATCAATGATCAATGAAGTATGAACGATGAAAAATGAACAAGGATCAATGATCAATGAAGAATGAACGATGAAGAATGAAAAAGGATTAATGGTCAATGACGAATGAACGATGAAGAATGAACAAGGATCAATGATCAATGAAGAATGAACGATGAAGAATGAACAAGGATCAATGATCAATGAAGAATGAACGATGAAGAATGAACAAGGATCAATGATCAATGACGAATGAACGTTGAAGAATGAACAAGGATCAATGATCAATGAAGAATAAACGATGAAGAATGAACAAGGATAAATGTTCAAAGAAGAATGAACGATGAAGAATGAACCAGGATCAATGATCAATGACGAATGAACGATGAAGAATGAACAAGGATCAATGATCAATGAAGAATGAACGATGAAGAATGAACAAGGATCAATGATCAATGAATAATGAACGATGAAGAATGAACAAGGATCAATGATCAATGACGAATGAACGATGAAGAATGAACAAGGATCAATGATCAATGAAAAATGAACGATGAAGAATGAAAAAGGAACAATGGTCAATGACGAATGAACGATGAAGATTTAACAAGGATGAATGATCAATGAAAAATGAACGATGAAGAATGAACAAGGATCAATGGTCAATGACGAATGAACGATGAAGAATGAACAAGGATAAATGAAGATTGAATGATGATGAATGAATAAGGATCAATGATCAATGAAGAATGAACGATGAAGAATGAACAAGGATCAATGATCAATGAAGAATGAACGATGAAGAATGAACAAGGATCAATGATCAATGAAGAATGAACGATGAAGAATGAACAAGGATCAATGATCAATGACGAATGAACGATGAAGAATGAACAAGGTTCAATGATCAATGAACAATGAACGATGAAGAATGAACAAGGATCAATGGTCAATGACGAATGAACGATGAAGAATGAACAAGGATCAATGATCAATGAAGAATAAACGATGAAGAATGAACAAGGATCAATGATCAAAGAAAAATGAACGATGAAGAATGAACAAGGATCAATGATCAATTAAGAATGAATGATGAAGAATGAAAAAGGATCAATGGTCAATGACGAATGAATGATGAAGAATGAACAAGGATCAATGATCAATGAAGAATGAACGATGAAGAATGAACAAGGATTAATGGTCAATGACAAATGAACGATGAAGAATGAACAAGGATCAATCATCAATGAAGAATGAACGATGAAGAATGAACAAGGATGAATGATAAATGAAGAATGAACGATGAAGAATGAACAAGGATCAATGATCAATGACGAATGAACAATGAAGAATGAACCAGGATCAATGATCAATGAAGAATGAACGATGAAGAATGAACAAGGATCAATGATCAATGACGACTGAACGATGAAGAATGAACAAGGATCAATGATCAACGAAGAATGAACAATGAATAATGAACAAGGGTCAATGGTCAATGACGAATGAACGATGAAGAATGAACAAGGATCAATGTTCAATGAAGTATGAACGATGAAGAATGAACAAGGATCAATGATCAATGAAGAATGAACGATGAAGAATGAAAAAGGATTAATGGTCAATGACCAATGAACGATGAAGAATGAACAAGGATCAATGATCAATGAAGAATGAACGATGAAGAATGAACAAGGATCAATGATCAATGAAGAATGAACGATGAAGAATGAACAAGGATTAATGGTCAATGACAAATTAACGATGAAGAATGAACAAGGATCAATGATCAATGAAGAATAAACGATGAAGAATGAACAAGGATCAATGATCAATGAAAATGAACGATGAAGAATGAACAAGGATCAATGATCAATGAAGAATGAATGATGAAGAATGAAAAAGGATCAATGGTCAATGACGAATGAATGATGAAGAATGAACAAGGATCAATGATCAATGAAGAATGAACGATGAAGAATGAACAAGGATCAATGATCAATGACGAATGAACGTTGAAGAATGAATAAGGATCAATGATCAATGAAGAATAAACGATGAAGAATGAACAAGGATAAATGTTCAAAGAAGAATGAACGATGAAGAATGAACCAGGATCAATGATCAATGACGAATGAACGATGAAGAATGAACAAGGATCAATGATCAATGAAGAATGAACGATGAAGAATGAACAAGGATCAATGATCAATGAATAATGAACGATGAAGAATGAACAAGGATCAATGATCAATGACGAATGAACGATGAAGAATGAACAAGGATCAATGATCAATGAAAAATGAACGATGAAGAATGAACAAGGATCAATGGTCAATGACGAATGAACGATGAAGATTGAACAAGGATGAATGATCAATGAAAAATGAACGATGAAGAATGAACAAGGATCAATGGTCAATGACGAATGAACGATGAAGAATGAACAAGGATAAATGAAGATTGAATGATGATGAATGAACAAGGATCAATGATCAATGAAGAATGAACGATGAAGAATGAACAAGGATCAATGATCAATGAAGAATGAACGATGAAGAATGAACAAGGATCAATGATCAATGAAGAATGAACGATGAAGAATGAACATGGATCAATGATCAATGACGAATGAACGATGAAGAATGAACAAGGATCAATGATCAATGAACAATGAACGATGAAGAATGAACAAGGATCAATGGTCAATGACGAATGAACGATGAAGAATGAACAAGGATCAATGATCAATGAAGAATAAACGATGAAGAATGAACAAGAATCAATGATCAATCAAGAATGAACGATGAAGAATGAACAAGGATCAATGATCAATGACGAATGAACGATGAAGAATGAATAAGGATCAATGATCAATGAAGAATAAACGATGAAGAATGAACAAGGATCAATGTTCAAAGAAGAATGAACGATGAAGAAATGAACCAGGATCAATGATCAATGACGAATGAACGATGAAGAATGAACAAGGATCAATGATCAATGAAGAATGAACGATGAAGAATGAACAAGGATCAATGATCAATGAAAAATGAACGATGAAGAATGAACAAGGATCAATGATCTGAAGAATGAACGATGAAGAATAAACAAGGATCAATGGTCAATGACGAATGAACGATGAAGAATGAACAAGGATCAATGATCAATGAAGAATGAACGATGAAGAATGAAAAAGGATTAATGGTAAATGAAGAATGAACGATGAAGAATGAACAAGGATCAATGATCAATGAAGAATGAACGATGAAGAATGAACAAGGATCAATGATCAATGAAGAATGAACGATGAAGAATGAACAAGGATCAATGATCAATGACGAATGAACGATGAAGAATGAACAAGGATCAATGATCAATGAAGAATGAACGATGAAGAATGAACAACAGTCAATGGTCAATGACGAATGAACGATGAAGAATGAACAAGGATCAATGATCAATGAAGTATGAACGATGAAGAATGAACAAGGATCAATAATCAATGAAGAATGAACGATGAAGAATGAAAAAGGATTAATGGTCAATAACGAATGAACGAGGAAGAATGAACAAGGATCAATGATCAATGAAGAATAAACGATGAAGAATGAACAAGAATCAATGATCAATCAAGAATGAACGATGAAGAATGAACAAGGATCAATGATCAATAACGAATGAACGATGAAGAATGAATAAGGATCAATGATCAATGAAGAATAAACGATGAAGAATGAACAAGGATCAATGTTCAAAGAAGAATGAACGATGAAGAAATGAACCAGGATCAATGATCAATGACGAATGAACGATGAAGAATGAACAAGGATAAATGATCAATGAAGAATGAACGATGAAGAATGAACAAGGATCAATGATCAATGGAAAATGAACGATGAAGAATGAACAAGGATTAATGATCAATGAAGAATGAACGATGAAGAATAAACAAGGATCAATGGTCAATGACGAATGAACGATGAAGAATGAACAAGGATCAATGATCAATGAAGAACGAACGATGAAGAATGAACAAGGATTAATGGTAAATGACAAATGAACGATGAAGAATGAACAAGGATCAATGATCAATGAAGAATGAACGATGAAGAATGAACAAGGATGAATGATAAATAAAGAATGAACGATGAAGAATGAACAAGGATCAATAATCAATGACGAATGAACAATGAAGAATGAACAAGGATCAATGATCAATGAAGAATGAACGATCAAGAATGAACAAGGATCAATGACCAATGACGAATGAACGATGAAGAATGAACAAGGATCAATGATCAATGAAGAATGAACGATGAAGAATGAACAACGGCCAATGGTCAATGACGAATGAACGATGAAGAATGAACAAGGATCAATGATCAATGAAGTATGAACGATGAAGAATGAACAAGGATCAATGAACAATGAAGAATGAACGATGAAGAATGAAAAAGGATTAATGGTCAATGACGAATGAACGATGAAGAATGAACAAGGATCAATGATCAATGAAGAATGAACGATGAAGAATGAACAAGGATCAATGATCAATGAAGAATCAACGATGAAGATAGAACAAGGATCAATGATCAATGACGAATGAACGTTGAAGAATGAATAAGGATCAATGATCAATGAAGAATAAACGATGAAGAATGAACAAGGATAAATGTTCAAAGAAGAATGAACGATGAAGAATGAACCAGGATCAATGATCAATGACGAATGAACGATGAAGAATGAACAAGGATCAATGATCAATGAAGAATGAACGATGAAGAATGAACAAGGATCAATGATCAATGAATAATGATCGATGAAGAATGAACAAGGATCAATGATCAATGACGAATGAACGATGAAGAATGAACAAGGATCAATGATCAATGAAAAATGAACGATGAAGAATGAACAAGGATCAATGGTCAATGACGAATGAACGATGAAGATTGAACAAGGATGAATGATCAATGAAAAATGAACGATGAAGAATGAACAAGGATCAATGGTCAATGACGAATGAACGATGAAGAATGAACAAGGATAAATGAAGATTGAATGATGATGAATGAACAAGGATCAATGATCAATGAAGAATGAACGATGAAGAATGAACAAGGATCAATGATCAATGAAGAATGAACGATGAAGAATGAACAAGGATCAATGATCAATGAAGAATGAACGATGAAGAATGAACAAGGATCAATGATCAATGACGAATGAACGATGAAGAATGAACAAGGATCAATGATCAACGAACAATGAACGATGAAGAATGAACAAGGATCAATGGTCAATGACGAATGAACGATGAAGAATGAACAAGGATCAATGATCAATGAAGAATAAACGATGAAGAATGAACAAGAATCAATGATCAATCAAGAATGAACGATGAAGAATGAACAAGGATCAATGATCAATGACGCATGAACGATGAAGAATGAATAAGGATCAATGATCAATGAAGAATAAACGATGAAGAATGAACAAGGATCAATGTTCAAAGAAGAATGAACGATGAAGAAATGAACCAGGATCAATGATCAATGACGAATGAACGATCAAGAATGAACAAGGATCAATGATCAATGAAGAATGAACGATGAAGAATGAACAAGGATCAATGATCAATGAAAAATGAACGATGAAGAATGAACAAGGATCAATGATCAATGAAGAATGAACGATGAAGAATAAACAAGGATCAATGGTCAATGACGAATGAACGATGAAGAATGAACAAGGATCAATGATCAATGAAGAATGAACGATGAAGAATGAACAAGGATTAATGGTAAATGACAAAATGAACGATGAAGAATGAACAAGGATCAATGATCAATGAAGAATGAACGATGAAGAATGAACAAGGATGAATGATAAATAAAGAATGAACGATGAAGAATGAACAAGGATCAATAATCAATGACGAATGAACAATGAAGAATGAACAAGGATCAATGATCAATGAAGAATGAACGATCAAGAATGAACAAGGATCAATGATCAATGACGAATGAACGATGAAGAATGAACAAGGATCAATGATCAATGAAGAATGAACGATGAAGAATGAACAACGGTCAATGGTCAATGACGAATGAACGATGAAGAATGAACAAGGATCAATGATCAATGAAGTATGAACGATGAAGAATGAACAAGGATCAATGATCAATGAAGAATGAACGATGAAGAATGAAAAAGGATTAATGGTCAATGACGAATGAACGATGAAGAATGAACAAGGATCAATGATCAATGAAGAATGAACGATGAAGAATGAACAAGGATCAATGATCAATGACGAATGAACGATGAAGAATGAACAAGGATCAATGATCAATGACGAATGAACGTTGAAGAATGAATAAGGATCAATGATCAATGAAGAATAAACGATGAAGAATGAACAAGGATAAATGTTCAAAGAAGAATGAACGATGAAGAATGAACCAGGATCAATGATCAATGACGAATGAACGATGAAGAATGAACAAGGATCAATGATCAATGAAGAATGAACGATGAAGAATGAACAAGGATCAATGATCAATGAATAATGAACGATGAAGAATGAACAAGGATCAATGATCAATGACGAATGAACGATGAAGAATGAACAAGGATCAATGATCAATGAAAAATGAACGATGAAGAATGAACAAGGATCAATGGTCAATGACGAATGAACGATGAAGATTGAACAAGGATGAATGATCAATGAAAAATGAACGATGAAGAATGAACAAGGATCAATGGTCAATGACGAATGAACGATGAAGAATGAACAAGGATAAATGAAGATTGAATGATGATGAATGAACAAGGATCAATGATCAATGAAGAATGAACGATGAAGAATGAACAAGGATCAATGATGAATGAAGAATGAACGATGAAGAATGAACAAGGATCAATGATCAATGAAGAATGAACGATGAAGAATGAACAAGGATCAATGATCAATGACGAATGAACGATGAAGAATGAACAAGGATCAATGATCAATGAACAATGAACGATGAAGAATGAACAAGGATCAATGGTCAATGACGAATGAACGATGAAGAATGAACAAGGATCAATGATCAATGAAGAATAAACGATGAAGAATGAACAAGAATCAATGATCAATCAAGAATGAACGATGAAGAATGAACAAGGATCAATGATCAATGACGAATGAACGATGAAGAATGAATAAGGATCAATGATCAATGAAGAATAAACGATGAAGAATGAACAAGGATCAATGTTCAAAGAAGAATGAACGATGAAGAAATGAACCAGGATCAATGATCAATGACGAATGAACGATGAAGAATGAACAAGGATCAATGATCAATGAAGAATGAACGATGAAGAATGAACAAGGATCAATGATCAATGAAAAATGAACGATGAAGAATGAACAAGGATCAATGATCAATGAAGAATGAACGATGAAGAATAAACAAGGATCAATGGTCAATGACGAATGAACGATGAAGAATGAACAAGGATCAATGATCAATGAAGAATGAACGATGAAGAATGAACAAGGATTAATGGTAAATGACAAAATGAACGATGAAGAATGAACAAGGATCAATGATCAATGAAGAATGAACGATGAAGAATGAACAAGGATGAATGATAAATAAAGAATGAACGATGAAGAATGAACAAGGATCAATAATCAATGACGAATGAACAATGAAGAATGAACAAGGATCAATGATCAATGAAGAATGAACGATCAAGAATGAACAAGGATCAATGATCAATGACGAATGAACGATGAAGAATGAACAAGGATCAATGATCAATGAAGAATGAACGATGAAGAATGAACAACGGTCAATCGTCAATGACGAATGAACGATGAAGAATGAACAAGGATCAATGATCAATGAAGTATGAACGATGAAAAATGAACAAGGATCAATGATCAATGAAGAATGAACGATGAAGAATGAAAAAGGATTAATGGTCAATGACGAATGAACGATGAAGAATGAACAAGGATCAATGATCAATGAAGAATGAACGATGAAGAATGAACAAGGATCAATGATCAATGAAGAATGAACGATGAAGAATGAACAAGGATCAATGATCAATGACGAATGAACGTTGAAGAATGAACAAGGATCAATGATCAATGAAGAATAAACGATGAAGAATGAACAAGGATAAATGTTCAAAGAAGAATGAACGATGAAGAATGAACCAGGATCAATGATCAATGACGAATGAACGATGAAGAATGAACAAGGATCAATGATCAATGAAGAATGAACGATGAAGAATGAACAAGGATCAATGATCAATGAATAATGAACGATGAAGAATGAACAAGGATCAATGATCAATGACGAATAAACGATGAAGAATGAACAAGGATCAATGATCAATGAAAAATGAACGATGAAGAATGAAAAAGGAACAATGGTCAATGACGAATGAACGATGAAGATTTAACAAGGATGAATGATCAATGAAAAATGAACGATGAAGAATGAACAAGGATCAAATGTCAATGACGAATGAACGATGAAGAATGAACAAGGATAAATGAAGATTGAATGATGATAAATGAATAAGGATCAATGATCAATGAAGAATGAACGATGAAGAATGAACAAGGATCAATGATCAATGAAGAATGAACGATGAAGAATGAACAAGGATCAATGATCAATGAAGAATGAACGATGAAGAATGAACAAGGATCAATGATCAATGACGAATGAACGATGAAGAATGAACAAGGTTCAATGATCAATGAACAATGAACGATGAAGAATGAACAAGGATCAATGGTCAATGACGAATGAACGATGAAGAATGAACAAGGATCAATGATCAATGAAGAATAAACGATGAAGAATGAACAAGGATCAATGATCAAAGAAAAATGAACGATGAAGAATGAACAAGGATCAATGATCAATTAAGAATGAATGATGAAGAATGAAAAAGGATCAATGGTCAATGACGAATGAATGATGAAGAATGAACAAGGATCAATGATCAATGAAGAATGAACGATGAAGAATGAACAAGGATTAATGGTCAATGACAAATGAACGATGAAGAATGAACAAGGATCAATCATCAATGAAGAATGAACGATGAAGAATGAACAAGGATGAATGATAAATGAAGAATGAACGATGAAGAATGAACAAGGATCAATGATCAATGACGAATGAACAATGAAGAATGAACCAGGATCAATGATCAATGAAGAATGAACGATGAAGAATGAACAAGGATCAATGATCAATGACGACTTAACGATGAAGAATGAACAAGGATCAATGATCAACGAAGAATGAACAATGAATAATGAACAAGGGTCAATGGTCAATGACGAATGAACGATGAAGAATGAACAAGGATCAATGTTCAATGAAGTATGAACGATGAAGAATGAACAAGGATCAATGATCAATGAAGAATGAACGATGAAGAATGAAAAAGGATTAATGGTCAATGACCAATGAACGATGAAGAATGAACAAGGATCAATGATCAATGAAGAATGAACGATGAAGAATGAACAAGGATCAATGATCAATGAAGAATGAACGATGAAGAATGAACAAGGATTAATGGTCAATGACAAATTAACGATGAAGAATGAACAAGGATCAATGATCAATGAAGAATAAACGATGAAGAATGAACAAGGATCAATGATCAATGAAAATGAACGATGAAGAATGAACAAGGATCAATGATCAATGAAGAATGAATGATGAAGAATGAAAAAGGATCAATGGTCAATGACGAATGAATAATGAAGAATGAACAAGGATCAATGTTCAATAAAGAATGAACGATGAAGAATGAACAAGGATCAATGATCAATGACGAATGAACGATGAAGAATGAATAAGGATCAATGATCAATGAAGAATAAACGATGAAGAATGAACAAGGATCAATGTTCAAAGAAGAATGAACGATGATGAAATGAACCAGGATCAATGATCAATGACGAATGAACGATGAAGAATGAACAAGGATCAATGATCAATGAAGAATGAACGATGAAGAATGAACAAGGATCAATGATCAATGAAGAATGAACGATGAAGAATGAACAAGGATCAATGATCAATGATGAATGAACGATGAAGAATGAACAAGGATCAATGATCAATGAAAAATGAACGATGAAGAATGAACAAGGATCAATGGTCAATGACGAATGAACGATGAAGAATGAACAAGGATCAATGATCAATGAAAAATGAACGATGAAGAATGAACAAGGATCAATGGTCAATGACGAATGAACAATGAAGAATGAACAAGGATCAATGATCAATAAAGAATGAACGATGAAGAATGAACAAGGATCAATGGTCAATGACGAATGAACGATGAAGAATGAACAAGGATAAATGAAGATTGAATGATGATGAATGAACAAGGATCAATGATCAATGAAGAATGAACGATGAAGAATGAACAAGGATCAATGATCAATGAAGAATGAACGATGAAGAATGAACAAGGATCAATGATCAATGAAGAATGAACGATGAAGAATGAACAAGGATCAATGATCAATGACGAATGAACGATGAAGAATGAACAAGGATCAATGATCAATGAACAATGAACGATGAAGAATGAACAAGGATCAATGGTCAATGACGAATGAACGATGAAGAATGAACAAGGATCAATGATTAATGAAGAATAAACGATGAAGAATGAACAAGAATCAATGATCAATCAAGAATGAACGATGAAGAATGAACAAGGATCAATGATCAATGACGCATGAACGATGAAGAATGAATAAGGATCAATGATCAATGAAGAATAAACGATGAAGAATGAACAAGGATCAATGTTCAAAGAAGAATGAACGATGAAGAAATGAACCAGGATCAATGATCAATGACGAATGAACGATCAAGAATGAACAAGGATCAATGATCAATGAAGAATGAACGATGAAGAATGAACAAGGATCAATGATCAATGAAAAATGAACGATGAAGAATGAACAAGGATCAATGATCAATGAAGAATGAACGATGAAGAATAAACAAGGATCAATGGTCAATGACGAATGAACGATGAAGAATGAACAAGGATCAATGATCAATGAAGAATGAACGATGAAGAATGAACAAGGATTAATGGTAAATGACAAAATGAACGATGAAGAATGAACAAGGATCAATGATCAATGAAGAATGAACGATGAAGAATGAACAAGGATGAATGATAAATAAAGAATGAACGATGAAGAATGAACAAGGATCAATAATCAATGACGAATGAACAATGAAGAATGAACAAGGATCAATGATCAATGAAGAATGAACGATCAAGAATGAACAAGGATCAATGATCAATGACGAATGAACGATGAAGAATGAACAAGGATCAATGATCAATGAAGAATGAACGATGAAGAATGAACAACGGTCAATGGTCAATGACGAATGAACGATGAAGAATGAACAAGGATCAATGATCAATGAAGTATGAACGATGAAGAATGAACAAGGATCAATGATCAATGAAGAATGAACGATGAAGAATGAAAAAGGATTAATGGTCAATGACGAATGAACGATGAAGAATGAACAAGGATCAATGATCAATGAAGAATGAACGATGAAGAATGAACAAGGATCAATGATCAATGACGAATGAACGATGAAGAATGAACAAGGATCAATGATCAATGACGAATGAACGTTGAAGAATGAATAAGGATCAATGATCAATGAAGAATAAACGATGAAGAATGAACAAGGATAAATGTTCAAAGAAGAATGAACGATGAAGAATGAACCAGGATCAATGATCAATGACGAATGAACGATGAAGAATGAACAAGGATCAATGATCAATGAAGAATGAACGATGAAGAATGAACAAGGATCAATGATCAATGAATAATGAACGATGAAGAATGAACAAGGATCAATGATCAATGACGAATGAACGATGAAGAATGAACAAGGATCAATGATCAATGAAAAATGAACGATGAAGAATGAACAAGGATCAATGGTCAATGACGAATGAACGATGAAGATTGAACAAGGATGAATGATCAATGAAAAATGAACGATGAAGAATGAACAAGGATCAATGGTCAATGACGAATGAACGATGAAGAATGAACAAGGATAAATGAAGATTGAATGATGATGAATGAACAAGGATCAATGATCAATGAAGAATGAACGATGAAGAATGAACAAGGATCAATGATCAATGAAGAATGAACGATGAAGAATGAACAAGGATCAATGATCAATGAAGAATGAACGATGAAGAATGAACAAGGATCAATGATCAATGACGAATGAACGATGAAGAATGAACAAGGATCAATGATCAATGAACAATGAACGATGAAGAATGAACAAGGATCAATGGTCAATGACGAATGAACGATGAAGAATGAACAAGGATCAATGATCAATGAAGAATAAACGATGAAGAATGAACAAGAATCAATGATCAATCAAGAATGAACGATGAAGAATGAACAAGGATCAATGATCAATGACGAATGAACGATGAAGAATGAATAAGGATCAATGATCAATGAAGAATAAACGATGAAGAATGAACAAGGATCAATGTTCAAAGAAGAATGAACGATGAAGAAATGAACCAGGATCAATGATCAATGACGAATGAACAATGAAGAATGAACAAGGATCAATGATCAATGAAGAATGAATGATGAAGAATGAACAAGGATCAATGATCAATGAAAAATGAACGATGAAGAATGAACAAGGATCAATGATCAATGAAGAATGAACGATGAAGAATAAACAAGGATCAATGGTCAATGACGAATGAACGATGAAGAATGAACAAGGATCAATGATCAATGAAGAATGAACGATGAAGAATGAACAAGGATTAATGGTAAATGACAAAATGAACGATGAAGAATGAACAAGGATCAATGATCAATGAAGAATGAACGATGAAGAATGAACAAGGATGAATGATAAATAAAGAATGAACGATGAAGAATGAACAAGGATCAATAATCAATGACGAATGAACAATGAAGAATGAACAAGGATCAATGATCAATGAAGAATGAACGATCAAGAATGAACAAGGATCAATGATCAATGACGAATGAACGATGAAGAATGAACAAGGATCAATGATCAATGAAGAATGAACGATGAAGAATGAACAACGGTCAATCGTCAATGACGAATGAACGATGAAGAATGAACAAGGATCAATGATCAATGAAGTATGAACGATGAAGAATGAACAAGGATCAATGATCAATGAAGAATGAACGATGAAGAATGAAAAAGGATTAATGGTCAATGACGAATGAACGATGAAGAATGAACAAGGATCAATGATCAATGAAGAATGAACGATGAAGAATGAACAAGGATCAATGATCAATGATGAATGAACGATGAAGAATGAACAAGGATCAATGATCAATGACGAATGAACGTTGAAGAATGAACAAGGATCAATGATCAATGAAGAATAAACGATGAAGAATGAACAAGGATAAATGTTCAAAGAAGAATGAACGATGAAGAATGAACCAGGATCAATGATCAATGACGAATGAACGATGAAGAATGAACAAGGATCAATGATCAATGAAGAATGAACGATGAAGAATGAACAAGGATCAATGATCAATGAATAATGAACGATGAAGAATGAACAAGGATCAATGATCAATGACGAATGAACGATGAAGAATAAACAAGGATCAATGATCAATGAAAAATGAACGATGAAGAATGAAAAAGGAACAATGGTCAATGACGAATGAACGATGAAGATTTAACAAGGATGAATGATCAATGAAAAATGAACGATGAAGAATGAACAAGGATCAATGGTCAATGACGAATGAACGATGAAGAATGAACAAGGATAAATGAAGATTGAATGATGATGAATGAATAAGGATCAATGATCAATGAAGAATGAACGATGAAGAATGAACAAGGATCAATGATCAATGAAGAATGAACGATGAAGAATGAACAAGGATCAATGATCAATGAAGAATGAACGATGAAGAATGAACAAGGATCAATGATCAATGACGAATGAACGATGAAGAATGAACAAGGTTCAATGATCAATGAACAATGAACGATGAAGAATGAACAAGGATCAATGGTCAATGACGAATGAACGATGAAGAATGAACAAGGATCAATGATCAATGAAGAATAAACGATGAAGAATGAACAAGGATCAATGATCAAAGAAAAATGAACGATGAAGAATGAACAAGGATCAATGATCAATTAAGAATGAATGATGAAGAATGAAAAAGGATCAATGGTCAATGACGAATGAATGATGAAGAATGAACAAGGATCAATGATCAATGAAGAATGAACGATGAAGAATGAACAAGGATTAATGGTCAATGACAAATGAACGATGAAGAATGAACAAGGATCAATCATCAATGAAGAATGAACGATGAAGAATGAACAAGGATGAATGATAAATGAAGAATGAACGATGAAGAATGAACAAGGATCAATGATCAATGACGAATGAACAATGAAGAATGAACCAGGATCAATGATCAATGAAGAATGAACGATGAAGAATGAACAAGGATCAATGATCAATGACGACTGAACGATGAAGAATGAACAAGGATCAATGATCAACGAAGAATGAACAATGAATAATGAACAAGGGTCAATGGTCAATGACGAATGAACGATGAAGAATGAACAAGGATCAATGTTCAATGAAGTATGAACGATGAAGAATGAACAAGGATCAATGATCAATGAAGAATGAACGATGAAGAATGAAAAAGGATTAATGGTCAATGACCAATGAACGATGAAGAATGAACAAGGATCAATGATCAATGAAGAATGAACGATGAAGAATGAACAAGGATCAATGATCAATGAAGAATGAACGATGAAGAATGAACAAGGATTAATGGTCAATGACAAATTAACGATGAAGAATGAACAAGGATCAATGATCAATGAAGAATAAACGATGAAGAATGAACAAGGATCAATGATCAATGAAAATGAACGATGAAGAATGAACAAGGATCAATGATCATTGAAGAATGAATGATGAAGAATGAAAAAGGATCAATGGTCAATGACGAATGAATGATGAAGAATGAACAAGGATCAATGATCAATAAAGAATGAACGATGAAGAATGAACAAGGATCAATGATCAATGACGAATGAACGATGAAGAATGAATAAGGATCAATGATCAATGAAGAATAAACGATGAAGAATGAACAAGGATCAATGTTCAAAGAAGAATGAACGATGATGAAATGAACCAGGATCAATGATCAATGACGAATGAACGATGAAGAATGAACAAGGATCAATGATCAATGAAGAATGAACGATGAAGAATGAACAAGGATCAATGATCAATGAAGAATGAACGATGAAGAATGAACAAGGATCAATGATCAATGATGAATGAACGATGAAGAATGAACAAGGATCAATGATCAATGAAAAATGAACGATGAAGAATGAACAAGGATCAATGGTCAATGACGAATGAACGATGAAGAATGAACAAGGATCAATGATCAATGAAAAATGAACGATGAAGAATGAACAAGGATCAATGGTCAATGACGAATGAACAATGAAGAATGAACAAGGATCAATGATCAATAAAGAATGAACGATGAAGAATGAACAAGGATCAATGATCAATGACGAATGAACGATGAAGAATGAATAAGGATCAATGATCAATGAAGAATAAACGATGAAGAATGAACAAGGATCAATGTTCAAAGAAGAATGAACGATGATGAAATGAACCAGGATCAATGATCAATGACGAATGAACGATGAAGAATGAACAAGGATCAATGATCAATGAAGAATGAACGATGAAGAATGAACAAGGATCAATGATCAATGAATAATGAACGATGAAGAATGAACAAGGATCAATGATCAATGACGAATGAACGATGAAGAATGAACAAGGATCAATGATCAATGAAAAATGAACGATGAAGAATGAAAAAGGAACAATGGTCAATGACGAATGAACGATGAAGATTTAACAAGGATGAATGATCAATGAAAAATGAACGATGAAGAATGAACAAGGATCAATGGTCAATGACGAATGAACGATGAAGAATGAACAAGGATAAATGAAGATTGAATGATGATGAATGAATAAGGATCAATGATCAATGAAGAATGAACGATGAAGAATGAAAAAGGATCAATGATCAATGAAGAATGAACGATGAAGAATGAACAAGGATAAATGATCAATGAAGAATGAACGATGAAGAATGAACAAAGATCAATGATCAATGACGAATGAACGATGAAGAATGAACAAGGATCAATGATCAATGAACAATGAACGATGAAGAATGAACAAGGATCAATGGTCAATGACGAATGAACGATGAAGAATGAACAAGGATCAATGATCAATGAAGAATAAACGATGAAGAATGAACAAGGATCAATGATCAAAGAAAAATGAACGATGAAGAATGAACAAGGATCAATGATCAATTAAGAATGAATGATGAAGAATGAAAAAGGATCAATGGTCAATGACGAATGAATGATGAAGAATGAACAAGGATCAATGATCAATGAAGAATGAACGATGAAGAATGAACAAGGATTAATGGTCAATGACAAATGAACGATGAAGAATGAACAAGGATCAATCATCAATGAAGAATGAACGATGAAGAATGAACAAGGATGAATGATAAATGAAGAATGAACGATGAAGAATGAACAAGGATCAATGATCAATGACGAATGAAAAATGAAGAATGAACCAGGATCAATGATCAATGAAGAATGAACGATGAAGAATGAACAAGGATCAATGATCAATGACGACTGAACGATGAAGAATGAACAAGGATCAATGATCAACGAAGAATGAACAATGAATAATGAACAAGGGTCAATGGTCAATGACGAATGAACGATCAAGAATGAACAAGGATCAATGTTCAATGAAGTATGAACGATGAAGAATGAACAAGGATCAATGATCAATGAAGAATGAACGATGAAGAATGAAAAAGGATTAATGGTCAATGACCAATGAACGATGAAGAATGAACAAGGATCAATGATCAATGAAGAATGAACGATGAAGAATGAACAAGGATCAATGATCAATGAAGAATGAACGATGAAGAATGAACAAGGATTAATGGTCAATGACAAATTAACGATGAAGAATGAACAAGGATCAATGATCAATGAAGAATAAACGATGAAGAATGAACAAGGATCAATGATCAATGAAAATGAACGATGAAGAATGAACAAGGATCAATGATCAATGAAGAATGAATGATGAAGAATGAAAAAGGATCAATGGTCAATGACGAATGAATGATGAAGAATGAACAAGGATCAATGATCAATAAAGAATGAACGATGTAGAATGAACAAGGATCAATGATCAATGACGAATGAACGATGAAGAATGAATAAGGATCAATGATCAATGAAGAATAAACGATGAAGAATGAACAAGGATCAATGTTCAAAGAAGAATGAACGATGATGAAATGAACCAGGATCAATGATCAATGACGAATGAACGATGAAGAATGAACAAGGATCAATGATCAATGAAGAATGAACGATGAAGAATGAACAAGGATCAATGATCAATGAAGAATGAACGATGAAGAATGAACAAGGATCAATGATCAATGATGAATGAACGATGAAGAATGAACAAGGATCAATGATCAATGAAAAATGAACGATGAAGAATGAACAAGGATCAATGGTCAATGACGAATGAACGATGAAGAATGAACAAGGATCAATGATCAATGAAAAATGAACGATGAAGAATGAACAAGGATCAATGGTCAATGACAAATGAGCGATGAAGAATGAACAAGGATCAATGATCAATGAAGAATAAACGATGAAGAATGAACAAGGATCAATGATCAATGAAAAATGAACGATGAAGAATGAACAAGGATCAATGATCAATGAAGAATGAATGATGAAGAATGAAAAAGGATCAATGGTCAATGACGAATGAATGATGAAGAATGAACAAGGATCAATGATCAATGAAGAATGAACGATGAAGAATGAACAAGGATCAATGATCAATAAAGAATGAACGATGAAGAATGAACAAGGATCAATGATCAATGACGAATGAACGATGAAGAATGAATAAGGTTCAATGATCAATGAAGAATAAACGATGAAGAATGAACAAGGATCAATGTTCAAAGAAGAATGAACGATGATGAAATGAACCAGGATCAATGATCAATGACGAATGAACGATGAAGAATGAACAAGGATCAATGATCAATGAAGAATGAACGATGAAGAATGAACAAGGATCAATGATCAATGAAGAATGAACGATGAAGAATGAACAAGGATCAATGATCAATGACGAATGAACGATGAAGAATGAACAAGGATCAATGATCAATGAAAAATGAACGATGAAGAATGAACAAGGATCAATGGTCAATGACGAATGAACGATGAAGAATGAACAAGGATCAATGATCAATGAAAAATGAACGATGAAGAATGAACAAGGATCAATGGTCAATGACGAATGAACGATGAAGAATGAACAAGGATAAATGAAGATTGAATGATGATGAATGAACAAGGATCAATGATCAATGAAGAATGAACGATGAAGAATGAACAAGGATCAATGATCAATGAAGAATGAACGATGAAGAATGAACAAGGATCAATGATCAATGAAGAATGAACGATGAAGAATGAACAAGGATCAATGATCAATGAAGAATGAACGATGAAGAATGAACAAGGATCAATGGTCAATGAAGATTGAACGATGAAGAATGAACAAGGATCAATGATCAATGAAGAATGAACGATGAAGAATGAACAAGGATGAATGATAAATGAAGAATGAACGATGAAGAATGAACAATGATTAATGATCAATGACGAATGAACAATGAAGAATGAACACGGATCAATGATCAATGAAGAATGAACGATGAAGAATGAACAAGGATCAATGATCAATGAAGAATGAACGATGAAGAATGAACAAGGATCAATGATCAATGAAGATTGCACGATGAAGAATGAACAAGGATCAATGATCAATGAAGAATGAACGATGAAGAATGAACAAGGATCAATGATCAATGACGAATGAACGATGAAGAATGAACAAGGATCAATGATCAATGAAGAATGAACGATGAAGAATGAACAAGGATCAATGGTCAATGACGACTGAACGATGAAGAATGAACAAGGATAAATGAAGATTGAATGATGATGAATGAACAAGGATCAATGATCAATGAAGAATGAACGATGAAGAATGAACAAGGATCAATGATCAATGAAGAATGAAAGATGAAGAATGAACAAGGATCAATGATCAATGAAGAATGAACGATAAAGAATGAACTAGGATCAATGATCAATGACGAATGAACGATGAAGAATGAACAAGGATCAATGATCAATAAAGAATGAACGATGAAGAATGAACAAGGATCAATGATCAACGAAGAATGAACAATGAATAATGAACAAGGGTCAATGGTCAATGACGAATGAACGATGAAGAATGAACAAGGATCAATGTTCAATGAAGTATGAACGATGAAGAATGAACAAGGAACAATGATCAATGAAGAATGAACGATGAAGAATGAAAAAGGATTAATGGTCAATGACCAATGAACGATGAAGAATGAACAAGGATCAATGATCAATGAAGAATGAACGATGAAGAATGAACAAGGATCAATGATCAATGAAGAATGAACGATGAAGAATGAACAAGGATTAATGGTCAATGACAAATTAACGATGAAGAATGAACAAGGATCAATGATCAATGAAGAATAAACGTTGAAGAATGAACAAGGATCAATGATCAATGAAAAATGAACGATGAAGAATGAACAAGGATCAATGATCAATGAAGAATGAATGATGAAGAATGAAAAAGGATCAATGGTCAATGACGAATGAATGATGAAGAATGAACAAGGATCAATGATCAATGAAGAATGAACGATGAAGAATGAACAAGGATCAATGATCAATAAAGAATGAACGATGAAGAATGAACAAGGATCAATGATCAATGACGAATGAACGATGAAGAATGAATAAGGATCAATGATCAATGAAGAATAAACGATGAAGAATGAACAAGGATCAATGTTCAAAGAAGAATGAACGATGATGAAATGAACCAGGATCAATTTTCAATGACGAATGAACGATGAAGAATGAACAAGGATCAATGATCAATGAAGAATGAACGATGAAGAATGAACAAGGATCAATGATCAATGAAGAATGAACGATGAAGAATGAACAAGGATCAATGATCAATGACGAATGAACGATGAATAATGAACAAGGATCAATGATCAATGAAAAATGAACGATGAAGAATGAACAAGGATCAATGGTCAATGACGAATGAACGATGAAGAATGAACAAGGATCAATGATCAATGAAAAATGAACGATGAAGAATGAACAAGGATCAATGGTCAATGACGAATGAACGATGAAGAATGAACAAGGATAAATGAAGATTGAATGATGATGAATGAACAAGGATCAATGATCAATGAAGAATGAACGATGAAGAATGAACAAGGATCAATGATCAATGAAGAATGAACGATGAAGAATGAACAAGGATCAATGATCAATGAAGAATGAACGATGAAGAATGAACAAGGATCAATGATCAATGAAGAATGAACGATGAAGAATGAACAAGGATCAATGGTCAATGAAGATTGAACGATGAAGAATGAACAAGGATCAATGATCAATGAAGAATGAACGATGAAGAATGAACAAGGATGAATGATAAATGAAGAATGAACGATGAAGAATGAACAATGATTAATGATCAATGACGAATGAACAATGAAGAATGAACACGGATCAATGATCAATGAAGAATGAACGATGAAGAATGAACAAGGATCAATGATCAATGAAGAATGAACGATGAAGAATGAACAAGGATCAATGATCAATGAAGATTGCACGATGAAGAATGAACAAGGATCAATGATCAATGAAGAATGAACGATGAAGAATGAACAAGGATCAATGATCAATGACGAATGAACGATGAAGAATGAACAAGGATCAATGATCAATGAAGAATGAACGATGAAGAATGAACAAGGATCAATGGTCAATGACGAATGAACGATGAAGAATGAACAAGGATAAATGAAGATTGAATGATGATGAATGAACAAGGATCAATGATCAATGAAGAATGAACGATGAAGAATGAACAAGGATCAATGATCAATGAAGAATGAAAGATGAAGAATGAACAAGGATCAATGATCAATGAAGAATGAACGATAAAGAATGAACTAGGATCAATGATCAATGACGAATGAACGATGAAGAATGAACAAGGATCAATGATCAATAAAGAATGAACGATGAAGAATGAACAAGGATCAATGATCAACGAAGAATGAACAATGAATAATGAACAAGGGTCAATGGTCAATGACGAATGAACGATGAAGAATGAACAAGGATCAATGTTCAATGAAGTATGAACGATGAAGAATGAACAAGGAACAATGATCAATGAAGAATGAACGATGAAGAATGAAAAAGGATTAATGGTCAATGACCAATGAACGATGAAGAATGAACAAGGATCAATGATCAATGAAGAATGAACGATGAAGAATGAACAAGGATCAATGATCAATGAAGAATGAACGATGAAGAATGAACAAGGATTAATGGTCAATGACAAATTAACGATGAAGAATGAACAAGGATCAATGATCAATGAAGAATAAACGTTGAAGAATGAACAAGGATCAATGATCAATGAAAAATGAACGATGAAGAATGAACAAGGATCAATGATCAATGAAGAATGAATGATGAAGAATGAAAAAGGATCAATGGTCAATGACGAATGAATGATGAAGAATGAACAAGGATCAATGATCAATGAAGAATGAACGATGAAGAATGAACAAGGATCAATGATCAATAAAGAATGAACGATGAAGAATGAACAAGGATCAATGATCAATGACGAATGAACGATGAAGAATGAATAAGGATCAATGATCAATGAAGAATGAACGATGAAGAATGAACAAGGATCAATGATCAATGAAGAATGAACGATGAAGAATGAACAAGGATCAATGATCAATGACGAATGAACGATGAATAATGAACAAGGATCAATGATCAATGAAAAATGAACGATGAAGAATGAACAAGGATCAATGGTCAATGACGAATGAACGATGAAGAATGAACAAGGATCAATGATCAATGAAGAATGAACGATGAAGAATGAACAAGGATCAATGATCAATGAAGAATGAACGATGAAGAATGAACAAGGATCAATGATCAATGACGAATGAACGATGAATAATGAACAAGGATCAATGATCAATGAAAAATGAACGATGAAGAATGAACAAGGATCAATGGTCAATGACGAATGAACGATGAAGAATGAACAAGGATCAATGATCAATGAAAAATGAACGATGAAGAATGAACAAGGATCAATGGTCAATGACGAATGAACGATGAAGAATGAACAAGGATCAATGATCAATGAAGAATAAACGATGAAGAATGAACAAGGATCAATGATCAATGAAAAATGAACGATGAAGAATGAACAAGGATCAATGATCAATGAAGAATGAATGATGAAGAATGAAAAAGGATCAATGGTCAATGACGAATGAATGATGAAGAATGAACAAGGATCAATGACCAATGAAGAATGAACGATGAAGAATGAACAAGGATAAATGATCAATAAAGAATGAACGATGAAGAATGAACAAGGATCAATGATCAATGACGAATGAAAGATGAAGAATGAATAAGGATCAATGATCAATGAAGAATAAACGATGAAGAATGAACAAGGATCAATGTTCAAAGAAGAATGAACGATGATGAAATGAACCAGGATCAATGATCAATGACGAATGAACGATGAAGAATGAACAAGGATCAATGATCAATGAAGAATGAACGATGAAGAATGAACAAGGATCAATGATCAATGAAGAATGAACGATGAAGAATGAACAAGGATCAATGATCAATGACGAATGAACGATGAAGAATTAACAAGGATCAATGATCAATGAAAAATGAACGATGAAGAATGAACAAGGATCAATGGTCAATGACGAATGAACGATGAAGAATGAACAAGGATCAATGATCAATGAAAAATGAACGATGAAGAATGAACAAGGATCAATGGTCAATGACGAATGAACGATGAAGAATGAACAAGGATAAATGAAGATTGAATGATGATGAATGAACAAGGATCAATGATCAATGAAGAATGAACGATGAAGAATGAACAAGGATCAATGATCAATGAAGAATGAACGATGAAGAATGAACAAGGATCAATGATCAATGAAGAATGAACGATGAAGAATGAACAAGGATCAATGATCAATGAAGAATGAATGATGAAGAATGAACAAGGATCAATGGTCAATGAAGATTGAACGATGAAGAATGAACAAGGATCAATGATCAATGAAGAATGAACGATGAAGAATGAACAAGGATGAATGATAAATGAAGAATGAACGATGAAGAATGAACAATGATTAATGATCAATGACGAATGAACAATGAAGAATGAACACGGATCAATGATCATTGAAGAATGAACGATGAAGAATGAACAAGGATCAATGATCAATGAAGAATGAACGATGAAGAATGAACAAGGATCAATGATCAATGAAGATTGAACGATGAAGAATGAACAAGGATCAATGATCAATGAAGAATGAACGATGAAGAATGAACAAGGATCAATGATCAATGACGAATGAACGATGAAGAATGAACAAGGATCAATGATCAATGAAGAATGAACGATGAAGAATGAACAAGGATCAATGGTCAATGACGAATGAACGATGAAGAATGAACAAGGATAAATGAAGATTGAATGATGATGAATGAACAAGGATCAATGATCAATGAAGAATGAACGATGAAGAATGAACAAGGATCAATGATCAATGAAGAATGAAAGATGAAGAATGAACAAGGATCAATGATCAATGAAGAATGAACGATAAAGAATGAACTAGGATCAATGATCAATGACGAATGAACGATGAAGAATGAACAAGGATCAATGATCAATAAAGAATGAACGATGAAGAATGAACAAGGATCAATGATCAACGAAGAATGAACAATGAATAATGAACAAGGGTCAATGGTCAATGACGAATGAACGATGAAGAATGAACAAGGATCAATGTTCAATGAAGTATGAACGATGAAGAATGAACAAGGAACAATGATCAATGCAGAATGAACGATGAAGAATGAATAAGGATTAATGGTCAATGACCAATGAACGATGAAGAATGAACAAGGATCAATGATCAATGAAGAATGAACGATGAAGAATGAACAAGGATCAATGATCAATGAAGAATGAACGATGAAGAATGAACAAGGATTAATGGTCAATGACAAATTAACGATGAAGAATGAACAAGGATCAATGATCAATGAAGAATAAACGCTGAAGAATGAACAAGGATCAATGATCAATGAAAAATGAACGATGAAGAATGAACAAGGATCAATGATCAATGAAGAATGAATGATGAAGAATGAAAAAGGATCAATGGTCAATGACGAATGAATGATGAAGAATGAACAAGGATCAATGATCAATGAAGAATGAACGATGAAGAATGAACAAGGATCAATGATCAATAAAGAATAAACGATGAAGAATGAACAAGGATCAATGATCAATGACGAATGAACGATGAAGAATGAATAAGGATCAATGATCAATGAAGAATAAACGATGAAGAATGAACAAGGATCAATGTTCAAAGAAGAATGAACGATGATGAAATGAACCAGGATCAATTTTCAATGACGAATGAACGATGAAGAATGAACAAGGATCAATGATCAATGAAGAATGAACGATGAAGAATGAACAAGGATCAATGATCAATGAAGAATGAACGATGAAGAATGAACAAGGATCAATGATCAATGACGAATGAACGATGAAGAATGAACAAGGATCAATGATCAATGAAAAATGAACGATGAAGAATGAACAAGGATCAATGGTCAATGACGAATGAACGATGAAGAATGAACAAGGATCAATGATCAATGAAAAATGAACGATGAAGAATGAACAAGGATCAATGGTCAATGACGAATGAACGATGAAGAATGAACAAGGATCAATGATCAATGAAGAATAAACGATGAAGAATGAACAAGGATCAATGATCAATGAAAAATGAACGATGAAGAATGAACAAGGATCAATGATCAATGAAGAATGAATGATGAAGAATGAAAAAGGATCAATGGTCAATGACGAATGAATGATGAAGAATGAACAAGGATCAATGACCAATGAAGAATGAACGATGAAGAATGAACAAGGATAAATGATCAATAAAGAATGAACGATGAAGAATGAACAAGGATCAATGATCAATGACGAATGAACGATGAAGAATGAATAAGGATCAATGATCAATGAAGAATAAACGATGAAGAATGAACAAGGATCAATGTTCAAAGAAGAATGAACGATGATGAAATGAACCAGGATCAATGATCAATGACGAATGAACGATGAAGAATGAACAAGGATCAATGATCAATGAAGAATGAACGATGAAGAATGAACAAGGATCAATGATCAATGAAGAATGAACGATGAAGAATGAACAAGGATCAATGATCAATGACGAATGAACGATGAAGAATTAACAAGGATCAATGATCAATGAAAAATGAACGATGAAGAATGAACAAGGATCAATGGTCAATGACGAATGAACGATGAAGAATGAACAAGGATCAATGATCAATGAAAAATGAACGATGAAGAATGAACAAGGATCAATGGTCAATGACGAATGAACGATAAAGAATGAACAAGGATCAATGATCAATGAAGAATAAACGATGAAGAATGAACAAGGATCAATGATCAATGAAAAATGAACGATGAAGAATGAACAAGGATCAATGATCAATGAAGAATGAATGATGAAGAATGAAAAAGGATCAATGGTCAATGACGAATGAATGATGAAGAATGAACAAGGATCAATGATCAATGAAGAATGAACGATGAAGAATGAACAAGGATCAATGATCAATAAAGAATGAACGATGAAGAATGAACAAGGATCAATGATCAATGACGAATGAACGATGAAGAATGAATAAGGATCAATGATCAATGAAGAATAAACGATGAAGAATGAACAAGGATCAATGTTCAAAGAAGAATGAACGATGATGAAATGAACCAGGATCAATGATCAATGACGAATGAACGATGAAGAATGAACAAGGATCAATGATCAATGAAGAATGAACGATGAAGAATGAACAAGGTTCAATGATCAATGAAGAATGAACGATGAAGAATGAACAAGGATCAATGATCAATGACGAATGAACGATGAAGAATGAACAAGGATCAATGATCAATGAAAAATGAACGATGAAGAATGAACAAGGATCAATGGTCAATGACGAATGAACGATGAAGAATGAACAAGGATCAATGATCAATGAAAAATGAACGATGAAGAATGAACAAGGATCAATGGTCAATGACGAATGAACGATGAAGAATGAACAAGGATAAATGAAGATTGAATGATGATGAATGAACAAGGATCAATGATCAATGAAGAATGAACGATGAAGAATGAACAAGGATCAATGATCAATGAAGAATGAACGATGAAGAATGAACAAGGATCAATGGTCAATGACGAATGAACGATGAAGAATGAACAAGGATCAATGATCAATGAAAAATGAACGATGAAGAATGAACAAGGATCAATGGTCAATGACGAATGAACGATGAAGAATGAACAAGGATCAATGATCAATGAAGAATAAACGATGAAGAATGAACAAGGATCAATGATCAATGAAAAATGAACGATGAAGAATGAACAAGGATCAATGATCAATGAAGAATGAATGATGAAGAATGAAAAAGGATCAATGGTCAATGACGAATGAATGATGAAGAATGAACAAGGATCAATGACCAATGAAGAATGAACGATGAAGAATGAACAAGGATAAATGATCAATAAAGAATGAACGATGAAGAATGAACAAGGATCAATGATCAATGACGAATGAACGATGAAGAATGAATAAGGATCAATGATCAATGAAGAATAAACGATGAAGAATGAACAAGGATCAATGTTCAAAGAAGAATGAACGATGATGAAATGAACCAGGATCAATGATCAATGACGAATGAACGATGAAGAATGAACAAGGATCAATGATCAATGAAGAATGAACGATGAAGAATGAACAAGGATCAATGATCAATGAAGAATGAACGATGAAGAATGAACAAGGATCAATGATCAATGACGAATGAACGATGAAGAATTAACAAGGATCAATGATCAATGAAAAATGAACGATGAAGAATGAACAAGGATCAATGGTCAATGACGAATGAACGATGAAGAATGAACAAGGATCAATGATCAATGAAAAATGAACGATGAAGAATGAACAAGGATCAATGGTCAATGACGAATGAACGATAAAGAATGAACAAGGATCAATGATCAATGAAGAATAAACGATGAAGAATGAACAAGGATCAATGATCAATGAAAAATGAACGATGAAGAATGAACAAGGATCAATGATCAATGAAGAATGAATGATGAAGAATGAAAAAGGATCAATGGTCAATGACGAATGAATGATGAAGAATGAACAAGGATCAATGATCAATGAAGAATGAACGATGAAGAATGAACAAGGATCAATGATCAATAAAGAATGAACGATGAAGAATGAACAAGGATCAATGATCAATGACGAATGAACGATGAAGAATGAATAAGGATCAATGATCAATGAAGAATAAACGATGAAGAATGAACAAGGATCAATGTTCAAAGAAGAATGAACGATGATGAAATGAACCAGGATCAATGATCAATGACGAATGAACGATGAAGAATGAACAAGGATCAATGATCAATGAAGAATGAACGATGAAGAATGAACAAGGTTCAATGATCAATGAAGAATGAACGATGAAGAATGAACAAGGATCAATGATCAATGACGAATGAACGATGAAGAATGAACAAGGATCAATGATCAATGAAAAATGAACGATGAAGAATGAACAAGGATCAATGGTCAATGACGAATGAACGATGAAGAATGAACAAGGATCAATGATCAATGAAAAATGAACGATGAAGAATGAACAAGGATCAATGGTCAATGACGAATGAACGATGAAGAATGAACAAGGATAAATGAAGATTGAATGATGATGAATGAACAAGGATCAATGATCAATGAAGAATGAACGATGAAGAATGAACAAGGATCAATGATCAATGAAGAATGAACGATGAAGAATGAACAAGGATCCATGATCAATGAAGAATGAACGATGAAGAATGAACAAGGATCAATGATCAATGAAGAATGAACGATGAAGAATGAACAAGGATCAATGATCAATGAAGAATGAACGATGAAGAATGAACAAGGATAAATGATCAATAAAGAATGAACGATGAAGAATGAACAAGGATCAATGATCAATGACGAATGAACGATGAAGAATGAATAAGGATCAATGATCAATGAAGAATAAACGATGAAGAATGAACAAGGATCAATGTTCAAAGAAGAATGAACGATGATGAAATGAACCAGGATCAATGATCAATGACGAATGAACGATGAAGAATGAACAAGGATCAATGATCAATGAAGAATGAACGATGAAGAATGAACAAGGATCAATGATCAATGAAGAATGAACGATGAAGAATGAACAAGGATCAATGATCAATGACGAATGAACGATGAAGAATTAACAAGGATCAATGATCAATGAAAAATGAACGATGAAGAATGAACAAGGATCAATGGTCAATGACGAATGAACGATGAAGAATGAACAAGGATCAATGATCAATGAAAAATGAACGATGAAGAATGAACAAGGATCAATGGTCAATGACGAATGAACGATAAAGAATGAACAAGGATCAATGATCAATGAAGAATAAACGATGAAGAATGAACAAGGATCAATGATCAATGAAAAATGAACGATGAAGAATGAACAAGGATCAATGATCAATGAAGAATGAATGATGAAGAATGAAAAAGGATCAATGGTCAATGACGAATGAATGATGAAGAATGAACAAGGATCAATGATCAATGAAGAATGAACGATGAAGAATGAACAAGGATCAATGATCAATAAAGAATGAACGATGAAGAATGAACAAGGATCAATGATCAATGACGAATGAACGATGAAGAATGAATAAGGATCAATGATCAATGAAGAATAAACGATGAAGAATGAACAAGGATCAATGTTCAAAGAAGAATGAACGATGATGAAATGAACCAGGATCAATGATCAATGACGAATGAACGATGAAGAATGAACAAGGATCAATGATCAATGAAGAATGAACGATGAAGAATGAACAAGGTTCAATGATCAATGAAGAATGAACGATGAAGAATGAACAAGGATCAATGATCAATGACGAATGAACGATGAAGAATGAACAAGGATCAATGATCAATGAAAAATGAACGATGAAGAATGAACAAGGATCAATGGTCAATGACGAATGAACGATGAAGAATGAACAAGGATCAATGATCAATGAAAAATGAACGATGAAGAATGAACAAGGATCAATGGTCAATGACGAATGAACGATGAAGAATGAACAAGGATAAATGAAGATTGAATGATGATGAATGAACAAGGATCAATGATCAATGAAGAATGAACGATGAAGAATGAACAAGGATCAATGATCAATGAAGAATGAACGATGAAGAATGAACAAGGATCCATGATCAATGAAGAATGAACGATGAAGAATGAACAAGGATCAATGATCAATGAAGAATGAACGATGAAGAATGAACAAGGATCAATGATCAATGAAGAATGAACGATGAAGAATGAACATGGATCAATGATCAATGACGAATGAACGATGAAGAATGAACAAGGATCAATGATCAATGAAGAATGAACGATGAAGAATGAACAAGGATCAATGGTCAATGACGAATGAACGATGAAGAATGAACAAGGATAAATGAAGATTGAATGATGATGAATGAACAAGGATCAATGATCAATGAAGAATGAACGATGAAGAATGAACAAGGATCAATGATCAATGAAGAATGAACGATGAAGAATGAACAAGGATCAATGATCAATGAAGAATGAACGATGAAGAATGAACAAGGATCAATGATCAATGACGAATGAACCATGAAGAATGAACAAGGATCAATGATCAATGAAGAATGAACGATGAAGAATGAACAAGGATCAATGGTCAATGACGAATGAACGATGAAGAATGAACAAGGATAAATGAAGATTGAATGATGATGAATGAACAAGGATCAATGATCCATGAAGAATGAACGATGAAGAATGAACTATCAAGGATCAATGATCAATGATCCTTGTTCATTCTTCATCGTTCATTCGTCATTGATCATTGATCCTTGTTCATTCTTCATCGTTCATTCTACATTGATCATTGATCCGTGTTCATTCTTCATTGTTCATTCGTCATTGATCATTAATCCTTGTTCATTCTTCATCGTTCATTCTTCATTTATCATTCATCCTTGTTCATTCTTCATAGTTCATTCTTCATTGATCATTGATCCTTGTTCATTCTTCATCGTTCAATCTTCATTGATCATTGATCCTTGTTCATTCTTCATCGTTCATTCTTCATTGATCATTGATCCTTATTCATTCTTCATCGTTCATTCGTCATTGACCATTGATCCTTGTTCATTCTTCACCGTTCATTCTTCATTGATCATTGATCCTTGTTCATTCTTCATTGTTCATTCGTCATTGATCATTGATTCTTGTTCATTCTACATCGTTCATTCTTCATTTATCATTCATCCTTGTTCATTCTTCATCGTTCATTCTACATTGATCATTGATCCTTGTTCATTCTTCATCGTTCATTCGTCATTGACCATTAATCCTTGTTCATTCTTCATCGTTCATTCTTCATTGATCATTGATCCTTGTTCATTCTTCATCGTTCATTCATCATTGATCATTGATCCTTGTTCATTCTTCATCGTTCATTCTTCATTGATCATTGATCCTTGTTCATTCTTCATCGTTCATTCTTCATTGATCACTAATCCTTGTTCATTTTTCATCGTTCATTCGTCATTGATCATTGATCCTTGTTCATTCTTCATCGTTCGTTCTTCATTGATCATTGATCCTTGTTCATTCTTCATCGTTCATTCTTCATTTATCATTGATCCTTGTTGATTCTTCATCGTTCATTCTTCATTGATCATTGATCCTTGTTCATTTTTCATCGTTCATTCGTCATTGATCATTGATCCTTGTTCCTTCTTCATCGTTCATTCTTCATTGATCATTGATCCTTGTTTATTCTTCATCGTTCATTCGTCATTGACCATTAATCCTTTTTCATTCTTCATCGTTCATTCTTCATTGATCATTGATCCTTGTTCATTCTTCATCGTTCATTCTTCATTGATCATTGATCCTTGTTCATTCTTCATCGTTCATTCTTTATTGATCCTTGTTCATTCTTCATCGTTCATACTTCATTGATCATTGATCCTTGTTCATTCTTCATCGTTCATTCTTCATTGATCATTGATCCTTGTTCATTCTTCATCATTCATTCTTCATTGATCATTGATCCTTGTTCATTCTTCATCGTTCATTCTTCATTGATCATTGATCCTTTTTCATTCTTCATCGTTCATTCTTCATTGATCATTGATCCTTGTTCATTCTTGATTATGCATTCTTCATTGATCAATGATCCTCGTTCATTCTTCATCGTTCATTCTTCATTGATCATTAATCCTAATTCATTCTTCATGGTTCATTCATCATTGGCCATTGATCCTTGTTCATTCTTCATCGTTCATTCTTTATTGATCATTGATCCTTGTTCATTCTTCATCGTTCATAGTTCATTGATCATTGATCCTTGTTCATTCTTCATTGATCATTGATCCTTGTTCATTCTTCATCGTTCATTCGTCATAGAGCATTGATCCTTGTTCATTCTTCATCGTTCATTCTTCATTGATCTTTTATCCTTGTTCATTCTTCATCGTTCATTCGTCATTGACCATTGATCCTTGTTCATTCTTCATCATTCATTCTTCATCGTTCATTCTCCATTGATCATTCATCCTTGTTCATTCTTCATCGTTCATTCTTCATTGATCAATGATCCTTGTTCATTCTTCATCTTTCATTCGTCATTGATCATTGATCCTTGTTCATTCTTCATCGTTCATTCTTCATTGATCATTGATCCTTGTTCATTCTTCATCGTTCATTATTAATTCATCATTGATCCTTGTTCATTCTTCATCGTTCATTCTTCATTGATCATTGATTCTTGTTCATTCTTCATCGTTCATTCTTCATTGATCATTGATCCTTGTTCATTCTTCATCGTTCATTCGTCATTGAGCATTGATCCTTGTTCATTCTTCATCGTTCATTCTTCATTGATCATTGATCCTTGTTCATTCTTCATCGTTCATTCGTCATTGACCATTGATCCTTGTTTATTCTTCACCGTTCATTCTTCATTGATCATTGATCCTTGTTCATTCGTCATTGATCATTGATTCTTGTTCATTCTTCATCGTTCATTCTTCATTTATCATTCATCCTTGTTCATTCTTTATCGTTCATTCTTCATTGATCATTGATCCTTGTTCATTCTTCATCGTTCATTCGTCATTGACCATTAATCCTTGTTCATTCTTCATCGTTCATTCTTCATTGATCATTGATCCTTGTTCATTCTTCATCGTTCATTCGTCATTGATCAATTATCCTTGTTCATTCTTCATCGTTCATTCTTCATTGTTCATTGATCCTTGTTCATTCTTCATCGTTCATTCGTCATTGAGCATTGATCCTTGTTCATTCTTCATCGTTCATTCTTCATTGATCTTTTATCCTTGTTCATTCTTCATCGTTCATTCGTCATTGATCATTGATCCTTGTTCATTCTTCATCGTTCATTCTTCATCGTTCATTCTTCATTGATCATTCATCCTTGTTCATTCTTCATCGTTCATTCTTCATTGATCAATGATCCTTGTTCATTCTTCATCTTTGATTCGTCATTGATCATTAATCCTTGTTCATTCTTCATCGTTCATTCTTCATTGATCATTGATCCTTGTTCATTCTTCATCGTTCATTCGTCATTGACCATTGATCCTTGTTCATTCTTCACCATTCATTCTTCATTGATCATTGATCCTTGTTCATTCTTCATCGTTCATTCGTCATTGATCATTGATCCTCATTCATTCTTCATCGTTCATTCTTCATTGATCATTGATCTTTGTTCATTCTTCATCGTTCATTCGTCATTGATCATTGATCCTTGTTCATTCTTCATCATTCATTCTTCATTGATCATTAATCCTTGTTCATTCTTCATCGTTCATTCTTCATTGATCATTGATCCTTGTTCATTCTTAATCGTTCATTCGTCATTGATCATTGATCCTTGTTCATTCTTCATCGTTCATTCTTCATTGATCAATGATCCTTGTTCATTCTTCATCGTTCATTCGTCATTGATCATTGATCCTGGTTCATTCTTCATCGTTCATTCTTCATTGATCATTGATCCTTGTTCATTCTTCTTCGTTCATTCATCATTGATCATTGATCCTTGTTCATTCTTCATCGTTCATTCTTCATTGATCATTGATCCTTGTTCATTCTTCATCGTTCATTCTTCAATGATCATTAATCCTTGTTCATTCTTCATCGTTCATTCGTCATTGATCATTGATCCTTGTTCATTCTTCATCATTCATTCTTCATTGATCATTGATCCTTGTTCATTGTTCATCGTTCATTCTTCATTTATCATTGATCCTTGTTGATTCTTCTTCGTTCATTCGTCATTGATCATTGATCCTTATTCATTCTTCATCGTTCATTCTTCATTGATCATTGATCCTTGTTCATTCTTCATCGTTTATTCGTCATTGACCATTGATCCTTGTTCATTCTTCACCGTTCATTCTTCATTGATCATTGATCCTTGTTCATTCTTCATTGTTCATTCGTCATTGATCATTGATTCTTGTTCATTCTTCATCGTTCATTCTTCATTGATCATTGATCCTTGTTCATTCTTCATCGTTCATTCTTAATTGATCATTGATCCTTGTTCATTCTACATCGTTCATTCTTCATTGATCATTGATTCTTGTTCATTCTTCATCGTTCATTCTTCATTGATCATTGATCCTTGTTCATTCTTCATCGTTCATTCTTCATTGATCATTGATCCTTGTTCATTCTTCATCGTTCATTCTTTATTGATCCTTGTTCATTCTTCATCGTTCATACTTCATTGATCATTGATCCTTGTTCATTCTTCATCGTTCATTCGTCATTGACCATTGATCCTTGTTCATTCTTCATCGTTCATTCTTCATTGATCATTGATCCTTGTTCATTCTTCATCATTCATTCTTCATTGATCATTGATCCTTGTTCATTCTTCATCGTTCATTCTTCATTGATCATTGATCCTTTTTCATTCTTCATCGTTCATTCTTCATTGATCATTGATCCTTGTTCATTCTTGATTATGCATTCTTCATTGATCAATGATCCTCGTTCATTCTTCATCGTTCATTCTTCATTGATCATTAATCCTAATTCATTCTTCATGGTTCATTCATCATTGGCCATTGATCCTTGTTCATTCTTCATCGTTCATTCTTTATTGATCATTGATCCTTGTTCATTCTTCATCGTTCATAGTTCATTGATCATTGATCCTTGTTCATTCTTCATTGATCATTGATCCTTGTTCATTCTTCATCGTTCATTCGTCATAGAGCATTGATCCTTGTTCATTCTTCATCGTTCATTCTTCATTGATCTTTTATCCTTGTTCATTCTTCATCGTTCATTCGTCATTGACCATTGATCCTTGTTCATTCTTCATCATTCATTCTTCATCGTTCATTCTCCATTGATCATTCATCCTTGTTCATTCTTCATCGTTCATTCTTCATTGATCAATGATCCTTGTTCATTCTTCATCTTTCATTCGTCATTGATCATTGATCCTTGTTCATTCTTCATCGTTCATTCTTCATTGATCATTGATCCTTGTTCATTCTTCATCGTTCATTATTAATTCATCATTGATCCTTGTTCATTCTTCATCGTTCATTCTTCATTGATCATTGATTCTTGTTCATTCTTCATCGTTCATTCTTCATTGATCATTGATCCTTGTTCATTCTTCATCGTTCATTCGTCATTGAGCATTGATCCTTGTTCATTCTTCATCGTTCATTCTTCATTGATCATTGATCCTTGTTCATTCTTCATCGTTCATTCGTCATTGACCATTGATCCTTGTTTATTCTTCACCGTTCATTCTTCATTGATCATTGATCCTTGTTCATTCGTCATTGATCATTGATTCTTGTTCATTCTTCATCGTTCATTCTTCATTTATCATTCATCCTTGTTCATTCTTTATCGTTCATTCTTCATTGATCATTGATCCTTGTTCATTCTTCATCGTTCATTCGTCATTGACCATTAATCCTTGTTCATTCTTCATCGTTCATTCTTCATTGATCATTGATCCTTGTTCATTCTTCATCGTTCATTCGTCATTGATCAATTATCCTTGTTCATTCTTCATCGTTCATTCTTCATTGTTCATTGATCCTTGTTCATTCTTCATCGTTCATTCGTCATTGAGCATTGATCCTTGTTCATTCTTCATCGTTCATTCTTCATTGATCTTTTATCCTTGTTCATTCTTCATCGTTCATTCGTCATTGATCATTGATCCTTGTTCATTCTTCATCGTTCATTCTTCATCGTTCATTCTTCATTGATCATTCATCCTTGTTCATTCTTCATCGTTCATTCTTCATTGATCAATGATCCTTGTTCATTCTTCATCTTTCATTCGTCATTGATCATTAATCCTTGTTCATTCTTCATCGTTCATTCTTCATTGATCATTGATCCTTGTTCATTCTTCATCGTTCATTCGTCATTGACCATTGATCCTTGTTCATTCTTCACCATTCATTCTTCATTGATCATTGATCCTTGTTCATTCTTCATCGTTCATTCGTCATTGATCATTGATCCTCATTCATTCTTCATCGTTCATTCTTCATTGATCATTGATCTTTGTTCATTCTTCATCGTTCATTCGTCATTGATCATTGATCCTTGTTCATTCTTCATCATTCATTCTTCATTGATCATTAATCCTTGTTCATTCTTCATCGTTCATTCTTCATTGATCATTGATCCTTGTTCATTCTTAATCGTTCATTCGTCATTGATCATTGATCCTTGTTCATTCTTCATCGTTCATTCTTCATTGATCAATGATCCTTGTTCATTCTTCATCGTTCATTCGTCATTGATCATTGATCCTGGTTCATTCTTCATCGTTCATTCTTCATTGATCATTGATCCTTGTTCATTCTTCATCGTTCATTCATCATTGATCATTGATCCTTGTTCATTCTTCATCGTTCATTCTTCATTGATCATTGATCCTTGTTCATTCTTCATCGTTCATTCTTCAATGATCATTAATCCTTGTTCATTTTTCATCGTTCATTCGTCATTGATCATTGATCCTTGTTCATTCTTCATCATTCATTCTTCATTGATCATTGATCCTTGTTCATTCTTCATCGTTCATTCTTCATTTATCATTGATCCTTGTTGATTCTTCTTCGTTCATTCGTCATTGATCATTGATCCTTATTCATTCTTCATCGTTCATTCTTCATTGATCATTGATCCTTGTTCATTCTTCATCGTTCATTCGTCATTGACCATTGATCCTTGTTCATTCTTCACCGTTCATTCTTCATTGATCATTGATCCTTGTTCATTCTTCATTGTTCATTCGTCATTGATCATTGATTCTTGTTCATTCTTCATCGTTCATTCTTCATTGATCATTGATCCTTGTTCATTCTTCATCGTTCATTCTTAATTGATCATTGATCCTTGTTCATTCTTCATCGTTCATTCTTCATTGATCATTGATTCTTGTTCATTCTTCATCGTTCATTCTTCATTGATCATTGATCCTTGTTCATTCTTCATCGTTCATTCGTCATTGAGCATTGATCCTTGTTCATTCTTCATCGTTCATTCTTCATTGATCATTGATCCTTGTTCATTCTTCATCGTTCATTCGTCATTGACCATTGATCCTTGTTCATTCTTCACCGTTCATTCTTCATTGATCATTGATCCTTGTTCATTATTTATTGTTCATTCGTCATTGATCATTGATTCTTGTTCATTCTTCATCGTTCATTCTTCATTTATCATTCATCCTTGTTCATTCTTTATCGTTCATTCTTCATTGATCATTGATCCTTGTTCATTCTTCATCGTTCATTCGTCATTGACCATTAATCCTTGTTCATTCTTCATCGTTCATTCTTCATTGATCATTGATCCTTGTTCATTCTTCATCGTTCATTCGTCATTGATCAATTATCCTTGTTCATTCTTCATCGTTCATTCTTCATTGTTCATTGATCCTTGTTCATTCTTCATCGTTCATTCGTCATTGAGCATTGATCCTTGTTCATTCTTCATCGTTCATTCTTCATTGATCTTTTATCCTTGTTCATTCTTCATCGTTCATTCGTCATTGATCATTGATCCTTGTTCATTCTTCATCGTTCATTCTTCATCGTTTATTCTTCATTGATCATTCATCCTTGTTCATTCTTCATCGTTCATTCGTCATTGACCATTGACCCTTGTTCATTCTTCATCGTTCAATCTTCATTGATCATTGATCCTTGTTCATTCTTCATCGTTCATTCTTCATTGATCATTGATCCTTGTTCATTCTTCATCGTTCATTCGTCATAGACCATTGATCCTTGTTCATTCTTCACCGTTCATTCTTCATTGATCATTGATCCTTGTTCATTCTTCATTGTTCATTCGTCATTGATCATTGATTCTTGTTCATTCTACATCGTTCATTCTTCATTTATCATTCATCCTTGTTCATTCTTCATCGTTCATTCTACATTGATCATTGATCCTTGTTCATTCTTCATCGTTCATTCGTCATTGACCATTAATCCTTGTTCATTCTTCATCGTTCATTCTTCATTGATCATTGATCCTTGTTCATTCTTCATCGTTCATTCATCATTGATCATTGATCCTTGTTCATTCTTCATCGTTCATTCTTCATTGATCATTGATCCTTGTTCATTCTTCATCGTTCATTCTTCATTGATCATTAATCCTTGTTCATTTTTCATCGTTCATTCGTCATTGATCATTGATCCTTGTTCATTCTTCATCGTTCGTTCTTCATTGATCATTGATCCTTGTTCATTCTTCATCGTTCATTCTTCATTTATCATTGATCCTTGTTGATTCTTCATCGTTCATTCGTCATTGATCATTGATCCTTATTCATTCTTCATCGTTCATTCTTCATTGATCATTGATCCTTGTTCATTTTTCATCGTTCATTCGTCATTGATCATTGATCCTTGTTCCTTCTTCATCGTTCATTCTTCATTGATCATTGATCCTTGTTTATTCTTCATCGTTCATTCGTCATTGACCATTAATCCTTTTTCATTCTTCATCGTTCATTCTTCATTGATCATTGATCCTTGTTCATTCTTCATCGTTCATTCTTCATTGATCATTGATCCTTGTTCATTCTTCATCGTTCATTCTTTATTGATCCTTGTTCATTCTTCATCGTTCATACTTCATTGATCATTGATCCTTGTTCATTCTTCATCGTTCATTCGTCATTAACCATTGATCCTTGTTCATTCTTCATCGTTCATTCTTCATTGATCATTGATCCTTGTTCATTCTTCATCATTCATTCTTCATTGATCATTGATCCTTGTTCATTCTTCATCGTTCATTCTTCATTGATCATTAATCCTTGTTCATTTTTCATCGTTCTTTCGTCATTGATCATTGATCCTTGTTCATTCTTCATCGTTCGTTCTTCATTGATCATTGATCCTTGTTCATTCTTCATCGTTCATTCTTCATTTATCATTGATCCTTGTTGATTCTTCATCGTTCATTCGTCATTGATCATTGATCCTTATTCATTCTTCATCGTTCATTCTTCATTGATCATTGATCCTTGTTCATTTTTCATCGTTCATTCGTCATTGATCATTGATCCTTGTTCCTTCTTCATCGTTCATTCTTCATTGATCATTGATCCTTGTTTATTCTTCATCGTTCATTCGTCATTGACCATTAATCCTTTTTCATTCTTCATCGTTCATTCTTCATTGATCATTGATCCTTGTTCATTCTTCATCGTTCATTCTTCATTGATCATTGATCCTTGTTCATTCTTCATCGTTCATTCTTTATTGATCCTTGTTCATTCTTCATCGTTCATACTTCATTGATCATTGATCCTTGTTCATTCTTCATCGTTCATTCGTCATTAACCATTGATCCTTGTTCATTCTTCATCGTTCATTCTTCATTGATCATTGATCCTTGTTCATTCTTCATCATTCATTCTTCATTGATCATTGATCCTTGTTCATTCTTCATCGTTCATTCTTCATTGATCATTGATCCTTTTTCATTCTTCATCGTTCATTCTTCATTGATCATTGATCCTTGTTCATTCTTGATTGTGCATTCTTCATTGATCAATGATCCTCGTTCATTCTTCATCGTTCATTCTTCATTGATCATTAATCCTAATTCATTCTTCATGGTTCATTCATCTTTGACCATTGATCCTTGTTCATTCTTCATCGTTCATTCTTTATTGATCATTGATCCTTGTTCATTCTTCATCGTTCATAGTTCATTGATCATTGATCCTTGTTCATTCTTCATTGATCATTGATCCTTGTTCATTCTTCATCGTTCATTCGTCATAGAGCATTGATCCTTGTTCATTCTTCATCGTTCATTCTTCATTGATCTTTTATCCTTGTTCATTCTTCATCGTTCATTCGTCATTGACCATTGATCCTTGTTCATTCTTCATCGTTCATTCTTCATCGTTCATTCTTCATTGATCATTCATCCTTGTTCATTCTTCATCGTTCATTCTTCATTGATCAATGATCCTTGTTCATTCTTCATCTTTCATTCGTCATTGATCATTGATCCTTGTTCATTCTTCATCGTTCATTCTTCATTGATCATTGATCCTTGTTCATTCTTCATCGTTCATTCTTAATTGATCATTGATCCTTGTTCATTCTTCATCGTTCATTCTTCATTGATAATTGATTCTTGTTCATTCTTCATCGTTCATTCTTCATTGATCATTGATCCTTGTTCATTCTTCATCGTTCATTCGTCATTGAGCATTGATCCTTGTTCATTCTTCATCGTTCATTCTTCATTGATCATTGATCCTTGTTCATTCTTCATCGTTCATTCGTCATTGACCATTGATCCTTGTTTATTCTTCACCGTTCATTCTTCATTGATCATTGATCCTTGTTCATTATTTATTGTTCATTCGTCATTGATCATTGATTCTTGTTCATTCTTCATCGTTCATTCTTCATTTATCATTCATCCTTGTTCATTCTTTATCGTTCATTCTTCATTGATCATTGATCCTTGTTCATTCTTCATCGTTCATTCGTCATTGACCATTAATCCTTGTTCATTCTTCATCGTTCATTCTTCATTGATCATTGATCCTTGTTCATTCTTCATCGTTCATTCGTCATTGATCAATTATCCTTGTTCATTCTTCATCGTTCATTCTTCATTGTTCATTGATCCTTGTTCATTCTTCATCGTTCATTCGTCATTGAGCATTGATCCTTATTCATTCTTCATCGTTCATTCTTCATTGATCTTTTATCCTTGTTCATTCTTCATCGTTCATTCGTCATTGATCATTGATCCTTGTTCATTCTTCATCGTTCATTCTTCATCGTTCATTCTTCATTGATCATTCATCCTTGTTCATTCTTCATCGTTCATTCTTCATTGATCAATGATCCTTGTTCATTCTTCATCTTTCATTCGTCATTGATCATTAATCCTTGTTCATTCTTCATCGTTCATTCTTCATTGATCATTGATCCTTGTTCATTCTTCATCGTTCATTCGTCATTGACCATTGATCCTTGTTCATTCTTCACCATTCATTCTTCATTGATCATTGATCCTTGTTCATTCTTCATCGTTCATTCGTCATTGATCATTGATCCTCATTCATTCTTCATCGTTCATTCTTCATTGATCATTGATCTTTGTTCATTCTTCATCGTTCATTCGTCATTGATCATTGATCCTTGTTCATTCTTCATCATTCATTCTTCATTGATCATTAATCCTTGTTCATTCTTCATCGTTCATTCTTCATTGATCATTGATCCTTGTTCATTCTTAATCGTTCATTCGTCATTGATCATTGATCCTTGTTCATTCTTCATCGTTCATTCTTCATTGATCAATGATCCTTGTTCATTCTTCATCGTTCATTCGTCATTGATCATTGATCCTGGTTCATTCTTCATCGTTCATTCTTCATTGATCATTGATCCTTGTTCATTCTTCATCGTTCATTCATCATTGATCATTGATCCTTGTTCATTCTTCATCGTTCATTCTTCATTGATCATTGATCCTTGTTCATTCTTCATCGTTCATTCTTCAATGATCATTAATCCTTGTTCATTTTTCATCGTTCATTCGTCATTGATCATTGATCCTTGTTCATTCTTCATCGTTCATTCTTCATTGATCATTGATCCTTGTTCATTCTTCGTCGTTCATTCTTCATTTATCATTGATCCTTGTTGATTCTTCTTCGTTCATTCGTCATTGATCATTGATCCTTATTCATTCTTCATCGTTCATTCTTCATTGATCATTGATCCTTGTTCATTCTTCATCGTTCATTCGTCATTGACCATTGATCCTTGTTCATTCTTCACCGTTCATTCTTCATTGATCATTGATCCTTGTTCATTCTTCATTGTTCATTCGTCATTGATCATTGATTCTTGTTCATTCTTCATCGTTCATTCTTCATTGATCATTGATCCTTGTTCATTCTTCATCGTTCATTCTTAATTGATCATTGATCCTTCTTCATTCTTCATCGTTCATTCTTCATTGATAATTGATTCTTGTTCATTCTTCATCGTTCATTCTTCATTGATCATTGATCCTTGTTCATTCTTCATCGTTCATTCGTCATTGAGCATTGATCCTTGTTCATTCTTCATCGTTCATTCTTCATTGATCATTGATCCTTGTTCATTCTTCATCGTTCATTCGTCATTGACCATTGATCCTTGTTTATTCTTCACCGTTCATTCTTCATTGATCATTGATCCTTGTTCATTATTTATTGTTCATTCGTCATTGATCATTGATTCTTGTTCATTCTTCATCGTTCATTCTTCATTTATCATTCATCCTTGTTCATTCTTTATCGTTCATTCTTCATTGATCATTGATCCTTGTTCATTCTTCATCGTTCATTCGTCATTGACCATTAATCCTTGTTCATTCTTCATCGTTCATTCTTCATTGATCATTGATCCTTGTTCATTCTTCATCGTTCATTCGTCATTGATCAATTATCCTTGTTCATTCTTCATCGTTCATTCTTCATTGTTCATTGATCCTTGTTCATTCTTCATCGTTCATTCATCATTGAGCATTGATCCTTATTCATTCTTCATCGTTCATTCTTCATTGATCTTTTATCCTTGTTCATTCTTCATCGTTCATTCGTCATTGATCATTGATCCTTGTTCATTCTTCATCGTTCATTCTTCATCGTTCATTCTTCATTGATCATTCATCCTTGTTCATTCTTCATCGTTCATTCTTCATTGATCAATGATCCTTGTTCATTCTTCATCTTTCATTCGTCATTGATCATTAATCCTTGTTCATTCTTCATCGTTCATTCTTCATTGATCATTGATCCTTGTTCATTCTTCATCGTTCATTCGTCATTGACCATTGATCCTTGTTCATTCTTCACCATTCATTCTTCATTGATCATTGATCCTTGTTCATTCTTCATCGTTCATTCGTCATTGATCATTGATCCTCATTCATTCTTCATCGTTCATTCTTCATTGATCATTGATCTTTGTTCATTCTTCATCGTTCATTCGTCATTGATCATTGATCCTTGTTCATTCTTCATCATTCATTCTTCATTGATCATTAATCCTTGTTCATTCTTCATCGTTCATTCTTCATTGATCATTGATCCTTGTTCATTCTTAATCGTTCATTCGTCATTGATCATTGATCCTTGTTCATTCTTCATCGTTCATTCTTCATTGATCAATGATCCTTGTTCATTCTTCATCGTTCATTCGTCATTGATCATTGATCCTGGTTCATTCTTCATCGTTCATTCTTCATTGATCATTGATCCTTGTTCATTCTTCATCGTTCATTCATCATTGATCATTGATCCTTGTTCATTCTTCATCGTTCATTCTTCATTGATCATTGATCCTTGTTCATTCTTCATCGTTCATTCTTCAATGATCATTAATCCTTGTTCATTTTTCATCGTTCATTCGTCATTGATCATTGATCCTTGTTCATTCTTCATCGTTCATTCTTCATTTATCATTGATCCTTGTTCATTCTTCGTCGTTCATTCTTCATTTATCATTGATCCTTGTTGATTCTTCTTCGTTCATTCGTCATTGATCATTGATCCTTATTCATTCTTCATCGTTCATTCTTCATTGATCATTGATCCTTGTTCATTCTTCATCGTTCATTCGTCATTGACCATTGATCCTTGTTCATTCTTCACCGTTCATTCTTCATTGATCATTGATCCTTGTTCATTCTTCATTGTTCATTCGTCATTGATCATTGATTCTTGTTCATTCTTCATCGTTCATTCTTCATTGATCATTGATCCTTGTTCATTCTTCATCGTTCATTCTTAATTGATCATTGATCCTTGTTCATTCTTCATCGTTCATTCTTCATTGATCATTGATTCTTGTTCATTCTTCATCGTTCATTCTTCATTGATCATTGATCCTTGTTCATTCTTCATCGTTCATTCGTCATTGAGCATTGATCCTTGTTCATTCTTCATCGTTCATTCTTCTTTGATCATTGATCCTTGTTCATTCTTCATCGTTCATTCGTCATTGACCATTGATCCTTGTTCATTCTTCATCGTTCATTCTTCAATTATCATTGATCCTTGTTCATTATTTATTGTTCATTCGTCATTGATCATTGATTCTTGTTCATTCTTCATCGTTCATTCTTCATTTATCATTCATCCTTGTTCATTCTTTATCGTTCATTCTTCATTGATCATTGATCCTTGTTCATTCTTCATCGTTCATTCGTCATTGACCATTAATCCTTGTTCATTCTTCATCGTTCATTCTTCATTGATCATTGATCCTTGTTCATTCTTCATCGTTCATTCGTCATTGATCAATTATCCTTGTTCATTCTTCATCGTTCATTCTTCATTGTTCATTGATCCTTGTTCATTCTTCATCGTTCATTCGTCATTGAGCATTGATCCTTGTTCAATCTTCATCGTTCATTCTTCATTGATCTTTTATCCTTGTTCATTCTTCATCGTTCATTCGTCATTGATCATTGATCCTTGTTCATTCTTCATCGTTCATTCTTCATCGTTCATTCTTCATCGTTTATTCTTCATTGATCATTCATCCTTGTTCATTCTTCATCGTTCATTCTTCATTGATCAATGATCCTTGTTCATTCTTCATCTTTCATTCGTCATTGATCATTAATCCTTGTTCATTCTTCATCGTTCATTCTTCATTGATCATTGATCCTTGTTCATTCTTCATCGTTCATTCGTCATTGACCATTGATCCTTGTTCATTCTTCACCATTCATTCTTCATTGATCATTGATCCTTGTTCATTCTTCATCGTTCATTCGTCATTGATCATTGATCCTCATTCATTCTTCATCGTTCATTCTTCATTGATCATAGATCTTTGTTCATTCTTCATCGTTCATTCGTCATTGATCATTGATCCTTGTTCATTCTTCATCATTCATTCTTCATTGGTCATTAATCCTTGTTCATTCTTCATCGTTCATTCTTCATTGATCATTGATCCTTGTTCATTCTTGATCGTTCATTCGTCATTGATCATTGATCCTTGTTCATTCTTCATCGTTCATTCTTCATTGATCAATGATCCTTGTTCATTCTTCATCGTTCATTCGTCATTGATCATTGATCCTGGTTCATACTTCATCTTTCATTCTTCATTGATCATTGATCCTTGTTCATTCTTCATCGTTCATTCGTCATTGATCATTGATCCTATTTCATTCTTCATCTTTCATTCTTCATTGATCATTGATCCTTGTTCATTCTTCATCGTTCATTCGCATTGATCCTTGTTTATTCTTTATCGTTCATTCTTCATTGATCATTGATGCTTGTTCATTCTTTATCGTTCATTCTTCATTGATCATTGATCCTTGTTCATTCTTCATCGTTCATTCTTCATTGATCATTGATCCTTGTTCATTCTTCATCGTTCATTCGTCATTGACCATTAATCCTTTTTCATTCTATATCGTTCATTCTTCATTGATCATTGATCCTTGTTCATTCTTCATCGTTCATACTTCATTGATCATTGATCCTTGTTCATTCTTCATTGTTCATTCGTCATTGACACTTGACCCTTGTTCATTCTTCATCGTTCATTCTTCATTGATAATTAATCCTTGTTCATTCTTCATCGTTCATTCGTCATTGATCATTGATCCTTGTTCATTCTTTATCGTTCATTCTTCATTGATCATTGATCTGTGTTCATTCTTCATTGTTCATTCGTCATTGATCATTGATCCTTGTTCATTCTTCATCGTTCATTCTTCATTTATCATTGATCCTTGTTCATTCTTCATCGTTCATTCTTCATTGATCATTGATCCTTGTTCATTCTTCATCGTTCATTCGTCATTGACCATTGATCCTTGTTCATTCTTCACCGTTCATTCTTCATTGATTATTGATCCTTGTTCATTCTTCATTGTTCATTCGTCATTGATCATTGATTCTTGTTCATTCTACATCGTTCATTCTTCATTTATCATTCATCCTTGTTCATTCTTCATCGTTCATTCTACATTGATCATTGATCCTTGTTCATTCTTCATCGTTCATTCGTCATTGACCATTAATCCTTGTTCATTCTTCATCGTTGATTCTTCATTGATCATTGATTCTTGTTCATTCTTCATCGTTCATTCATCATTGATCATTGATCCTTGTTCATTCTTCATCGTTCATTCTTCATTGATCATTGATCCTTATTCATTCTTCATCGTTCATTCTTCATTGATCATTAATCCTTGTTCATTTTTAATCGTTCATTCGTCATTGATCGTTGATCCTTGTTCATTCTTCATCGTTCGTTCTTCATTGATCATTGATCCTTGTTCATTCTTCATCGTTCATTCTTCATTTATCATTGATCCTTGTTGATTCTTCATCGTTCATTCGTGATTGATCATTGATCCTTATTCATTCTTCATCGTTCATTCTTCATTGATCATTGATCCTTATTCATTCTTCATCGTTCATTCTTCATTGATCATTGATCCTTGTTCATTCTTCATCGTTCATTCTTCATTGATCATTGATACTTGTTCATTCTTCATCGTTCATTCGTCATTGACCATTAATCCTTTTTCATTCTTCATCGTTCATTCGTCATTGATCATTGATCCTTGTTCATTCTTCATCGTTCATACTTCATTGATCATTGATCCTTGTTCATTCTTCATCGTTCATTCGTCATTGACACTTGACCTTTGTTCATTCTTCATCGTTCATTATTCATTGATCATTAATCCTTGTTCATTCTTCATCGTTCATTCGTCATTGATCATTGATCCTTGTTCATTCTTCATCGTTCAAACTTCATTGATCATTGATCCGTGTTCATTCTTCATTGTTCATTCGTCATTGATCATTGATCCTTGTTCATTCTTCATCGTTCATTCTTCATTTATCATTCATCCTTGTTCATTCTTCATCGTTCATTCTTCATTGATCATTGATCCTTGTTCATTCTTTATCGTTCAATCTTCATTGATCATTGATCCTTGTTCATTGTTCATCGTTCATTCTTCATTGATCATTGATCCTTGTTCATTCTTCATCGTTCATTCGTCATTCATCATTGATCCTATTTCATTCTTCATCGTTCATTCTTCATTGATCATTGATCCTTGTTCATTCTTCATCGTTCATTCGCATTGATCCTTGTTTATTCTTTATCGTTCATTCTTCATTGATCATTGATCCTTGTTCATTCTTCATCGTTCATTCTTCATTGATCATTGATCCTTGTTCATTCTTCATCGTTCATTCGTCATTGACCATTAATCCTTTTTCATTCTTCATCGTTCATTCTTCATTGATCATTGATCCTTGTTCATTCTTCATCGTTCATACTTCATTGATCATTGATCCTTGTTCATTCTTCATTGTTCATTCGTCATTGACACTTGACCCTTGTTCATTCTTCATCGTTCATTCTTCATTGATCATTAATCCTTGTTCATTCTTCATCGTTCATTCGTCATTGATCATTGATCCTTGTTCATTCTTCATCGTTCATTCTTCATTGATCATTGATCCGTGTTCATTCTTCATTGTTCATTCGTCATTGATCATTGATCCTTGTTCATCCTTCATCGTTCATTCTTCATTTATCATTCATCCTTGTTCATTCTTCATCGTTCATTCTTCATTGATCATTGATCCTTGTTCATTCTTCATCGTTCAATCTTCATTGATCATTGATCCTTGTTCATTCTTCATCGTTCATTCTTCATTGATCATTGATCCTTGTTCATTCTTCATCGTTCATTCGTCATTGATGATTGATCCTTGTTCATTCTTCATCGTTCATTCTTCATTCATCATTAATCCTTGTTCATTCTTCATCGTTCATTCGCATTGATCCTTGTTTATTCTTTATCGTTCATTCTTCATTGATCATTGATCCTTGTTCATTCTTCATCGTTCATACTTCATTGATCATTGATCCTTGTTCATTCTTCATCGTTCATTCGTCATTGACCATGGACCCTTGTTCATTCTTCATCGTTTATTCTTCATTGATCATTGATCCTTGTTCATTCTTCATCGTTCATTCGTCATTGACCATTGACCCTTGTTCATTCTTCATCGTTCATTCTTCATTGATCATTGATCCTTGTTCATTCTTCATCGTTCATTCGTCATTGATCATTGATCCTTGTTCATTCTTCATCGTTCATTCTTCATTGATCATTGATCCTTGTTAATTCTTCATTGTTCATTCGTCATTGATCATTGATCCTTGTTCATTCTTCATCGTTCATTCTTCATTGATCATTGATCCTTGTTCATTCTTCGTCGTTCATTCGTCATTGACCATTAATCCTAGTTCATTCTTCATCTTTCATTCTTCATTGATCATTGATCCTTGTTCATTCTTCGTCCTTCATTCGTCATTGACCATTAAACCTTGTTCATTCTTCATCTTTCATTCTTCATTGATCATTGATCCTTGTTCATTCTTCTTCGTTCATTCGTCATTGACCATTGATCCTTGTTCATTCTTCATCGTTCATTCTTCATTGATCATTAATACTTGTTCATTTTTCATCGTTCATTCGTCATTGATCATTGATCCTTGTTCATTCTTCATCGTTCATTCTTCATTGATCATTGATCCTTGTTCATTCTTCATCGTTCATTCTTCATTTATCATTGATCCTTGTTGATTCTCCATCGTTCATTCGTCATTGATCATTGATCCTTATTCATTCTTCATCGTTCATTCTTCATTGATCATTGATCCTTGTTCATTCTTCATCGTTCATTCGTCATTGACCATTGATCCTTGTTCATTCTTCACCGTTCATTCTTCATTGATCATTGATCCTTGTTCATTCTTCATTGTTCATTCGTCATTGATCATTGATTCTTGTTCATTCTTCATCGTTCATTCTTCATTTATCATTCATCCTTGTTCATTCTTCATCGTTCATTCTACATTGATCATTGATCCTTGTTCATTCTTCATCGTTCATTCTTCATTGACCATTAATCCTTGTTCATTCTTCATCGTTCATTCTTCATTGATCATTGATCCTTGTTCATTCTTCATCGTTCATTCATCATTGATCATTGATCCTTGTTCATTCTTCATCGTTCATTCTTCATTGATCATTGATCCTTGTTCATTCTTCATCGTTCATTCTTCATTGATCATTAATCCTTGTTCATTTTTCATCGTTCATTCGTCATTGATCATTGATCCTTGTTCATTCTTCATTGTTCATTCTTCATTGATCATTGATCCTTGTTCATTCTTCATCGTTCATTCTTCATTTATCATTGATCCTTATTGATTCTTAATCTTTCATTCGTCATTGATCATTGATCCTTATTCATTCTTCATCGTTCATTCTTCATTGATCATTGATCCTTGTTCATTCTTCATCGTTCATTCTTCATTGATCATTGATTATTGTTCATTTTTCATCGTTCATTCGTCATTGATCATTGATCCTTGTTCCTTCTTCATCGTTCATTCTTCATTGATCATTGATCCTTGTTCATTCTTCATCGTTCATTCTTCATTGATCATTGATCCTTGTTCATTCTTCATCGTTCATTCGTCATTGACCATTAATCCTTTTTCATTCTTCATCGTTCATTCGTCATTGATCATTGATCCTTGTTCATTCTTCATCGTTCATACTTCATTGATCATTGATCCTTGTTCATTCTTCATCGTTCATTCGTCATTGACACTTGACCCTTGTTCATTCTTCATCGTTCATTCTTCATTGATCATTAATCCTTGTTCATTCTTCATCGTTCATTCGTCATTGATCATTGATCCTTGTTCATTCTTCATCGTTCAAACTTCATTGATCATTGATCCGTGTTAATTCTTCATTGTTCATTCGTCATTGATCATTGATCCTTGTTCATTCTTCATCGTTCATTCTTCATTTATCATTCATCCTTGTTCATTCTTCATCGTTCATTCTTCATTGATCATTGATCCTTGTTCATTCTTTATCGTTCAATCTTCATTGATCATTGATCCTTGTTCATTCTTCATCGTTCATTCTTCATTGATCATTGATACTTGTTCATTCTTCATCGTTCATTCGTCATTGACCATTAATCCTTTTTCATTCTTCATCGTTCATTCGTCATTGATCATTGATCCTTGTTCATTCTTCATCGTTCATACTTCATTGATCATTGATCCTTGTTCATTCTTCATCGTTCATTCGTCATTGACACTTGACCCTTGTTCATTCTTCATCGTTCATTATTCATTGATCATTAATCCTTGTTCATTCTTCATCGTTCATTCGTCATTGATCATTGATCCTTGTTCATTCTTCATCGTTCAAACTTCATTGATCATTGATCCTTGTTCATTCTTCATTGTTCATTCGTCATTGATCATTGATCCTTGTTCATTCTTCATCGTTCATTCTTCATTTATCATTCATCCTTGTTCATTCTTCATCGTTCATTCTTCATTGATCATTGATCCTTGTTCATTCTTTATCGTTCAATCTTCATTGATCATTGATCCTTGTTCATTCTTCATCGCTCATTCTTCATTGATCATTGATCCTTGTTCATTCTTCATCGTTCATTCGTCATTCATCATTGATCCTATTTCATTCTTCATCGTTCATTCTTCATTGATCATTGATCCTTGTTCATTCTTCATCGTTCATTCGCATTGATCCTTGTTTATTCTTTATCGTTCATTCTTCATTGATCATTGATCCTTGTTCATTCTTCATCGTTCATTCTTCATTGATCATTGATCCTTGTTCATTCTTCATCGTTCATTCGTCATTGACCATTAATCCTTTTTCATTCTTCATCGTTCATTCTTCATTGATCATTGATCCTTGTTCATTCTTCATCGTTCATACTTCATTGATCATTGATCCTTGTTCATTCTTCATTGTTCATTCGTCATTGACACTTGACCCTTGTTCATTCTTCATCGTTCATTCTTCATTGATCATTAATCCTTGTTCATTCTTCATCGTTCATTCGTCATTGATCATTGATCCTTGTTCATTCTTCATCGTTCATTCTTCATTGATCATTGATCCGTGTTCATTCTTCATTGTTCATTCGTCATTGATCATTGATCCTTGTTCATCCTTCATCGTTCATTCTTCATTTATCATTCATCCTTGTTCATTCTTCATCGTTCATTCTTCATTGATCATTGATCCTTGTTCATTCTACATCGTTCATTCGTCATTGATCATTGATCCTTATTCATTCTTCATCGTTCATTCTTCATTGATCATTGATCCTTGTTCATTCTTCATCGTTCATTCGTCATTGACCATTGATCCTTGTTCATTCTTCACCGTTCATTCTTCATTGATCATTGATCCTTGTTCATTCTTCATTGTTCATTCGTCATTGATCATTGATTCTTGTTCATTCTTCATCGTTCATTCTTCATTTATCATTCATCCTTGTTCATTCTTCATCGTTCATTCTACATTGATCATTGATCCTTGTTCATTCTTCATCGTTCATTCGTCATTGACCATTAATCCTTGTTCATTCTTCATCGTTCATTCTTCATTGATCATTGATCCTTGTTCATTCTTCATCGTTCATTCATCATTGATCATTGATCCTTGTTCATTCTTCATCGTTCATTCTTCATTGATCATTGATCCTTGTTCATTCTTCATCGTTCATTCTTCATTGATCATTAATCCTTGTTCATTTTTCATCGTTCATTCGTCATTGATCATTGATCCTTGTTCATTCTTCATTGTTCATTCTTCATTGATCATTGATCCTTGTTCATTCTTCATCGTTCATTCTTCATTTATCATTGATCCTTATTGATTCTTCATCGTTCATTCGTCATTGATCATTGATCCTTATTCATTCTTCATCGTTCATTCTTCATTGATCATTGATCCTTGTTCATTCTTCATCGTTCATTCTTCATTGATCATTGATCCTTGTTCATTTTTCATCGTTCATTCGTCATTGATCATTGATCCTTGTTCCTTCTTCATCGTTCATTCTTCATTGATCATTGATCCTTGTTCATTCTTCATCGTTCATTCTTCATTGATCATTGATCCTTGTTCATTCTTCATCGTTCATTCGTCATTGACCATTAATCCTTTTTCATTCTTCATCGTTCATTCGTCATTGATCATTGATCCTTGTTCATTCTTCATCGTTCATACTTCATTGATCATTGATCCTTGTTCATTCTTCATCGTTCATTCGTCATTGACACTTGACCCTTGTTCATTCTTCATCGTTCATTCTTCATTGATCATTAATCCTTGTTCATTCTTCATCGTTCATTCGTCATTGATCATTGATCCTTGTTCATTCTTCATCGTTCAAACTTCATTGATCATTGATCCGTGTTAATTCTTCATTGTTCATTCGTCATTGATCATTGATCCTTGTTCATTCTTCATCGTTCATTCTTCATTTATCATTCATCCTTGTTCATTCTTCATCGTTCATTCTTCATTGATCATTGATCCTTGTTCATTCTTTATCGTTCAATCTTCATTGATCATTGATCCTTGTTCATTCTTCATCGTTCATTCTTCATTGATCATTGATACTTGTTCATTCTTCATCGTTCATTCGTCATTGACCATTAATCCTTTTTCATTCTTCATCGTTCATTCGTCATTGATCATTGATCCTTGTTCATTCTTCATCGTTCATACTTCATTGATCATTGATCCTTGTTCATTCTTCATCGTTCATTCGTCATTGACACTTGACCCTTGTTCATTCTTCATCGTTCATTATTCATTGATCATTAATCCTTGTTCATTCTTCATCGTTCATTCGTCATTGATCATTGATCCTTGTTCATTCTTCATCGTTCAAACTTCATTGATCATTGATCCTTGTTCATTCTTCATTGTTCATTCGTCATTGATCATTGATCCTTGTTCATTCTTCATCGTTCATTCTTCATTTATCATTCATCCTTGTTCATTCTTCATCGTTCATTCTTCATTGATCATTGATCCTTGTTCATTCTTTATCGTTCAATCTTCATTGATCATTGATCCTTGTTCATTCTTCATCGCTCATTCTTCATTGATCATTGATCCTTGTTCATTCTTCATCGTTCATTCGTCATTCATCATTGATCCTATTTCATTCTTCATCGTTCATTCTTCATTGATTATTGATCCTTGTTCATTCTTCATCGTTCATTCGCATTGATCCTTGTTTATTCTTTATCGTTCATTCTTCATTGATCATTGATCCTTGTTCATTCTTCATCGTTCATTCTTCATTGATCATTGATCCTTGTTCATTCTTCATCGTTCATTCGTCATTGACCATTAATCCTTTTTCATTCTTCATCGTTCATTCTTCATTGATCATTGATCCTTGTTCATTCTTCATCGTTCATACTTCATTGATCATTGATCCTTGTTCATTCTTCATTGTTCATTCGTCATTGACACTTGACCCTTGTTCATTCTTCATCGTTCATTCTTCATTGATCATTAATCCTTGTTCATTCTTCATCGTTCATTCGTCATTGATCATTGATCCTTGTTCATTCTTCATCGTTCATTCTTCATTGATCATTGATCCGTGTTCATTCTTCATTGTTCATTCGTCATTGATCATTGATCCTTGTTCATCCTTCATCGTTCATTCTTCATTTATCATTCATCCTTGTTCATTCTTCATCGTTCATTCTTCATTGATCATTGATCCTTGTTCATTCTTCATCGTTCAATCTTCATTGATCATTGATCCTTGTTCATTCTTCATCGTTCATTCTTCATTGATCATTGATCCTTGTTCATTCTTCATCGTTCATTCGTCATTGATGATTGGTCCTTGTTCATTCTTCATCGTTCATTCTTCATTGATCATTAATCCTTGTTCATTCTTCATCGTTCATTCGCATTGATCCTTGTTTGTTCTTTATCGTTCATTCTTCATTGATCATTGATCCTTGTTCATTCTTCATCGTTCATACTTCATTGATCATTGATCCTTGTTCATTCTTCATCGTTCATTCGTCATTGACCATGGACCCTTGTTCATTCTTCATCGTTTACTCTTCATTGATCATTGATCCTTGTTCATTCTTCATCGTTCATTCGTCATTGACCATTGACCCTTGTTCATTCTTCATCGTTCATTCTTCATTGATCATTGATCCTTGTTCATTCTTCATCGTTCATTCGTCATTGATCATTGATCCTTGTTCATTCTTCATCGTTCAGTCTTCATTGATCATTGATCCTTGTTAATTCTTCATTGTTCATTCGTCATTGATCATTGATCCTTGTTCATTCTTCATCATTCATTCTTCATTTATCATTCATCCTTGTTCATTCTTCATCGTTCATTCTTCATTGATCATTGATCCTTGTTCATTCTTCGTCGTTCATTCGTCATTGACCATTAATCCTTGTTCATTCTTCATCTTTCATTCTTCATTGATCATTGATCCTTGTTCATTCTTCGTCGTTCATTCGTCATTGACCATTAATCCTTGTTCATTCTTCATCTTTCATTCTTCATTGATCATTGATCCTTGTTCATTCTTCTTCGTTCATTCGTCATTGACCATTGATCCTTGTTCATTCTTCATTGATCATTAATCCTTGTACATTTTTCATCGTTCATTCGTCATTGATCATTGATCCTTGTTCATTCTTCATCGTTCATTCTTCATTGATCATTGATCCTTGTTCATTCTTCATCGTTCATTCTTCATTTATCATTGATCCTTGTTGATTCTTCATCGTTCATTCGTCATTGATCATTGATCCTTATTCATTCTTCATTGATCATTGATCCTTGTTCATTCTTCATCGTTCATTCGTCATTGACCATTGATCCTTGTTCATTCTTCACCGTTCATTCTTCATTGATCATTGATCCTTGTTCATTCTTCATTGTTCATTCGTCATTGATCATTGATTCTTGTTCATTCTTCATCGTTCATTCTTCATTTATCATTCATCCTTGTTCATTCTTCATCGTTCATTCTACATTGATCATTGATCCTTGTTCATTCTTCATCGTTCATTCGTCATTGACCATTAATCCTTGTTCATTCTTCATCGTTCATTCTTCATTGATCATTGATCCTTGTTCATTCTTCATCGTTCATTCATCATTGATCATTGATCCTTGTTCATTCTTCATCGTTCATTCTTCATTGATCATTGATCCTTGTTCATTCTTCATCGTTCATTCTTCATTGATCATTAATCCTTGTTCATTTTTCATCGTTCATTCGTCATTGATCATTGATCCTTGTTCATTCTTCATCGTTCATTCTTCATTGATCATTGATCCTTGTTCATTCTTCATCGTTCATTCTTCATTTATCATTGATCCTTATTGATTCTTCATCGTTCATTCGTCATTGATCATTGATCCTTATTCATTCTTCATCGTTCATTCTTCATTGATCATTGATCCTTGTTCATTCTTCATCGTTCATTCTTCATTGATCATTGATCCTTGTTCATTTTTCATCGTTCATTCGTCATTGATCATTGATCCTTGTTCCTTCTTCATCGTTCATTCTTCATTGATCATTGATCCTTGTTCATTCTTCATCGTTCATTCTTCATTGATCATTGATCCTTGTTCATTCTTCATCGTTCATTCGTCATTGACCATTAATCCTTTTTCATTCTTCATCGTTCATTCGTCATTGATCATTGATCCTTGTTCATTCTTCATCGTTCATACTTCATTGATCATTGATCCTTGTTCATTCTTCATCGTTCATTCGTCATTGACACTTGACCCTTGTTCATTCTTCATCGTTCATTATTCATTGATCATTAATCCTTGTTCATTCTTCATCGTTCATTCGTCATTGATCATTGATCCTTGTTCATTCTTCATCGTTCAAACTTCATTGATCATTGATCCTTGTTCATTCTTCATTGTTCATTGGTCATTGATCATTGATCCTTGTTCATTCTTCATCGTTCATTCTTCATTTATCATTCATCCTTGTTCATTCTTCATCGTTCATTCTTCATTGATCATTGATCCTTGTTCATTCTTTATCGTTCAATCTTCATTGATCATTGATCCTTGTTCATTCTTCATCGCTCATTCTTCATTGATCATTGATCCTTGTTCATTCTTCATCGTTCATTCGTCATTCATCATTGATCCTATTTCATTCTTCATCGTTCATTCTTCATTGATCATTGATCCTTGTTCATTCTTCATCGTTCATTCGCATTGATCCTTGTTTATTCTTTATCGTTCATTCTTCATTGATCATTGATCCTTGTTCATTCTTCATCGTTCATTCTTCATTGATCATTGATCCTTGTTCATTCTTCATCGTTCATTCGTCATTGACCATTAATCCTTTTTCATTCTTCATCGTTCATTCTTCATTGATCATTGATCCTTGTTCATTCTTCATCGTTCATACTTCATTGATCATTGATCCTTGTTCATTCTTCATTGTTCATTCGTCATTGACACTTGACCCTTGTTCATTCTTCATCGTTCATTCTTCATTGATCATTAATCCTTGTTCATTCTTCATCGTTCATTCGTCATTGATCATTGATCCTTGTTCATTCTTCATCGTTCATTCTTCATTGATCATTGATCCGTGTTCATTCTTCATTGTTCATTCGTCATTGATCATTGATCCTTGTTCATCCTTCATCGTTCATTCTTCATTTATCATTCATCCTTGTTCATTCTTCATCGTTCATTCTTCATTGATCATTGATCCTTGTTCATTCTCCATCGTTCATTCGTCATTGATCATTGATCCTTATTCATTCTTCATCGTTCATTCTTCATTGATCATTGATCCTTGTTCATTCTTCATCGTTCATTCGTCATTGACCATTGATCCTTGTTCATTCTTCACCGTTCATTCTTCATTGATCATTGATCCTTGTTCATTCTTCATTGTTCATTCGTCATTGATCATTGATTCTTGTTCATTCTTCATCGTTCATTCTTCATTTATCATTCATCCTTGTTCATTCTTCATCGTTCATTCTACATTGATCATTGATCCTTGTTCATTCTTCATCGTTCATTCGTCATTGACCATTAATCCTTGTTCATTCTTCATCGTTCATTCTTCATTGATCATTGATCCTTGTTCATTCTTCATCGTTCATTCATCATTGATCATTGATCCTTGTTCATTCTTCATCGTTCATTCTTCATTGATCATTGATCCTTGTTCATTCTTCATCGTTCATTCTTCATTGATCATTAATCCTTGTTCATTTTTCATCGTTCATTCGTCATTGATCATTGATCCTTGTTCATTCTTCATTGTTCATTCTTCATTGATCATTGATCCTTGTTCATTCTTCATCGTTCATTCTTCATTTATCATTGATCCTTATTGATTCTTCATCGTTCATTCGTCATTGATCATTGATCCTTATTCATTCTTCATCGTTCATTCTTCATTGATCATTGATCCTTGTTCATTCTTCATCGTTCATTCTTCATTGATCATTGATCCTTGTTCATTTTTCATCGTTCATTCGTCATTGATCATTGATCCTTGTTCCTTCTTCATCGTTCATTCTTCATTGATCATTGATCCTTGTTCATTCTTCATCGTTCATTCTTCATTGATCATTGATCCTTGTTCATTCTTCATCGTTCATTCGTCATTGACCATTAATCCTTTTTCATTCTTCATCGTTCATTCGTCATTGATCATTGATCCTTGTTCATTCTTCATCGTTCATACTTCATTGATCATTGATCCTTGTTCATTCTTCATCGTTCATTCGTCATTGACACTTGACCCTTGTTTATTCTTCATCGTTCATTCTTCATTGATCATTAATCCTTGTTCATTCTTCATCGTTCATTCGTCATTGATCATTGATCCTTGTTCATTCTTCATCGTTCAAACTTCATTGATCATTGATCCGTGTTAATTCTTCATTGTTGATTCGTCATTGATCATTGATCCTTGTTCATTCTTCATCGTTCATTCTTCATTTATCATTCATCCTTGTTCATTCTTCATCGTTCATTCTTCATTGATCATTGATCCTTGTTCATTCTTTATCGTTCAATCTTCATTGATCATTGATCCTTGTTCATTCTTCATCGTTCATTCTTCATTGATCATTGATACTTGTTCATTCTTCATCGTTCATTCGTCATTGACCATTAATCCTTTTTCATTCTTCATCGTTCATTCGTCATTGATCATTGATCCTTGTTCATTCTTCATCGTTCATACTTCATTGATCATTGATCCTTGTTCATTCTTCATCGTTCATTCGTCATTTACACTTGACCCTTGTTCATTCTTCATCGTTCATTATTCATTGATCATTAATCCTTGTTCATTCTTCATCGTTCATTCGTCATTGATCATTGATCCTTGTTCATTCTTCATCGTTCAAACTTCATTGATCATTGATCCTTGTTCATTCTTCATTGTTCATTCGTCATTGATCATTGATCCTTGTTCATTCTTCATCGTTCATTCTTCATTTATCATTCATCCTTGTTCATTCTTCATCGTTCATTCTTCATTGATCATTGATCCTTGTTCATTCTTTATCGTTCAATCTTCATTGATCATTGATCCTTGTTCATTCTTCATCGCTCATTCTTCATTGATCATTGATCCTTGTTCATTCTTCATCGTTCATTCGTTATTCATCATTGATCCTATTTCATTCTTCATCGTTCATTCTTCATTGATCATTGATCCTTGTTCATTCTTCATCGTTCATTCGCATTGATCCTTGTTTATTCTTTATCGTTCATTCTTCATTGATCATTGATCCTTGTTCATTCTTCATCGTTCATTCTTCATTGATCATTGATCCTTGTTCATTCTTCATCGTTCATTCGTCATTGACCATTAATCCTTTTTCATTCTTCATCGTTCATTCTTCATTGATCATTGATCCTTGTTCATTCTTCATCGTTCATACTTCATTGATCATTGATCCTTGTTCATTCTTCATTGTTCATTCGTCATTGACACTTGACCCTTGTTCATTCTTCATCGTTCATTCTTCATTGATCATTAATCCTTGTTCATTCTTCATCGTTCATTCGTCATTGATCATTGATCCTTGTTCATTCTTCATCGTTCATTCTTCATTGATCATTGATCCGTGTTCATTCTTCATTGTTCATTCGTCATTGATCATTGATCCTTGTTCATCCTTCATCGTTCATTCTTCATTTATCATTCATCCTTGTTCATTCTTCATCGTTCATTCTTCATTGATCATTGATCCTTGTTCATTCTTCATCGTTCAATCTTCATTGATCATTGATCCTTGTTCATTCTTCATCGTTCATTCTTCATTGATCATTGATCCTTGTTCATTCTTCATCGTTCATTCGTCATTGATGATTGATCCTTGTTCATTCTTCATCGTTCATTCTTCATTGATCATTAATCCTTGTTCATTCTTCATCGTTCATTCGCATTGATCCTTGTTTATTCTTTATCGTTCATTCTTCATTGATCATTGATCCTTGTTCATTCTTCATCGTTCATACTTCATTGATCATTGATCCTTGTTCATTCTTCATCGTTCATTCGTCATTGACCATGGACCCTTGTTCATTCTTCATCGTTTACTCTTCATTGATCATTGATCCTTGTTCATTCTTCATCGTTCATTCGTCATTGACCATTGACCCTTGTTCATTCTTCATCGTTCATTCTTCATTGATCATTGATCCTTGTTCATTCTTCATCGTTCATTCGTCATTGATCATTGATCCTTGTTCATTCTTCATCGTTCAGTCTTCATTGATCATTGATCCTTGTTAATTCTTCATTGTTCATTCGTCATTGATCATTGATCCTTGTTCATTCTTCATCATTCATTCTTCATTTATCATTGATCCTTGTTCATTCTTCATCGTTCATTCGTCATTGACACTTGACCCTTGTTCATTCTTCATCGTTCATTATTCATTGATCATTAATCCTTGTTCATTCTTCATCGTTCATTCGTCATTGATCATTGATCCTTGTTCATTCTTCATCGTTCAAACTTCATTGATCATTGATCCTTGTTCATTCTTCATTGTTCATTGGTCATTGATCATTGATCCTTGTTCATTCTTCATCGTTCATTCTTCATTTATCATTCATCCTTGTTCATTCTTCATCGTTCATTCTTCATTGATCATTGATCCTTGTTCATTCTTTATCGTTCAATCTTCATTGATCATTGATCCTTGTTCATTCTTCATCGTTCATTCTTCATTGATCATTGATACTTGTTCATTCTTCATCGTTCATTCGTCATTGACCATTAATCCTTTTTCATTCTTCATCGTTCATTCGTCATTGATCATTGATCCTTGTTCATTCTTCATCGTTCATACTTCATTGATCATTGATCCTTGTTCATTCTTCATCGTTCATTCGTCATTTACACTTGACCCTTGTTCATTCTTCATCGTTCATTATTCATTGATCATTAATCCTTGTTCATTCTTCATCGTTCATTCGTCATTGATCATTGATCCTTGTTCATTCTTCATCGTTCAAACTTCATTGATCATTGATCCTTGTTCATTCTTCATTGTTCATTCGTCATTGATCATTGATCCTTGTTCATTCTTCATCGTTCATTCTTCATTTATCATTCATCCTTGTTCATTCTTCATCGTTCATTCTTCATTGATCATTGATCCTTGTTCATTCTTTATCGTTCAATCTTCATTGATCATTGATCCTTGTTCATTCTTCATCGCTCATTCTTCATTGATCATTGATCCTTGTTCATTCTTCATCGTTCATTCGTTATTCATCATTGATCCTATTTCATTCTTCATCGTTCATTCTTCATTGATCATTGATCCTTGTTCATTCTTCATCGTTCATTCGCATTGATCCTTGTTTATTCTTTATCGTTCATTCTTCATTGATCATTGATCCTTGTTCATTCTTCATCGTTCATTCTTCATTGATCATTGATCCTTGTTCATTCTTCATCGTTCATTCGTCATTGACCATTAATCCTTTTTCATTCTTCATCGTTCATTCTTCATTGATCATTGATCCTTGTTCATTCTTCATCGTTCATACTTCATTGATCATTGATCCTTGTTCATTCTTCATTGTTCATTCGTCATTGACACTTGACCCTTGTTCATTCTTCATCGTTCATTCTTCATTGATCATTAATCCTTGTTCATTCTTCATCGTTCATTCGTCATTGATCATTGATCCTTGTTCATTCTTCATCGTTCATTCTTCATTGATCATTGATCCGTGTTCATTCTTCATTGTTCATTCGTCATTGATCATTGATCCTTGTTCATCCTTCATCGTTCATTCTTCATTTATCATTCATCCTTGTTCATTCTTCATCGTTCATTCTTCATTGATCATTGATCCTTGTTCATTCTTCATCGTTCAATCTTCATTGATCATTGATCCTTGTTCATTCTTCATCGTTCATTCTTCATTGATCATTGATCCTTGTTCATTCTTCATCGTTCATTCGTCATTGATGATTGATCCTTGTTCATTCTTCATCGTTCATTCTTCATTGATCATTAATCCTTGTTCATTCTTCATCGTTCATTCGCATTGATCCTTGTTTATTCTTTATCGTTCATTCTTCATTGATCATTGATCCTTGTTCATTCTTCATCGTTCATACTTCATTGATCATTGATCCTTGTTCATTCTTCATCGTTCATTCGTCATTGACCATGGACCCTTGTTCATTCTTCATCGTTTACTCTTCATTGATCATTGATCCTTGTTCATTCTTCATCGTTCATTCGTCATTGACCATTGACCCTTGTTCATTCTTCATCGTTCATTCTTCATTGATCATTGATCCTTGTTCATTCTTCATCGTTCATTCGTCATTGATCATTGATCCTTGTTCATTCTTCATCGTTCAGTCTTCATTGATCATTGATCCTTGTTAATTCTTCATTGTTCATTCGTCATTGATCATTGATCCTTGTTCATTCTTCATCATTCATTCTTCATTTATCATTGATCCTTGTTCATTCTTCATCGTTCATTCGTCATTGACACTTGACCCTTGTTCATTCTTCATCGTTCATTATTCATTGATCATTAATCCTTGTTCATTCTTCATCGTTCATTCGTCATTGATCATTGATCCTTGTTCATTCTTCATCGTTCAAACTTCATTGATCATTGATCCTTGTTCATTCTTCATTGTTCATTGGTCATTGATCATTGATCCTTGTTCATTCTTCATCGTTCATTCTTCATTTATCATTCATCCTTGTTCATTCTTCATCGTTCATTCTTCATTGATCATTGATCCTTGTTCATTCTTTATCGTTCAATCTTCATTGATCATTGATCCTTGTTCATTCTTCATCGCTCATTCTTCATTGATCATTGATCCTTGTTCATTCTTCATCGTTCATTCGTCATTCATCATTGATCCTATTTCATTCTTCATCGTTCATTCTTCATTGATCATTGATCCTTGTTCATTCTTCATCGTTCATTCGCATTGATCCTTGTTTATTCTTTATCGTTCATTCTTCATTGATCATTGATCCTTGTTCATTCTTCATCGTTCATTCTTCATTGATCATTGATCCTTGTTCATTCTTCATCGTTCATTCGTCATTGACCATTAATCCTTTTTCATTCTTCATCGTTCATTCTTCATTGATCATTGATCCTTGTTCATTCTTCATCGTTCATACTTCATTGATCATTGATCCTTGTTCATTCTTCATTGTTCATTCGTCATTGACACTTGACCCTTGTTCATTCTTCATCGTTCATTCTTCATTGATCATTAATCCTTGTTCATTCTTCATCGTTCATTCGTCATTGATCATTGATCCTTGTTCATTCTTCATCGTTCATTCTTCATTGATCATTGATCCGTGTTCATTCTTCATTGTTCATTCGTCATTGATCATTGATCCTTGTTCATCCTTCATCGTTCATTCTTCATTTATCATTCATCCTTGTTCATTCTTCATCGTTCATTCTTCATTGATCATTGATCCTTGTTCATTCTCCATCGTTCATTCGTCATTGATCATTGATCCTTATTCATTCTTCATCGTTCATTCTTCATTGATCATTGATCCTTGTTCATTCTTCATCGTTCATTCGTCATTGACCATTGATCCTTGTTCATTCTTCACCGTTCATTCTTCATTGATCATTGATCCTTGTTCATTCTTCATTGTTCATTCGTCATTGATCATTGATTCTTGTTCATTCTTCATCGTTCATTCTTCATTTATCATTCATCCTTGTTCATTCTTCATCGTTCATTCTACATTGATCATTGATCCTTGTTCATTCTTCATCGTTCATTCGTCATTGACCATTAATCCTTGTTCATTCTTCATCGTTCATTCTTCATTGATCATTGATCCTTGTTCATTCTTCATCGTTCATTCATCATTGATCATTGATCCTTGTTCATTCTTCATCGTTCATTCTTCATTGATCATTGATCCTTGTTCATTCTTCATCGTTCATTCTTCATTGATCATTAATCCTTGTTCATTTTTCATCGTTCATTCGTCATTGATCATTGATCCTTGTTCATTCTTCATTGTTCATTCTTCATTGATCATTGATCCTTGTTCATTCTTCATCGTTCATTCTTCATTTATCATTGATCCTTATTGATTCTTCATCGTTCATTCGTCATTGATCATTGATCCTTATTCATTCTTCATCGTTCATTCTTCATTGATCATTGATCCTTGTTCATTCTTCATCGTTCATTCTTCATTGATCATTGATCCTTGTTCATTTTTCATCGTTCATTCGTCATTGATCATTGATCCTTGTTCCTTCTTCATCGTTCATTCTTCATTGATCATTGATCCTTGTTCATTCTTCATCGTTCATTCTTCATTGATCATTGATCCTTGTTCATTCTTCATCGTTCATTCGTCATTGACCATTAATCCTTTTTCATTCTTCATCGTTCATTCGTCATTGATCATTGATCCTTGTTCATTCTTCATCGTTCATACTTCATTGATCATTGATCCTTGTTCATTCTTCATCGTTCATTCGTCATTGACACTTGACCCTTGTTCATTCTTCATCGTTCATTCTTCATTGATCATTAATCCTTGTTCATTCTTCATCGTTCATTCGTCATTGATCATTGATCCTTGTTCATTCTTCATCGTTCAAACTTCATTGATCATTGATCCGTGTTAATTCTTCATTGTTCATTCGTCATTGATCATTGATCCTTGTTCATTCTTCATCGTTCATTCTTCATTTATCATTCATCCTTGTTCATTCTTCATCGTTCATTCTTCATTGATCATTGATCCTTGTTCATTCTTTATCGTTCAATCTTCATTGATCATTGATCCTTGTTCATTCTTCATCGTTCATTCTTCATTGATCATTGATACTTGTTCATTCTTCATCGTTCATTCGTCATTGACCATTAATCCTTTTTCATTCTTCATCGTTCATTCGTCATTGATCATTGATCCTTGTTCATTCTTCATCGTTCATACTTCATTGATCATTGATCCTTGTTCATTCTTCATCGTTCATTCGTCATTGACACTTGACCCTTGTTCATTCTTCATCGTTCATTATTCATTGATCATTAATCCTTGTTCATTCTTCATCGTTCATTCGTCATTGATCATTGATCCTTGTTCATTCTTCATCGTTCAAACTTCATTGATCATTGATCCTTGTTCATTCTTCATTGTTCATTCGTCATTGATCATTGATCCTTGTTCATTCTTCATCGTTCATTCTTCATTTATCATTCATCCTTGTTCATTCTTCATCGTTCATTCTTCATTGATCATTGATCCTTGTTCATTCTTTATCGTTCAATCTTCATTGATCATTGATCCTTGTTCATTCTTCATCGCTCATTCTTCATTGATCATTGATCCTTGTTCATTCTTCATCGTTCATTCGTTATTCATCATTGATCCTATTTCATTCTTCATCGTTCATTCTTCATTGATCATTGATCCTTGTTCATTCTTCATCGTTCATTCGCATTGATCCTTGTTTATTCTTTATCGTTCATTCTTCATTGATCATTGATCCTTGTTCATTCTTCATCGTTCATTCTTCATTGATCATTGATCCTTGTTCATTCTTCATCGTTCATTCGTCATTGACCATTAATCCTTTTTCATTCTTCATCGTTCATTCTTCATTGATCATTGATCCTTGTTCATTCTTCATCGTTCATACTTCATTGATCATTGATCCTTGTTCATTCTTCATTGTTCATTCGTCATTGACACTTGACCCTTGTTCATTCTTCATCGTTCATTCTTCATTGATCATTAATCCTTGTTCATTCTTCATCGTTCATTCGTCATTGATCATTGATCCTTGTTCATTCTTCATCGTTCATTCTTCATTGATCATTGATCCGTGTTCATTCTTCATTGTTCATTCGTCATTGATCATTGATCCTTGTTCATCCTTCATCGTTCATTCTTCATTTATCATTCATCCTTGTTCATTCTTCATCGTTCATTCTTCATTGATCATTGATCCTTGTTCATTCTTCATCGTTCAATCTTCATTGATCATTGATCCTTGTTCATTCTTCATCGTTCATTCTTCATTGATCATTGATCCTTGTTCATTCTTCATCGTTCATTCGTCATTGATGATTGATCCTTGTTCATTCTTCATCGTTCATTCTTCATTGATCATTAATCCTTGTTCATTCTTCATCGTTCATTCGCATTGATCCTTGTTTATTCTTTATCGTTCATTCTTCATTGATCATTGATCCTTGTTCATTCTTCATCGTTCATACTTCATTGATCATTGATCCTTGTTCATTCTTCATCGTTCATTCGTCATTGACCATGGACCCTTGTTCATTCTTCATCGTTTACTCTTCATTGATCATTGATCCTTGTTCATTCTTCATCGTTCATTCGTCATTGACCATTGACCCTTGTTCATTCTTCATCGTTCATTCTTCATTGATCATTGATCCTTGTTCATTCTTCATCGTTCATTCGTCATTGATCATTGATCCTTGTTCATTCTTCATCGTTCAGTCTTCATTGATCATTGATCCTTGTTAATTCTTCATTGTTCATTCGTCATTGATCATTGATCCTTGTTCATTCTTCATCATTCATTCTTCATTTATCATTGATCCTTGTTCATTCTTCATCGTTCATTCTTCATTGATCATTGATCCTTGTTCATTCTTCGTCGTTCATTCGTCATTGACCATTAATCCTTGTTCATTCTTCATCTTTCATTCTTCATTGATCATTGATCCTTGTTCATTCTTCGTCGTTCATTCGTCATTGACCATTAATCCTTGTTCATTCTTCATCTTTCATTCTTCATTGATCATTGATCCTTGTTCATTCTTCTTCGTTCATTCGTCATTGACCATTGATCCTTGTTCATTCTTCATTGATCATTAATCCTTGTACATTTTTCATCGTTCATTCGTCATTGATCATTGATCCTTGTTCATTCTTCATCGTTCATTCTTCATTGATCATTGATCCTTGTTCATTCTTCATCGTTCATTCTTCATTTATCATTGATCCTTGTTGATTCTTCATCGTTCATTCGTCATTGATCATTGATCCTTATTCATTCTTCATCGTTCATTCTTCATTGATCATTGATCCTTGTTCATTCTTCATCGTTCATTCGTCATTGACCATTGATCCTTGTTCATTCTTCACCGTTCATTCTTCATTGATCATTGATCCTTGTTCATTCTTCATTGTTCATTCGTCATTGATCATTGATTCTTGTTCATTCTTCATCGTTCATTCTTCATTTATCATTCATCCTTGTTCATTCTTCATCGTTCATTCTACATTGATCATTGATCCTTGTTCATTCTTCATCGTTCATTCGTCATTGACCATTAATCCTTGTTCATTCTTCATCGTTCATTCTTCATTGATCATTGATCCTTGTTCATTCTTCATCGTTCATTCATCATTGATCATTGATCCTTGTTCATTCTTCATCGTTCATTCTTCATTGATCATTGATCCTTGTTCATTCTTCATCGTTCATTCTTCATTGATCATTAATCCTTGTTCATTTTTCATCGTTCATTCGTCATTGATCATTGATCCTTGTTCATTCTTCATCGTTCATTCTTCATTGATCATTGATCCTTGTTCATTCTTCATCGTTCATTCTTCATTTATCATTGATCCTTATTGATTCTTCATCGTTCATTCGTCATTGATCATTGATCCTTATTCATTCTTCATCGTTCATTCTTCATTGATCATTGATCCTTGTTCATTCTTCATCGTTCATTCTTCATTGATCATTGATCCTTGTTCATTTTTCATCGTTCATTCGTCATTGATCATTGATCCTTGTTCCTTCTTCATCGTTCATTCTTCATTGATCATTGATCCTTGTTCATTCTTCATCGTTCATTCTTCATTGATCATTGATCCTTGTTCATTCTTCATCGTTCATTCGTCATTGACCATTAATCCTTTTTCATTCTTCATCGTTCATTCGTCATTGATCATTGATCCTTGTTCATTCTTCATCGTTCATACTTCATTGATCATTGATCCTTGTTCATTCTTCATAGTTCATTCGTCATTGACACTTGACCCTTGTTCATTCTTCATCGTTCATTCTTCATTGATCATTAATCCTTGTTCATTCTTCATCGTTCATTCGTCATTGATCATTGATCCTTGTTCATTCTTCATCGTTCAAACTTCATTGATCATTGATCCGTGTTCATTCTTCATTGTTCATTCGTCATTGATTATTGATCCTTGTTCATTCTTCATCGTTCATTCTTCATTTATCATTCATCCTTGTTCATTCTTCATCGTTCATTCTTCATTGATCATTGATCCTTGTTCATTCTTTATCGTTCAATCTTCATTGATCATTGATCCTTGTTCATTCTTCATCGTTCATTCTTCATTGATCATTGATCCTTGTTCATTCATCATCGTTCATTCGTCATTGATCATTGATCCTATTTCATTCTTCATCGTTCATTCTTCATTGATCATTGATCCTTGTTCATTCTTCATCGTTCATTCGCATTGATCCTTGTTTATTCTTTATCGTTCATTCTTCATTGATCATTGATCCTTGTTCATTCTTCATCGTTCATACTTCATTGATCATTGATCCTTGTTCATTCTTCATCGTTCATTCTTCATTGATCATTGATCCTTGTTCATTCTTCATCGTTCATTCGTCATTGACCATTAATCCTTTTTCATTCTTCATCGTTCATTCTTCATTGATCATTGATCCTTGTTCATTCTTCATCGTTTATACTTCATTGATCATTGATCCTTGTTCATTCTTCATTGTTCATTCGTCATTGACACTTGACCCTTGTTCATTCTTCATCGTTCATTCTTCATTGATCATTAATCCTTGTTCATTCTTCATCGTTCATTCGGTCATTGATCATTGATCCTTGTTCATTCTTCATCGTTCATTCTTCATTGATCATTGATCCGTGTTCATTCTTCATTGTTTATTCGTCATTGATCATTGATCCTTGTTCATTCTTCATCGTTCATTCTTCATTTATCTCTCATCCTTGTTCATTCTTCATCGTTCATTCTTCATTGATCATTGATCCTTGTTCATTCTTCATCGTTCAATCTTCATTGATCATTGATCCTTGTTCATTCTTCATCTTTCATTCTTCATTGATCATTGATCCTTGTTCGTTCTTCATCGTTCATTCGTCATTGATCATTGATCCTTGTTCATTCTTCATCGTTCATTCTTCATTGATCATTGATCCTTGTTCCTTCTTCATCGTTCATTCTTCATTGATCATTGATCCTTGTTCATTCTTCATCGTTCATTCTTCATTGATCATTGATCCTTGTTCATTCTTCATCGTTCATTCGTCATTGACCATTAATCCTTTTTCATTCTTCATCGTTCATTCGTCATTGATCATTGATCCTTGTTCATTCTTCATCGTTCATACTTCATTGATCATTGATCCTTGTTCATTCTTCGTCGTTCATTCGTCATTGACACTTGACCCTTGTTCATTCTTCATCGTTCATTCTTCATTGATCATTAATCCTTGTTCATTCTTCATCGTTCATTCGTCATTGATCATTGATCCTTGTTCATTCTTCATCGTTCAAACTTCATTGATCATTGATCCGTGTTCATTCTTCATTGTTCATTCGTCATTGATCATTGATCCTTGTTCATTCTTCATCGTTCATTCTTCATTTATCATTCATCCTTGTTTATTCTTCATCGTTCATTCTTCATTGATCATTGATCCTTGTTCATTCTTTATCGTTCAATCTTCATTGATCATTGATCCTTGTTCATTCTTCATCGTTAATTCTTCATTGATCATTGATCCTTGTTCATTCATCATCGTTCATTCGTCATTGATCATTGATCCTATTTCATTCTTCATCGTTCATTCTTCATTGATCATTGATCCTTGTTCATTCTTCATCGTTCATTCGCATTAATCCTTGTTTATTCTTTATCGTTCATTCTTCATTGATCATTGATCCTTGTTCATTCTTCATCGTTCATACTTCATTGATCATTGATCCTTGTTCATTCTTCATCGTTCATTCTTCATTGATCATTGATCCTTGTTCATTCTTCATCGTTCATTCTTCATTTATCATTGATCCTTGTTGATTCTTCATCGTTCATTCGTCATTGATCATTGATCCTTATTCATTCTTCATCGTTCATTCTTCATTGATCATTGATCCTTGTTCATTCTTCATCGTTCATTCGTCATTGACCATTGATCCTTGTTCATTCTTCACCGTTCATTCTTCATTGATCATTGATCCTTGTTCATTCTTCATTGTTCATTCGTCATTGATCATTGATTCTTGTTCATTCTTCATCGTTCATTCTTCATTTATCATTCATCCTTGTTCATTCTTCATCGTTCATTCTACATTGATCATTGATCCTTGTTCATTCTTCATCGTTCATTCGTCATTGACCATTAATCCTTGTTCATTCTTCATCGTTCATTCTTCATTGATCATTGATCCTTGTTCATTCTTCATCGTTCATTCATCATTGATCATTGATCCTTGTTCATTCTTCATCGTTCATTCTTCATTGATCATTGATCCTTGTTCATTCTTCATCGTTCATTCTTCATTGATCATTAATCCTTGTTCATTTTTCATCGTTCATTCGTCATTGATCATTGATCCTTGTTCATTCTTCATCGTTCATTCTTCATTGATCATTGATCCTTGTTCATTCTTCATCGTTCATTCTTCATTTATCATTGATCCTTATTGATTCTTCATCGTTCATTCGTCATTGATCATTGATCCTTATTCATTCTTCATCGTTCATTCTTCATTGATCATTGATCCTTGTTCATTCTTCATCGTTCATTCTTCATTGATCATTGATCCTTGTTCATTTTTCATCGTTCATTCGTCATTGATCATTGATCCTTGTTCCTTCTTCATCGTTCATTCTTCATTGATCATTGATCCTTGTTCATTCTTCATCGTTCATTCTTCATTGATCATTGATCCTTGTTCATTCTTCATCGTTCATTCGTCATTGACCATTAATCCTTTTTCATTCTTCATCGTTCATTCGTCATTGATCATTGATCCTTGTTCATTCTTCATCGTTCATACTTCATTGATCATTGATCCTTGTTCATTCTTCATAGTTCATTCGTCATTGACACTTGACCCTTGTTCATTCTTCATCGTTCATTCTTCATTGATCATTAATCCTTGTTCATTCTTCATCGTTCATTCGTCATTGATCATTGATCCTTGTTCATTCTTCATCGTTCAAACTTCATTGATCATTGATCCGTGTTCATTCTTCATTGTTCATTCGTCATTGATTATTGATCCTTGTTCATTCTTCATCGTTCATTCTTCATTTATCATTCATCCTTGTTCATTCTTCATCGTTCATTCTTCATTGATCATTGATCCTTGTTCATTCTTTATCGTTCAATCTTCATTGATCATTGATCCTTGTTCATTCTTCATCGTTCATTCTTCATTGATCATTGATCCTTGTTCATTCATCATCGTTCATTCGTCATTGATCATTGATCCTATTTCATTCTTCATCGTTCATTCTTCATTGATCATTGATCCTTGTTCATTCTTCATCGTTCATTCGCATTGATCCTTGTTTATTCTTTATCGTTCATTCTTCATTGATCATTGATCCTTGTTCATTCTTCATCGTTCATACTTCATTGATCATTGATCCTTGTTCATTCTTCATCGTTCATTCTTCATTGATCATTGATCCTTGTTCATTCTTCATCGTTCATTCGTCATTGACCATTAATCCTTTTTCATTCTTCATCGTTCATTCTTCATTGATCATTGATCCTTGTTCATTCTTCATCGTTTATACTTCATTGATCATTGATCCTTGTTCATTCTTCATTGTTCATTCGTCATTGACACTTGACCCTTGTTCATTCTTCATCGTTCATTCTTCATTGATCATTAATCCTTGTTCATTCTTCATCGTTCATTCGGTCATTGATCATTGATCCTTGTTCATTCTTCATCGTTCATTCTTCATTGATCATTGATCCGTGTTCATTCTTCATTGTTTATTCGTCATTGATCATTGATCCTTGTTCATTCTTCATCGTTCATTCTTCATTTATCTCTCATCCTTGTTCATTCTTCATCGTTCATTCTTCATTGATCATTGATCCTTGTTCATTCTTCATCGTTCAATCTTCATTGATCATTGATCCTTGTTCATTCTTCATCTTTCATTCTTCATTGATCATTGATCCTTGTTCGTTCTTCATCGTTCATTCGTCATTGATCATTGATCCTTGTTCATTCTTCATCGTTCATTCTTCATTGATCATTGATCCTTGTTCCTTCTTCATCGTTCATTCTTCATTGATCATTGATCCTTGTTCATTCTTCATCGTTCATTCTTCATTGATCATTGATCCTTGTTCATTCTTCATCGTTCATTCGTCATTGACCATTAATCCTTTTTCATTCTTCATCGTTCATTCGTCATTGATCATTGATCCTTGTTCATTCTTCATCGTTCATACTTCATTGATCATTGATCCTTGTTCATTCTTCGTCGTTCATTCGTCATTGACACTTGACCCTTGTTCATTCTTCATCGTTCATTCTTCATTGATCATTAATCCTTGTTCATTCTTCATCGTTCATTCGTCATTGATCATTGATCCTTGTTCATTCTTCATCGTTCAAACTTCATTGATCATTGATCCGTGTTCATTCTTCATTGTTCATTCGTCATTGATCATTGATCCTTGTTCATTCTTCATCGTTCATTCTTCATTTATCATTCATCCTTGTTTATTCTTCATCGTTCATTCTTCATTGATCATTGATCCTTGTTCATTCTTTATCGTTCAATCTTCATTGATCATTGATCCTTGTTCATTCTTCATCGTTAATTCTTCATTGATCATTGATCCTTGTTCATTCATCATCGTTCATTCGTCATTGATCATTGATCCTATTTCATTCTTCATCGTTCATTCTTCATTGATCATTGATCCTTGTTCATTCTTCATCGTTCATTCGCATTAATCCTTGTTTATTCTTTATCGTTCATTCTTCATTGATCATTGATCCTTGTTCATTCTTCATCGTTCATACTTCATTGATCATTGATCCTTGTTCATTCTTCATCGTTCATTCTTCATTGATCATTGATCCTTGTTCATTCTTCATCGTTCATTCGTCATTGACCATTAATCCTTTTTCATTCTTCATCGTTCATTCTTCATTGATCATTGATCCTTGTTCATTCTTCATCGTTCATTCTTCATTGATCATTGATCCGTGTTAATTCTTCATTGTTTATTCGTCATTGATCATTGATCCTTGTTCATTCTTCATCGTTCATTCTTCATTTATCATTCATCCTTGTTCATTCTTCATCGTTCATTCTTCATTGATCATTGATCCTTGTTCATTCTTCATCGTTCAATCTTCATTGATCATTGATCCTTGTTCATTCTTCATCTTTCATTCTTCATTGATCATTGATCCTTGTTCATTCTTCATCGTTTATTCGTCATTGATCATTGATCCTTGTTCATTCTTCATCGTTCATTCTTCATTGATCATTGATCCTTGTTCATTCTTCATCGTTCATTCGTCATTGATCATTGATCCTTGTTCATTCTTCATCGTTCATTCTTCATTGATCATTGATCCTTGTTCATTCTTCATCGTTCATTCGCATTGATCCTTGTTTATTCTTTATCGTTCATTCTTCATTGATCATTGATCCTTGTTCATTCTTCATCGTTCATACTTCATTGATCATTGATCCTTGTTCATTCTTCATCGTTCATTCGTCATTGACCATGGACCCTTGTTCATTCTTCATTGTTTATTCTTCATTGATCAATTATCCTTGTTCATTCTTCATCGTTCATTCGTCATTGACCATTGACCCTTGTTCATTCTTCATCGTTCATTCTTCATTGATCATTGATCCTTGTTCATTCTTCATCGTTCATTCGTCATTGATCATTGATCCTTGTTCATTCTTCATCGTTCATTCTTCATTGATCATTGATCCTTGTTAATTCTTCATTGTTCATTCGTCATTGATCATTGATCCTTGTTCATTCTTCATCATTCATTCTTCATTTATCATTCATCCTTGTTCATTCTTCATCGTTCATTCTTCATTGATCATTGATCCTTGTTCATTCTTCGTCGTTCATTCGTCATTGACCATTAATCCTTGTTCATTCTTCATCTTTCATTCTTCATTGATCATTGATCCTTGTTCATTCTTCGTCGTTCATTCGTCATTGACCATTAATCCTTGTTTATTTTTCATCGTTCATTCGTCATTGATCATTGATCCTTGTTCATTCTTCATCGTTCAAACTTCATTGATCATTTATCCGTGTTCATTCTTCATTGTTCATTCGTCATTGATCATTGATCCTTGTTCATTCTTCATCGTTCATTCTTCATTTATCATTCATCCTTGTTTATTCTTCATCCTTCATTCTTCATTGATCATTGATCCTTGTTCATTCTTTATCGTTCAATCTTCATTGATCATTGATCCTTGTTCATTCTTCATCGTTAATTCTTCATTGATCATTGATCCTTGTTCATTCATCATCGTTCATTCGTCATTGATCATTGGTCCTATTTCATTCTTCATCGTTCATTCTTCATTGATCATTGATCCTTGTTCATTCTTCATCGTTCATTCGCATTAATCCTTGTTTATTCTTTATCGTTCATTCTTCATTGATCATTGATCCTTGTTCATTCTTCATCGTTCATACTTCATTGATCATTGATCCTTGTTCATTCTTCATCGTTCATTCTTCATTGATCATTGATCCTTGTTCATTCTTCATCGTTCATTCGTCATTGACCATTAATCCTTTTTCATTCTTCATCGTTCATTCTTCATTGATCATTGATCCTTGTTCATTCTTCATCGTTCATTCTTCATTGATCATTGATCCGTGTTAATTCTTCATTGTTTATTCGTCATTGATCATTGATCCTTGTTCATTCTTCATTGTTCATTCTTTATTTATCATTCATCCTTGTTCATTCTTCATCGTTCATTCTTCATTGATCATTGATCCTTGTTCATTCTTCATCGTTCAATCTTCATTGATCATTGATCCTTGTTCATTCTTCATCTTTCATTCTTCATTGATCATTGATCCTTGTTCATTCTTCATCGTTCATTCGTCATTGATCATTGATCCTTGTTCATTCTTCATCGTTCATTCTTCATTGATCATTGATCCTTGTTCATTCTTCATCGTTCATTCGTCATTGATCATTGATCCTTGTTCATTCTTCATCGTTCATTCTTCATTGATCATTGATCCTTGTTCATTCTTCATCGTTCATTCGCATTGATCCTTGTTTATTCTTTATCGTTCATTCTTCATTGATCATTGATCCTTGTTCATTCTTCATCGTTCATACTTCATTGATCATTGATCCTTGTTCATTCTTCATCGTTCATTCGTCATTGACCATGGACCCTTGTTCATTCTTCATCGTTTATTCTTCATTGATCATTGATCCTTGTTCATTCTTCATCGTTCATTCGTCATTGACCATTGACCCTTGTTCATTCTTCATCGTTCATTCTTCATTGGTCATTGATCCTTGTTCATTCTTCATCGTTCATTCGTCATTGATCATTGATCCTTGTTCATTCTTCATCGTTCATTCTTCATTGATCATTGATCATTGTTAATTCTTCATTGTTCATTCGTCATTGATCATTGATCCTTGTTCATTCTTCATCATTCATTCTTCATTTATCATTCATCCTTGTTCATTCTTCATCGTTCATTCTTCATTGATAATTGATCCTTGTTCATTCTTCGTCGTTCATTCGTCATTGACCATTAATCCTTGTTCATTCTTCATCTTTCATTCTTCATTGATCATTGATCCTTGTTCATTCTTCGTCGTTCATTCGTCATTGACCATTAATCCTTGTTCATTCTTCATCTTTCATTCTTCATTGATCCTTGATCCTTGTTCATTCTTCTTCGTTCATTCGTCATTGACCATTGATCCTTGTTCATTCTTCATCGTTCATTCTTCATTGATCATTAATCCTTGTTCATTTTTCATCGTTCATTCGTCATTGATCATTGATCCTTGTTCATTCTTCATCGTTCATTCTTCATTGATCATTGATCCTTGTTCATTCTTCATCGTTCATTCTTCATTTATCATTGATCCTTGTTGATTCTTCATCGTTCATTCGTCATTGATCATTGATCCTTATTCATTCTTCATCGTTCATTCTTCATTGATCATTGATCCTTGTTCATTCTTCATCGTTCATTCGTCATTGACCATTGATCCTTGTTCATTCTTCACCGTTCATTCTTCATTGATCATTGATCCTTGTTCATTCTTCATTGTTCATTCGTCATTGATCATTGATTCTTGTTCATTCTTCATCGTTCATTCTTCATTTATCATTCATCCTTGTTCATTCTTCATCGTTCATTCTACATTGATCATTGATCCTTGTTCATTCTTCATCGTTCATTCGTCATTGACCATTAATCCTTGTTCATTCTACATCGTTCATTCTTCATTGATCATTGATCCTTGTTCATTCTTCATCGTTCATTCATCATTGATCATTGATCCTTGTTCATTCTTCATCGTTCATTCTTCATTGATCATTGATCCTTGTTCATTCTTCATCGTTCATTCTTCATTGATCATTAATCCTTGTTCATTTTTCATCGTTCATTCGTCATTAATCATTGATCCTTGTTCATTCTTCATCGTTCATTCTTCATTGATCATTGATCCTTGTTCATTCTTCATCGTTCATTCTTCATTTATCATTGATCCTTGTTCATTCTTCATCGTTCATTCGTCATTGACCATTAATCCTTTTTCATTCTTCATCGTTCATTCGTCATTGATCATTGATCCTTGTTCATTCTTCATCGTTCATACTTCATTGATCATTGATCCTTGTTCATTCTTCATCGTTCATTCGCCATTGACACTTGACCCTTGTTCATTTTTCATCGTTCATTCTTCATTGATCATTAATCCTTGTTCATTCTTCATCGTTCATTCGTCATTGATCATTGATCCTTGTTCATTCTTCATCGTTCAAACTTCATTGATCATTGATCCGTGTTCATTCTTCATTGTTCATTCGTCATTGAACATTGATCCTTGTTCATTCTTCATCGTTCATTCTTCATTTATCATTCATCCTTGTTCATTATTCATCGTTCATTCTTCATTGATCATTGATCCTTGTTCATTCCTTATCGTTCAATCTTCATTGATCATTGATCCTTGTTCATTCTTGATCGTTCATTCTTCATTGATCATTGATCCTTGTTCATTCATCATCGTTCATTCGTCATTGATCATTGATCCTATTTCATTCTTCATCGTTCATTCTTCATTGATCATTGATCCTTGTTCATTCTTCATCGTTCATTCGCATTGATCCTTGTTTATTCTTTATCGTTCATTCTTCATTGATCATTGATCCTTGTTCATTCTTCATCGTTCATACTTCATTGATCATTGATCCTTGTTCATTCTTCATCGTTCATTCTTCATTGATCATTGATCCTTGTTCATTCTTCATCGTTCATTCGTCATTGACCATTAATCCTTTTTTATTCTTCATCGTTCATTCTTCATTGATCATTGATCCTTGTTCATTCTTCATCGTTCATACTTCATTGATCATTGATCCTTGTTCATTCTTCATTGTTCATTCGTCATTGACACTTGACCCTTGTTCATTCTTCATCGTTCATTCTTCATTGATCATTAATCCTTGTTCATTCTTCATCGTTCATTCGTCATTGATCATTGATCCTTGTTCATTCTTCATCGTTCATTCTTCATTGATCATTGATCCGTGTTCATTCTTCATTGTTTATTCGTCAATGATCATTGATCCTTGTTCATTCTTCATCGTTCATTCTTCATTTATCATTCATCCTTGTTCATTCTTCATCGTTCATTCTTCATTGATCATTGATCCTTGTTCATTCTTCATCGTTCAATCTTCATTGATCATTGATCCTTGTTCATTCTTCATCGTTCATTCGTCATTGATCATTGATCCTTGTTCATTCTTCATCGTTCATTCTTCATTGATCATTGATCCTTGTTAATTCTTCATTGTTCATTCGTCATTCATCATTGATCCTTGTTCATTCTTCATCATTCATTCTTCATTTATCATTCATCCTTGTTCATTCTTCATCGTTCATTCTTCATTGATCATTGATCCTTGTTCATTCTTCGTCGTTCATTCGTCATTGACCATTAATCCTTATTCATTCTTCATCGTTCATTCTTCATTGATCATTGATCCTTGTTCATTCTTCATCGTTCATTCTTCATTGATCATTGATCCTTGTTCATTTTTCATCGTTCATTCGTCATTGATCATTGATCCTTGTTCCTTCTTCATCGTTCATTCTTCATTGATCATTGATCCTTGTTCATTCTTCATCGTTCATTCTTCATTGATCATTGATCCTTGTTCATTCTTCATCGTTCATTCGTCATTGACCATTAATCCTTTTTCATTCTTCATCGTTCATTCATCATTGATCATTGATCCTTGTTCATTCTTCATCGTTCATACTTCATTGATCATTGATCCTTGTTTATTCTTCATCGTTCATTTGTCATTGACACTTGACCCTTGTTCATTCTTCATCGTTCATTCTTCATTGATCATTAATCCTTGTTCATTCTTCATCGTTCATTCGTCATTGATCATTGATCCTTGTTCATTCTTCATCGTTCAAACTTCATTGATCATTGATCCGTGTTCATTCTTCATTGTTCATTCGTCATTGATCATTGATCCTTGTTCATTCTTCATCGTTCATTCTTCATTTATCATTCATCCTTGTTTATTCTTCATCGTTCATTCTTCATTGATCATTGATCCTTGTTCATTCTTTATCGTTCAATCTTCATTGATCATTGATCCTTGTTCATTCTTCATCGTTAATTCTTCATTGATCATTGATCCTTGTTCATTCATCATCGTTCATTCGTCATTGATCATTGATCCTATTTCATTCTTCATCGTTCATTCTTCATCGATCATTGATCCTTGTTCATTCTTCATCGTTCATTCGCATTAATCCTTGTTTATTCTTTATCGTTCATTCTTCATTGATCATTGATCCTTGTTCATTCTTCATCGTTCATACTTCATTGATCATTGATCCTTGTTCATTCTTCATCGTTCATTCTTCATTGATCATTGATCCTTGTTCATTCTTCATCGTTCATTCGTCATTGACCATTAATCCTTTTTCATTCTTCATCGTTCATTCTTCATTGATCATTGATCCTTGTTCATTCTTCATCGTTCATTCTTCATTGATCATTGATCCGTGTTAATTCTTCATTGTTTATTCGTCATTGATCATTGATCCTTGTTCATTCTTCATCGTTCATTCTTCATTTATCATTCATCCTTGTTCATTCTTCATCGTTCATTCTTCATTGATCATTGATCCTTGTTCATTCTTCATCGTTCAATCTTCATTGATCATTGATCCTTGTTCATTCTTCATCTTTCATTCTTCATTGATCATTGATCCTTGTTCATTCTTCATCGTTTATTCGTCATTGATCATTGATCCTTGTTCATTCTTCATCGTTCATTCTTCATTGATCATTGATCCTTGTTCATTCTTCATCGTTCATTCGTCATTGATCATTGATCCTTGTTCATTCTTCATCGTTCATTCTTCATTGATCATTGATCCTTGTTCATTCTTCATCGTTCATTCGCATTGATCCTTGTTTATTCTTTATCGTTCATTCTTCATTGATCATTGATCCTTGTTCATTCTTCATCGTTCATACTTCATTGATCATTGATCCTTGTTCATTCTTCATCGTTCATTCGTCATTGACCATGGACCCTTGTTCATTCTTCATCGTTTATTCTTCATTGATCATTGATCCTTGTTCATTCTTCATCGTTCATTCGTCATTGACCATTGACCCTTGTTCATTCTTCATCGTTCATTCTTCATTGATCATTGATCCTTGTTCATTCTTCATCGTTCATTCGTCATTGATCATTGATCCTTGTTCATTCTTCATCGTTCATTCTTCATTGATCATTGATCCTTGTTAATTCTTCATTGTTCATTCGTCATTGATCATTGATCCTTGTTCATTCTTCATCATTCATTCTTCATTTATCATTCATCCTTGTTCATTCTTCATCGTTCATTCTTCATTGATCATTGATCCTTGTTCATTCTTCGTCGTTCATTCGTCATTGACCATTAATCCTTGTTCATTCTTCATCTTTCATTCTTCATTGATCATTGATCCTTGTTCATTCTTCGTCGTTCATTCGTCATTGACCATTAATCCTTGTTTATTTTTCATCGTTCATTCGTCATTGATCATTGATCCTTGTTCATTCTTCATCGTTTAAACTTCATTGATCATTGATCCGTGTTCATTCTTCATTGTTCATTCGTCATTGATCATTGATCCTTGTTCATTCTTCATCGTTCATTCTTCATTTATCATTCATCCTTGTTTATTCTTCATCGTTCATTCTTCATTGATCATTGATCCTTGTTCATTCTTTATCGTTCAATCTTCATTGATCATTGATCCTTGTTCATTCTTCATCGTTAATTCTTCATTGATCATTGATCCTTGTTCATTCATCATCGTTCATTCGTCATTGATCATTGATCCTATTTCATTCTTCATCGTTCATTCTTCATTGATCATTGATCCTTGTTCATTCTTCATCGTTCATTCGCATTAATCCTTGTTTATTCTTTATCGTTCATTCTTCATTGATCATTGATCCTTGTTCATTCTTCATCGTTCATACTTCATTGATCATTGATCCTTGTTCATTCTTCATCGTTCATTCTTCATTGATCATTGATCCTTGTTCATTCTTCATCGTTCATTCGTCATTGACCATTAATCCTTTTTCATTCTTCATCGTTCATTCTTCATTGATCATTGATCCTTGTTCATTCTTCATCGTTCATTCTTCATTGATCATTGATCCGTGTTAATTCTTCATTGTTTATTCGTCATTGATCATTGATCCTTGTTCATTCTTCATTGTTCATTCTTTATTTATCATTCATCCTTGTTCATTCTTCATCGTTCATTCTTCATTGATCATTGATCCTTGTTCATTCTTCATCGTTCAATCTTCATTGATCATTGATCCTTGTTCATTCTTCATCTTTCATTCTTCATTGATCATTGATCATTGATCCTTGTTCATTCTTCATCGTTCATTCGTCATTGATCATTGATCCTTGTTCATTCTTCATCGTTCATTCTTCATTGATCATTGATCCTTGTTCATTCTTCATCGTTCATTCGTCATTGATCATTGATCCTTGTTCATTCTTCATCGTTCATTCTTCATTGATCATTGATCCTTGTTCATTCTTCATCGTTCATTCGCATTGATCCTTGTTTATTCTTTATCGTTCATTCTTCATTGATCATTGATCCTTGTTCATTCTTCATCGTTCATACTTCATTGATCATTGATCCTTGTTCATTCTTCATCGTTCATTCGTCATTGACCATGGACCCTTGTTCATTATTCATCGTTTATTCTTCATTGATCATTGATCCTTGTTCATTCTTCATCGTTCATTCGTCATTGACCATTGACCCTTGTTCATTCTTCATCGTTCATTCTTCATTGGTCATTGATCCTTGTTCATTCTTCATCGTTCATTCGTCATTGATCATTGATCCTTGTTCATTCTTCATCGTTCATTCTTCATTGATCATTGATCATTGTTAATTCTTCATTGTTCATTCGTCATTGATCATTGATCCTTGTTCATTCTTCATCATTCATTCTTCATTTATCATTCATCCTTGTTCATTCTTCATCGTTCATTCTTCATTGATCATTGATCCTTGTTCATTCTTCGTCGTTCATTCGTCATTGACCATTAATCCTTGTTCATTCTTCATCTTTCATTCTTCATTGATCATTGATCCTTGTTCATTCTTCGTCGTTCATTCGTCATTGACCATTAATCCTTGTTCATTCTTCATCTTTCATTCTTCATTGATCCTTGATCCTTGTTCATTCTTCTTCGTTCATTCGTCATTGACCATTGATCCTTGTTCATTCTTCATCGTTCATTCTTCATTGATCATTAATCCTTGTTCATTTTTCATCGTTCATTCGTCATTGATCATTGATCCTTGTTCATTCTTCATCGTTCATTCTTCATTGATCATTGATCCTTGTTCATTCTTCATCGTTCATTCTTCATTTATCATTGATCCTTGTTGATTCTTCATCGTTCATTCGTCATTGATCATTGATCCTTATTCATTCTTCATCGTTCATTCTTCATTGATCATTGATCCTTGTTCATTCTTCATCGTTCATTCGTCATTGACCATTGATCCTTGTTCATTCTTCACCGTTCATTCTTCATTGATCAATGATCCTTGTTCATTCTTCATTGTTCATTCGTCATTGATCATTGATTCTTGTTCATTCTTCATCGTTCATTCTTCATTTATCATTCATCCGTGTTCATTCTTCATCGTTCATTCTACATTGATCATTGATCCTTGTTCATTCTTTATCGTTCATTCGTCATTGACCATTAATCCTTGTTCATTCTTCATCGTTCATTCTTCATTGATCATTGATCCTTGTTCATTCTTCATCGTTCATTCATCATTGATCATTGATCCTTGTTCATTCTTCATCGTTCATTCTTCATTGATCATTGATCCTTGTTCATTCTTCATCGTTCATTCTTCATTGATCATTAATCCTTGTTCATTTTTCATCGTTCATTCGTCATTAATCATTGATCCTTGTTCATTCTTCATCGTTCATTCTTCATTGATCATTGATCCTTGTTCATTCTTCATCGCTCATTCTTCATTTATCATTGATCCTTGTTCATTCTTCATCGTTCATTCGTCATTGACCATTAATCCTTTTTCATTCTTCATCGTTCATTCGTCATTGATCATTGATCCTTGTTCATTCTTCATCGTTCATACTTCATTGATCATTGATCCTTGTTCATTCTTCATCGTTCATTCGCCATTGACACTTGACCCTTGTTCATTTTTCATCGTTCATTCTTCATTGATCATTAATCCTTGTTCATTCTTCATCGTTCATTCGTCATTGATCATTGATCCTTGTTCATTCTTCATCGTTCAAACTTCATTGATCATTGATCCGTGTTCATTCTTCATTGTTCATTCGTCATTGAACATTGATCCTTGTTCATTCTTCATCGTTCATTCTTCATTTATCATTCATCCTTGTTCATTCTTCATCGTTCATTCTTCATTGATCATTGATCCTTGTTCATTCCTTATCGTTCAATCTTCATTGATCATTGATCCTTGTTCATTCTTGATCGTTCATTCTTCATTGATCATTGATCCTTGTTCATTCATCATCGTTCATTCGTCATTGATCATTGATCCTATTTCATTCTTCATCGTTCATTCTTCATTGATCATTGATCCTTGTTCATTCTTCATCGTTCATTCGCATTGATCCTTGTTTATTCTTTATCGTTCATTCTTCATTGATCATTGATCCTTGTTCATTCTTCATCGTTCATACTTCATTGATCATTGATCCTTGTTCATTCTTCATCGTTCATTCTTCATTGATCATTGATCCTTGTTCATTCTTCATCGTTCATTCGTCATTGACCATTAATCCTTTTTTATTCTTCATCGTTCATTCTTCATTGATCATTGATCCTTGTTCATTCTTCATCGTTCATACTTCATTGATCATTGATCCTTGTTCATTCTTCATTGTTCATTCGTCATTGACACTTGACCCTTGTTCATTCTTCATCGTTCATTCTTCATTGATCATTAATCCTTGTTCATTCTTCATCGTTCATTCGTCATTGATCATTGATCCTTGTTCATTCTTCATCGTTCATTCTTCATTGAGCATTGATCCGTGTTCATTCTTCATTGTTTATTCGTCAATGATCATTGATCCTTGTTCATTCTTCATCGTTCATTCTTCATTTATCATTCATCCTTGTTCATTCTTCATCGTTCATTCTTCATTGATCATTGATCCTTGTTCATTCTTCATCGTTCAATCTTCATTGATCATTGATCCTTGTTCATTCTTCATCTTTCATTCTTCATTGATTATTGATCCTTGTTCATTCTTCATCGTTCATTCGTCATTGATCATTGATCCTTGTTCATTCTTCATCGTTCATTCTTCATTGATCATTGATCCTTGTTTATTCTTCATCGTTCATTCGCATTGATCCTTGTTTATTCTTTATCGTTAATTCTTCATTGATCATTGATCCTTGTTCATTCTTCATCGTTCATACTTCATTGATCATTGATCCTTGTTCATTCTTCATCGTTCATTCGTCATTGACCATGGACCCTTGTTCATTCTTCATCGTTTATTCTTCATTGATCATTGATCCTTGTTCATTCTTCATCGTTCATTCGTCATTGACCATTGACCCTTGTTCATTCTTCATCGTTCATTCTTCATTGATCATTGATCCTTGTTCATTCTTCATCGTTCATTCTTCATTGATCATTGATCCTTGTTCATTCTTCATCGTTCATTCTTCATTGATCATTGATCCTTGTTAATTCTTCATTGTTCATTCGTCATTGATCATTGATCCTTGTTCATTCTTCATCATTCATTCTTCATTTATCATTCATCCTTGTTCATTCTTCATCGTTCATTCTTCATTGATCATTGATCCTTGTTCATTCTTCGTCGTTCATTCGTCATTGACCATTAATCCTTGTTCATTCTTCATCTTTCATTCTTCATTGATCATTGATCCTTGTTCATTCTTCGTCGTTCGTTCGTCATTGACCATTAATCCTTGTTCATTCTTCATCTTTCATTCTTCATTGATCATTGATCCTTGTTCATTCTTCTTCGTTCATTCGTCATTGACCATTGATCCTTGTTCATTCTTCATCGTTCATTCTTCAATGATCATTGATCCTTGTTCATTCTTCATCGTTCATTTTTCATTGATCATTGATCCTTGTTCATTCTTCATCGTTCATTCTTCATTGCTCATTGATCCTTGTTCATTCTTCATCGTTCATTCGTCATTGATCATTAATCCTTGTTCATTATTCATCGTTCATTCTTCATTGATCATTGATCCTTGTTCATTCTTCATCGTTCATTCTTCATTGATCATTGATCCTTGTTCATTCTTCATCGTTCATTCTTCATTGATCATTGATCCTTGTTCATTCATCATCATTCAATCTTCATTTATCCTTGTTCATTCTTCATCGTTCATTCGTCATTGACCATTGATCCTTTTTCATTCTTCATCGTTCATTCTTCATTGATCATTGATCCTTGTTCATTCTTCATCGTTCATTCTTCATTGATCAATGATCCTTGTTCATTCTTCATCGTTCATTCGTCATTGATCATTGATCCTTGTTCATTCTTCATCGTTCATTCTTCATTGATCATTGATCCTTGTTCATTCTTCATCGTTCATTCTTCATTGATCATTGATCCTTGTTCATTCTTCATCATTCATTCGTCATTGAGTATTGATCCTTTTTCATTCTTCATCGTTCATTCTTCATTGATCATTGATCCTTGTACATTCTTCATCGTTCATTCGTCATTGAGCATTGATCCTTATTCATTCTTCATCGTTCATTCTTCATTGATCTTTGATCCTTGTTCATTCTTCATCATTCATTCGTCATTGACCATTGATCCTTGTTCATTCTTCACCATTCATTCTTCATTGATCATTGATCCTTGTTCATTCTTCATCGTTCATTCGTCATTGATCATTGATCCTCATTCATTCTTCATCGCTCATTCTTCATTGATCATTGATCCTTGTTCATTCTTCATCGTTCATTCGTCATTGATCATTGATCCTTGTTCATTCTTCATCATTCATTCTTCATTGATCATTAATCCTTGTTCATTCTTCATCGGTCATTCCTCATTGATCATTGATCCTTGTTCATTCTTAATCGTTCATTCGTCATTGATCATTGATCCTTGTTCATTCTTCATCGTTCATTCTTCATTGATCAATGATCCTTGTTCATTCTTCTTCGTTCATTCGTCATTGACCATTGATCCTTGTTCATTCTTCATCGTTCATTCTTCAATGATCATTGATCCTTGTTCATTCTTCATCGTTCATTTTTCATTGATCATTGATCCTTGTTCATTCTTCATCGTTCATTCTTCATTGCTCATTGATCCTTGTTCATTCTTCATCGTTCATTCGTCATTGATCATTAATCCTTGTTCATTCTTCATCGTTCATACTTCATTGATCATTGATCCTTGTTCATTCTTCATCGCTCATTCTTCATTTATCATTGATCCTTGTTCATTCTTCATCGTTCATTCGTCATTGACCATTAATCCTTTTTCATTCTTCATCGTTCATTTGTCATTGATCATTGATCCTTGTTCATTCTTCATCGTTCATACTTCATTGATCATTGATCCTTGTTCATTCTTCATCGTTCATTCGCCATTGACACTTGACCCTTGTTCATTTTTCATCGTTCATTCTTCATTGATCATTAATCCTTGTTCATTCTTCATCGTTCATTCGTCATTGATCATTGATCCTTGTTCATTTTTCATCGTTCAAACTTCATTGATCATTGATCCGTGTTCATTCTTCATTGTTCATTCGTCATTGAACATTGATCCTTGTTCATTCTTCATCGTTCATTCTTCATTTATCATTCATCCTTGTTCATTCTTAATCGTTCATTCGTCATTGATCATTGATCCTTGTTCATTCTTCATCGTTCATACTTCATTGATCATTGATCCTTGTTCATTCTTCATCGCTCATTCTTCATTTATCATTGATCCTTGTTCATTCTTCATCGTTCATTCGTCATTGACCATTAATCCTTTTTCATTCTTCATCGTTCATTTGTCATTGATCATTGATCCTTGTTCATTCTTCATCGTTCATACTTCATTGATCATTGATCCTTGTTCATTCTTCATCGTTCATTCGCCATTGACACTTGACCCTTGTTCATTTTTCATCGTTCATTCTTCATTGATCATTAATCCTTGTTCATTCTTCATCGTTCATTCGTCATTGATCATTGATCCTTGTTCATTTTTCATCGTTCAAACTTCATTGATCATTGATCCGTGTTCATTCTTCATTGTTCATTCGTCATTGAACATTGATCCTTGTTCATTCTTCATCGTTCATTCTTCATTTATCATTCATCCTTGTTCATTCTTAATCGTTCATTCGTCATTGATCATTGATCCTTGTTCATTCTTCATCGTTCATTCTTCATTGATCAATGATCCTTGTTCATTCTTCTTCGTTCATTCGTCATTGACCATTGATCCTTGTTCATTCTTCATCGTTCATTCTTCAATGATCATTGATCCTTGTTCATTCTTCATCGTTCATTTTTCATTGATCATTGATCCTTGTTCATTCTTCATCGTTCATTCTTCATTGCTCATTGATCCTTGTTCATTCTTCATCGTTCATTCGTCATTGATCATTAATCCTTGTTCATTCTTCATCGTTCATACTTCATTGATCATTGATCCTTGTTCATTCTTCATCGCTCATTCTTCATTTATCATTGATCCTTGTTCATTCTTCATCGTTCATTCGTCATTGACCATTAATCCTTTTTCATTCTTCATCGTTCATTCGTCATTGATCATTGATCCTTGTTCATTCTTCATCGTTCATACTTCATTGATCATTGATCCTTGTTCATTCTTCATCGTTCATTCGCCATTGACACTTGACCCTTGTTCATTTTTCATCGTTCATTCTTCATTGATCATTAATCCTTGTTCATTCTTCATCGTTCATTCGTCATTGATCATTGATCCTTGTTCATTCTTCATCGTTCAAACTTCATTGATCATTGATCCTTGTTTATTCTTCATTGTTCATTCGTCATTGAACATTGATCCTTGTTCATTCTTCATCGTTCATTCTTCATTGATCAATGATCCTTGTTCATTCTTCTTCGTTCATTCGTCATTGACCATTGATCCTTGTTCATTCTTCATCGTTCATTCTTCAATGATCATTGATCCTTGTTCATTCTTCATCGTTCATTTTTCATTGATCATTGATCCTTGTTCATTCTTCATCGTTCATTCTTCATTGCTCATTGATCCTTGTTCATTCTTCATCGTTCATTCGTCTTTGATCATTAATCCTTGTTCATTCTTCATCGTTCATACTTCATTGATCATTGATCCTTGTTCATTCTTCATCGCTCATTCTTCATTTATCATTGATCCTTGTTCATTCTTCATCGTTCATTCGTCATTGACCATTAATCCTTTTTCATTCTTCATCGTTCATTCGTCATTGATCATTGATCCTTGTTCATTCTTCATCGTTCATACTTCATTGATCATTGATCCTTGTTCATTCTTCATCGTTCATTCGCCATTGACACTTGACCCTTGTTCATTTTTCATCGTTCATTCTTCATTGATCATTAATCCTTGTTCATTCTTCATCGTTCATTCGTCATTGATCATTGATCCTTGTTCATTCTTCATCGTTCAAACTTCATTGATCATTGATCCGTGTTCATTCTTCATTGTTCATTCGTCATTGAACATTGATCCTTGTTCATTCTTCATCGTTCGTTCTTCATTTATCATTCATCCTTGTTCATTCTTCATCGTTCATTCTTCATTGATCATTGATCCTTGTTCATTCCTTATCGTTCAATCTTCATTGATCATTGATCCTTGTTCATTCTTGATCGTTCATTCTTCATTGATCATTGATCCTTGTTCATTCATCATCGTTCATTCGTCATTGATCATTGATCCTATTTCATTCTTCATCGTTCATTCTTCATTGATCATTGATCCTTGTTCATTCTTCATCGTTCATTCGCATTGATCCTTGTTTATTCTTTATCGTTCATTCTTCATTGATCATTGATCCTTGTTCATTGTTCATCGTTCATACTTCATTGATCATTGATCCTTGTTCATTCTTCATCGTTCATTCTTCATTGATCATTGATCCTTGTTCATTCTTCATCGTTCATTCTTCATTGATCATTAATCCTTGTTCATTTTTCATCGTTCATTCGTCATTAATCATTGATCCTTGTTCATTCTTCATCGTTCATTCTTCATTGATCATTGATCCTTGTTCATTCTTCATCGTTCATTCTTCATTTATCATTGATCCTTGTTCATTCTTCATCGTTCATTCTTCATTGATCATTGATCCTTGTTCATTCTTCGTCGTTCATTCGTCATTGACCATTAATCCTTGTTCATTCTTCATCTTTCATTCTTCATTGATCCTTGATCCTTGTTCATTCTTCTTCGTTCATTCGTCATTGACCATTGATCCTTGTTCATTCTTCATCGTTCATTCTTCATTGATCATTAATCCTTGTTCATTTTTCATCGTTCATTCGTCATTGATCATTGATCCTTGTTCATTCTTCATCGTTCATTCTTCATTGATCATTGATCCTTGTTCATTCTTCATCGTTCATTCTTCATTTATCATTGATCCTTGTTGATTCTTCATCGTTCATTCGTCATTGATCATTGATCCTTATTCATTCTTCATCGTTCATTCTTCATTGATCATGGATCCTTGTTCATTCTTCATCGTTCATTCGTCATTGACCATTGATCCTTGTTCATTCTTCACCGTTCATTCTTCATTGATCATTGATCCTTGTTCATTCTTCATTGTTCTTTCGTCATTGATCATTGATTCTTGTTCATTCTTCATCGTTCATTCTTCATTTATCATTCATCCGTGTTCATTCTTCATCGTTCATTCTACATTGATCATTGATCCTTGTTCATTCTTTATCGTTCATTCGTCATTGACCATTAATCCTTGTTCATTCTTCATCGTTCATTCTTCATTGATCATTGATCCTTGTTCATTCTTCATCGTTCATTCATCATTGATCATTGATCCTTGTTCATTCTTCATCGTTCATTCTTCATTTATCATTGATCCTTGTTCATTCTTCATCGTTCATTCTTCATTGATCATTAATCCTTGTTCATTTTTCATCGTTCATTCGTCATTAATCATTGATCCTTGTTCATTCTTCATCGTTCATTCTTCATTGATCATTGATCCTTGTTCATTCTTCATCGTTCATTCTTCATTTATCATTGATCCTTGTTCATTCTTCATCGTTCATTCGTCATTGACCATTAATCCTTTTTCATTCTTCATCGTTCATTCGTCATTGATCATTGATCCTTGTTCATTCTTCATCGTTGATACTTCATTGATCATTGATCCTTGTTCATTCTTCATCGTTCATTCGCCATTGACACTTGACCCTTGTTCATTTTTCATCGTTCATTCTTCATTGATCATTAATCCTTGTTCATTCTTCATCGTTCATTCGTCATTGATCATTGATCCTTGTTCATTCTTCATCGTTCAAACTTCATTGATCATTGATCCGTGTTCATTCTTCATTGTTCATTCGTCATTGAACATTGATCCTTGTTCATTCTTCATCGTTCATTCTTCATTTATCATTCATCCTTGTTCATTCTTCATCGTTCATTCTTCATTGATCATTGATCCTTGTTCATTCCTTATCGTTCAATCTTCATTGATCATTGATCCTTGTTCATTCTTGATCGTTCATTCTTCATTGATCATTGATCCTTGTTCATTCATCATCGTTCATTCGTCATTGATCATTGATCCTATTTCATTCTTCATCGTTCATTCTTCATTGATCATTGATCCTTGTTCATTCTTCATCGTTCATTCGCATTGATCCTTGTTTATTCTTTATCGTTCATTCTTCATTGATCATTGATCCTTGTTCATTCTTCATCGTTCATACTTCATTGATCATTGATCCTTGTTCATTCTTCATCGTTCATTCTTCATTGATCATTGATCCTTGTTCATTCTTCATCGTTCATTCGTCATTGACCATTAATCCTTTTTTATTCTTCATCGTTCATTCTTCATTGATCATTGATCCTTGTTCATTCTTCATCGTTGATACTTCATTGATCATTGATCCTTGTTCATTCTTCATCGTTCATTCGCCATTGACACTTGACCCTTGTTCATTTTTCATCGTTCATTCTTCATTGATCATTAATCCTTGTTCATTCTTCATCGTTCATTCGTCATTGATCATTGATCCTTGTTCATTCTTCATCGTTCAAACTTCATTGATCATTGATCCGTGTTCATTCTTCATTGTTCATTCGTCATTGAACATTGATCCTTGTTCATTCTTCATCGTTCATTCTTCATTTATCATTCATCCTTGTTCATTCTTCATCGTTCATTCTTCATTGATCATTGATCCTTGTTCATTCCTTATCGTTCAATCTTCATTGATCATTGATCCTTGTTCATTCTTGATCGTTCATTCTTCATTGATCATTGATCCTTGTTCATTCATCATCGTTCATTCGTCATTGATCATTGATCCTATTTCATTCTTCATCGTTCATTCTTCATTGATCATTGAACCTTGTTCATTCTTCATCGTTCATTCGCATTGATCCTTGTTTATTCTTTATCGTTCATTCTTCATTGATCATTGATCCTTGTTCATTCTTCATCGTTCATACTTCATTGATCATTGATCCTTGTTCATTCTTCATCGTTCATTCTTCATTGATCATTGATCCTTGTTCATTCTTCATCGTTCATTCGTCATTGACCATTAATCCTTTTTTATTCTTCATCGTTCATTCTTCATTGATCATTGATCCTTGTTCATTCTTTATCGTTCATTCTTCATTGATCATTGATCCTTGTTCATTCTTCATCGTTCAATCTTCATTGATCATTGATCCTTGTTCATTCTTCATCTTTCATTCTTCATTGATTATTGATCCTTGTTCATTCTTCATCGTTCATTCGTCATTGATCATTGATCCTTGTTCATTCTTCATCGTTCATTCTTCATTGATCATTGATCCTTGTTTATTCTTCATCGTTCATTCGCATTGATCCTTGTTTATTCTTTATCGTTAATTCTTCATTGATCATTGATCCTTGTTCATTCTTCATCGTTCATACTTCATTGATCATTGATCCTTGTTCATTCTTCATCGTTCATTCGTCATTGACCATGGACCCTTGTTCATTCTTCATCGTTTATTCTTCATTGATCATTGATCCTTGTTCATTCTTCATCGTTCATTCGTCATTGACCATTGACCCTTGTTCATTCTTCATCGTTCATTCATCATTGATCATTGATCCTTGTTCATTCTTCATCGTTCATTCTTCATTGATCATTGATCCTTGTTCATTCTTCATCGTTCATTCTTCATTGATCATTAATCCTTGTTCATTTTTCATCGTTCATTCGTCATTAATCATTGATCCTTGTTCATTCTTCATCGTTCATTCTTCATTGATCATTGATCCTTGTTCATTCTTCATCGTTCATTCTTCATTTATCATTGATCCTTGTTCATTCTTCATCGTTCATTCGTCATTGACCATTAATCCTTTTTCATTCTTCATCGTTCATTCGTCATTGATCATTGATCCTTGTTCATTCTTCATCGTTCATACTTCATTGATCATTGATCCTTGTTCATTCTTCATCGTTCATTCGCCATTGACACTTGACCCTTGTTCATTTTTCATCGTTCATTCTTCATTGATCATTAATCCTTGTTCATTCTTCATCGTTCATTCGTCATTGATCATTGATCCTTGTTCATTCTTCATCGTTCAAACTTCATTGATCATTGATCCGTGTTCATTCTTCATTGTTCATTCGTCATTGAACATTGATCCTTGTTCATTCTTCATCGTTCATTCTTCATTTATCATTCATCCTTGTTCATTCTTCATCGTTCATTCTTCATTGATCATTGATCCTTGTTCATTCCTTATCGTTCAATCTTCATTGATCATTGATCCTTGTTCATTCTTGATCGTTCATTCTTCATTGATCATTGATCCTTGTTCATTCATCATCGTTCATTCGTCATTGATCATTGATCCTATTTCATTCTTCATCGTTCATTCTTCATTGATCATTGATCCTTGTTCATTCTTCATCGTTCATTCGCATTGATCCTTGTTTATTCTTTATCGTTCATTCTTCATTGATCATTGATCCTTGTTCATTCTTCATCGTTCATACTTCATTGATCATTGATCCTTGTTCATTCTTCATCGTTCATTCTTCATTGATCATTGATCCTTGTTCATTCTTCATCGTTCATTCGTCATTGACCATTAATCCTTTTTTATTCTTCATCGTTCATTCTTCATTGATCATTGATCCTTGTTCATTCTTCATCGTTCATACTTCATTGATCATTGATCCTTGTTCATTCTTCATTGTTCATTCGTCATTGACACTTGACCCTTGTTCATTCTTCATCGTTCATTCTTCATTGATCATTAATCCTTGTTCATTCTTCATCGTTCATTCGTCATTGATCATTGATCCTTGTTCATTCTTCATCGTTCATTCTTCATTGATCATTGATCCGTGTTCATTCTTCATTGTTTATTCGTCAATGATCATTGATCCTTGTTCATTCTTCATCGTTCATTCTTCATTTATCATTCATCCTTGTTCATTCTTCATCGTTCATTCTTCATTGATCATTGATCCTTGTTCATTCTTCATCGTTCAATCTTCATTGATCATTGATCCTTGTTCATTCTTCATCTTTCATTCTTCATTGATTATTGATCCTTGTTCATTCTTCATCGTTCATTCGTCATTGATCATTGATCCTTGTTCATTCTTCATCGTTCATTCTTCATTGATCATTGATCCTTGTTTATTCTTCATCGTTCATTCGCATTGATCCTTGTTTATTCTTTATCGTTAATTCTTCATTGATCATTGATCCTTGTTCATTCTTCATCGTTCATACTTCATTGATCATTGATCCTTGTTCATTCTTCATCGTTCATTCGTCATTGACCATGGACCCTTGTTCATTCTTCATCGTTTATTCTTCATTGATCATTGATCCTTGTTCATTCTTCATCGTTCATTCGTCATTGACCATTGACCCTTGTTCATTCTTCATCGTTCATTCTTCATTGATCATTGATCCTTGTTCATTCTTTATCGTTCATTCGTCATTGATCATTGATCCTTGTTCATTCTTCATCGTTCATTCTTCATTGATCATTGATCCTTGTTAATTCTTCATTGTTCATTCGTCATTGATCATTGATCCTTGTTCATTCTTCATCATTCATTCTTCATTTATCATTCATCCTTGTTCATTCTTCATCGTTCATTCTTCATTGATCATTGATCCTTGTTCATTCTTCGTCGTTCATTCGTCATTGACCATTAATCCTTGTTCATTCTTCATCTTTCATTCTTCATTGATCATTGATCCTTGTTCATTCTTCGTCGTTCGTTCGTCATTGACCATTAATCCTTGTTCATTCTTCATCTTTCATTCTTCATTGATCATTGATCCTTGTTCATTCTTCTTCGTTCATTCGTCATTGACCATTGATCCTTGTTCATTCTTCATCGTTCATTCTTCAATGATCATTGATCCTTGTTCATTCTTCATCGTTCATTTTTCATTGATCATTGATCCTTGTTCATTCTTCATCGTTCATTCTTCATTGCTCATTGATCCTTGTTCGTTCTTCATCGTTCATTCGTCATTGATCATTAATCCTTGTTCATTATTCATCGTTCATTCTTCATTGATCATTGATCCTTGTTCATTCTTCATCGTTCATTCTTCATTGATCATTGATCCTTGTTCATTCTTCATCGTTCATTCTTCATTGATCATTGATCCTTGTTCATTCATCATCATTCAATCTTCATTTATCCTTGTTCATTCTTCATCGTTCATTCGTCATTGACCATTGATCCTTTTTCATTCTTCATCGTTCATTCTTTATTGATCATTGATCCTTGTTCATTCTTCATCGTTCATTCTTCATTGATCAATGATCCTTGTTCATTCTTCATCGTTCATTCGTCATTGATCATTGATCCTTGTTCATTCTTCATCGTTCATTCTTCATTGATCATTGATCCTTATTCATTCTTCATCGTCCATTCTTCATTGATCATTGATCCTTGTTCATTCTTCATCGTTCATTCTTCATTGATCATTGATCCTTGTTCATTCTTCATCATTCATTCGTCATTGAGTATTGATCCTTTTTCATTCTTCATCGTTCATTCTTCATTGATCATTGATCCTTGTACATTCTTCATCGTTCATTCGTCATTGAGCATTGATCCTTATTCATTCTTCATCGTTCATTCTTCATTGATCTTTGATCCTTGTTCATTCTTCATCATTCATTCGTCATTGACCATTGATCCTTGTTCATTCTTCACCATTCATTCTTCATTGATCATTGATCCTTGTTCATTCTTCATCGTTCATTCGTCATTGATCATTGATCCTCATTCATTCTTCATCGCTCATTCTTCATTGATCATTGATCCTTGTTCATTCTTCATCGTTCATTCGTCATTGATCATTGATCCTTGTTCATTCTTCATCATTCATTCTTCATTGATCATTAATCCTTGTTCATTCTTCATCGTTCATTCTTCATTGATCATTGATCCTTGTTCATTCTTAATCGTTCATTCGTCATTGATCATTGATCCTTGTTCATTCTTCATCGTTCATTCTTCATTGATCAATGATCCTTGTTCATTCTTCTTCGTTCATTCGTCATTGACCATTGATCCTTGTTCATTCTTCATCGTTCATTCTTCAATGATCATTGATCCTTGTTCATTCTTCATCGTTCATTTTTCATTGATCATTGATCCTTGTTCATTCTTCATCGTTCATTCTTCATTGCTCATTGATCCTTGTTCATTCTTCATCGTTCATTCGTCATTGATCATTAATCCTTGTTCATTCTTCATCGTTCATACTTCATTGATCTTTGATCCTTGTTCATTCTTCATCGCTCATTCTTCATTTATCATTGATCCTTGTTCATTCTTCATCGTTCATTCGTCATTGACCATTAATCCTTTTTCATTCTTCATCGTTCATTCATCATTGATCATTGATCCTTGTTCATTCTTCATCGTTCATACTTCATTGATCATTGATCCTTGTTCATTCTTCATCGTTCATTCGCCATTGACACTTGACCCTTGTTCATTTTTCATCGTTCATTCTTCATTGATCATTAATCCTTGTTCATTCTTCATCGTTCATTCGTCATTGATCATTGATCCTTGTTCATTCTTCATCGTTCAAACTTCATTGATCATTGATCCGTGTTCATTCTTCATTGTTCATTCGTCATTGAACATTGATCCTTGTTCATTCTTCATCGTTCATTCTTCATTTATCATTCATCCTTGTTCATTCTTAATCGTTCATTCGTCATTGATCATTGATCCTTGTTCATTCTTCATCGTTCATTCTTCATTGATCAATGATCCTTGTTCATTCTTCTTCGTTCATTCGTCATTGACCATTGATCCTTGTTCATTCTTCATCGTTCATTCTTCAATGATCATTGATCCTTGTTCATTCTTCATCGTTCATTTTTCATTGATCATTGATCCTTGTTCATTCTTCATCGTTCATTCTTCATTGCTCATTGATCCTTGTTCATTCTTCATCGTTCATTCGTCATTGATCATTAATCCTTGTTCATTCTTCATCGTTCATACTTCATTGATCATTGATCCTTGTTCATTCTTCATCGCTCATTCTTCATTTATCATTGATCCTTGTTCATTCTTCATCGTTCATTCGTCATTGACCATTAATCCTTTTTCATTCTTCATCGTTCATTCGTCATTGATCATTGATCCTTGTTCATTCTTCATCGTTCATACTTCATTGATCATTGATCCTTGTTCATTCTTCATCGTTCATTCGCCATTGACACTTGACCCTTGTTCATTTTTCATCGTTCATTCTTCATTGATCATTAATCCTTGTTCATTCTTCATCGTTCATTCGTCATTGATCATTGATCCTTGTTCATTCTTCATCGTTCAAACTTCATTGATCATTGATCCGTGTTCATTCTTCATTGTTCATTCGTCATTGAACATTGATCCTTGTTCATTCTTCATCGTTCATTCTTCATTTATCATTCATCCTTGTTCATTCTTCATCGTTCATTCTTCATTGATCATTGATCCTTGTTCATTCCTTATCGTTCAATCTTCATTGATCATTGATCCTTGTTCATTCTTGATCGTTCATTCTTCATTGATCATTGATCCTTGTTCATTCATCATCGTTCATTCGTCATTGATCATTGATCCTATTTCATTCTTCATCGTTCATTCTTCATTGATCATTGATCCTTGTTCATTCTTCATCGTTCATTCGCATTGATCCTTGTTTATTCTTTATCGTTCATTCTTCATTGATCATTGATCCTTGTTCATTGTTCATCGTTCATACTTCATTGATCATTGATCCTTGTTCATTCTTCATCGTTCATTCTTCATTGATCATTGATCCTTGTTCATTCTTCATCGTTCATTCTTCATTGATCATTAATCCTTGTTCATTTTTCATCGTTCATTCGTCATTAATCATTGATCCTTGTTCATTCTTCATCGTTCATTCTTCATTGATCATTGATCCTTGTTCATTCTTCATCGTTCATTCTTCATTTATCATTGATCCTTGTTCATTCTTCATCGTTCATTCGTCATTGACCATTAATCCTTTTTCATTCTTCATCGTTCATTCGTCATTGATCATTGATCCTTGTTCATTCTTCATCGTTCATACTTCATTGATCATTGATCCTTGTTCATTCTTCATCGTTCATTCGCCATTGACACTTGACCCTTGTTCATTTTTCATCGTTCATTCTTCATTGATCATTAATCCTTGTTCATTCTTCATCGTTCATTCGTCATTGATCATTGATCCTTGTTCATTCTTCATCGTTCAAACTTCATTGATCATTGATCCGTGTTCATTCTTCATTGTTCATTCGTCATTGAACATTGATCCTTGTTCATTCTTCATCGTTCATTCTTCATTTATCATTCATCCTTGTTCATTCTTCATCGTTCATTCTTCATTGATCATTGATCCTTGTTCATTCCTTATCGTTCAATCTTCATTGATCATTGATCCTTGTTCATTCTTGATCGTTCATTCTTCATTGATCATTGATCCTTGTTCATTCATCATCGTTCATTCGTCATTGATCATTGATCCTATTTCATTCTTCATCGTTCATTCTTCATTGATCATTGATCCTTGTTCATTCTTCATCGTTCATTCGCATTGATCCTTGTTTATTCTTTATCGTTCATTCTTCATTGATCATTGATCCTTGTTCATTCTTCATCGTTCATACTTCATTGATCATTGATCCTTGTTCATTCTTCATCGTTCATTCTTCATTGATCATTGATCCTTGTTCATTCTTCCTCGTTCATTCGTCATTGACCATTAATCCTTTTTTATTCTTCATCGTTCATTCTTCATTGATCATTGATCCTTGTTCATTCTTCATCGTTCATACTTCATTGATCATTGATCCTTGTTCATTCTTCATTGTTCATTCGTCATTGACACTTGACCCTTGTTCATTCTTCATCGTTCATTCTTCATTGATCATTAATCCTTGTTCATTCTTCATCGTTCATTCGTCATTGATCATTGATCCTTGTTCATTCTTCATCGTTCATTCTTCATTGATCATTGATCCGTGTTCATTCTTCATTGTTTATTCGTCAATGATCATTGATCCTTGTTCATTCTTCATCGTTCATTCTTCATTTATCATTCATCCTTGTTCATTCTTCATCGTTCATTCTTCATTGATCATTGATCCTTGTTCATTCTTCATCGTTCAATCTTCATTGATCATTGATCCTTGTTCATTCTTCATCTTTCATTCTTCATTGATTATTGATCCTTGTTCATTCTTCATCGTTCATTCGTCATTGATCATTGATCCTTGTTCATTCTTCATCGTTCATTCTTCATTGATCATTGATCCTTGTTTATTCTTCATCGTTCATTCGCATTGATCCTTGTTTATTCTTTATCGTTAATTCTTCATTGATCATTGATCCTTGTTCATTCTTCATCGTTCATACTTCATTGATCATTGATCCTTGTTCATTCTTCATCGTTCATTCGTCATTGACCATGGACCCTTGTTCATTCTTCATCGTTTATTCTTCATTGATCATTGATCCTTGTTCATTCTTCATCGTTCATTCGTCATTGACCATTGACCCTTGTTCATTCTTCATCGTTCATTCTTCATTGATCATTGATCCTTGTTCATTCTTTATCGTTCATTCGTCATTGATCATTGATCCTTGTTCATTCTTCATCGTTCATTCTTCATTGATCATTGATCCTTGTTAATTCTTCATTGTTCATTCGTCATTGATCATTGATCCTTGTTCATTCTTCATCATTCATTCTTCATTTATCATTCATCCTTGTTCATTCTTCATCGTTCATTCTTCATTGATCATTGATCCTTGTTCATTCTTCGTCGTTCATTCGTCATTGACCATTAATCCTTGTTCATTCTTCATCTTTCATTCTTCATTGATCATTGATCCTTGTTCATTCTTCGTCGTTCGTTCGTCATTGACCATTAATCCTTGTTCATTCTTCATCTTTCATTCTTCATTGATCATTGATCCTTGTTCATTCTTCTTCGTTCATTCGTCATTGACCATTGATCCTTGTTCATTCTTCATCGTTCATTCTTCAATGATCATTGATCCTTGTTCATTCTTCATCGTTCATTTTTCATTGATCATTGATCCTTGTTCATTCTTCATCGTTCATTCTTCATTGCTCATTGATCCTTGTTCATTCTTCATCGTTCATTCGTCATTGATCATTAATCCTTGTTCATTATTCATCGTTCATTCTTCATTGATCATTGATCCTTGTTCATTCTTCATCGTTCATTCTTCATTGATCATTGATCCTTGTTCATTCTTCATCGTTCATTCTTCATTGATCATTGATCCTTGTTCATTCATCATCATTCAATCTTCATTTATCCTTGTTCATTTTTAATCGTTCATTCGTCATTGACCATTGATCCTTTTTCATTCTTCATCGTTCATTCTTCATTGATCATTGATCCTTGTTCATTCTTCATCGTTCATTCTTCATTGATCAATGATCCTTGTTCATTCTTCATCGTTCATTCGTCATTGATCATTGATCCTTGTTCATTCTTCATCGTTCATTCTTCATTGATCATTGATCCTTATTCATTCTTCATCGTCCATTCTTCATTGATCATTGATCCTTGTTCATTCTTCATCGTTCATTCTTCATTGATCATGTATCCTTGTTCATTCTTCATCATTCATTCGTCATTGAGTATTGATCCTTTTTCATTCTTCATCGTTCATTCTTCATTGATCATTGATCCTTGTACATTCTTCATCGTTCATTCGTCATTGAGCATTGATCCTTATTCATTCTTCATCGTTCATTCTTCATTGATCTTTGATCCTTGTTCATTCTTCATCATTCATTCGTCATTGACCATTGATCCTTGTTCATTCTTCACCATTCATTCTTCATTGATCATTGATCCTTGTTCATTCTTCATCGTTCATTCGTCATTGATCATTGATCCTCATTCATTCTTCATCGCTCATTCTTCATTGATCATTGATCCTTGTTCATTCTTCATCGTTCATTCGTCATTGATCATTGATCCTTGTTCATTCTTCATCATTCATTCTTCATTGATCATTAATCCTTGTTCATTCTTCATCGTTCATTCTTCATTGATCATTGATCCTTGTTCATTCTTAATCGTTCATTCGTCATTGATCATTGATCCTTGTTCATTCTTCATCGTTCATTCTTCATTGATCAATGATCCTTGTTCATTCTTCTTCGTTCATTCGTCATTGACCATTGATCCTTGTTCATTCTTCATCGTTCATTCTTCAATGATCATTGATCCTTGTTCATTCTTCATCGTTCATTTTTCATTGATCATTGATCCTTGTTCATTCTTCATCGTTCATTCTTCATTGCTCATTGATCCTTGTTCATTCTTCATCGTTCATTCGTCATTGATCATTAATCCTTGTTCATTCTTCATCGTTCATACTTCATTGATCATTGATCCTTGTTCATTCTTCATCGTTCATTCTTCATTTATCATTGATCCTTGTTCATTCTTCATCGTTCATTCGTCATTGACCATTAATCCTTTTTCATTCTTCATCGTTCATTCGTCATTGATCATTGATCCTTGTTCATTCTTCATCGTTCATACTTCATTGATCATTGATCCTTGTTTATTCTTCATCGTTCATTCGCCATTGACACTTGACCCTTGTTCATTTTTCATCGTTCATTCTTCATTGATCATTAATCCTTGTTCATTCTTCATCGTTCATTCGTCATTGATCATTGATCCTTGTTCATTCTTCATCGTTCAAACTTCATTGATCATTGATCCGTGTTCATTCTTCATTGTTCATTCGTCATTGAACATTGATCCTTGTTCATTCTTCATCGTTCATTCTTCATTTATCATTCATCCTTGTTCATTCTTCATCGTTCATTCTTCATTGATCATTGATCCTTGTTCATTCCTTATCGTTCAATCTTCATTGATCATTGATCCTTGTTCATTCTTGATCGTTCATTCTTCATTGCTCATTGATCCTTGTTCATTCATCATCGTTCATTCGTCATTGATCATTGATCCTATTTCATTCTTCATCGTTCATTCTTCATTGATCATTGATCCTTGTTCATTCTTCATCGTTCATTCGCATTGATCCTTGTTTATTCTTTATCGTTCATTCTTCATTGATCATTGATCCTTGTTCATTCTTCATCGTTCATACTTCATTGATCATTGATCCTTGTTCATTCTTCATCGTTCATTCTTCATTGATCATTGATCCTTGTTCATTCTTCATCGTTCATTCGTCATTGACCATTAATCCTTTTTTATTCTTCATCGTTCATTCTTCATTGATCATTGATCCTTGTTCATTCTTCATCGTTCATACTTCATTGATCATTGATCCTTGTTCATTCTTCATTGTTCATTCGTCATTGACACTTGACCCTTGTTCATTCTTCATCGTTCATTCTTCATTGATCATTAATCCTTGTTCATTCTTCATCGTTCATTCGTCATTGATCATTGATCCTTGTTCATTCTTCATCGTTCATTCTTCATTGATCATTGATCCGTGTTCATTCTTCATTGTTTATTCGTCAATGATCATTGATCCTTGTTCATTCTTCATCGTTCATTCTTCATTTATCATTCATCCTTGTTCATTCTTCATCGTTCATTCTTCATTGATCATTGATCCTTGTTCATTCTTCATCGTTCAATCTTCATTGATCATTGATCCTTGTTCATTCTTCATCTTTCATTCTTCATTGATTATTGATCCTTGTTCATTCTTCATCGTTCATTCGTCATTGATCATTGATCCTTGTTCATTCTTCATCGTTCATTCTTCATTGATCATTGATCCTTGTTTATTCTTCATCGTTCATTCGCATTGATCCTTGTTTATTCTTTATCGTTAATTCTTCATTGATCATTGATCCTTGTTCATTCTTCATCGTTCATACTTCATTGATCATTGATCCTTGTTCATTCTTCATCGTTCATTCGTCATTGACCATGGACCCTTGTTCATTCTTCATCGTTTATTCTTCATTGATCATTGATCCTTGTTCATTCTTCATCGTTCATTCGTCATTGACCATTGACCCTTGTTCATTCTTCATCGTTCATTCTTCATTGATCATTGATCCTTGTTCATTCTTTATCGTTCATTCGTCATTGATCATTGATCCTTGTTCATTCTTCATCGTTCATTCTTCATTGATCATTGATCCTTGTTAATTCTTCATTGTTCATTCGTCATTGATCATTGATCCTTGTTCATTCTTCATCATTCATTCTTCATTTATCATTCATCCTTGTTCATTCTTCATCGTTCATTCTTCATTGATCATTGATCCTTGTTCATTCTTCGTCGTTCATTCGTCATTGACCATTAATCCTTGTTCATTCTTCATCTTTCATTCTTCATTGATCATTGATCCTTGTTCATTCTTCGTCGTTCGTTCGTCATTGACCATTAATCCTTGTTCATTCTTCATCTTTCATTCTTCATTGATCATTGATCCTTGTTCATTCTTCTTCGTTCATTCGTCATTGACCATTGATCCTTGTTCATTCTTCATCGTTCATTCTTCAATGATCATTGATCCTTGTTCATTCTTCATCGTTCATTTTTCATTGATCATTGATCCTTGTTCATTCTTCATCGTTCATTCTTCATTGCTCATTGATCCTTGTTCATTCTTCATCGTTCATTCGTCATTGATCATTAATCCTTGTTCATTATTCATCGTTCATTCTTCATTGATCATTGATCCTTGTTCATTCTTCATCGTTCATTCTTCATTGATCATTGATCCTTGTTCATTCTTCATCGTTTATTCTTCATTGATCATTGATCCTTGTTCATTCATCATCATTCAATCTTCATTTATCCTTGTTCATTTTTAATCGTTCATTCGTCATTGACCATTGATCCTTTTTCATTCTTCATCGTTCATTCTTCATTGATCATTGATCCTTGTTCATTCTTCATCGTTCATTCTTCATTGATCAATGATCCTTGTTCATTCTTCATCGTTCATTCGTCATTGATCATTGATCCTTGTTCATTCTTCATCGTTCATTCTTCATTGATCATTGATCCTTATTCATTCTTCATCGTCCATTCTTCATTGATCATTGATCCTTGTTCATTCTTCATCGTTCATTCTTCATTGATCATGTATCCTTGTTCATTCTTCATCATTCATTCGTCATTGAGTATTGATCCTTTTTCATTCTTCATCGTTCATTCTTCATTGATCATTGATCCTTGTACATTCTTCATCGTTCATTCGTCATTGAGCATTGATCCTTATTCATTCTTCATCGTTCATTCTTCATTGATCTTTGATCCTTGTTCATTCTTCATCATTCATTCGTCATTGACCATTGATCCTTGTTCATTCTTCACCATTCATTCTTCATTGATCATTGATCCTTGTTCATTCTTCATCGTTCATTCGTCATTGATCATTGATCCTCATTCATTCTTCATCGCTCATTCTTCATTGATCATTGATCCTTGTTCATTCTTCATCGTTCATTCGTCATTGATCATTGATCCTTGTTCATTCTTCATCATTCATTCTTCATTGATCATTAATCCTTGTTCATTCTTCATCGTTCATTCTTCATTGATCATTGATCCTTGTTCATTCTTAATCGTTCATTCGTCATTGATCATTGATCCTTGTTCATTCTTCATCGTTCATTCTTCATTGATCAATGATCCTTGTTCATTCTTCTTCGTTCATTCGTCATTGACCATTGATCCTTGTTCATTCTTCATCGTTCATTCTTCAATGATCATTGATCCTTGTTCATTCTTCATCGTTCATTTTTCATTGATCATTGATCCTTGTTCATTCTTCATCGTTCATTCTTCATTGCTCATTGATCCTTGTTCATTCTTCATCGTTCATTCGTCATTGATCATTAATCCTTGTTCATTCTTCATCGTTCATACTTCATTGATCATTGATCCTTGTTCATTCTTCATCGTTCATTCTTCATTTATCATTGATCCTTGTTCATTCTTCATCGTTCATTCGTCATTGACCATTAATCCTTTTTCATTCTTCATCGTTCATTCGTCATTGATCATTGATCCTTGTTCATTCTTCATCGTTCATACTTCATTGATCATTGATCCTTGTTCATTCTTCATCGTTCATTCGCCATTGACACTTGACCCTTGTTCATTTTTCATCGTTCATTCTTCATTGATCATTAATCCTTGTTCATTCTTCATCGTTCATTCGTCATTGATCATTGATCCTTGTTCATTCTTCATCGTTCAAACTTCATTGATCATTGATCCGTGTTCATTCTTCATTGTTCATTCGTCATTGAACATTGATCCTTGTTCATTCTTCATCGTTCATTCTTCATTTATCATTCATCCTTGTTCATTCTTCATCGTTCATTCTTCATTGATCATTGATCCTTGTTCATTCCTTATCGTTCAATCTTCATTGATCATTGATCCTTGTTCATTCTTGATCGTTCATTCTTCATTGATCATTGATCCTTGTTCATTCATCATCGTTCATTCGTCATTGATCATTGATCCTATTTCATTCTTCATCGTACATTCTTCATTGATCATTGATCCTTGTTCATTCTTCATCGTTCATTCGCATTGATCCTTGTTTATTCTTTATCGTTCATTCTTCATTGATCATTGATCCTTGTTCATTCTTCATCGTTCATACTTCATTGATCATTGATCCTTGTTCATTCTTCATCGTTCATTCTTCATTGATCATTGATCCTTGTTCATTCTTCATCGTTCATTCGTCATTGACCATTAATCCTTTTTTATTCTTCATCGTTCATTCTTCATTGATCATTGATCCTTGTTCATTCTTCATCGTTCATACTTCATTGATCATTGATCCTTGTTCATTCTTCATTGTTCATTCGTCATTGACACTTGACCCTTGTTCATTCTTCATCGTTCATTCTTCATTGATCATTAATCCTTGTTCATTCTTCATCGTTCATTCGTCATTGATCATTGATCCTTGTTCATTCTTCATCGTTCATTCTTCATTGATCATTGATCCGTGTTCATTCTTCATTGTTTATTCGTCAATGATCATTGATCCTTGTTCATTCTTCATCGTTCATTCTTCATTTATCATTCATCCTTGTTCATTCTTCATCGTTCATTCTTCATTGATCATTGATCCTTGTTCATTCTTCATCGTTCAAACTTCATTGATCATTGATCCGTGTTCATTCTTCATTGTTCATTCGTCATTGAACATTGATCCTTGTTCATTCTTCATCGTTCATTCTTCATTTATCATTCATCCTTGTTCATTCTTCATCGTTCAAACTTCATTGATCATTGATCCGTGTTCATTCTTCATTGTTCATTCGTCATTGAACATTGATCCTTGTTCATTCTTCATCGTTCATTCTTCATTTATCATTCATCCTTGTTCATTCTTCATCGTTCATTCTTCATTGATCATTGATCCTTGTTCATTCCTTATCGTTCAATCTTCATTGATCATTGATCCTTGTTCATTCTTGATCGTTCATTCTTCATTGCTCATTGATCCTTGTTCATTCATCATCGTTCATTCGTCATTGATCATTGATCCTATTTCATTCTTCATCGTTCATTCTTCATTGATCATTGATCCTTGTTCATTCTTCATCGTTCATTCGCATTGATCCTTGTTTATTCTTTATCGTTCATTCTTCATTGATCATTGATCCTTGTTCATTCTTCATCGTTCATACTTCATTGATCATTGATCCTTGTTCATTCTTCATCGTTCATTCTTCATTGATCATTGATCCTTGTTCATTCTTCATCGTTCATTCGTCATTGACCATTAATCCTTTTTTATTCTTCATCGTTCATTCTTCATTGATCATTGATCCTTGTTCATTCTTCATCGTTCATACTTCATTGATCATTGATCCTTGTTCATTCTTCATTGTTCATTCGTCATTGACACTTGACCCTTGTTCATTCTTCATCGTTCATTCTTCATTGATCATTAATCCTTGTTCATTCTTCATCGTTCATTCGTCATTGATCATTGATCCTTGTTCATTCTTCATCGTTCATTCTTCATTGATCATTGATCCGTGTTCATTCTTCATTGTTTATTCGTCAATGATCATTGATCCTTGTTCATTCTTCATCGTTCATTCTTCATTTATCATTCATCCTTGTTCATTCTTCATCGTTCATTCTTCATTGATCATTGATCCTTGTTCATTCTTCATCGTTCAATCTTCATTGATCATTGATCCTTGTTCATTCTTCATCTTTCATTCTTCATTGATTATTGATCCTTGTTCATTCTTCATCGTTCATTCGTCATTGATCATTGATCCTTGTTCATTCTTCATCGTTCATTCTTCATTGATCATTGATCCTTGTTTATTCTTCATCGTTCATTCGCATTGATCCTTGTTTATTCTTTATCGTTAATTCTTCATTGATCATTGATCCTTGTTCATTCTTCATCGTTCATACTTCATTGATCATTGATCCTTGTTCATTCTTCATCGTTCATTCGTCATTGACCATGGACCCTTGTTCATTCTTCATCGTTTATTCTTCATTGATCATTGATCCTTGTTCATTCTTCATCGTTCATTCGTCATTGACCATTGACCCTTGTTCATTCTTCATCGTTCATTCTTCATTGATCATTGATCCTTGTTCATTCTTTATCGTTCATTCGTCATTGATCATTGATCCTTGTTCATTCTTCATCGTTCATTCTTCATTGATCATTGATCCTTGTTAATTCTTCATTGTTCATTCGTCATTGATCATTGATCCTTGTTCATTCTTCATCATTCATTCTTCATTTATCATTCATCCTTGTTCATTCTTCATCGTTCATTCTTCATTGATCATTGATCCTTGTTCATTCTTCGTCGTTCATTCGTCATTGACCATTAATCCTTGTTCATTCTTCATCTTTCATTCTTCATTGATCATTGATCCTTGTTCATTCTTCGTCGTTCGTTCGTCATTGACCATTAATCCTTGTTCATTCTTCATCTTTCATTCTTCATTGATCATTGATCCTTGTTCATTCTTCTTCGTTCATTCGTCATTGACCATTGATCCTTGTTCATTCTTCATCGTTCATTCTTCAATGATCATTGATCCTTGTTCATTCTTCATCGTTCATTTTTCATTGATCATTGATCCTTGTTCATTCTTCATCGTTCATTCTTCATTGCTCATTGATCCTTGTTCATTCTTCATCGTTCATTCGTCATTGATCATTAATCCTTGTTCATTATTCATCGTTCATTCTTCATTGATCATTGATCCTTGTTCATTCTTCATCGTTCATTCTTCATTGATCATTGATCCTTGTTCATTCTTCATCGTTTATTCTTCATTGATCATTGATCCTTGTTCATTCATCATCATTCAATCTTCATTTATCCTTGTTCATTTTTAATCGTTCATTCGTCATTGACCATTGATCCTTTTTCATTCTTCATCGTTCATTCTTCATTGATCATTGATCCTTGTTCATTCTTCATCGTTCATTCTTCATTGATCAATGATCCTTGTTCATTCTTCATCGTTCATTCGTCATTGATCATTGATCCTTGTTCATTCTTCATCGTTCATTCTTCATTGATCATTGATCCTTATTCATTCTTCATCGTCCATTCTTCATTGATCATTGATCCTTGTTCATTCTTCATCGTTCATTCTTCATTGATCATGTATCCTTGTTCATTCTTCATCATTCATTCGTCATTGAGTATTGATCCTTTTTCATTCTTCATCGTTCATTCTTCATTGATCATTGATCCTTGTACATTCTTCATCGTTCATTCGTCATTGAGCATTGATCCTTATTCATTCTTCATCGTTCATTCTTCATTGATCTTTGATCCTTGTTCATTCTTCATCATTCATTCGTCATTGACCATTGATCCTTGTTCATTCTTCACCATTCATTCTTCATTGATCATTGATCCTTGTTCATTCTTCATCGTTCATTCGTCATTGATCATTGATCCTCATTCATTCTTCATCGCTCATTCTTCATTGATCATTGATCCTTGTTCATTCTTCATCGTTCATTCGTCATTGATCATTGATCCTTGTTCATTCTTCATCATTCATTCTTCATTGATCATTAATCCTTGTTCATTCTTCATCGTTCATTCTTCATTGATCATTGATCCTTGTTCATTCTTAATCGTTCATTCGTCATTGATCATTGATCCTTGTTCATTCTTCATCGTTCATTCTTCATTGATCAATGATCCTTGTTCATTCTTCTTCGTTCATTCGTCATTGACCATTGATCCTTGTTCATTCTTCATCGTTCATTCTTCAATGATCATTGATCCTTGTTCATTCTTCATCGTTCATTTTTCATTGATCATTGATCCTTGTTCATTCTTCATCGTTCATTCTTCATTGCTCATTGATCCTTGTTCATTCTTCATCGTTCATTCGTCATTGATCATTAATCCTTGTTCATTCTTCATCGTTCATACTTCATTGATCATTGATCCTTGTTCATTCTTCATCGTTCATTCTTCATTTATCATTGATCCTTGTTCATTCTTCATCGTTCATTCGTCATTGACCATTAATCCTTTTTCATTCTTCATCGTTCATTCGTCATTGATCATTGATCCTTGTTCATTCTTCATCGTTCATACTTCATTGATCATTGATCCTTGTTCATTCTTCATCGTTCATTCGCCATTGACACTTGACCCTTGTTCATTTTTCATCGTTCATTCTTCATTGATCATTAATCCTTGTTCATTCTTCATCGTTCATTCGTCATTGATCATTGATCCTTGTTCATTCTTCATCGTTCAAACTTCATTGATCATTGATCCGTGTTCATTCTTCATTGTTCATTCGTCATTGAACATTGATCCTTGTTCATTCTTCATCGTTCATTCTTCATTTATCATTCATCCTTGTTCATTCTTCATCGTTCATTCTTCATTGATCATTGATCCTTGTTCATTCCTTATCGTTCAATCTTCATTGATCATTGATCCTTGTTCATTCTTGATCGTTCATTCTTCATTGATCATTGATCCTTGTTCATTCATCATCGTTCATTCGTCATTGATCATTGATCCTATTTCATTCTTCATCGTACATTCTTCATTGATCATTGATCCTTGTTCATTCTTCATCGTTCATTCGCATTGATCCTTGTTTATTCTTTATCGTTCATTCTTCATTGATCATTGATCCTTGTTCATTCTTCATCGTTCATACTTCATTGATCATTGATCCTTGTTCATTCTTCATCGTTCATTCTTCATTGATCATTGATCCTTGTTCATTCTTCATCGTTCATTCGTCATTGACCATTAATCCTTTTTTATTCTTCATCGTTCATTCTTCATTGATCATTGATCCTTGTTCATTCTTCATCGTTCATACTTCATTGATCATTGATCCTTGTTCATTCTTCATTGTTCATTCGTCATTGACACTTGACCCTTGTTCATTCTTCATCGTTCATTCTTCATTGATCATTAATCCTTGTTCATTCTTCATCGTTCATTCGTCATTGATCATTGATCCTTGTTCATTCTTCATCGTTCATTCTTCATTGATCATTGATCCGTGTTCATTCTTCATTGTTTATTCGTCAATGATCATTGATCCTTGTTCATTCTTCATCGTTCATTCTTCATTTATCATTCATCCTTGTTCATTCTTCATCGTTCATTCTTCATTGATCATTGATCCTTGTTCATTCTTCATCGTTCAATCTTCATTGATCATTGACCCTTGTTCATTCTTCATCTTTCATTCTTCATTGATTATTGATCCTTGTTCATTCTTCATCGTTCATTCGTCATTGATCATTGATCCTTGTTCATTCTTCATCGTTCATTCTTCATTGATCATTGATCCTTGTTTATTCTTCATCGTTCATTCGCATTGATCCTTGTTTATTCTTTATCGTTAATTCTTCATTGATCATTGATCCTTGTTCATTCTTCATCGTTCATACTTCATTGATCATTGATCCTTGTTCATTCTTCATCGTTCATTCGTCATTGACCATGGACCCTTGTTCATTCTTCATCGTTTATTCTTCATTGATCATTGATCCTTGTTCATTCTTCATCGTTCATTCGTCATTGACCATTGACCCTTGTTCATTCTTCATCGTTCATTCTTCATTGATCATTGATCCTTGTTCATTCTTTATCGTTCATTCGTCATTGATCATTGATCCTTGTTCATTCTTCATCGTTCATTCTTCATTGATCATTGATCCTTGTTAATTCTTCATTGTTCATTCGTCATTGATCATTGATCCTTGTTCATTCTTCATCATTCATTCTTCATTTATCATTCATCCTTGTTCATTCTTCATCGTTCATTCTTCATTGATCATTGATCCTTGTTCATTCTTCGTCGTTCATTCGTCATTGACCATTAATCCTTGTTCATTCTTCATCTTTCATTCTTCATTGATCATTGATCCTTGTTCATTCTTCGTCGTTCGTTCGTCATTGACCATTAATCCTTGTTCATTCTTCATCTTTCATTCTTCATTGATCATTGATCCTTGTTCATTCTTCTTCGTTCATTCGTCATTGACCATTGATCCTTGTTCATTCTTCATCGTTCATTCTTCAATGATCATTGATCCTTGTTCATTCTTCATCGTTCATTTTTCATTGATCATTGATCCTTGTTCATTCTTCATCGTTCATTCTTCATTGCTCATTGATCCTTGTTCATTCTTCATCGTTCATTCGTCATTGATCATTAATCCTTGTTCATTATTCATCGTTCATTCTTCATTGATCATTGATCCTTGTTCATTCTTCATCGTTCATTCTTCATTGATCATTGATCCTTGTTCATTCTTCATCGTTTATTCTTCATTGATCATTGATCCTTGTTCATTCATCATCATTCAATCTTCATTTATCCTTGTTCATTTTTAATCGTTCATTCGTCATTGACCATTGATCCTTTTTCATTCTTCATCGTTCATTCTTCATTGATCATTGATCCTTGTTCATTCTTCATCGTTCATTCTTCATTGATCAATGATCCTTGTTCATTCTTCATCGTTCATTCGTCATTGATCATTGATCCTTGTTCATTCTTCATCGTTCATTCTTCATTGATCATTGATCCTTATTCATTCTTCATCGTCCATTCTTCATTGATCATTGATCCTTGTTCATTCTTCATCGTTCATTCTTCATTGATCATGTATCCTTGTTCATTCTTCATCATTCATTCGTCATTGAGTATTGATCCTTTTTCATTCTTCATCGTTCATTCTTCATTGATCATTGATCCTTGTACATTCTTCATCGTTCATTCGTCATTGAGCATTGATCCTTATTCATTCTTCATCGTTCATTCTTCATTGATCTTTGATCCTTGTTCATTCTTCATCATTCATTCGTCATTGACCATTGATCCTTGTTCATTCTTCACCATTCATTCTTCATTGATCATTGATCCTTGTTCATTCTTCATCGTTCATTCGTCATTGATCATTGATCCTCATTCATTCTTCATCGCTCATTCTTCATTGATCATTGATCCTTGTTCATTCTTCATCGTTCATTCGTCATTGATCATTGATCCTTGTTCATTCTTCATCATTCATTCTTCATTGATCATTAATCCTTGTTCATTCTTCATCGTTCATTCTTCATTGATCATTGATCCTTGTTCATTCTTAATCGTTCATTCGTCATTGATCATTGATCCTTGTTCATTCTTCATCGTTCATTCTTCATTGATCAATGATCCTTGTTCATTCTTCTTCGTTCATTCGTCATTGACCATTGATCCTTGTTCATTCTTCATCGTTCATTCTTCAATGATCATTGATCCTTGTTCATTCTTCATCGTTCATTTTTCATTGATCATTGATCCTTGTTCATTCTTCATCGTTCATTCTTCATTGCTCATTGATCCTTGTTCATTCTTCATCGTTCATTCGTCATTGATCATTAATCCTTGTTCATTCTTCATCGTTCATACTTCATTGATCATTGATCCTTGTTCATTCTTCATCGTTCATTCTTCATTTATCATTGATCCTTGTTCATTCTTCATCGTTCATTCGTCATTGACCATTAATCCTTTTTCATTCTTCATCGTTCATTCGTCATTGATCATTGATCCTTGTTCATTCTTCATCGTTCATACTTCATTGATCATTGATCCTTGTTCATTCTTCATCGTTCATTCGCCATTGACACTTGACCCTTGTTCATTTTTCATCGTTCATTCTTCATTGATCATTAATCCTTGTTCATTCTTCATCGTTCATTCGTCATTGATCATTGATCCTTGTTCATTCTTCATCGTTCAAACTTCATTGATCATTGATCCGTGTTCATTCTTCATTGTTCATTCGTCATTGAACATTGATCCTTGTTCATTCTTCATCGTTCATTCTTCATTTATCATTCATCCTTGTTCATTCTTCATCGTTCATTCTTCATTGATCATTGATCCTTGTTCATTCCTTATCGTTCAATCTTCATTGATCATTGATCCTTGTTCATTCTTGATCGTTCATTCTTCATTGATCATTGATCCTTGTTCATTCATCATCGTTCATTCGTCATTGATCATTGATCCTATTTCATTCTTCATCGTTCATTCTTCATTGATCATTGATCCTTGTTCATTCTTCATCGTTCATTCGCATTGATCCTTGTTTATTCTTTATCGTTCATTCTTCATTGATCATTGATCCTTGTTCATTCTTCATCGTTCATACTTCATTGATCATTGATCCTTGTTCATTCTTCATCGTTCATTCTTCATTGATCATTGATCCTTGTTCATTCTTCATCGTTCATTCGTCATTGACCATTAATCCTTTTTTATTCTTCATCGTTCATTCTTCATTGATCATTGATCCTTGTTCATTCTTCATCGTTCATACTTCATTGATCATTGATCCTTGTTCATTCTTCATTGTTCATTCGTCATTGACACTTGACCCTTGTTCATTCTTCATCGTTCATTCTTCATTGATCATTAATCCTTGTTCATTCTTCATCGTTCATTCGTCATTGATCATTGATCCTTGTTCATTCTTCATCGTTCATTCTTCATTGATCATTGATCCGTGTTCATTCTTCATTGTTTATTCGTCAATGATCATTGATCCTTGTTCATTCTTCATCGTTCATTCTTCATTTATCATTCATCCTTGTTCATTCTTCATCGTTCATTCTTCATTGATCATTGATCCTTGTTCATTCTTCATCGTTCAATCTTCATTGATCATTGATCCTTGTTCATTCTTCATCTTTCATTCTTCATTGATTATTGATCCTTGTTCATTCTTCATCGTTCATTCGTCATTGATCATTGATCCTTGTTCATTCTTCATCGTTCATTCTTCATTGATCATTGATCCTTGTTTATTCTTCATCGTTCATTCGCATTGATCCTTGTTTATTCTTTATCGTTAATTCTTCATTGATCATTGATCCTTGTTCATTCTTCATCGTTCATACTTCATTGATCATTGATCCTTGTTCATTCTTCATCGTTCATTCGTCATTGACCATGGACCCTTGTTCATTCTTCATCGTTTATTCTTCATTGATCATTGATCCTTGTTCATTCTTCATCGTTCATTCGTTATTGACCATTGACCCTTGTTCATTCTTCATCGTTCATTCATCATTGATCATTGATCCTTGTTCATTCTTCATCGTTCATTCTTCATTGATCATTGATCCTTGTTCATTCTTCATCGTTCATTCTTCATTTATCATTGATCCTTGTTCATTCTTCATCGTTCATTCGTCATTGACCATTAATCCTTTTTCATTCTTCATCGTTCATTCGTCATTGATCATTGATCCTTGTTCATTCTTCATCGTTCATACTTCATTGATCATTGATCCTTGTTCATTCTTCATCGTTCATTCGCCATTGACACTTGACCCTTGTTCATTTTTCATCGTTCATTCTTCATGGATCATTAATCCTTGTTCATTCTTCATCGTTCATTCGTCATTGATCATTGATCCTTGTTCATTCTTCATCGTTCAAACTTCATTGATCATTGATCCGTGTTCATTCTTCATTGTTCATTCGTCATTGAACATTGATCCTTGTTCATTCTTCATCGTTCATTCTTCATTTATCATTCATCCTTGTTCATTCTTCATCGTTCATTCTTCATTGATCATTGATCCTTGTTCATTCCTTATCGTTCAATCTTCATTGATCATTGATCCTTGTTCATTCTTGATCGTTCATTCTTCATTGATCATTGATCCTTGTTCATTCATCATCGTTCATTCGTCATTGATCATTGATCCTATTTCATTCTTCATCGTTCATTCTTCATTGATCATTGATCCTTGTTCATTCTTCATCGTTCATTCGCATTGATCCTTGTTTATTCTTTATCGTTCATTCTTCATTGATCATTGATCCTTGTTCATTCTTCATCGTTCATACTTCATTGATCATTGATCCTTGTTCATTCTTCATCGTTCATTCTTCATTGATCATTGATCCTTGTTCATTCTTCATCGTTCATTCGTCATTGACCATTAATCCTTTTTTATTCTTCATCGTTCATTCTTCATTGATCATTGATCCTTGTTCATTCTTCATCGTTCATACTTCATTGATCATTGATCCTTGTTCATTCTTCATTGTTCATTCGTCATTGACACTTGACCCTTGTTCATTCTTCATCGTTCATTCTTCATTGATCATTAATCCTTGTTCATTCTTCATCGTTCATTCGTCATTGATCATTGATCCTTGTTCATTCTTCATCGTTCATTCTTCATTGATCATTGATCCGTGTTCATTCTTCATTGTTTATTCGTCAATGATCATTGATCCTTGTTCATTCTTCATCGTTCATTCTTCATTTATCATTCATCCTTGTTCATTCTTCATCGTTCATTCTTCATTGATCATTGATCCTTGTTCATTCTTCATCGTTCAATCTTCATTGATCATTGATCCTTGTTCATTCTTCATCTTTCATTCTTCATTGATTATTGATCCTTGTTCATTCTTCATCGTTCATTCGTCATTGATCATTGATCCTTGTTCATTCTTCATCGTTCATTCTTCATTGATCATTGATCCTTGTTTATTCTTCATCGTTCATTCGCATTGATCCTTGTTTATTCTTTATCGTTAATTCTTCATTGATCATTGATCCTTGTTCATTCTTCATCGTTCATACTTCATTGATCATTGATCCTTGTTCATTCTTCATCGTTCATTCGTCATTGACCATGGACCCTTGTTCATTCTTCATCGTTTATTCTTCATTGATCATTGATCCTTGTTCATTCTTCATCGTTCATTCGTCATTGACCATTGACCCTTGTTCATTCTTCATCGTTCATTCTTCATTGATCATTGATCCTTGTTCATTCTTTATCGTTCATTCGTCATTGATCATTGATCCTTGTTCATTCTTCATCGTTCATTCTTCATTGATCATTGATCCTTGTTAATTCTTCATTGTTCATTCGTCATTGATCATTGATCCTTGTTCATTCTTCATCATTCATTCTTCATTTATCATTCATCCTTGTTCATTCTTCATCGTTCATTCTTCATTGATCATTGATCCTTGTTCATTCTTCGTCGTTCATTCGTCATTGACCATTAATCCTTGTTCATTCTTCATCTTTCATTCTTCATTGATCATTGATCCTTGTTCATTCTTCGTCGTTCGTTCGTCATTGACCATTAATCCTTGTTCATTCTTCATCTTTCATTCTTCATTGATCATTGATCCTTGTTCATTCTTCTTCGTTCATTCGTCATTGACCATTGATCCTTGTTCATTCTTCATCGTTCATTCTTCAATGATCATTGATCCTTGTTCATTCTTCATCGTTCATTTTTCATTGATCATTGATCCTTGTTCATTCTTCATCGTTCATTCTTCATTGCTCATTGATCCTTGTTCATTCTTCATCGTTCATTCGTCATTGATCATTAATCCTTGTTCATTATTCATCGTTCATTCTTCATTGATCATTGATCCTTGTTCATTCTTCATCGTTCATTCTTCATTGATCATTGATCCTTGTTCATTCTTCATCGTTCATTCTTCATTGATCATTGATCCTTGTTCATTCATCATCATTCAATCTTCATTTATCCTTGTTCATTCTTCATCGTTCATTCGTCATTGACCATTGATCCTTTTTCATTCTTCATCGTTCATTCTTCATTGATCCTTGATCCTTGTTCATTCTTCATCGTTCATTCTTCATTGATCAATGATCCTTGTTCATTCTTCATCGTTCATTCGTCATTGATCATTGATCCTTGTTCATTCTTCATCGTTCATTCTTCATTGATCATTGATCCTTATTCATTCTTCATCGTCCATTCTTCATTGATCATTGATCCTTGTTCATTCTTCATCGTTCATTCTTCATTGATCATTGATCCTTGTTCATTCTTCATCATTCATTCGTCATTGAGCATTGATCCTTTTTCATTCTTCATCGTTCATTCTTCATTGATCATTGATCCTTGTACATTCTTCATCGTTCATTCGTCATTGAGCATTGATCCTTATTCATTCTTCATCGTTCATTCTTCATTGATCTTTGATCCTTGTTCATTCTTCATCATTCATTCGTCATTGACCATTGATCCTTGTTCATTCTTCACCATTCATTCTTCATTGATCATTGATCCTTGTTCATTCTTCATCGTTCATTCGTCATTGATCATTGATCCTCATTCATTCTTCATCGCTCATTCTTCATTGATCATTGATCCTTGTTCATTCTTCATCGTTTATTCGTCATTGATCATTGATCCTTGTTCATTCTTCATCATTCATTCTTCATTGATCATTAATCCTTGTTCATTCTTCATCGTTCATTATTCATTGATCATTGATCCTTGTTCATTCTTAATCGTTCATTCGTCATTGATCATTGATCCTTGTTCATTCTTCATCGTTCATTCTTCATTGATCAATGATCCTTGTTCATTCTTCTTCGTTCATTCGTCATTGACCATTGATCCTTGTTCATTCTTCATCGTTCATTCTTCAATGATCATTGATCCTTGTTCATTCTTCATCGTTCATTTTTCATTGATCATTGATCCTTGTTCATTCTTCATCGTTCATTCTTCATTGCTCATTGATCCTTGTTCATTCTTCATCGTTCATTCGTCATTGATCATTAATCCTTTGTTCATTATTCATCGTTCATTCTTTATTGATCATTGATCCTTGTTCATTCTTCTTCGTTTATTCTTCATTGATCATTGATCCTTGTTCATTCTTCATCATTCATTCTTCATTGATCATTGATCCTTGTTCATTCATCATCATTCAATCTTCATTTATCCTTGTTCATTCTTCATCGTTCATTCGTCATTGACCATTGATCCTTTTTCATTCTTCATCGTTCATTCTTCATTGATCATTGATCCTTGTTCATTCTTCATCGTTCATTCTTCATTGATCAATGATCCTTGTTCATTCTTCATCGTTCATTCGTCATTGATCATTGATCCTTGTTCATTCTTCATCGTTCATTCTTCATTGATCATTGATCCTTATTCATTCTTCATCGTCCATTCTTCATTGATCATTGATCCTTGTTCATTCTTCATCGTTCATTCTTCATTGATCATTGATCCATGTTCATTCTTCATCATTCATTCGTCATTGAGCATTGATCCTTTTTCATTCTTCATCGTTCATTCTTCATTGATCATTGATCCTTGTACATTCTTCATCGTTCATTCGTCATTGAGCATTGATCCTTATTCATTCTTCATCGTTCATTCTTCATTGATCTTTGATCCTTGTTCATTCTTCATCATTCATTCGTCATTGACCATTGATCCTTGTTCATTCTTCACCATTCATTCTTCATTGATCATTGATCCTTATTCATTCTTCATCGTTCATTCGTCATTGATCATTGATCCTCATTCATTCTTCATCGCTCATTCTTCATTGATCATTGATCCTTGTTCATTCTTCATCGTTCATTCGTCATTGATCATTGATCCTTGTTCATTCTTCATCATTCATTCTTCATTGATCATTAATCCTTGTTCATTCTTCATCGTTCATTCTTCATTGATCATTGATCCTTGTTCATTCTTAATCGTTCATTCGTCATTGATCATTGATCCTTGTTCATTCTTCATCGTTCATTCTTCATTGATCAATGATCCTTGTTCATTCTTCATCGTTCATTCGTCATTGATCATTGATCCTGGTTCATTCTTCATCGTTCATTCTTCATTGATCATTGATCCTTGTTCATTCTTCATCGTTCATTCTTCATTGATCATTGATCCTTGTTCATTCTTCATCGTTCATTCGTCATTGATCATTGATCCTTGTTCATTCTTCATCGTTCATTCTTTATTGATCATTGATCCTTGTTCATTCTTCATCGTTCATTCTTCATTGATAATTGATCCTTGTTCATTCTTCGTCGTTCATTCGTCATTGACCATTAATCCTTTTTCATTCTTCATCGTTCATTCTTCATTGATCATTGATCCTTGTTCATTCTTCATCGTTCATACTTCATTGATCATTGATCGTTGTTCATTCTTCATCATTCATTCTTCATTGATCATTGATCCTTGTTCATTCTTCATCGTTCATTCATCATTGATCAATGATCCTTGTTCATTCTTCATCGTTCATTCGTCATTGAGCATTGATCCTTATTCATTCTTCATCATTCATTCTTCATTGATCTTTGATCCTTGTTCATTCTTCATCATTCATTCGTCATTGACCATTCATCCTTGTTCATTCTTCACCATTCATTCTTCATTGATCATTGATCCTTGTTCATTCTTCATCGTTCATTCGTCATTGATCATTGATCCTCATTCATTCTTCATCGCTCATTCTTCATTGATCATTGATCCTTGTTCATTCTTCATCGTTCATTCGTCATTGATCATTGATCCTTGTTCATTCTTCATCATTCATTCTTCATTGATCATTAATCCTTGTTCATTCTTCATCGTTCATTCTTCATTGATCATTGATCCTTGTTCATTCTTAATCGTTCATTCGTCATTGATCATTGATCCTTGTTCATTCTTCATCGTTCATTCTTCATTGATCAATGATCCTTGTTCATTCTTCTTCGTTCATTCGTCATTGACCATTGATCCTTGTTCATTCTTCATCGTTCATTCTTCAATGATCATTGATCCTTGTTCATTCTTCATCGTTCATTTTTCATTGATCATTGATCCTTGTTCATTCTTCATCGTTCATTCTTCATTGCTCATTGATCCTTGTTCATTCTTCATCGTTCATTCGTCATTGATCATTAATCCTTGTTCATTATTCATCGTTCATTCTTCATTGATCATTGATCCTTGTTCATTCTTCATCGTTCATTCTTCATTGATCATTGATCCTTGTTCATTCTTCATCGTTCATTCTTCATTGATCAATGATCCTTGTTCATTCTTCATCGTTCATTCGTCATTGATCATTGATCCTTGTTCATTCTTCATCGTTCATTCTTCATTGATCATTGATCCTTATTCATTCTTCATCGTCCATTCTTCATTGATCATTGATCGTTGTTCATTCTTCATCGTTCATTCTTCATTGATCATTGATCCTTGTTCATTCTTCATCATTCATTCGTCATTGAGCATTGATACTTTTTCATTCTTCATCGTTCATTCTTCATTGATCATTGATCCTTGTACATTCTTCATCGTTCATTCGTCATTAAGCATTGATCCTTATTCATTCTTCATCGTTCATTCTTCATTGATCTTTGATCCTTGTTCATTCTTCATCATTCATTCGTCATTGACCATTGATCCTTGTTCATTCTTCACCATTCATTCTTCATTGATCATTGATCCTTGTTCATTCTTCATTGTTCATTCGTCATTGATCATTGATCCTTGTTCATTCTTCATCATTCATTCTTCATTGATCATTAATCCTTGTTCATTCTTCATCGTTCATTCTTCATTGATCATTGATCCTTGTTCATTCTTAATCGTTCATTCGTCATTGATCATTGATCCTTGTTCATTCTTCATCGTTCATTCTTCATTGATCAATGATCCTTGTTCATTCTTCATCGTTCATTCGTCATTGATCATTGATCCTGGTTCATTCTTCATCGTTCATTCTTCATTGATCATTGATCCTTGTTCATTCTTCATCGTTCATTCTTCATTGATCATTGATCCTTGTTCATTCTTCATCGTTCATTCGTCATTGATCATTGATCCTTGTTCATTCTTCATCGTTCATTCTTTATTGATCATTGATCCTTGTTCATTCTTCATCGTTCATTCTTCATTGATCATTGATCCTTGTTCATTCTTCGTCGTTCATTCGTCATTGACCATTAATCCTTTTTCATTCTTCATCGTTCATTCGTCATTGATCATTGATCCTTGTTCATTCTTCATCGTTCATACTTCATTGATCATTGATCCTTGTTCATTCTTCATCATTCATTCTTCATTGATCATTGATCCTTGTTCATTCTTCATCGTTCATTCATCATTGATCAATGATCCTTGTTCATTCTTCATCGTTCATTCTTCATTGATCATTGATCCTTGTTCATTCTTCATCGTTCATTCTTCATTGATCATTAATCCTTGTTCATTTTTCATCGTTCATTCGTCATTGATCATTGATCCTTGTTCATTCTTCATCGTTCATTCTTCATTGATCATTGATCCTTGTTCATTCTTCATCGTTCATTCTTCATTGATCATTGATCCTTGTTCATTCTTCATCGTTCATTCTTCATTGATCATTGATCCTTGTTCATTCATCATCATTCAATCTTCATTTATCCTTGTTCATTCTTCATTGTTCATTCGTCATTGACCATTGATCCTTTTTCATTCTTCATCGTTCATTCTTCATTGATCATTGATCCTTGTTCATTCTTCATCGTTCATTCTTCATTGATCAATGATCCTTGTTCATTCTTCATCCTTCACTCGTCATTGATCATTGATCCTTGTTCATTCTTCATCGTTCATTCTTCATTGATCATTGATCCTTATTCATTCTTCATCGTTCATTCTTCATTGATCATTGATCCTTGTTCATTCTTCATCGTTCATTCTTCATTGATCATTGATCCTTGTTCATTCTTCATCGTTCATTCGTCATTGAGCATTGATCCTTTTTCATTCTTCATCGTTCATTCTTCATTGATCATTGATCCTTGTACATTCTTCATCGTTCATTCGTCATTGAGCATTGATCCTTGTTCATTCTTCATCGTTCATTCTTCATTGATCATTGATCCTTGTTCATTCTTCATCGTTCATTCTTCATTGATCATTGATCCTCATTCATTCTTCATCGCTCATTCTTCATTGATCATTGATCCTTGTTCATTCTTCATCGTTCATTCGTCATTGATCATTGATCCTTGTTCATTTTTCATCATTCATTCTTCATTGATCATTAATCCTTGTTCATTCTTCATCGTTCATTCTTCATTGATCATTGATCCTTGTTCATTCTTAATCGTTCATTCGTCATTGATCATTGATCCTTGTTCATTCTTCATCGTTCATTCTTCATTGATCAATGATCCTTGTTCATTCTTCATCGTTCATTCGTCATTGATCATTGATCCTGGTTCATTCTTCATCGTTCATTCTTCATTGATCATTGATCCTTGTTCATTCTTCATCGTTCATTCTTCATTGATCATTGATCCTTGTTCATTCTTCATCGTTCATTCGTCATTGATCATTGATCCTTGTTCATTCTTCATCGTTCATTCTTCATTGATCATTGATCCTTGTTCATTCTTCGTCGTTCATTCGTCATTGACCATTAATCCTTTTTCATTCTTCATCGTTCATTCTTCATTGATCATTGATCCTTGTTCATTCTTCATCGTTCATACTTCATTGATCATTGATCCTTGTTCATTCTTCATCATTCATTCTTCATTGATCATTGATCCTTTTTCATTCTTCATCGTTCATTCTTCATTGATCATTGATCCTTGTTCATTCTTCATCGTTCATTCTTCATTGATCATTGATCCTTGTTCATTCATCATCATTCAATCTTCATTTATCCTTGTTCATTCTTCATTGTTCATTCGTCATTGACCATTGATCCTTTTTCATTCTTCATCGTTCATTCTTCATTGATCATTGATCCTTGTTCATTCTTCATCGTTCATTCTTCATTGATCAATGATCCTTGTTCATTCTTCATCCTTCATTCGTCATTGATCATTGATCCTTGTTCATTCTTCATCGTTCATTCTTCATTGATCATTGATCCTTATTCATTCTTCATCGTTCATTCTTCATTGATCATTGATCCTTGTTCATTCTTCATCGTTCATTCTTCATTGATCATTGATCCTTGTTCATTCTTCATCGTTCATTCGTCATTGAGCATTGATCCTTTTTCATTCTTCATCGTTCATTCTTCATTGATCATTGATCCTTGTACATTCTTCATCGTTCATTCGTCATTGAGCATTGATCCTTGTTCATTCTTCATCGTTCATTCTTCATTGATCATTGATCCTTGTTCATTCTTCATCGTTCATTCTTCATTGATCATTGATCCTCATTCATTCTTCATCGCTCATTCTTCATTGATCATTGATCCTTGTTCATTCTTCATCGTTCATTCGTCATTGATCATTGATCCTTGTTCATTCTTCATCATTCATTCTTCATTGATCATTAATCCTTGTTCATTCTTCATCGTTCATTCTTCATTGATCATTGATCCTTGTTCATTCTTAATCGTTCATTCGTCATTGATCATTGATCCTTGTTCATTCTTCATCGTTCATTCTTCATTGATCAATGATCCTTGTTCATTCTTCATCGTTCATTCGTCATTGATCATTGATCCTGGTTCATTCTTCATCGTTCATTCTTCATTGATCATTGATCCTTGTTCATTCTTCATCGTTCATTCTTAATTGATCATTGATCCTTGTTCATTCTTCATCGTTCATTCGTCATTGATCATTGATCCTTGTTCATTCTTCATCGTTCATTCTTTATTGATCATTGATCCTTGTTCATTCTTCATCGTTCATTCTTCATTGATCATTGATCCTTGTTCATTCTTCGTCGTTCATTCGTCATTGACCATTAATCCTTTTTCATTCTTCATCGTTCATTCTTCATTGATCATTGATCCTTGTTCATTCTTCATCGTTCATACTTCATTGATCATTGATCCTTGTTCATTCTTCATCATTCATTCTTCATTGATCATTGATCCTTGTTCATTCTTCATCGTTCATTCTTCATTGATCATTGATCCTTGTTCATTCTTCATCGTTCATTCTTCATTGATCATTAATCCTTGTTCATTTTTCATCTTTCAATCGTCATTGATCATTGATCCTTGTTCATTCTTCATCGTTCATTCGTCATTGATCATTGATCCTTGTTCATTCTTCATCGTTCATTCTTTATTGATCATTGATCCTTGTTCATTCTTCATCGTTCATTCTTCATTGATCATTGATCCTTGTTCATTCTTCATCGTTCATTCTTCATTGATCATTGATCCTTGTTCATTCTTCATCGTTCATTCTTCATTGATCATTAATCCTTGTTCATTTTTCATCGTTCAATCGTCATTGATCATTGATCCTTGTTCATTATTCATCGTTCATTCTTCATTGATCATTGATCCTTGTTCATTCTTCATCGTTCATTCTTCATTGATCATTGATCCTTGTTCATTCTTCATCGTTCATTCTTCATTGATCATTGATCCTTGTTCATTCATCATCATTCAATCTTCATTTATCCTTGTTCATTCTTCATTGTTCATTCGTCATTGACCATTGATCCTTTTTCATTCTTCATCGTTCATTCTTCATTGATCATTGATCCTTGTTCATTCTTCATCGTTCATTCTTCATTGATCAATGATCCTTGTTCATTCTTCATCCTTCATTCGTCATTGATCATTGATCCTTGTTCATTCTTCATCGTTCATTCTTCATTGATCATTGATCCTTGTACATTCTTCATCGTTCATTCGTCATTGAGCATTGATCCTTGTTCATTCTTCATCGTTCATTCTTCATTGATCATTGATCCTTGTTCATTCTTCATCATTCATTCGTTATTGACCATTGATCCTTGTTCATTCTTCACCATTCATTCGTCATTGATCATTGATCCTCATTCATTCTTCATCGTTCATTCTTCATTGATCATTGATCCTTGTTCATTCTTCATCGTTCATTCGTCATTAATCATTGATCCTTGTTCATTCTTCATCATTCATTCTTCATTGATCATTAATCCTTGTTCATTCTTCACCGTTCATTCTTCATTGATCATTGATCCTTGTTCATTCTTAATCGTTCATTCGTCATTGATCATTGATCCTTGTTCATTCTTCATCGTTTATTCTTCATTGATCAATGATCCTTGTTCATTCTTCATCGTTCATTCGTCATTGATCATTGATCCTGGTTCATTCTTCATCGTTCATTCTTCATTGATCATTGATCCTTGTTCATTCTTCATCGTTCATTCTTCATTGATCATTGATCCTTGTTCATTCTTCATCGTTCATTCGTCATTGATCATTGATCCTTGTTCATTCTTCATCGTTCATTCTTTATTGATCATTGATCCTTGTTCATTCTTCATCGTTCATTCTTCATTGATCATTGATCCTTGTTCATTCTTCATCGTTCATTCGTCATTGACCATTAATCCTTTTTCATTCTTCATCGTTCATTCTTCATTGATCATTGATCCTTGTTCATTCTTCATCGTTCATACTTCATTGATCATTGATCCTTATTCATTCTTCATCATTCATTCTTCATTGATCATTGATCCTTGTTCATTCTTCATCGTTCATTCATCATTGATCATTGATCCTTGTTCATTCTTCATCGTTCATTCTTCATTGATCATTGATCCTTGTTCATTCTTCATCGTTCATTCTTCATTGATCATTAATCCTTGTTCATTTTTCATCGTTCATTCGTCATTGATCATTGATCCTTGTTCATTCTTCATCGTTCATTCTTCATTGACCATTGATCCTTGTTCATTCTTCATCGTTCATTCTTCATTTATCATTGATCCTTGTTGATTCTTCATCGTTCATTCGTCATTGATCATTGATCCTTATTCATTCTTCATCGTTCATTCTTCATTGATCATTTATCCTTGTTCATTCTTCGTCGTTCATTCGTCATTGACCATTAATCCTTTTTCATTCTTCATCGTTCATTCTTCATTGATCATTGATCCTTGTTCATTCTTCATCGTTCATACTTCATTGATCATTGATCCTTGTTCATTCTTCATCATTCATTCTTCATTGATCATTGATCCTTGTTCATTCTTCATCGTTCATTCATCATTGATCATTGATCCTTGTTCATTCTTCATCGTTCATTCTTCATTGATCATTGATCCTTGTTCATTCTTCATCGTTCATTCTTCATTGATCATTAATCCTTGTTCATTTTTCATCGTTCATTCGTCATTGATCATTGATCCTTGTTCATTCTTCATCGTTCATTCTTCATTGATCATTGATCCTTGTTCATTCTTCATCGTTCATTCTTCATTGATCATTGATCCTTGTTCATTCTTCATCGTTCATTCTTCATTGATCATTGATCCTTGTTCATTCATCATCATTCAATCTTCATTTATCCTTGTTCATTCTTCATTGTTCATTCGTCATTGACCATTGATCCTTTTTCATTCTTCATCGTTCATTCTTCATTGATCATTGATCCTTGTTCATTCTTCATCGTTCATTCTTCATTGATCAATGATCCTTGTTCATTCTTCATCCTTCATTCGTCATTGATCATTGATCCTTATTCATTCTTCATCGTTCATTCTTCATTGATCATTGATCCTTGTACATTCTTCATCGTTCATTCGTCATTGAGCATTGATCCTTGTTCATTCTTCATTGTTCATTCTTCATTGATCATTGATCCTTGTTCATTCTTCATCATTCATTCGTTATTGACCATTGATCCTTGTTCATTCTTCACCATTCATTCTTCATTGATCATTGATCCTTGTTCATTCTTCATCGTTCATTCGTCATTGATCATTGATCCTCATTCATTCTTCATCGTTCATTCTTCATTGATCATTGATCCTTGTTCATTCTTCATCGTTCATTCGTCATTAATCATTGATCCTTGTTCATTCTTCATCATTCATTCTTCATTGATCATTAATCCTTGTTCATTCTTCACCGTTCATTCTTCATTGATCATTGATCCTTGTTCATTCTTAATCGTTCATTCGTCATTGATCATTGATCCTTGTTCATTCTTCATCGTTTATTCTTCATTGATCAATGATCCTTGTTCATTCTTCATCGTTCATTCGTCATTGATCATTGATCCTGGTTCATTCTTCATCGTTCATTCTTCATTGATCATTGATCCTTGTTCATTCTTCATCGTTCATTCTTCATTGATCATTGATCCTTGTTCATTCTTCATCGTTCATTCGTCATTGATCATTGATCCTTGTTCATTCTTCATCGTTCATTCTTTATTGATCATTGATCCTTGTTCATTCTTCATCGTTCATTCTTCATTGATCATTGATCCTTGTTCATTCTTCATCGTTCATTCGTCATTGACCATTAATCCTTTTTCATTCTTCATCGTTCATTCTTCATTGATCATTGATCCTTGTTCATTCTTCATCGTTCATACTTCATTGATCATTGATCCTTATTCATTCTTCATCATTCATTCTTCATTGATCATTGATCCTTGTTCATTCTTCATCGTTCATTCATCATTGATCATTGATCCTTGTTCATTCTTCATCGTTCATTCTTCATTGATCATTGATCCTTGTTCATTCTTCATCGTTCATTCTTCATTGATCATTAATCCTTGTTCATTTTTCATCGTTCATTCGTCATTGATCATTGATCCTTGTTCATTCTTCATCGTTCATTCTTCATTGATCATTGATCCTTGTTCATTCTTCATCGTTCATTCTTCATTTATCATTGATCCTTGTTGATTCTTCATCGTTCATTCGTCATTGATCATTGGTCCTTATTCATTCTTCATCGTTCATTCTTCATTGATCATTGATCCTTGTTCATTCTTCATCGTTCATTCGTCATTGACCATTGATCCTTGTTCATTCTTCATCGTTCATTCGTCATTGACCATTAATCCTTGTTCATTCTTCATCGTTCATTCTTCATTGATCATTGATCCTTGTTCATTCTTCATCGTTCATTCATCATTGATCATTGATCCTTGTTCATTCTTCATCGTTCATTCTCCATTGATCATTGATCCTTGTTCATTCTTCATCGTTCATTCTTCATTGATCATTGATCCTTGTTCATTCATCATCATTCAATCTTCATTTATCCTTGTTCATTCTTCATCGTTCATTCGTCATTGACCATTGATCCTTTTTCATTCTTCATCGTTCATTCTTCATTGATCATTGATCCTTGTTCATTCTTCAACATTCATTCTTCATTGATCAATGATCCTTGTTTATTCTTCATCGTTCATTCTTCATTGATCATTGATCCTTGTTCATTCTTCATCGTTCATTCTTCATTGATCATTGATCCTTGTTCATTCATCATCATTCAATCTTCATTTATCCTTGTTCATTCTTCATTGTTCATTCGTCATTGACCATTGATCCTTTTTCATTCTTCATCGTTCATTCTTCATTGATCATTGATCCTTGTTCATTCTTCATCGTTCATTCTTCATTGATCAATGATCCTTGTTCATTCTTCATCCTTCATTCGTCATTGATCATTGATCCTTATTCATTCTTCATCGTTCATTCTTCATTGATCATTGATCCTTGTACATTCTTCATCGTTCATTCGTCATTGAGCATTGATCCTTGTTCATTCTTCATTGTTCATTCTTCATTGATCATTGATCCTTGTTCATTCTTCATCATTCATTCGTTATTGACCATTGATCCTTGTTCATTCTTCACCATTCATTCTTCATTGATCATTGATCCTTGTTCATTCTTCATCGTTCATTCGTCATTGATCATTGATCCTCATTCATTCTTCATCGTTCATTCTTCATTGATCATTGATCCTTGTTCATTCTTCATCGTTCATTCGTCATTAATCATTGATCCTTGTTCATTCTTCATCATTCATTCTTCATTGATCATTAATCCTTGTTCATTCTTCACCGTTCATTCTTCATTGATCATTGATCCTTGTTCATTCTTAATCGTTCATTCGTCATTGATCATTGATCCTTGTTCATTCTTCATCGTTTATTCTTCATTGATCAATGATCCTTGTTCATTCTTCATCGTTCATTCGTCATTGATCATTGATCCTGGTTCATTCTTCATCGTTCATTCTTCATTGATCATTGATCCTTGTTCATTCTTCATCGTTCATTCTTCATTGATCATTGATCCTTGTTCATTCTTCATCGTTCATTCGTCATTGATCATTGATCCTTGTTCATTCTTCATCGTTCATTCTTTATTGATCATTGATCCTTGTTCATTCTTCATCGTTCATTCTTCATTGATCATTGATCCTTGTTCATTCTTCATCGTTCATTCGTCATTGACCATTAATCCTTTTTCATTCTTCATCGTTCATTCTTCATTGATCATTGATCCTTGTTCATTCTTCATCGTTCATACTTCATTGATCATTGATCCTTATTCATTCTTCATCATTCATTCTTCATTGATCATTGATCCTTGTTCATTCTTCATCGTTCATTCATCATTGATCATTGATCCTTGTTCATTCTTCATCGTTCATTCTTCATTGATCATTGATCCTTGTTCATTCTTCATCGTTCATTCTTCATTGATCATTAATCCTTGTTCATTTTTCATCGTTCATTCGTCATTGATCATTGATCCTTGTTCATTCTTCATCGTTCATTCTTCATTGATCATTGATCCTTGTTCATTCTTCATCGTTCATTCTTCATTTATCATTGATCCTTGTTGATTCTTCATCGTTCATTCGTCATTGATCATTGGTCCTTATTCATTCTTCATCGTTCATTCTTCATTGATCATTGATCCTTGTTCATTCTTCATCGTTCATTCGTCATTGACCATTGATCCTTGTTCATTCTTCATCGTTCATTCGTCATTGACCATTAATCCTTGTTCATTCTTCATCGTTCATTCTTCATTGATCATTGATCCTTGTTCATTCTTCATCGTTCATTCATCATTGATCATTGATCCTTGTTCATTCTTCATCGTTCATTCTCCATTGATCATTGATCCTTGTTCATTCTTCATCGTTCATTCTTCATTGATCATTGATCCTTGTTCATTCATCATCATTCAATCTTCATTTATCCTTGTTCATTCTTCATCGTTCATTCGTCATTGACCATTGATCCTTTTTCATTCTTCATCGTTCATTCTTCATTGATCATTGATCCTTGTTCATTCTTCAACGTTCATTCTTCATTGATCAATGATCCTTGTTTATTCTTCATCGTTCATTCGTCATTGATCATTGATCCTTGTTCATTCTTCATCGTTCATTCTTCATTGATCATTGATCCTTGTTCATTCTTCATCGTTCATTCTTCATTGATCATTGATCCTTGTTCATTCTTCATCGTTCATTCGTCATTGAGCATTGATCCTTTTTCATTCTTCATCGTTCATTCTTCATTGATCATTGATCCTTGTACATTCTTCATCGTTCATTCGTCATTGAGCATTGATCCTTGTTCATTCTTCATCGTTCATTCTTCATTGATCATTGATCCTTGTTCATTCTTCATCATTCATTCGTCATTGACCATTGTTCCTTGTTCGTTCTTCACCATTATTCTTCATTGATCATTGATCCTTGTTCATTCTTCATCGTTCATTCGTCATTGATCATTGATCCTCATTCATTCTTCATCGTTCATTCTTCGTTGATCATTGATCCTTGTTCATTCTTCATCGTTCATTCGTCATTGATCATTGATCCTTGTTCATTCTTCATCATTCATTCTTCATTGATCATTGATCCTTGTTCATTCTTAATCGTTCATTCGTCATTGATCATTGATCCTTGTTCATTCTTCATCGTTCATACATCATTGATCAATGATCCTTGTTCATTCTTCATCGTTCATTCGTCATTGATCATTGATCCTGGTTCATTCTTCATCGTTCATTGTTCATTGATCATTGATCCTTGTTCATTCTTCATCGTTCATTCTTCATTGATCATTGATCCTTGTTCATTCTTCATCGTTCATTCGTCATTGATCATTGATCCTTGTTCATTCTTCATCGTTCATTCTTTATTGATCATTGATCCTTGTTCATTCTTCATCGTTCATTCTTCATTGCTCATTGATCCTTGTTCATTCTTCATCGTTCATTCGTCATTGACCATTAATCCTTTTTCATTCTTCATCGTTCATTCTTCATTGATCATTGATCCTTGTTCATTCTTCATCGTTCATACTTCATTGATCATTGATCCTTGTTCATTCTTCATCATTCATTCTTCATTGATCATTGATCCTTGTTCATTCTTCATCGTTCATTCATCATTGATCATTGATCCTTGTTCATTCTTCATCGTTCATTCTTCATTGATCATTGATCCTTGTTCATTCTTCATCGTTCATTCTTCATTGATCATTAATCCTTGTTCATTTTTCATCGTTCATTCGTCATTGATCATTGATCCTTGTTCATTCTTCATCGTTCATTCTTCATTGATCATTGATCCTTGTTCATTCTTCATCGTTCATTCTTCATTTATCATTGATCCTTGGTGATTCTTCATCGTTCATTCGTCATTGATCATTGATCCTTATTCATTCTTCATCGTTCATTCTTCATTGATCATTGATCCTTGTTCATTCTTCATCGTTCATTCGTCATTGACCATTGATCCTTGTTCATTCTTCACCGTTCATTCTTCATTGATCATTGATCCTTGTTCATTCTTCATTGTTCATTCGTCATTGATCATTGATTCTTGTTCATTCTTCATCGTTCATTCTTCATTTATCATTCATCCTTGTTCATTCTTCATCGTTCATTCTACATTGATCATTGATCCTTGTTCATTCTTCATCGTTCATTCGTCATTAACCATTAATCCTTGTTCATTCTTCATCGTTCATTCTTCATTGATCATTGATCCTTGTTCATTCTTCATCGTTCATTCATCATTGATCATTGATCCTTGTTCATTCTTCATCGTTCATTCTCCATTGATCATTGATCCTTGTTCATTCTTCATCGTTCATTCTTCATTGATCATTGATCCTTGTTCATTCATCATCATTCAATCTTCATTTATCCTTGTTCATTCTTCATCGTTCATTCGTCATTGACCATTGATCCTTTTTCATTCTTCATCGTTGATTCTTCATTGATCATTGATCCTTGTTCATTCTTCAACGTTCATTCTTCATTGATCAATGATCCTTGTTCATTCTTCATCGTTCATTCGTCATTGATCATTGATCCTTGTTCATTCTTCATCGTTCATTCTTCATTGATCATTGATCCTTGTTCATTCTTCATCGTTCATTCTTCATTGATCATTGATCCTTGTTCATTCTTCATCGTTCATTCGTCATTGAGCATTGATCCTTTTTCATTCTTCATCGTTCATTCTTCATTGATCATTGATCCTTGTACATTCTTCATCGTTCATTCGTCATTGAGCATTGATCCTTGTTCATTCTTCATCGTTCATTCTTCATTGATCATTGATCCTTGTTCATTCTTCATCATTCATTCGTCATTGACCATTGATCCTTGTTCGTTCTTCACCATTATTCTTCATTGATCATTGATCCTTGTTCATTCTTCATCGTTCATTCGTCATTGATCATTGATCCTCATTCATTCTTCATCGTTCATTCTTCATTGATCATTGATCCTTGTTCATTCTTCATCGTTCATTCGTCATTGATCATTGATCCTTGTTCATTCTTCATCATTCATTCTTCATTGATGATTAATCCTTGTTCGTTCTTCATCGTTCATTCTTCATTGATCATTCATCCTTGTTCATTCTTAATCGTTCATTCGTCATTGATCATTGATCCTTATTCATTCTTCATCGTTCATTCTTCATTGATCATTGATCCTTGTTCATTCTTCATCGTTCATTCGTCATTGACCATTGATCCTTGTTCATTCTTCACCGTTCATTCTTCATTGATCATTGATCCTTGTTCATTCTTCATTGTTCATTCGTCATTGATCATTGATTCTTGTTCATTCTTCATCGTTCATTCTTCATTTATCATTCATCCTTGTTCATTCTTCATCGTTCATTCTACATTGATCATTGATCCTTGTTCATTCTTCATCGTTCATTCGTCATTGACCATTAATCCTTGTTCATTCTTCATCGTTCATTCTTCATTGATCATTGATCCTTGTTCATTCTTCATCGTTCATTCATCATTGATCATTGATCCTTGTTCATTCTTCATCGTTCATTCTCCATTGATCATTGATCCTTGTTCATTCTTCATCGTTCATTCTTCATTGATCATTGATCCTTGTTCATTCATCATCATTCAATCTTCATTTATCCTTGTTCATTCTTCATCGTTCATTCGTCATTGACCATTGATCCTTTTTCATTCTTCATCGTTCATTCTTCATTGATCATTGATCCTTGTTCATTCTTCAACGTTCATTCTTCATTGATCAATGATCCTTGTTCATTCTTCATCGTTCATTCGTCATTGATCATTGATCCTTGTTCATTCTTCATCGTTCATTCTTCATTGATCATTGATCCTTGTTCATTCTTCATCGTTCATTCTTCATTGATCATTGATCCTTGTTCATTCTTCATCGTTCATTCGTCATTGAGCATTGATCCTTTTTCATTCTTCATCGTTCATTCTTCATTGATCATTGATCCTTGTACATTCTTCATCGTTCATTCGTCATTGAGCATTGATCCTTGTTCATTCTTCATCGTTCATTCTTCATTGATCATTGATCCTTGTTCATTCTTCATCATTCATTCGTCATTCACCATTGATCCTTGTTCGTTCTTCACCATTATTCTTCATTGATCATTGATCCTTGTTCATTATTCATCGTTCATTCGTCATTGATCATTGATCCTCATTCATTCTTCATCGTTCATTCTTCATTGATCATTGATCCTTGTTCATTCTTCATCGTTCATTCGTCATTGATCATTGATCCTTGTTCATTCTTCATCATTCATTCTTCATTGATCATTAATCCTTGTTCGTTCTTCATCGTTCATTCTTCATTGATCATTGATCCTTGTTCATTCTTAATCGTTCATTCGTCATTGATCATTGATCCTTGTTCATTCTTCATCGTTCATTCTTCATTGATCAATGATCCTTGTTCATTCTTCATCGTTCATTCGTCATTGATCATTGATCCTGGTTCATTCTTCATCGTTCATTGTTCATTGATCATTGATGCTTGTTCATTCTTCGTCGTTCATTCTTCATTGATCATTGATCCTTGTTCATTCTTCATCGTTCATTCTTCATTGATCATTGATCCTTGTTCATTCTTCATCGTTCGTTCTTCATTGATCATTAATCCTTGTTCATTTTTCATCGTTCATTCCTCATTGATCATTGATCCTTGTTCATTCTTCATCGTTCATTCTTCATTGATCATTGATCCTTGTTCATTCTTCATCGTTGATTCTTCATTTATCATTGATCCTTGGTGATTCTTCATCGTTCATTCGTCATTGATCATTGATCCTTATTCATTCTTCATCGTTCATTCTTCATTGATCATTGATCCTTGTTCATTCTTCATCGTTCATTCGTCATTGACCATTGTTCCTTGTTCATTCTTCACCGTTCATTCTTCATTGATCATTGATCCTTGTTCATTCTTCATTGTTCATTCGTCATTGATCATTGATTCTTGTTCATTCTTCATCGTTCATTCTTCATTTATCATTCATCCTTGTTCATTCTTCATCGTTCATTCTACATTGATCATTGATCCTTGTTCATTCTTCATCGTTCATTCGTCATTGACCATTAATCCTTGTTCATTCTTCATCGTTCATTCTTCATTGATCATTGATCCTTGTTCATTCTTCATCGTTCATTCATCATTGATCATTGATCCTTGTTCATTCTTCATCGTTCATTCTCCATTGATCATTGATCCTTGTTCATTCTTCATCGTTCATTCTTCATTGATCATTGATCCTTGTTCATTCATCATCATTCAATCTTCATTTATCCTTGTTCATTCTTCATCGTTCATTCGTCATTGACCATTGATCCTTTTTCATTCTTCATCGTTCATTCTTCATTGATCATTGATCCTTGTTAATTCTTCATCGTTCATTCTTCATTGATCAATGATCCTTGTTCATTCTTCATCGTTCATTCGTCATTGATCATTGATCCTGGTTCATTCTTCGTCGTTCATTGTTCATTGATCATTGATCCTTGTTCATTCTTCATCGTTCATTCTTCATTGATCATTGATCCTTGTTCATTCTTCATCGTTCATTCGTCATTGATCATTGATCCTTGTTCATTCTTCATCGTTCATTCTTTATTGATCATTGATCATTGTTCATTCTTCATCGTTCATTCTTCATTGATCATTGATCCTTGTTCATTCTTCATCGTTCATTCGTCATTGACCATCAACCCTTTTTCATTCTTCATCGTTCATTCTTCATTGATCATTGATCCTTGTTCATTCTTCATCGTTCATACTTCATTGATCATTGATCCTTGTTCATTCTTCATCATTCATTCTTCATTGATCATTGATCCTTGTTCATTCTTCATCGTTCATTCATCATTGATCATTGATCCTTGTTCATTCTTCATCGTTCATTCGTCATTGACCATTGATCCTTGTTCATTCTTCACCGTTCATTCTTCATTGATCATTGATCCTTGTTCATTCGTCATTGATCATTGATTCTTGTTCATTCTTCATCGTTCATTCCTTCATTGATCATTGATCCTTGTTCATTCTTCATCGTTCATTCATCATTGATCATTGATCCTTGTTCATTCTTCATCGTTCATTCTTCATTGATCATTGATCCTTGTTCATTCTTCATCGTTCATTCTTCATTGATCATTGATCATTGTTCATTCATCATCATTCAATCTTCATTTATCCTTGTTCATTCTTCATCGTTCATTCGTCATTGACCATTGATCCTTTTTCATTCTTCATCGTTCATTCTTCATTGATCATTGATCCTTGTTCATTCTTCATCGTTCATTCTTCATTGATCAATGATCCTTGTTCATTCTTCATCGTTCATTCGTCATTGATCATTGATCCTTGTTCATTCTTCATCTTTCATTCTTCATTGATCATTGATCCTTATTCATTCTTCATCGTTCATTCTTCATTGATCATTGATACTTGTTCATTATTCATCGTTCATTCTTCATTGATCATTGATCCTTGTTCATTCTTCATCGTTCATTCGTCATTGAGCATTGATCCTTTTTCATTCTTCATCGTTCATTCTTCATTGATCATTGATCCTTGTACATTCTTCATCGTTCATTCGTCATTGAGCATTGATCCTTGTTCATTCTTCATCGTTCATTCTTCATTGATCATTGATCCTTGTTCATTCTTCATCATTCATTCGTCATTGACCATTGATCCTTGTTCATTCTTCACCATTCATTCTTCATTGATCATTGATCCTTGTTCATTCTTCATCGTTCATTCGTCATTGATCATTGATCCTCATTCATTCTTCATCGTTCATTCTTCATTAATCATTGATCCTTGTTCATTCTTCATCGTTCATTCGTCATTGATCATTGATCCTTGTTCATTCTTCATCATTCATTCTTCATTGATCATTAATCCTTGTTCATTTTTCATCGTTCATTCGTCATTGATCATTGATCCTTGTTCATTCTTCATCGTTCATTCTTCATTGATCATTGATCCTTGTTCATTCTTCATCGTTGATTCTTCATTTATCATTGATCCTTGGTGATTCTTCATCGTTCATTCGTCATTGATCATTGATCCTTATTCATTCTTCATCGTTCATTCTTCATTGATCATTGATCCTTGTTCATTCTTCATCGTTCATTCGTCATTGACCATTGTTCCTTGTTCATTCTTCACCGTTCATTCTTCATTGATCATTGATCCTTGTTCATTCTTCATTGTTCATTCGTCATTGATCATTGATTCTTGTTCATTCTTCATCGTTCATTCTTCATTTATCATTCATCCTTGTTCATTCTTCATCGTTCATTCTACATTGATCATTGATCCTTGTTCATTCTTCATCGTTCATTCGTCATTGACCATTAATCCTTGTTCATTCTTCATCGTTCATTCTTCATTGATCATTGATCCTTGTTCATTCTTCATCGTTCATTCATCATTGATCATTGATCCTTGTTCATTCTTCATCGTTCATTCTCCATTGATCATTGATCCTTGTTCATTCTTCATCGTTCATTCTTCATTGATCATTGATCCTTGTTCATTCATCATCATTCAATCTTCATTTATCCTTGTTCATTCTTCATCGTTCATTCGTCATTGACCATTGATCCTTTTTCATTCTTCATCGTTCATTCTTCATTGATCATTGATCCTTGTTAATTCTTCATCGTTCATTCTTCATTGATCAATGATCCTTGTTCATTCTTCATCGTTCATTCGTCATTGATCATTGATCCTGGTTCATTCTTCGTCGTTCATTGTTCATTGATCATTGATCCTTGTTCATTCTTCATCGTTCATTCTTCATTGATCATTGATCCTTGTTCATTCTTCATCGTTCATTCGTCATTGATCATTGATCCTTGTTCATTCTTCATCGTTCATTCTTTATTGATCATTGATCATTGTTCATTCTTCATCGTTCATTCTTCATTGATCATTGATCCTTGTTCATTCTTCATCGTTCATTCGTCATTGACCATCAACCCTTTTTCATTCTTCATCGTTCATTCTTCATTGATCATTGATCCTTGTTCATTCTTCATCGTTCATACTTCATTGATCATTGATCCTTGTTCATTCTTCATCATTCATTCTTCATTGATCATTGATCCTTGTTCATTCTTCATCGTTCATTCATCATTGATCATTGATCCTTGTTCATTCTTCATCGTTCATTCGTCATTGACCATTGATCCTTGTTCATTCTTCACCGTTCATTCTTCATTGATCATTGATCCTTGTTCATTCGTCATTGATCATTGATTCTTGTTCATTCTTCATCGTTCATTCCTTCATTGATCATTGATCCTTGTTCATTCTTCATCGTTCATTCATCATTGATCATTGATCCTTGTTCATTCTTCATCGTTCATTCTTCATTGATCATTGATCCTTGTTCATTCTTCATCGTTCATTCTTCATTGATCATTGATCATTGTTCATTCATCATCATTCAATCTTCATTTATCCTTGTTCATTCTTCATCGTTCATTCGTCATTGACCATTGATCCTTTTTCATTCTTCATCGTTCATTCTTCATTGATCATTGATCCTTGTTCATTCTTCATCGTTCATTCTTCATTGATCAATGATCCTTGTTCATTCTTCATCGTTCATTCGTCATTGATCATTGATCCTTGTTCATTCTTCATCTTTCATTCTTCATTGATCATTGATCCTTATTCATTCTTCATCGTTCATTCTTCATTGATCATTGATACTTGTTCATTATTCATCGTTCATTCTTCATTGATCATTGATCCTTGTTCATTCTTCATCGTTCATTCGTCATTGAGCATTGATCCTTTTTCATTCTTCATCGTTCATTCTTCATTGATCATTGATCCTTGTACATTCTTCATCGTTCATTCGTCATTGAGCATTGATCCTTGTTCATTCTTCATCGTTCATTCTTCATTGATCATTGATCCTTGTTCATTCTTCATCGTTCATTCTTCATTGATCATTGATCCTTGTTCATTCTTCATCGTTCATTCGTCATTGACCATTGTTCCTTGTTCATTCTTCACCGTTCATTCTTCATTGATCATTGATCCTTGTTCATTCTTCATTGTTCATTCGTCATTGATCATTGATTCTTGTTCATTCTTCATCGTTCATTCTTCATTTATCATTCATCCTTGTTCATTCTTCATCGTTCATTCTACATTGATCATTGATCCTTGTTCATTCTTCATCGTTCATTCGTCATTGACCATTAATCCTTGTTCATTCTTCATCGTTCATTCTTCATTGATCATTGATCCTTGTTCATTCTTCATCGTTCATTCATCATTGATCATTGATCCTTGTTCATTCTTCATCGTTCATTCTCCATTGATCATTGATCCTTGTTCATTCTTCATCGTTCATTCTTCATTGATCATTGATCCTTGTTCATTCATCATCATTCAATCTTCATTTATCCTTGTTCATTCTTCATCGTTCATTCGTCATTGACCATTGATCCTTTTTCATTCTTCATCGTTCATTCTTCATTGATCATTGATCCTTGTTAATTCTTCATCGTTCATTCTTCATTGATCAATGATCCTTGTTCATTCTTCATCGTTCATTCGTCATTGATCATTGATCCTGGTTCATTCTTCGTCGTTCATTGTTCATTGATCATTGATCCTTGTTCATTCTTCATCGTTCATTCTTCATTGATCATTGATCCTTGTTCATTCTTCATCGTTCATTCGTCATTGATCATTGATCCTTGTTCATTCTTCATCGTTCATTCTTTATTGATCATTGATCATTGTTCATTCTTCATCGTTCATTCTTCATTGATCATTGATCCTTGTTCATTCTTCATCGTTCATTCGTCATTGACCATCAACCCTTTTTCATTCTTCATCGTTCATTCTTCATTGATCATTGATCCTTGTTCATTCTTCATCGTTCATACTTCATTGATCATTGATCCTTGTTCATTCTTCATCATTCATTCTTCATTGATCATTGATCCTTGTTCATTCTTCATCGTTCATTCATCATTGATCATTGATCCTTGTTCATTCTTCATCGTTCATTCGTCATTGACCATTGATCCTTGTTCATTCTTCACCGTTCATTCTTCATTGATCATTGATCCTTGTTCATTCGTCATTGATCATTGATTCTTGTTCATTCTTCATCGTTCATTCCTTCATTGATCATTGATCCTTGTTCATTCTTCATCGTTCATTCATCATTGATCATTGATCCTTGTTCATTCTTCATCGTTCATTCTTCATTGATCATTGATCCTTGTTCATTCTTCATCGTTCATTCTTCATTGATCATTGATCATTGTTCATTCATCATCATTCAATCTTCATTTATCCTTGTTCATTCTTCATCGTTCATTCGTCATTGACCATTGATCCTTTTTCATTCTTCATCGTTCATTCTTCATTGATCATTGATCCTTGTTCATTCTTCATCGTTCATTCTTCATTGATCAATGATCCTTGTTCATTCTTCATCGTTCATTCGTCATTGATCATTGATCCTTGTTCATTCTTCATCTTTCATTCTTCATTGATCATTGATCCTTATTCATTCTTCATCGTTCATTCTTCATTGATCATTGATACTTGTTCATTATTCATCGTTCATTCTTCATTGATCATTGATCCTTGTTCATTCTTCATCGTTCATTCGTCATTGAGCATTGATCCTTTTTCATTCTTCATCGTTCATTCTTCATTGATCATTGATCCTTGTACATTCTTCATCGTTCATTCGTCATTGAGCATTGATCCTTGTTCATTCTTCATCGTTCATTCTTCATTGATCATTGATCCTTGTTCATTCTTCATCATTCATTCGTCATTGACCATTGATCCTTGTTCATTCTTCACCATTCATTCTTCATTGATCATTGATCCTTGTTCATTCTTCATCGTTCATTCGTCATTGATCATTGATCCTCATTCATTCTTCATCGTTCATTCTTCATTAATCATTGATCCTTGTTCATTCTTCATCGTTCATTCGTCATTGATCATTGATCCTTGTTCATTCTTCATCATTCATTCTTCATTGATCATTAATCCTTGTTCATTCTTCATCGTTCATTCTTCATTGATCATTGATCCTTGTTCATTCTTAATCGTTCATTCGTCATTGATCATTGATCCTTGTTCATTGTTCATCGTTCATTCTTCATTGATCAATGATCCTTTTTCATTCTTCATCGTTCATTCGTCATTGATCATTGATCCTGGTTCATTCTTCATTGATCATTGATCCTTGTTCATTCTTCATCGTTCATTCTTCATTGATCATTGATCCTTGTTCATTCTTCATCGTTCATTCATCATTGATCATTGATCCTTGTTCATTCTTCATCGTTCATTCTTTATTGATCATTGATCCTTGTTCATTCTTCATCGTTCATTCTTCATTGATCATTGACCCTTGTTCATTCTTCATCGTTCATTCGTCATTGACCATTAATCCTTTTTCATTCTTCATCGTTCATTCTTCATTGATCATTGATCCTTGTTCATTCTTCATCGTTCATACTTCATTGATCATTGATCCTTGTTCATTCTTCATCATTCATTCTTCATTGATCATTGATCCTTGTTCATTCTTCATCGTTCATTCATCATTGATCATTGATCCTTGTTCATTCTTCATCGTTCATTCTTCATTGATCAATGATCCTTGTTCATTCTTCATCGTTCATTCTTTATTGATCATTGATCCTTGTTCATTCTTCATCGTTCATTCTTCATTGATCATTGATCCTTGTTCATTCTTCATCGTTCATTCGTCATTGACCATTAACCCTTTTTCATTCTTCATCGTTCATTCTTCATTGATCATTGATCCTTGTTCATTGTTCATCGTTCATACTTCATTGATCATTGATCCTTGTTCATTCTTCATGATTCATTCTTCATTGATCATTGATCCTTGTTCATTCTTCATCGTTCATTCATCATTGATCATTGATCCTTGTTCATTCTTCATCGTTCATTCTTCATTGATCATTGATCCTTGTTCATTCTTCATCGTTCATTCGTCATTGACCATTAACCCTTTTTCATTCTTCATCGTTCATTCTTCATTGATCATTGATCCTTGTTCATTCTTCATCGTTCATACTTCATTGATCATTGATCCTTGTTCATTCTTCATCATTCATTCTTCATTGATCATTGATCCTTGTTCATTCTTCATCGTTCATTCATCATTGATCATTGATCCTTGTTCATTCTTCATCGTTCATTCTTTATTGATCATTGATCCTTGTTCATTCTTCATCGTTCATTCTTCATTGATCATTGATCCTTGTTCATTCTTCATCGTTCATTCGTCATTGACCATTAACCCTTTTTCATTCTTTATCGTTCATTCTTCATTGATCATTGATCCTTGTTCATTCTTCATCGTTCATACTTCATTGATCATTGATCCTTGTTCATTCTTCATCATTCATTCTTCATTGATCATTGATCCTTGTTCATTCTTCATCGTTCATTCATCATTGATCATTGATCCTTGTTCATTCTTCATCGTTCATTCTTCATTGATCATTGATCCTTGTTCATTCTTCATCGTTCATTCTTCATTGATCATTAATCCTTGTTCATTTTTCATCGTTAATTCGTCATTGATCATTGATCCTTGTTCATTCTTCATCGTTCATTCTTCATTGATCATTGATCCTTGTTCATTCTTCATCGTTCATTCTTCATTTATCATTGATGCTTGTTGATTCTTCATCGTTCATTCGTCATTGATCATTGATCCTTATTCATTCTTCATCGTTCATTCTTCATTGATCATTGATCCTTGTTCATTCTTCATCGTTCATTCGTCATTGACCATTGATCCTTGTTCATTCTTCACCGTTCATTCTTCATTGATCATTGATCCTTGTTCATTCGTCATTGATCATTGATTCTTGTTCATTCTTCATCGTTCATTCTTCATTTATCATTCATCCTTGTTCATTCTTCATCGTTCATTCTACATTGATCATTGATCCTTGCTCATTCTTCATCGTTCATTCGACATTGACCATTAATCCTTGTTCATTCTTCATCGTTCATTCCTTCATTGATCATTGATCCTTGTTCATTCTTCATCGTTCATTCATCATTGATCAATAATCCTTGTTCATTCTTCATCGTTCATTCTTCATTGATCATTGATCCTTGTTCATTCTTCATTGATCATTGATCCTTGTTCATTCATCATCATTCAATCTTCATTTATCCTTGTTCATTCTTCATCGTTCATTCGTCATTGACCATTGATCCTTTTTCATTCTTCATCGTTCATTCTTCATTGATCATTGATCCTTGTTCATTCTTCATCGTTCATTCTTCATTGATCAATGATCCTTGTTCAATCTTCATCGTTCATTCGTCATTGATCATTGATCCTTGTTCATTCTTCATCTTTCATTCTTCATTGATCATTGATCCTTATTCATTCTTCATCGTTCATTCTTCATTGATCATTGATACTTGTTCATTATTCATCGTTCATTCTTCATTGATCATTGATCCTTGTTCATTCTTCATCGTTCATTCGTCATTGAGCATTGATCCTTTTTCATTCTTCATCGTTCATTCTTCATTGATCATTGATCCTTGTTCATTCTTCATCATTCATTCGTCATTGACCATTGATCCTTGTTCATTCTTCACCATTCATTCTTCATTGATCATTGATCCTTGTTCATTCTTCATCGTTCATTCGTCATTGATCATTGATCCTCATTCATTCTTCATCGTTCATTCTTCATTAATCATTGATCCTTGTTCATTCTTCATCGTTCATTCGTCATTGATCATTGATCCTTGTTCATTCTTCATCATTCATTCTTCATTGATCATTAATCCTTGTTCATTCTTCATCGTTCATTCTTCATTGATCATTGATCCTTGTTCATTCTTAATCGTTCATTCGTCATTGATCATTGATCCTTGTTCATTCTTCATCGTTCATTCTTCATTGATCAATGATCCTTTTTCATTCTTCATCGTTCATTCGTCATTGATCATTGATCCTGGTTCATTCTTCATTGATCATTGATCCTTGTTCATTCTTCATCGTTCATTCTGCATTGATCATTGATCCTTGTTCATTCTTCATCGTTCATTCATCATTGATCATTGATCCTTGTTCATTCTTCATCGTTCATTCTTTATTGATCATTGATCCTTGTTCATTCTTCATCGTTCATTCTTCATTGATCATTGACCCTTGTTCATTCTTCATCGTTCATTCGTCATTGACCATTAATCCTTTTTCATTCTTCATCGTTCATTCTTCATTGATCATTGATCCTTGTTCATTCTTCATCGTTCATACTTCATTGATCATTGATCCTTGTTCATTCTTCATCATTCATTCTTCATTGATCATTGATCCTTGTTCATTCTTCATCGTTCATTCATCATTGATCATTGATCCTTGTTCATTCTTCATCGTTCATTCTTCATTGATCAATGATCCTTGTTCATTCTTCATCGTTCATTCTTTATTGATCATTGATCCTTGTTCATTCTTCATCGTTCATTCTTCATTGATCATTGATCCTTGTTCATTCTTCATCGTTCATTCGTCATTGACCATTAACCCTTTTTCATTCTTCATCGTTCATTCTTCATTGATCATTGATCCTTGTTCATTGTTCATCGTTCATACTTCATTGATCATTGATCCTTGTTCATTCTTCATCATTCATTCTTCATTGATCATTGATCCTTGTTCATTCTTCATCGTTCATTCATCATTGATCATTGATCCTTGTTCATTCTTCATCGTTCATTCTTCATTGATCATTGATCCTTGTTCATTCTTCATCGTTCATTCGTCATTGAGCATTGATCCTTTTTCATTCTTCATCGTTCATTCTTCATTGATCATTGATCCTTGTTCATTCTTCATCATTCATTCGTCATTGACCATTGATCCTTGTTCATTCTTCACCATTCATTCTTCATTGATCATTGATCCTTGTTCATTCTTCATCGTTCATTCGTCATTGATCATTGATCCTCATTCATTCTTCATCGTTCATTCTTCATTAATCATTGATCCTTGTTCATTCTTCATCGTTCATTCGTCATTGATCATTGATCCTTGTTCATTCTTCATCATTCATTCTTCATTGATCATTAATCCTTGTTCATTCTTCATCGTTCATTCTTCATTGATCATTGATCCTTGTTCATTCTTAATCGTTCATTCGTCATTGATCATTGATCCTTGTTCATTCTTCATCGTTCATTCTTCATTGATCAATGATCCTTTTTCATTCTTCATCGTTCATTCGTCATTGATCATTGATCCTGGTTCATTCTTCATTGATCATTGATCCTTGTTCATTCTTCATCGTTCATTCTGCATTGATCATTGATCCTTGTTCATTCTTCATCGTTCATTCATCATTGATCATTGATCCTTGTTCATTCTTCATCGTTCATTCTTTATTGATCATTGATCCTTGTTCATTCTTCATCGTTCATTCTTCATTGATCATTGACCCTTGTTCATTCTTCATCGTTCATTCGTCATTGACCATTAATCCTTTTTCATTCTTCATCGTTCATTCTTCATTGATCATTGATCCTTGTTCATTCTTCATCGTTCATACTTCATTGATCATTGATCCTTGTTCATTCTTCATCATTCATTCTTCATTGATCATTGATCCTTGTTCATTCTTCATCGTTCATTCATCATTGATCATTGATCCTTGTTCATTCTTCATCGTTCATTCTTCATTGATCAATGATCCTTGTTCATTCTTCATCGTTCATTCTTTATTGATCATTGATCCTTGTTCATTCTTCATCGTTCATTCTTCATTGATCATTGATCCTTGTTCATTCTTCATCGTTCATTCGTCATTGACCATTAACCCTTTTTCATTCTTCATCGTTCATTCTTCATTGATCATTGATCCTTGTTCATTGTTCATCGTTCATACTTCATTGATCATTGATCCTTGTTCATTCTTCATCATTCATTCTTCATTGATCATTGATCCTTGTTCATTCTTCATCGTTCATTCATCATTGATCATTGATCCTTGTTCATTCTTCATCGTTCATTCTTCATTGATCATTGATCCTTGTTCATTCTTCATCGTTCATTCGTCATTGACCATTAACCCTTTTTCATTCTTCATCGTTCATTCTTCATTGATCATTGATCCTTGTTCATTCTTCATCGTTCATACTTCATTGATCATTGATCCTTGTTCATTCTTCATCATTCATTCTTCATTGATCATTGATCCTTGTTCATTCTGCATCGTTCATTCATCATTGATCATTGATCCTTGTTCATTCTTCATCGTTCATTCTTTATTGATCATTGATCCTTGTTCATTCTTCATCGTTCATTCTTCATTGATCATTGATCCTTGTTCATTCTTCATCGTTCATTCGTCATTGACCATTAACCCTTTTTCATTCTTCATCGTTCATTCTTTATTGATCATTGATCCTTGTTCATTCTTCATCGTTCATTCTTCATTGATCATTGATCCTTGTTCATTCTTCATCGTTCATTCGTCATTGACCATTAACCCTTTTTCATTCTTCATCGTTCATTCTTCATTGATCATTGATCCTTGTTCATTGTTCATCGTTCATACTTCATTGATCATTGATCCTTGTTCATTCTTCATCATTCATTCTTCATTGATCATTGATCCTTGTTCATTCTTCATCGTTCATTCATCATTGATCATTGATCCTTGTTCATTCTTCATCGTTCATTCTTCATTGATCATTGATCCTTGTTCATTCTTCATCGTTCATTCGTCATTGAGCATTGATCCTTTTTCATTCTTCATCGTTCATTCTTCATTGATCATTGATCCTTGTTCATTCTTCATCATTCATTCGTCATTGACCATTGATCCTTGTTCATTCTTCACCATTCATTCTTCATTGATCATTGATCCTTGTTCATTCTTCATCGTTCATTCGTCATTGATCATTGATCCTCATTCATTCTTCATCGTTCATTCTTCATTAATCATTGATCCTTGTTCATTCTTCATCGTTCATTCGTCATTGATCATTGATCCTTGTTCATTCTTCATCATTCATTCTTCATTGATCATTAATCCTTGTTCATTCTTCATCGTTCATTCTTCATTGATCATTGATCCTTGTTCATTCTTAATCGTTCATTCGTCATTGATCATTGATCCTTGTTCATTCTTCATCGTTCATTCTTCATTGATCAATGATCCTTTTTCATTCTTCATCGTTCATTCGTCATTGATCATTGATCCTGGTTCATTCTTCATTGATCATTGATCCTTGTTCATTCTTCATCGTTCATTCTGCATTGATCATTGATCCTTGTTCATTCTTCATCGTTCATTCATCATTGATCATTGATCCTTGTTCATTCTTCATCGTTCATTCTTTATTGATCATTGATCCTTGTTCATTCTTCATCGTTCATTCTTCATTGATCATTGACCCTTGTTCATTCTTCATCGTTCATTCGTCATTGACCATTAATCCTTTTTCATTCTTCATCGTTCATTCTTCATTGATCATTGATCCTTGTTCATTCTTCATCGTTCATACTTCATTGATCATTGATCCTTGTTCATTCTTCATCATTCATTCTTCATTGATCATTGATCCTTGTTCATTCTTCATCGTTCATTCATCATTGATCATTGATCCTTGTTCATTCTTCATCGTTCATTCTTCATTGATCAATGATCCTTGTTCATTCTTCATCGTTCATTCTTTATTGATCATTGATCCTTGTTCATTCTTCATCGTTCATTCTTCATTGATCATTGATCCTTGTTCATTCTTCATCGTTCATTCGTCATTGACCATTAACCCTTTTTCATTCTTCATCGTTCATTCTTCATTGATCATTGATCCTTGTTCATTGTTCATCGTTCATACTTCATTGATCATTGATCCTTGTTCATTCTTCATCATTCATTCTTCATTGATCATTGATCCTTGTTCATTCTTCATCGTTCATTCATCATTGATCATTGATCCTTGTTCATTCTTCATCGTTCATTCTTCATTGATCATTGATCCTTGTTCATTCTTCATCGTTCATTCGTCATTGACCATTAACCCTTTTTCATTCTTCATCGTTCATTCTTCATTGATCATTGATCCTTGTTCATTCTTCATCGTTCATACTTCATTGATCATTGATCCTTGTTCATTCTTCATCATTCATTCTTCATTGATCATTGATCCTTGTTCATTCTTCATCGTTCATTCATCATTGATCATTGATCCTTGTTCATTCTTCATCGTTCATTCTTTATTGATCATTGATCCTTGTTCATTCTTCATCGTTCATTCTTCATTGATCATTGATCCTTGTTCATTCTTCATCGTTCATTCGTCATTGACCATTAACCCTTTTTCATTCTTCATCGTTCATTCTTCATTGATCATTGATCCTTGTTCATTCTTCATCGTTCATACTTCATTGATCATTGATCCTTGTTCATTCTTCATCATTCATTCTTCATTGATCATTGATCCTTGTTCATTCTTCATCGTTCATTCATCATTGATCATTGATCCTTGTTCATTCTTCATCGTTCATTCTTCATTGATCATTGATCCTTGTTCATTCTTCATCGTTCATTCTTCATTGATCATTAATCCTTGTTCATTTTTCATCGTTAATTCGTCATTGATCATTGATCCTTGTTCATTCTTCATCGTTCATTCTTCATTGATCATTGATCCTTGTTCATTCTTCATCGTTCATTCTTCATTTATCATTGATGCTTGTTGATTCTTCATCGTTCATTCGTCATTGATCATTGATCCTTATTCATTCTTCATCGTTCATTCTTCATTGATCATTGATCCTTGTTCATTCTTCATCGTTCATTCTTTATGGATCATTGATCCTTGTTCATTCTTCATCGTTCATTCTTCATTGATCATTGATCCTTGTTCATTCTTCATCGTTCATTCGTCATTGACCATTAACCCTTTTTCATTCTTCATCGTTCATTCTTCATTGATCATTGATCCTTGTTCATTCTTCATCGTTCATACTTCATTGATCATTGATCCTTGTTCATTCTTCATCATTCATTCTTCATTGATCATTGATCCTTGTTCATTCTTCATCGTTCATTCATCATTGATCATTGATCCTTGTTCATTCTTCATCGTTCATTCTTCATTGATCATTGATCCTTGTTCATTCTTGATCGTTCATTCTTCATTGATCATTAATCCTTGTTCATTTTTCATCGTTAATTCGTCATTGATCATTGATCCTTGTTCATTCTTCATCGTTCATTCTTCATTGATCATTGATCCTTGTTCATTCTTCATCGTTCATTCTTCATTTATCATTGATGCTTGTTGATTCTTCATCGTTCATTCGTCATTGATCATTGATCCTTATTCATTCTTCATCGTTCATTCTTCATTGATCATTGATCCTTGTTCATTCTTCATCGTTCATTCGTCATTGACCATTGATCCTTGTTCATTCTTCACCGTTCATTCTTCATTGATCATTGATCCTTGTTCATTCGTCATTGATCATTGATTCTTGTTCATTCTTCATCGTTCATTCTTCATTTATCATTCATCCTTGTTCATTCTTCATCGTTCATTCTACATTGATCATTGATCCTTGTTCATTCTTCATCGTTCATTCGACATTGACCATTAATCCTTGTTCATTCTTCATCGTTCATTCCTTCATTGATCATTGATCCTTGTTCATTCTTCATCGTTCATTCATCATTGATCAATAATCCTTGTTCATTCTTCATCGTTCATTCTTCATTGATCATTGATCCTTGTTCATTCTTCATTGATCATTGATCCTTGTTCATTCATCATCATTCAATCTTCATTTATCCTTGTTCATTCTTCATCGTTCATTCGTCATTGACCATTGATCCTTTTTCATTCTTCATCGTTCATTCTTCATTGATCATTGATCCTTGTTCATTCTTCATCGTTCATTCTTCATTGATCAATGATCCTTGTTCAATCTTCATCGTTCATTCGTCATTGATCATTGATCCTTGTTCATTCTTCATCTTTCATTCTTCATTGATCATTGATCCTTATTCATTCTTCATCGTTCATTCTTCATTGATCATTGATACTTGTTCATTATTCATCGTTCATTCTTCATTGATCATTGATCCTTGTTCATTCTTCATCGTTCATTCGTCATTGAGCATTGATCCTTTTTCATTCTTCATCGTTCATTCTTCATTGATCATTGATCCTTGTACATTCTTCATCGTTCATTCGTCATTGAGCATTGATCCTTGTTCATTCTTCATCGTTCATTCTTCATTGATCATTGATCCTTGTTCATTCTTCATCATTCATTCGTCATTGACCATTGATCCTTGTTCATTCTTCACCATTCATTCTTCATTGATCATTGATCCTTGTTCATTCTTCATCGTTCATTCGTCATTGATCATTGATCCTCATTAATTCTTCATCGTTCATTCTTCATTAATCATTGACCCTTGTTTATTCTTCATCGTTCATTCGTCATTGATCATTGATCCTTGTTCATTCTTCATCATTCATTCTTCATTGATCATTAATCCTTGTTCATTCTTCATCGTTCATTCTTCATTGATCATTGATCCTTGTTCATTCTTAATCGTTCATTCGTCATTGATCATTGATCCTTGTTCATTCTTCATCCTTCATTCTTCATTGATCAATGATCCTTTTTCATTCTTCATCGTTCATTCGTCATTGATAATTGATCCTGGTTCATTCTTCATTGATCATTGATCCTTGTTCATTCTTCATCGTTCATTCTTCATTGATCATTGATCCTTGTTCATTCTTCATCGTTCATTCGTCATTGATCATTGATCCTTGTTCATTCTTCATCGTTCATTCTTTATTGATCATTGATCCTTGTTCATTCTTCATCGTTCATTCTTCATTGATCATTGACCCTTGTGCATTCTTCATCGTTCATTCGTCATTGACCATTAATCCTTTTTCATTCTTCATCGTACATTCTTCATTGATCATTGATCCTTGTTCATTCTTCATCGTTCATACTTCATTGATCATTGATCCTTGTTCATTCTTCATCATTCATTCTTCATTGATCATTGATCCTTGTTCATTCTTCATCGTTCATTCATCATTGATCATTGATCCTTGTTCATTCTTCATCGTTCATTCTTCATTGATCATTGATCCTTGTTCATTCTTCATCGTTCATTCTTCATCGATCATTAATCCTTGTTCATTTTTCATCGTTCATTCGTCATTGATCATTGATCCTTGTTCATTCTTCATTGTTCATTCTTCATTGATCATTGATCCTTGTTTATTCTTCATCGTTCATTCTTCATTTATCATTGATCCTTGTTGATTCTTCATCGTTCATTCGTCATTGATCATTGATCCTTATTCATTCTTCATCGTTCATTCTTCATTGATCATTGATCCTTGTTCATTCTTCATCGTTCATTCGTCATTGACCATTGATCCTTGTTCATTCTTCACCGTTCATTCTTCATTGATCATTGATCCTTGTTATTTCTTCATTGTTCATTCGTCATTGAACATTGATTCTTGTTCATTCTTCATCGTTCATTCTTCATTTATCATTCATCCTTGTTCATTCTTCATCGTTCATTCTACATTGATCATTGATCCTTGTTCATTCTTCATCGTTCATTCGTCATTGACCATTAATCCTTGTTCTTTCTTCAACGTTCATTCTTCATTGATCATTGATCCTTGTTCATTCTTCATCGTTCATTCATCATTGATCATTGATCCTTGTTCATTCTTCATCGTTCATTCTTCATTGATCATTGATCCTTGTTCATTCTTCATCGTTCATTCTTCATTGATCATTGATCCTTGTTCATTCATCATCATTCAATCTTCATTTATCCTTGTTCATTCTTCATCGTTCATTCGTCATTGACCATTGATCCTTTTTCATTCTTCATCGTTCATTCTTCATTGATCATTGATCCTTGTTCATTCTTCATCATTCATTCTTCATTGATCATTGATCCTTGTTCATTCTTCATCGTTCATTCATCATTGATCATTGATCCTTGTTCATTCTTCATCGTTCATTCTTTATTGATCATTGATCCTTGTTCATTCTTCATCGTTCATTCTTCATTGATCATTGATCCTTGTTCATTCTTCATCGTTCATTCGTCATTGACCATTAACCCTTTTTCATTCTTCATCGTTCATTCTTCATTGATCATTGATCCATGTTCATTCTTCATCGTTCATATTTCATTGATCATTGATCCTTGTTCATTCTTCATCATTCATTCTTCATTGATCATTGATCCTTGTTCATTCTTCATCGTTCATTCATCATTGATCATTGATCCTTGTTCATTCTTCATCGTTCATTCTTCATTGATCATTGATCCTTGTTCATTCTTCATCGTTCATTCTTCATTGATCATTAATCCTTGTTCATTTTTCATCGTTAATTCGTCATTGATCATTGATCCTTGTTCATTCTTCATCGTTCATTCTTCATTGATCATTGATCCTTGTTCATTCTTCATCGTTCATTTTTCATTTATCATTGATGCTTGTTGATTCTTCATCGTTCATTCGTCATTGATCATTGATCCTTATTCATTCTTCATCGTTCATTCTTCATTGATCATTGATCCTTGTTCATTCTTCATCGTTCATTCGTCATTGACCATTGATCCTTGTTCATTCTTCACCGTTCATTCTTCATTGATCATTGATCCTTGTTCATTCGTCATTGATCATTGATTCTTGTTCATTCTTCATCGTTCATTCTTCATTTATCATTCATCCTTGTTCATTCTTCATCGTTCATTCTACATTGATCATTGATCCTTGTTCATTCTTCATCGTTCATTCGACATTGACCATTAATCCTTGTTCATTCTTCATCGTTCATTCCTTCATTGATCATTGATCCTTGTTCATTCTTCATCGTTCATTCATCATTGATCATTGATCCTTGTTCATTCTTCATCGTTCATTCTTCATTGATCATTGATCCTTGTTCATTCTTCATCGTTCATTCTTCATTGATCATTGATCCTTGTTCATTCATCATCATTCAATCTTCATTTATCCTTGTTCATTCTTCATCGTTCATTCGTCATTGACCATTGATCCTTTTTCATTCTTCATCGTTCATTCTTCATTAATCATTGATCCTTGTTCATTCTTCATCGTTCATTCTTCATTGATCAATGATCCTTGTTCATTCTTCATCGTTCATTCGTCATTGATCATTGATCCTTGTTCATTCTTCATCTTTCATTCTTCATTGATCATTGATCCTTATTCATTCTTCATCGTTCATTCTTCATTGATCATTGATACTTGTTCATTATTCATCGTTCATTCTTCATTGATCATTGATCCTTGTTCATTCTTCATCGTTCATTCGTTATTGAGCATTGATCCTTTTTCATTCTTCATCGTTCATTCTTCATTGATCATTGATCCTTGTACATTCTTCATCGTTCATTCGTCATTGAGCATTGATCCTTGTTCATTCTTCATCGTTCATTCTTCATTGATCATTGATCCTTGTTCATTCTTCATCATTCATTCGTCATTGACCATTGATCCTTGTTCATTCTTCACCATTCATTCTTCATTGATCATTGATCCTTGTTCATTCTTCATCGTTCATTCGTCATTGATCATTGATCCTCATTCATTCTTCATCGTTCATTCTTCATTAATCATTGATCCTTGTTCATTCTTCATCGTTCATTCGTCATTGATCATTGATCCTTTTTCATTCTTCATCATTCATTCTTCATTGATCATTAATCCTTGTTCATTCTTCATCGTTCATTCTTCATTGATCATTGATCCTTGTTCATTCTTAATCGTTCATTCGTCATTGATCATTGATCCTTGTTCATTCTTCATCGTTCATTCTTCATTGATCAATGATCCTTTTTCATTCTTCATCGTTCATTCGTCATTGATCATTGATCCTGGTTCATTCTTCATTGATCATTGATCCTTGTTCATTCTTCATCGTTCATTCTTCATTGATCATTGATCCTTGTTCATTCTTCATCGTTCATTCGTCATTGATCATTGATCCTTGTTCATTCTTCATCGTTCATTCTTTATTGATCATTGATCCTTGTTCATTCTTCATCGTTCATTCTTCATTGATCATTGACCCTTGTTCATTCTTCATCGTTTATTCGTCATTGACCATTAATCCTTTTTCATTCTTCATCGTTCATTCTTCATTGATCATTGATCCTTGTTCATTCTTCATCGTTCATACTTCATTGATCATTGATCCTTGTTCATTCTTCATCATTCATTCTTCATTGATCATTGATCCTTGTTCATTCTTCATCGTTCATTCATCATTGATCATTGATCCTTGTTCATTCTTCATCGTTCATTCTTTATTGATCATTGATCCTTGTTCATTCTTCATCGTTCATTCTTCATTGATCATTGATCCTTGTTCATTCTTCATCGTTCATTCGTCATTGACCATTAACCCTTTTTCATTCTTCATCGTTCATTCGTCATTGATCATTGATCCATGTTCATTCTTCATCGTTCATATTTCATTGATCATTGATCCTTGTTCATTCTTCATCATTCATTCTTCATTGATCATTGATCCTTGTTCATTCTTCATCGTTCATTCATCATTGATCATTGATCCTTGTTCATTCTTCATCGTTCATTCTTCATTGATCATTGATCCTTGTTCATTCTTCATCGTTCATTCTTCATTGATCATTAATCCTTGTTCATTTTTCATCGTTAATTCGTCATTGATCATTGATCCTTGTTCATTCTTCATCGTTCATTCTTCATTGATCATTGATCCTTGTTCATTCTTCATCGTTCATTTTTCATTTATCATTGATGCTTGTTGATTCTTCATCGTTCATTCGTCATTGATCATTGATCCTTATTCATTCTTCATCGTTCATTCTTCATTGATCATTGATCCTTGTTCATTCTTCATCGTTCATTCGTCATTGACCATTGATCCTTGTTCATTCTTCACCGTTCATTCTTCATTGATCATTGATCCTTGTTCATTCGTCATTGATCATTGATTCTTGTTCATTCTTCATCGTTCATTCTTCATTTATCATTCATCCTTGTTCATTCTTCATCGTTCATTCTACATTGATCATTGATCCTTGTTCATTCTTCATCGTTCATTCGACATTGACCATTAATCCTTGTTCATTCTTCATCGTTCATTCCTTCATTGATCATTGATCCTTGTTCATTCTTCATCGTTCATTCATCATTGATCATTGATCCTTGTTCATTCTTCATCGTTCATTCTTCATTGATCATTGATCCTTGTTCATTCTTCATCGTTCATTCTTCATTGATCATTGATCCTTGTTCATTCATCATCATTCAATCTTCATTTATCCTTGTTCATTCTTCATCGTTCATTCGTCATTGACCATTGATCCTTTTTCATTCTTCATCGTTCATTCTTCATTAATCATTGATCCTTGTTCATTCTTCATCGTTCATTCTTCATTGATCAATGATCCTTGTTCATTCTTCATCGTTCATTCGTCATTGATCATTGATCCTTGTTCATTCTTCATCTTTCATTCTTCATTGATCATTGATCCTTATTCATTCTTCATCGTTCATTCTTCATTGATCATTGATACTTGTTCATTATTCATCGTTCATTCTTCATTGATCATTGATCCTTGTTCATTCTTCATCGTTCATTCGTTATTGAGCATTGATCCTTTTTCATTCTTCATCGTTCATTCTTCATTGATCATTGATCCTTGTACATTCTTCATCGTTCATTCGTCATTGAGCATTGATCCTTGTTCATTCTTCATCGTTCATTCTTCATTGATCATTGATCCTTGTTCATTCTTCATCATTCATTCGTCATTGACCATTGATCCTTGTTCATTCTTCACCATTCATTCTTCATTGATCATTGATCCTTGTTCATTCTTCATCGTTCATTCGTCATTGATCATTGATCCTCATTCATTCTTCATCGTTCATTCTTCATTAATCATTGATCCTTGTTCATTCTTCATCGTTCATTCGTCATTGATCATTGATCCTTTTTCATTCTTCATCATTCATTCTTCATTGATCATTAATCCTTGTTCATTCTTCATCGTTCATTCTTCATTGATCATTGATCCTTGTTCATTCTTAATCGTTCATTCGTCATTGATCATTGATCCTTGTTCATTCTTCATCGTTCATTCTTCATTGATCAATGATCCTTTTTCATTCTTCATCGTTCATTCGTCATTGATCATTGATCCTGGTTCATTCTTCATTGATCATTGATCCTTGTTCATTCTTCATCGTTCATTCTTCATTGATCATTGATCCTTGTTCATTCTTCATCGTTCATTCGTCATTGATCATTGATCCTTGTTCATTCTTCATCGTTCATTCTTTATTGATCATTGATCCTTGTTCATTCTTCATCGTTCATTCTTCATTGATCATTGACCCTTGTTCATTCTTCATCGTTTATTCGTCATTGACCATTAATCCTTTTTCATTCTTCATCGTTCATTCTTCATTGATCATTGATCCTTGTTCATTCTTCATCGTTCATACTTCATTGATCATTGATCCTTGTTCATTCTTCATCATTCATTCTTCATTGATCATTGATCCTTGTTCATTCTTCATCGTTCATTCATCATTGATCATTGATCCTTGTTCATTCTTCATCGTTCATTCTTCATTGATCAATGATCCTTGTTCATTCTTCATCGTTCATTCTTTATTGATCATTGATCCTTGTTCATTCTTCATCGTTCATTCTTCATTGATCATTGATCCTTGTTCATTCTTCATCGTTCATTCGTCATTGACCATTAACCCTTTTTCATTCTTCATTGTTCATTCTTCATTGATCATTGATCCTTGTTCATTCTTCATCGTTCATACATCATTGATCATTGATCCTTGTTCATTCTTCATCATTCATTCTTCATTGATCATTGATCCTTGTTCATTCTTCATCGTTCATTCATCATTGATCATTGATCCTTGTTCATTCTTCATCGTTCATTCTTCATTGATCATTGATCCTTGTTCATTCTTCATCGTTTTCATTGATCATTAATCCTTGTTCATTTTTCATCGTTCATTCGTCATTGATCATTGATCCTTGTTCATTCTTCATCGTTCATTCTTCATTGATCATTGATCCTTGTTCATTCTTCATCGTTCATTCTTCATTTATCATTGATGCTTGTTGATTCTTCATCGTTCATTCGTCATTGATCATTGATCCTTATTCATTCTTCATCGTTCATTCTTCATTGATCATTGATCCTTGTTCATTCTTCATCGTTCATTCGTCATTGACCATTGATCCTTGTTCATTCTTCACCGTTCATTCTTCATTGATCATTGATCCTTGTTCATTCGTCATTGATCATTGATTCTTGTTCATTCTTCATCGTTCATTCTACATTGATCATTGATCCTTGTTCATTCTTCATCGTTCATTCGACATTGACCATTAATCCTTGTTCATTCTTCATCGTTCATTCCTTCATTGATCATTGATCCTTGTTCATTCTTCATCGTTCATTCATCATTGATCATTGATCCTTGTTCATTCTTCATCGTTCATTCTTCATTGATCATTGATCCTTGTTCATTCTTCATCGTTCATTCTTCATTGATCATTGATCCTTGTTCATTCATCATCATTCAATCTTCATTTATCCTTGTTCATTCTTCATCGTTCATTCGTCATTGACCATTGATCCTTTTTCATTCTTCATCGTTCATTCTTCATTGATCATTGATCCTTGTTCATTCTTCATCGTTCATTCTTCATTGATCATTGATCCTTGTTCATTCTTCATCGTTCATTCGTCATTGATCATTGATCCTTGTTCATTCTTCATTTTTCATTCTTCATTGATCATTATTCCTTATTCATTCTTCATCGTTCATTCTTCATTGATCATTGATACTTGTTCATTATTCATCGTTCATTCTTCATTGATCATTGATCCTTGTTCATTCTTCATCGTTCATTCGTCATTGAGCATTGATCCTTTTTCATTCTTCATCGTTCATTCTTCATTGATCATTGATCCTTGTACATTCTTCATCGTTCATTCGTCATTGAGCATTGATCCTTGTTCATTCTTCATCGTTCATTCTTCATTGATCATTGATCCTTGTTCATTCTTCATCATTCATTCGTCATTGACCATTGATCCTTGTTCATTCTTCACCATTCATTCTTCATTGATCATTGATCCTTGTTCATTCTTCATCGTTCATTCGTCATTGATCATTGATCCTCATTCATTCTTCATCGTTCATTCTTCATTAATCATTGATCCTTGTTCATTCTTCATCGTTCATTCGTCATTGATCATTGATCCTTGTTCATTCTTCATCATTCATTCTTCATTGATCATTAATCCTTGTTCATTCTTCATCGTTCATTCTTCATTGATCATTGATCCTTGTTCATTCTTAATCGTTCATTCGTCATTGATCATTGATCCTTGTTCATTCTTCATCGTTCATTCTTCATTGATCAATGATCCTTTTTCATTCTTCATCGTTCATTCGTCATTGATCATTGATCCTGGTTCATTCTTCATTGATCATTGATCCTTGTTCATTCTTCATCGTTCATTCTTCATTGATCATTGATCCTTGTTCATTCTTCATCGTTCATTCGTCATTGATCATTGATCCTTGTTCATTCTTCATCGTTCATTCTTTATTGATCATTGATCCTTGTTCTTTCTTCATCGTTCATTCTTCATTGATCATTGACCCTTGTTCATTCTTCATCGTTCATTCGTCATTGACCATTAATCCTTTTTCATTCTTCATCGTTCATTCTTCATTGATCATTGATCCTTGTTCATTCTTCATCGTTCATACTTCATTGATCATTGATCCTTGTTCATTCTTCATCATTCATTCTTCATTGATCATTGATCCTTGTTCATTCTTCATCGTTCATTCATCATTGATCATTGATCCTTGTTCATTCTTCATCGTTCATTCTTCATTGATCATTGATCCTTGTTCATTCTTCATCGTTCATTCTTCATTTATCATTGATGCTTGTTGATTCTTCATCGTTCATTCGTCATTGATCATTGATCCTTATTCATTCTTCATCGTTCATTCTTCATTGATCATTGATCCTTGTTCATTCTTCATCGTTCATTCGTCATTGACCATTGATCCTTGTTCATTCTTCACCGTTCATTCTTCATTGATCATTGATCCTTGTTCATTCGTCATTGATCATTAATTCTTGTTCATTCTTCATCGTTCATTCTTCATTTATCATTCATCCTTGTTCATTCTTCATCGTTCATTCTACATTGATCATTGATCCTTGTTCATTCTTCATCGTTCATTCGACATTGACCATTAATCCTTGTTCATTCTTCATCGTTCATTCCTTCATTGATCATTGATCCTTGTTCATTCTTCATCGTTCATTCATCATTGATCATTGATCCTTGTTCATTCTTCATCGTTCATTCGTCATTGATCATTGATCCTTGTTCATTCTTCATCTTTCATTCTTCATTGATCATTATTCCTTATTCATTCTTCATCGTTCATTCTTCATTGATCATTGATACTTGTTCATTATTCATCGTTCATTCTTCATTGATCATTGATCCTTGTTCATTCTTCATCGTTCATTCGTCATTGAGCATTGATCCTTTTTCATTCTTCATCGTTCATTCTTCATTGATCATTGATCCTTGTACATTCTTCATCGTTCATTCGTCATTGAGCATTGATCCTTGTTCATTCTTCATCGTTCATTCTTCATTGATCATTGATCCTTGTTCATTCTTCATCATTCATTCGTCATTGACCATTGATCCTTGTTCATTCTTCACCATTCATTCTTCATTGATCATTGATCCTTGTTCATTCTTCATCGTTCATTCGTCATTGATAATTGATCCTCATTCATTCTTCATCGTTCATTCTTCATTAATCATTGATCCTTGTTCATTCTTCATCGTTCATTCGTCATTGATCATTGATCCTTGTTCATTCTTCATCATTCATTCTTCATTGATCATTAATCCTTGTTCATTCTTCATCGTTCATTCTTCATTGATCATTGATCCTTGTTCATTCTTAATCGTTCATTCGTCATTGATCATTGATCCTTGTTCATTCTTCATCGTTCATTCTTCATTGATCAATGATCCTTTTTCATTCTTCATCGTTCATTCGTCATTGATCATTGATCCTGGTTCATTCTTCATTGATCATTGATCCTTGTTCATTCTTCATCGTTCATTCTTCATTGATCATTGATCCTTGTTCATTCTTCATCGTTCATTCATCATTGATCATTGATCCTTGTTCATTCTTCATCGTTCATTCTTTATTGATCATTGATCCTTGTTCATTCTTCATCGTTCATTCTTCATTGATCATTGACCCTTGTTCATTCTTCATCGTTCATTCGTCATTGACCATTAATCCTTTTTCATTCTTCATCGTTCATTCTTCATTGATCATTGATCCTTGTTCATTCTTCATCGTTCATACTTCATTGATCATTGATCCTTGTTCATTCTTCATCATTCATTCTTCATTGATCATTGATCCTTGTTCATTCTTCATCGTTCATTCATCATTGATCATTGATCCTTGTTCATTCTTCATCGTTCATTCTTCATTGATCATTGATCCTTGTTCATTCTTCATCGTTCATTCTTCATTGATCATTAATCCTTGTTCATTTTTCATTGTTCATTCGTCATTGATCATTGATCCTTGTTCATTCTTCATTGTTCATTCTTCATTGATCATTGATCCTTGTTTATTCTTCATCGTTCATTCTTCATTTATCATTGATCCTTGTTCATTCTTCATCGTTCATTCGTCATTGATCATTGATCCTTATTCATTCTTCATCGTTCATTCTTCATTGATCATTGATCCTTGTTCATTCTTCATCGTTCATTCGTCATTGACCATTGATCCTTGTTCATTCTTCACCGTTCATTCTTCATTGATCATTGATCCTTGTTCATTCTTCATTGTTCATTCGTCATTGATCATTGATTCTTGTTCATTCTTCATCGTTCATTCTTCATTTATCATTCATCCTTGTTCATTCTTCATCGTTCATTCTACATTGATCATTGATCCTTGTTCATTCTTCATCGTTCATTCGTCATTGACCATTAATCCTTGTTCATTCTTCATCGTTCATTCTTCATTGATCATTGATCCTTGTTCATTCTTCATCGTTCATTCATCATTGATCATTGATCCTTGTTCATTCTTCATCGTTCATTCTTCATTGATCATTGATCCTTGTTCATTCTTCATCGTTCATTCTTCATTGATCATTGATCCTTGTTCATTCATCATCATTCAATCTTCATTTATCCTTGTTCATTCTTCATCGTTCATTCGTCATTGACCATTGATCCTTTTTCATTCTTCATCATTCATTCTTCATTGATCATTGATCCTTGTTCATTCTTCATCGTTCATTCTTCATTGATCATTGATCCTTGTTCATTCTTCATCGTTCATTCGTCATTGATCATTGATCCTTGTTCATTCTTCATCTCTCATTCTTCATTGATCATTGATCCTTATTCATTCTTCATCGTTCATTCTTCATTGATCATTGATACTTGTTCATTATTCATCGTTCATTCTTCATTGATCATTGATCCTTGTTCATTCTTCATCGTTCATTCGTCATTGAGCATTGATCCTTTTTCATTCTTCATCGTTCATTCTTCATTGATCATTGATCCTTGTACATTCTTCATCGTTCATTCGTCATTGAGCATTGATCCTTGTTCATTCTTTATCGTTCATTCTTCATTGATCATTGATCCTTGTTCATTCTTCATCATTCATTCGTCATTGACCATTGATCCTTGTTCATTCTTCACCATTCATTCTTCATTGATCATTGATCCTTGTTCATTCTTCATCGTTCATTCGTCATTGATCATTGATCCTCATTCATTCTTCATCGTTCATTCTTCATTAATCATTGATCCTTGTTCATTCTTCATCGTTCATTCGTCATTGATCATTGATCCTTGTTCATTCTTCATCATTCATTCTTCATTGATCATTAATCCTTGTTCATTCTTCATCGTTCATTCTTCATTGATCATTGATCCTTGTTCATTCTTAATCGTTCATTCGTCATTGATCATTGATCCTTGTTCATTCTTCATCGTTCATTCTTCATTGATCAATGATCCTTTTTCATTCTTCATCGTTCATTCGTCATTGATCATTGATCCTGGTTCATTCTTCATTGATCATTGATCCTTGTTCATTCTTCATCGTTCATTCTTCATTGATCATTGATCCTTGTTCATTCTTCATCGTTCATTCATCATTGATCATTGATCCTTGTTCATTCTTCATCGTTCATTCTTTATTGATCATTGATCCTTGTTCATTCTTCATCGTTCATTCTTCATTGATCATTGACCTTTGTTCATTCTTCATCGTTCATTCGTCATTGACCATTAATCCTTTTTCATTCTTCATCGTTCATTCTTCATTGATCATTGATCCTTGTTCATTCTTCATCGTTCATACTTCATTGATCATTGATCCTTGTTCATTCTTCATCATTCATTCTTCATTGATCATTGATCCTTGTTCATTCTTCATCGTTCATTCATCATTGATCATTGATCCTTGTTCATTCTTCATCGTTCATTCTTCATTGATCATTGATCCTTGTTCATTCTTCATCGTTCATTCTTCATTGATCATTAATCCTTGTTCATTTTTCATTGTTCATTCGTCATTGATCATTGATCCTTGTTCATTCTTCATTGTTCATTCTTCATTGATCATTGATCCTTGTTTATTCTTCATCGTTCATTCTTCATTTATCATTGATCCTTGTTCATTTTTCATCGTTCATTCGTCATTGATCATTGATCCTTATTCATTCTTCATCGTTCATTCTTCATTGATCATTGATCCTTGTTCATTCTTCATCGTTCATTCGTCATTGACCATTGATCCTTGTTCATTCTTCACCGTTCATTCTTCATTGATCATTGATCCTTGTTCATTCTTCATTGTTCATTCGTCATTGATCATTGATTCTTGTTCATTCTTCATCGTTCATTCTTCATTTATCATTCATCCTTGTTCATTCTTCATCGTTCATTCTACATTGATCATTGATCCTTGTTCATTCTTCATCGTTCATTCGTCATTGACCATTAATCCTTGTTCATTCTTCATCGTTCATTCTTCATTGATCATTGATCCTTGTTCATTCTTCATCGTTCATTCATCATTGATCATTGATCCTTGTTCATTCTTCATCGTTCATTCTTCATTGATCATTGATCCTTGTTCATTCTTCATCGTTCATTCTTCATTGATCATTGATCCTTGTTCATTCATCATCATTCAATCTTCATTTATCCTTGTTCATTCTTCATCGTTCATTCGTCATTGACCATTGATCCTTTTTCATTCTTCATCATTCATTCTTCATTGATCATTGATCCTTGTTCATTCTTCATCGTTCATTCTTCATTGATCATTGATCCTTGTTCATTCTTCATCGTTCATTCGTCATTGATCATTGATCCTTGTTCATTCTTCATCTCTCATTCTTCATTGATCATTGATCCTTATTCATTCTTCATCGTTCATTCTTCATTGATCATTGATACTTGTTCATTATTCATCGTTCATTCTTCATTGATCATTGATCCTTGTTCATTCTTCATCGTTCATTCGTCATTGAGCATTGATCCTTTTTCATTCTTCATCGTTCATTCTTCATTGATCATTGATCCTTGTACATTCTTCATCGTTCATTCGTCATTGAGCATTGATCCTTGTTCATTCTTTATCGTTCATTCTTCATTGATCATTGATCCTTGTTCATTCTTCATCATTCATTCGTCATTGACCATTGATCCTTGTTCATTCTTCACCATTCATTCTTCATTGATCATTGATCCTTGTTCATTCTTCATCGTTCATTCGTCATTGATCATTGATCGTCATTCATTCTTCATCGTTCATTCTTCATTAATCATTGATCCTTGTTCATTCTTCATCGTTCATTCGTCATTGATCATTGATCCTTGTTCATTCTTCATCATTCATTCTTCATTGATCATTAATCCTTGTTCATTCTTCATCGTTCATTCTTCATTGATCATTGATCCTTGTTCATTCTTAATCGTTCATTCGTCATTGATCATTGATCCTTGTTCATTCTTCATCGTTCATTCTTCATTGATCAATGATCCTTTTTCATTCTTCATCGTTCATTCGTCATTGATCATTGATCCTGGTTCATTCTTCATTGATCATTGATCCTTGTTCATTCTTCATCTTTCATTCTTCATTGATCATTATTCCTTATTCATTCTTCATCGTTCATTCTTCATTGATCATTGATACTTGTTCATTATTCATCGTTCATTCTTCATTGATCATTGATCCTTGTTCATTCTTCATCGTTCATTCGTCATTGAGCATTGATCCTTTTTCATTCTTCATCGTTCATTCTTCATTGATCATTGATCCTTGTACATTCTTCATCGTTCATTCGTCATTGAGCATTGATCCTTGTTCATTCTTCATCGTTCATTCTTCATTGATCATTGATCCTTGTTCATTCTTCATCATTCATTCGTCATTGACCATTGATCCTTGTTCATTCTTCACCATTCATTCTTCATTGATCATTGATCCTTGTTCATTCTTCATCGTTCATTCGTCATTGATAATTGATCCTCATTCATTCTTCATCGTTCATTCTTCATTAATCATTGATCCTTGTTCATTCTTCATCGTTCATTCGTCATTGATCATTGATCCTTGTTCATTCTTCATCATTCATTCTTCATTGATCATTAATCCTTGTTCATTCTTCATCGTTCATTCTTCATTGATCATTGATCCTTGTTCATTCTTAATCGTTCATTCGTCATTGATCATTGATCCTTGTTCATTCTTCATCGTTCATTCTTCATTGATCAATGATCCTTTTTCATTCTTCATCGTTCATTCGTCATTGATCATTGATCCAGGTTCATTCTTCATTGATCATTGATCCTTGTTCATTCTTCATCAATCATTCTTCATTGATCATTGATCCTTGTTCATTCTTCATCGTTCATTCATCATTGATCATTGATCCTTGTTCATTCTTCATCGTTCATTCTTTATTGATCATTGATCCTTGTTCATTCTTCATCGTTCATTCTTCATTGATCATTGACCCTTGTTCTTTCTTCATCGTTCATTCGTCATTGACCATTAATCCTTTTTCATTCTTCATCGTTCATTCTTCATTGATCATTGATCCTTGTTCATTCTTCATCGTTCATACTTCATTGATCATTGATCCTTGTTCATTCTTCATCATTCATTCTTCATTGATCATTGATCCTTGTTCATTCTTCATCGTTCATTCATCATTGATCATTGATCCTTGTTCATTCTTCATCGTTCATTCTTCATTGATCATTGATCCTTGTTCATTCTTCATCGTTCATTCTTCATTGATCATTAATCCTTGTTCATTTTTCATTGTTCATTCGTCATTGATCATTGATCCTTGTTCATTCTTCATTGTTCATTCTTCATTGATCATTGATCCTTGTTTATTCTTCATCGTTCATTCTTCATTTATCATTGATCCTTGTTCATTTATCATCGTTCATTCGTCATTGATCATTGATCCTTATTCATTCTTCATCATTCATTCTTCATTGATCATTGATCCTTGTTCATTCTTCATCGTTCATTCGTCATTGACCATTGATCCTTGTTCATTCTTCACCGTTCATTCTTCATTGATCATTGATCCTTGTTCATTCTTCATTGTTCATTCGTCATTGATCATTGATTCTTGTTCATTCTTCATCGTTCATTCTTCATTTATCATTCATCCTTGTTCATTCTTCATCGTTCATTCTACATTGATCATTGATCCTTGTTCATTCTTCATCGTTCATTCGTCATTGACCATTAATCCTTGTTCATTCTTCATCGTTCATTCTTCATTGATCATTGATCCTTGTTCATTCTTCATCGTTCATTCATCATTGATCATTGATCCTTGTTCATTCTTCATCGTTCATTCTTCATTGATCATTGATCCTTGTTCATTCATCATCATTCAATCTTCATTTATCCTTGTTCATTCTTCATCGTTCATTCGTCATTGACCATTGATCCTTTTTCATTCTTCATCATTCATTCTTCATTGATCATTGATCCTTGTTCATTCTTCATCGTTCATTCTTCATTGATCATTGATCCTTGTTCATTCTTCATCGTTCATTCGTCATTGATCATTGATCCTTGTTCATTCTTCATCTCTCATTCTTCATTGATCATTGATCCTTATTCATTCTTCATCGTTCATTCTTCATTGATCATTGATACTTGTTCATTATTCATCGTTCATTCTTCATTGATCATTGATCCTTGTTCATTCTTCATCGTTCATTCGTCATTGAGCATTGATCCTTTTTCATTCTTCATCGTTCATTCTTCATTGATCATTGATCCTTGTTCATTCTTCATCGTTCATACTTCATTGATCATTGATCCTTGTTCATTCTTCATCATTCATTCTTCATTGATTATTGATCCTTGTTCATTCTTCATCGTTCATTCATCATTGATCATTGATCCTTGTTCATTCTTCATCGTTCATTCTTCATTGATCATTGATCCTTGTTCATTCTTCATCGTTCATTCTTCATTGATCATTAATCCTTGTTCATTTTTCATTGTTCATTCGTCATTGATCATTGATCCTTGTTCATTCTTCATTGTTCATTCTTCATTGATCATTGATCCTTGTTTATTCTTCATCGTTCATTCTTCATTTATCATTGATCCTTGTTCATTTATCATCGTTCATTCGTCATTGATCATTGATCCTTATTCATTCTTCATCGTTCATTCTTCATTGATCATTGATCCTTGTTCATTCTTCATCGTTCATTCGTCATTGACCATTGATCCTTGTTCATTCTTCACCGTTCATTCTTCATTGATCATTGATCCTTGTTCATTCTTCATTGTTCATTCGTCATTGATCATTGATTCTTGTTCATTCTTCATCGTTCATTCTTCATTTATCATTCATCCTTGTTCATTCTTCATCGTTCATTCTACATTGATCATTGATCCTTGTTCATTCTTCATCGTTCATTCGTCATTGACCATTAATCCTTGTTCATTCTTCATCGTTCATTCTTCATTGATCATTGATCCTTGTTCATTCTTCATCGTTCATTCATCATTGATCATTGATCCTTGTTCATTCTTCATCGTTCATTCTTCATTGATCATTGATCCTTGTTCATTCTTCATCGTTCATTCTTCATTGATCATTGATCCTTGTTCATTCATCATCATTCAATCTTCATTTATCCTTGTTCATTCTTCATCGTTCATTCGTCATTGACCATTGATCCTTTTTCATTCTTCATCATTCATTCTTCATTGATCATTGATCCTTGTTCATTCTTCATCGTTCATTCTTCATTGATCATTGATCCTTGTTCATTCTTCATCGTTCATTCGTCATTGATCATTGATCCTTGTTCATTCTTCATCTCTCATTCTTCATTGATCATTGATCCTTATTCATTCTTCATCGTTCATTCTTCATTGATCATTGATACTTGTTCATTATTCATCGTTCATTCTTCATTGATCATTGATCCTTGTTCATTCTTCATCGTTCATTCGTCATTGAGCATTGATCCTTTTTCATTCTTCATCGTTCATTCTTCATTGATCATTGATCCTTGTACATTCTTCATCGTTCATTCGTCATTGAGCATTGATCCTTGTTCATTCTTCATCGTTCATTCTTCATTGATCATTGATCCTTGTTCATTCTTCATCATTCATTCGTCATTGACCATTGATCCTTGTTCATTCTTCACCATTCATTCTTCATTGATCATTGATCCTTGTTCATTCTTCATCGTTCATTCGTCATTGATCATTGATCCTCATTCATTCTTCATCGTTCATTCTTCATTAATCATTGATCCTTGTTCATTCTTCATCGTTCATTCGTCATTGATCATTGATCCTTGTTCATTCTTCATCATTCATTCTTCATTGATCATTAATCCTTGTTCATTCTTCATCGTTCATTCTTCATTGATCATTGATCCTTGTTCATTCTTAATCGTTCATTCGTCATTGATCATTGATCCTTGTTCATTCTTCATCGTTCATTCTTCATTGATCAATGATCCTTTTTCATTCTTCATCGTTCATTCGTCATTGATCATTGATCCTGGTTCATTCTTCATTGATCATTGATCCTTGTTCATTCTTCATCGTTCATTCTTCATTGATCATTGATCCTTGTTCATTCTTCATCGTTCATTCGTCATTGATCATTGATCCTTGTTCATTCTTCATCGTTCATTCTTTATTGATCATTGATCCTTGTTCATTCTTCATCGTTCATTCTTCATTGATCATTGACCCTTGTTCATTCTTCATCGTTCATTCGTCATTGACCATTAATCCTTTTTCATTCTTCATCGTTCATTCTTCATTGATCATTGATCCTTGTTCATTCTTCATCGTTCATACTTCATTGATCATTGATCCTTGTTCATTCTTCATCATTCATTCTTCATTGATCATTGATCCTTGTTCATTCTTCATCGTTCATTCATCATTGATCATTGATCCTTGTTCATTCTTCATCGTTCATTCTTCATTGATCATTGATCCTTGTTCATTCTTCATCGTTCATTCTTCATTGATCATTAATCCTTGTTCATTTTTCATTGTTCATTCGTCATTGATCATTGATCCTTGTTCATTCTTCATTGTTCATTCTTCATTGATCATTGATCCTTGTTTATTCTTCATCGTTCATTCTTCATTTATCATTGATCCTTGTTGATTCTTCATCGTTCATTCGTCATTGATTATTGATCCTTATTCATTCTTCATCGTTCATTCTTCATTGATCATTGATCCTTGTTCATTCTTCATCGTTCATTCGTCATTGACCATTGATCCTTGTTCATTCTTCACCGTTCATTCTTCATTGATCATTGATCCTTGTTCATTCTTCATTGTTCATTCGTCATTGGTCATTGATTCTTGTTCATTCTTCATCATTCATTCTTCATTTATCATTCATCCTTGTTCATTCTTCATCGTTCATTCTACATTGATCATTGATCCTTGTTCATTCTTCATCGTTTATTCGTCATTGACCATTAATCCTTGTTCATTCTTCATCGTTCATTCTTCATTGATCATTGATCCTTGTTCATTCTTCATCGTTCATTCATCATTGATCATTGATCCTTGTTCATTCTTCATCGTTCATTCTTCATTGATCATTGATCCTTGTTCATTCTTCATCGTTCATTCTTCATTGATCATTGATCCTTGTTCATTCATCATCATTCAATCTTCATTTATCCTTGTTCATTCTTCATCGTTCATTCGTCATTGACCATTGATCCTTTTTCATTCTTCATCGTTCATTCTTCATTGATCATTGATCCTTGTTCATTCTTCATCGTTCATTCTTCATTGATCAATGATCCTTGTTCATTCTTCATCGTTCATTCGTCATTGATCATTGATCCTTGTTCATTCTTCATCGTTCATTCTTCATTGATCATTGATCCTTGTTCATTCTTCATCGTTCATTCTTCATTGATCATTGATCCTTGTTCATTCTTCATCGTTCATTCTTTATTGATCATTGATCCTTGTTCATTCTTCATCGTTCATTCTTCATTGATCATTGACCCTTGTTCATTCTTCATCGTTCATTCGTCATTGACCATTAATCCTTTTTCATTCTTCATCGTTCATTCTTCATTGATCATTGATCCTTGTTCATTCTTCATCGTTCATACTTCATTGATCATTGATCCTTGTTCATTCTTCATCATTCATTCTTCATTGATCATTGATCCTTGTTCATTCTTCATCGTTCATTCATCATTGATCATTGATCCTTGTACATTCTTCATCGTTCATTCGTCATTGAGCATTGATCCTTGTTCATTCTTCATCGTTCATTCTTCATTGATCATTGATCCTTGTTCATTCTTCATCATTCATTCGTCATTGACCATTGATCCTTGTTCATTCTTCACCATTCATTCTTCATTGATCATTGATCCTTGTTCATTCTTCATCGTTCATTCGTCATTGATCATTGATCCTCATTCATTCTTCATCGTTCATTCTTCATTAATCATTGATCCTTGTTCATTCTTCATCGTTCATTCGTCATTGATCATTGATCCTTGTTCATTCTTCATCATTCATTCTTCATTGATCATTGATCCTTGTTCATTCTTAATTGTTCATTCGTCATTGATCATTGATCCTTGTTCATTCTTCATCGTTCATTCTTCATTGATCAATGATCCTTTTTCATTCTTCATCGTTCATTCGTCATTGATCATTGATCCTGGTTCATTCTTCATTGATCATTGATCCTTGTTCATTCTTCATCGTTCATTCTTCATTGATCATTGATCCTTGTTCATTCTTCATCGTTCATTCGTCATTGATCATTGATCCTTGTTCATTCTTCATCGTTCATTCTTTATTGATCATTGATCCTTGTTCATTCTTCATCGTTCATTCTTCATTGATCATTGACCCTTGTTCATTCTTCATCGTTCATTCGTCATTGACCATTAATCCTTTTTCATTCTTCATCGTTCATTCTTCATTGATCATTGATCCTTGTTCATTCTTCATCGTTCATACTTCATTGATCATTGATCCTTGTTCATTCTTCATCATTCATTCTTCATTGATCATTGATCCTTGTTCATTCTTCATCGTTCATTCATCATTGATCATTGATCCTTGTTCATTCTTCATCGTTCATTCTTCATTGATCATTGATCCTTGTTCATTCTTCATCGTTCATTCTTCATTGATCATTAATCCTTGTTCATTTTTCATCGTTCATTCGTCATTGATCATTGATCCTTGTTCATTCTTCATTGTTCATTCTTCATTGATCATTGATCCTTGTTTATTCTTCATCGTTCATTCTTCATTTATCATTGATCCTTGTTGATTCTTCATCGTTCATTCGTCATTGATCATTGATCCTTATTCATTCTTCATCGTTCATTCTTCATTGATCATTAATCCTTGTTCATTCTTCATCGTTCATTCGTCATTGACCATTGATCCTTGTTCATTCTTCACCGTTCATTCTTCATTGATCATTGATCCTTGTTCATTCTTCATTGTTCATTCGTCATTGATCATTGATTCTTGTTCATTCTTCATCGTTCATTCTTCATTTATCATTCATCCTTGTTCATTCTTTATCGTTCATTCTACATTGATCATTGATCCTTGTTCATTCTTCATCTTTCATTCGTCATTGACCATTAATCCTTGTTCATTCTTCATCGTTCATTCTTCATTGATCATTGATCCTTGTTCATTCTTCATCGTTCATTCATCATTGATCATTTATCCTCGTTCATTATTCATCGTTCATTCTTCATTGATCATTGATCCTTGTTCATTCTTCATCGTTCATTCTTCATTGATCATTGATCCTTGTTCATTCATCATCATTCAATCTTCATTTATCCTTGTTCATTCTTCATCGTTCATTCGTCATTGACCATTGATCCTTTTTGATTCTTCATCGTTCATTCTTCATTGATCATTGATCCTTGTTCATTCTTCATCGTTCATTCTTCATTGATCAATGATCCTTGTTCATTCTTCATCGTTCATTCGTCATTGATCATTGATCCTTGTTCATTCTTCATCGTTCATTCTTCATTGATCATTGATCCTTGTTCATTCTTCATCGTTCATTCGTCATTGATCATTGATCCTTGTTCATTCTTCATCTTTCATTCTTCATTGATCATTGATCCTTATTCATTCTTCATCGTTCATTCTTCATTGATCATTGATACTTGTTCATTATTCATCGTTCATTCTTCATTGATCATTGATCCTTGTTCATTCTTCATCGTTCATTCGTCATTGAGCATTGATCCTTTTTCATTCTTCATCGTTCATTCTTCATTGATCATTGATCCTTGTACATTCTCCATCGTTCATTCGTCATTGAGCATTGATCCTTGTTCATTCTTCATCGTTCATTCTTCATTGATCATTGATCCTTGTTCATTCTTCATCATTCATTCGTCATTGACCATTGATCCTTGTTCATTCTTCACCATTCATTCTTCATTGATCATTGATCCTTGTTCATTCTTCATCGTTCATTCGTCATTGATCATTGATCCTCATTCATTCTTCATCGTTCATTCTTCATTAATCATTGATCCATGTTCATTCTTCATCGTTCATTCGTCATTGATCATTGATCCTTGTTCATTCTTCATCATTCATTCTTCATTGATCATTAATCCTTGTTCATTCTTCATCGTTCATTCTTCATTGATCATTGATCCTTGTTCATTCTTAATCGTTCATTCGTCATTGATCATTGATCCTTGTTCATTCTTCATCGTTCATTCTTCATTGATCAATGATCCTTTTTCATTCTTCATCGTTCATTCGTCATTGATCATTGATCCTGGTTCATTCTTCATTGATCATTGATCCTTGTTCATTCTTCATCGTTCATTCTTCATTGATCATTGATCCTTGTTCATTCTTCATCGTTCATTCGTCATTGATCATTGACCCTTGTTCATTCTTCATCGTTCATTCGTCATTGACCATTAATCCTTTTTCATTCTTCATCGTTCATTCTTCATTGATCATTGATCCTTGTTCATTCTTCATCGTTCATACTTCATTGATCATTGATCCTTGTTCATTCTTCATCATTCATTCTTCATTAATCATTGATCCTTGTTCATTCTTCATCGTTCATTCATCATTGATCATTGATCCTTGTTCATTCTTCATCGTTCATTCTTCATTGATCATTGATCCTTGTTCATTCTTCATCGTTCATTCTTCATTGATCATTAATCCTTGTTCATTTTTCATCGTTCATTCGTCATTGATCATTGATCCTTGTTCATTCTTCATTGTTCATTCTTCATTGATCATTGATCCTTGTTTATTCTTCATCGTTCATTCTTCATTTATCATTGATCCTTGTTGATTCTTCATCCCAAAAATGAACGATTTGCTATTAAATTATATGCCTCTAATAATTCTTATTATTATTAAATTATTATATAATTGATAATTTAATAATTATTATATAATAAGATTTGTTCATTCTTAAATTATTATTATCTTATTATTAAATTTAATAATTATTAAATTTTTTGTTCCTTGTTCATTGATAAAAATGAACAAATCTTATTAAATTTAATGGCTTTATATACGTTTAATAATTTAATAATAAGATAATAATAAAGATTTTGATTATTTAATTATATTATTAAATAATTTAAATTTTATTATTTAATTGATAATAATTTCAAAAATTGATAATAATAATAAGAATGAACAAGGATTTTATCAATTATTTAATAATAAGATAATAATTGTTCATTATTAAATTTTTGAAATTATCTTATTATATAATAATTATTAAATTATCAATTATATAATAATTTAATAATAATAAGGATTTTATCAATTATTATTATCAATTTTATCTTATTATTAAATAATTTAAATTTTATTATTTAATAATAATAAGATAATTATTATTAAACGTATATAAAGCCAATGGCCATTCTTATTATTAAACGTATATAAAGCCAATTGTTCATTATTTAATAATAAGATAAAATCCTTGTTCATTCTTATTATTATCAATTATTAAATTTTTTGGCCATTCTTCATCTATTTAACATGATAATATAATAAGATGAACAATTATCAATTATTATCAATGAACGATGAAGAATGAACAAGGATTAATGGTAAATTCAATGGTCAATGATGAAGAATGAAAAAGGATTAATGGCTTTATAATAAGATAAGTAAAGAAAGTTAGATGAAGCACAAACGTATATAATTGATAAAAATGAACAAAAAATTTTGAGATGCAGGTCTAGATGAAGAGATTTGATAATGACCATTGATAATTTAATAATTTTGTGGATATAAATCTTATTATATAATTGATAATAATAAGATAAGTAAAGAAAGTTAGATTTATTTGAGATAAGACTTAAGCAAAAGAAAATTACAGGATGCTCTCATCTTAGAGCTAGACACTTTATTTATACACAAAGGAAGAGATAAGGTGCAATCTGCTCTTCCAATAAGAAATTAAAGAGAAATAGTACAAACATAATTATTAAAGTTAAACTATAATACTGTAGAAGATGCTTTGAATTACTATTGAAGATGCTTTACTGTTGAAGATGCTTTGAATCACTGTTGGAGATGCTTTACTGTTGAAGATGCTTTGAATTACTGTTGGAGATGCTTTTGATTTCGTCATTGCTTACGTTTGTGCTTCCGGATGAATTAATTTGAGTTGTTGAACATTTGAATGATACTTTTGATTTCGTCATTGCTTACGTTTGTGCTTCCGGATGAATTAATTTGAGTTGTTGAACATTTGAATTGAACTTTTGTGAACTCAATATTAAAAGTCGTATGGATCTTGAGCAAATGGGCCACCAAATGTTGGATCATAAGACTCATTTGAAAACTCCGATAAAATCTCATCAGAGGATTCTTCTGATAATATTTTCTTTGCATATTGTGGATCTTCAAGAATCTTTTTGAGAATAGCTTTCTGGACTTTAGATAATGATTCTGAATTTGGACTTTCTACTTTGGGATTTTTATTGTGTTGAGGAGAGTTTGAATTTGATGTTGCTTTTGAGGGTGAAGGTTTGTTGGTGGTTGATGGAGATTGGTATTCCATTTTTATACCGGTTTGAAAAAAGGAGATAACATTTTTTGTTGAACAAATTTCTAAGGTAAATTTGTCCCACCATTTAATTTTGAATTCTCTTATTAATGAATATGGATATGGACGTGGAAGGTGTTGTTTGAGACAGTAACTCCAACATAGAATCCATGGAATTTTAAATTCTGCATGAAACATGACTGGAGTTTCATAAGCTTGATAATTTGAATTGGCAACAAAAGTTGTGAAACCCTCATTGCATTCTTTTGGATAAATTTGAGGAGTTGGTCCAAATAAATACCACCAATGATAAAACCACATAGGATATTTCTTTGGACAATATTTGTCAAATATAAAAAACCATGAATGATCAAATGGTCTGAATAAAAATGCTCTATACCAGGCCATTTTGTAATCATAGTATGAGTAATTTTGAGGGAAAAATCTTTTTGAAAAAATTCGTTCTGCATAAGGGTCTCCCCATTCTACAGACGAAATAATTTTCTTAAAAATACATTTTGAATAAATTATTTTTTCTGAAGAATCCTTGATATGTTGGATTTCAACAGAGTTTGAATCTACTAAAATAAATTCATAAAACCTTTGAGTTTTAAAACGATTTTCTGGTATCCATTCGCAACCTTTTGGAAAAGTTTTTTGATTGATGGAATTAATAATTTGTGGGCTTTGAGGAATTGTAAAATTAGTGAGATATACATTTTCTATTTCGGTTTTTGTAATGTATGCAGATTTGGTAAAGCTTTGTGTTGGTATTTTTGTAGTTGGTTCTTTTTGTTTTGAATTTGAAATAATATTTTGTGTAGTAGGCTCTTGAACAATTTGTGAATATGGAAGTGGGGGAAAATCATTTAGTTGAGTAAATTTGTTTGAAATGGATAGGGTAGTTTGAAGATTTTTGGAGGATGAAAATTTATTTTGTTCTGTTTTGTTTGGTTTTGGATCTGGTTCCATTTCGTAATCATCTGAACTCTGGAACCCTTTGAGTTTTTCTTGCTGATTCTTCTTCCTTGGCATTATGATGTCCCTGTAGAAATTCTCTAGTTAAGAAATCAGGGAGAGAGTTACTTTCGCCTCTTATATGCTCTATTTGAAAATCAAATACTGATAAAATTGCTTGCCATCTTGCAAAAATTTGTTTAGAAACAATGTTTTTGACATCCTTTTCTAGAACCTCTTTTGCAGATTTGCAGTCGATCCTTATCAAAAATTTTTTGTTGTAAAGATCATCTTGAAATTTTGAAACGCATAGTACTATAGATAAAATTTCCTTTTTAATGGTAGAATAATTTTTTTGAGGTCCGAGCCAGAGACCTGAATGAAATCTAACTAATTGTTCTTTTGTATCTATTCTTTGTTTTAATATGCCACCATATCCTATTTCTGATGCATCTGTTTCTACTATCATGAATGCAGATGGATCTGGAATGCCTAGACATGGAAGTGATTTGATTTTTTGTTTTAATTCAATAATAGTCTTAGTATGAATTTCTGACCAGGGAGGCGGATTTTTTTGAAGTCTTTGAAAGAGGGGCATGCAAATTTGTCTGAGCTTTGGGAAAAAATCTGATATATAATTTAGACATCCCAAAAATCTTTGTAACTGGGTTTTGTCTTTAATTTCGTTAGGGAATTTTTCTGCAAATTCTAAAGACCTTGTAATTGGCTTGATTGTTCCTTTATAAATGTCATGTCCCAAAAATCTAATTTTTGTTTGAAATAATTTCATTTTAGTGGCAGAAACTACTAAACCATTTTTTTCAACAGTGTTTAGAAATATATGTAAATGTTTGAAATGTTGATCAATATCATGAGAAAAAATTAAAACATCATCTATATAAACAATTATGAATGAAGAAAATTGATTGAAAATATCATTCATTATATGTTGAAATTCAGAAGGAGCATTTTTAAGTCCAAAAGGCATTACATTCCACTCATAATGTCCAAATGGTACCGTGAATGCAGTTTTATACCTATCTTCTTTAGCAATTTGTATTTGCCAGAAACCAGATTTCATATCAAATTTTGAAAATATTTTGGCTTTATATAAGCGATTAATTAAATCTCTTTTATTTGGGATTGGATATCTTATCCATTGAAGAACTTTGTTTAAAGGTTTGTAATTAATAACTAATCTAGGAACTCCTCTTTCTTTTTCTGCTGCATTCATAACATAAAATGCTGCACAGCTCCAAGGAGATTTGGATGGAGTTATTAATTTTTTATCTAAAAGAGTTTGAATTTCTTTCTTGCAGAATTCAAGATGCTCAGAATTCATTTGGATGGGTCTAGCTTTTGTAGGAATATTTTTTTCAGAGAAATCTTTTTCATATGGCAATGTGACAATATGCCTTTTTCTATCCCAAAAGGCATTTGGAATATCAGCACAAACTTTTGATTTTAAAATATTTTCTAAATTAAAAATTTTTTGTTGCAATTTTGATTGTTGTAATTGTTCTTCAATCCTTTGAAAAGAAATTTCTTCTTTTAAAGAAGAAATTTGAAATTCTTTTTGTTTTATTAAATTTATACTTTGTATTACTGAAGAATTTTGTAATAAATTAATATCTTTTTGTAACATGGGACTTAAAAAAGGAAATGATAATTGTTTCCCTAAAATTTTTGTATGAACACCTTTGTCATCAACCCAAAAAGGATAAATTTGTGTTAAAAAGGGAGTGCCTAATATTATTTCTTCCTTAATATCATTAATAATAATGAAAGTATTAGTAAAACTATAATTTTCATTTATGATCTTTCCTTTTGAAATTTTATATTTAATATCCATGGGTGAACTATTTGCACTATATAACCGAGTTTTTGTTTTTTCATAAAATTTAGTTGGGACTAATCCTTCCCTTAAGCAATTTTGATCCGCTCCACTATCAATTAAAGCAATATAGGTTTTTTGAAAATCTCCAATTTGAAAAGTAACTGGTGCATACCATTTTTGAAAATTAATTTTATTAATAACAGTGATAAAATCATCATCATCCCCATTAACTTTCTCTTTTCCCAAAGAAAGATTTTCTTTATAGATGGGGTTTTCTAAAATAGATAATTTTGTTTCAAGTTCGAAATCTTTGATTTCTAAATGCTTTAAACTATTTTTGATAGAAATGATGTCTTCTTTGATTTTATTTATTTCAAGTTGAAGATCTTTGACCGAAAGAGTTTGATTCTTAATAGGAATTAATTTAGAAGTCATTTCTTTGGAAGAGTATTTTTCTAATAATTTTGAAATATTGAAAGGTTCAATTTGAGGAATTGGAATACTTTCTTTGTTTTTAGAGGTAGAGGTTTCACCCAAAACCATAGTTTTGAGTTTCAAAAGGGTTTCTCTTTTAATCTCTTTATCTTGGATTTTGTCAACGAGATCAAAAAGAAATTCCACATTTTTCTCTTTATCTGTTAAAACATTAATGCATTTGATAGGAGAGGAAGAAATCGAAGATTCAGAATCAGAAGTTTGATCATTAATTTGTAAAATTTCGTCATCTTCCTTTTCTGAAGAAGAAGAAGAAGTAGACTCAGGGGTTTGTAATAATATTTTGGATATTTTATCTCCTAGCTCAGAGTCGTTAATAAATAATTCTTGAATCTTTTTCTTTGTGGTACAAGCATTTGCTTTATGTCCAGGTTTTCCACACGAATAACAAAAGATTTTGAAAGCTTTGTTTGATTTTCGGAAATTTCCGAAATTTTTCTTTCCTCGTTTCTTTCGATAATAAGAAGGATAAGAATTTTTATTTTTATCTTTTGAAAATTTAGAAAATTGTTTTTTAATTTTCTTTTTTGTAGAGGGAGCTCTAATAGCTTCCATACCAAATGCTTCACAGAAACATCCAATTTCTTTCCTAGATTGTTTCTTTTCAGAGGTATATTTGGCTTGGAGTTTGAGTTCTTCACATAAAGAAAGACCTTCCTTTTTAATGAAAGCGAAAAGTCCTCCATAAGTAGTATTATTAAGAGCTTGTTCTTTATCTGTATCATGTTCAGCTATTTTTCTAAAAATTCTTTGAGCAAATAATTTTGGTAGTCCTGATATAAATTTTTCTTTCCAAAAACTTTGATTGCAATCTTGTCTTTGTAAAACATAACTAAAGAAGGTATCTTTATACCATCTATAGTCACTTAAAGTTGGGCAACGTAAATTTTGTAAAATCGTTTCTCCAGAAGAAAGAGTTTGAGTAGGGTTACCGACAAAATGAAAGGCAATAACTATGATTAAGAAATCACAGCAGTCAGATTTTTGAAATACATTTCCTTGATCATCCATGATGTCAGTAACGTGATTCAAAATTTCTAATCTGTCTTGTAAAGTGAGAAGATTATCCCACCAGTTTTTTAATTGCCCAGTAAAACCTGATATAATAAAACCAAAAATTATTTGTTCATCCAAAGGTTTTGCCTTGTAAGCTACAATAGCCATTCCCATATTTTGAAGAGTATTAAGAATTTCATAATCAGATTTTCCATCTATGTTCCATTCATGGATCATATCTGGGGAAAAGGATTTGGAGGTAAATGTAGACCTTTCTTCATATTGAAGATCAACAGGAGTAGGCCTAGGATAATAGTTTTTTGTAGGGATATTCTTCCAAGATGATCGTATTTTATTAATTTGATGAGGATCATTATCAGATTCTTGAAATTGCTTTGCAACTTTTGAAATGATTAAAGACTCAGAATTTTCTTCATCAGAAGATATCTCTGAACTTTGATATTTACTCAAAACCTTAATATGACTTGGACTATCTGCTAATTTTTGTAAAGATTTTTGAATTTTATCTAACACTGCAGAATTAGAGTTAGAAGAAGTAAAACCATTTTTTGGAAACATTTGAGTCATAGGTATAGTTAATCCTGGTGGTTTGAAATGCGGTGCAGAAACCTTATTAGATCCTAATGATGCAATCGTATTAGGGGCTATGGATCTAGAGGTTTCTTTTTGTAAATTATCAACCTTATTTGAAAGTTGATCTACTTGTGTAGCAACGGTATGAAGGATTTGATTTGTAAAATTATTTTGATGATAAATTTTAATGATGTCTTCTACATTTGGAGTTTTATCTGTTTGATCTACTCTTCCTTCTTTAAAAGGACTAGCCTTTATTTCACGGTCATAATAGGGAAAAGTAATATTTTGTAATGGTGGATGAACTGAACTAATTGTTTGTCCATCCTTCAAAACCCAATTTTTTTGAAGTTTGGTTTGTACAAATATGTGATTTTGAGAATATGGATTAGCAATACCTTGTTTTTCACAAAACAATAAAAACCATGTAAAAAACGGGATATTAATTTGAATAGTATTCATATCTTTATACCATACATCTCTTATTGAGTCTTTAAAGGAGCGAGAAAAAGATCTAAACCAATCTCGATGTTCAGCATTGTGAGAGGAATTAAATTCATCTCTTAGATAGTTTTTATCTATTTCAAAATCTTTAGTAATTGTATTGATAGAGTCAAAATTTTGCATATCAGACATTGTGGGAGATGCAGGTCTAGATGAAGAGATTTGAGAAGTTTGAGAAGCATTTGCTTCATATTCAGGAATAGGAGATTTATATCTGACTTTGATTGGTTCAGAAATGACTGAAGTTGTTTTTTGAGGAAAAGAAAAAGATCTTCGTGGATAGTTGGAAGAAGAAGTACAAGGAGAACTAGATAATTCTCTCATAGACCCAAACCTTATAAGAACTTTATTTTCGTCTTCCTCAATGCATTCTATTTCTTGTCTTATGTTTCTAGGAGGCATTGGATTTGAGAATTGAAATGTCTCAGGAATAGAAATTGATAATTTAATAATTTTTTGTTCATTCTTCATTGATTTAAATTATCAATTATATAATAATAATTTTTATCTTATAATTGATCATTGATCCTCATTCATTCTTCATCGTTCATTCTTCATTGATCATTGATACTGGTTCATTCTTCATCATTCATTCGTCATTGATCATTGATCCTTGTTCATTCTTCATCATTTATTCTTCATTGATCGCTTATATAAAGCCAAAATATAAATTGATATGAAATATATAAAGCCAAAATATAAATTGATAATAATAAGATAAGTAAAGAAAGTTAGATTTATTTGAGATAAGACTTAAGCAAAAGAAAATTACAGGATGCTCTCATCTTAGAGCTAGACACTTTATTTATACACAAAGGAAGAGATAAGGTGCAATCTGCTCTTCCAATAAGAAATTAAAGAGAAATAGTACAAACATAATTATTAAAGTTAAACTATAATACTGTAGAAGATGCTTTGAATTACTATTGAAGATGCTTTACTGTTGAAGATGCTTTGAATCACTGTTGGAGATGCTTTACTGTTGAAGATGCTTTGAATTACTGTTGGAGATGCTTTTGATTTCGTCATTGCTTACGTTTGTGCTTCCGGATGAATTAATTTGAGTTGTTGAACATTTGAATGATACTTTTGATTTCGTCATTGCTTACGTTTGTGCTTCCGGATGAATTAATTTGAGTTGTTGAACATTTGAATTGAACTTTTGTGAACTCAATATTAAAAGTCGTATGGATCTTGAGCAAATGGGCCACCAAATGTTGGATCATAAGACTCATTTGAAAACTCCGATAAAATCTCATCAGAGGATTCTTCTGATAATATTTTCTTTGCATATTGTGGATCTTCAAGAATCTTTTTGAGAATAGCTTTCTGGACTTTAGATAATGATTCTGAATTTGGACTTTCTACTTTGGGATTTTTATTGTGTTGAGGAGAGTTTGAATTTGATGTTGCTTTTGAGGGTGAAGGTTTGTTGGTGGTTGATGGAGATTGGTATTCCATTTTTATACCGGTTTGAAAAAAGGAGATAACATTTTTTGTTGAACAAATTTCTAAGGTAAATTTGTCCCACCATTTAATTTTGAATTCTCTTATTAATGAATATGGATATGGACGTGGAAGGTGTTGTTTGAGACAGTAACTCCAACATAGAATCCATGGAATTTTAAATTCTGCATGAAACATGACTGGAGTTTCATAAGCTTGATAATTTGAATTGGCAACAAAAGTTGTGAAACCCTCATTGCATTCTTTTGGATAAATTTGAGGAGTTGGTCCAAATAAATACCACCAATGATAAAACCACATAGGATATTTCTTTGGACAATATTTGTCAAATATAAAAAACCATGAATGATCAAATGGTCTGAATAAAAATGCTCTATACCAGGCCATTTTGTAATCATAGTATGAGTAATTTTGAGGGAAAAATCTTTTTGAAAAAATTCGTTCTGCATAAGGGTCTCCCCATTCTACAGACGAAATAATTTTCTTAAAAATACATTTTGAATAAATTATTTTTTCTGAAGAATCCTTGATATGTTGGATTTCAACAGAGTTTGAATCTACTAAAATAAATTCATAAAACCTTTGAGTTTTAAAACGATTTTCTGGTATCCATTCGCAACCTTTTGGAAAAGTTTTTTGATTGATGGAATTAATAATTTGTGGGCTTTGAGGAATTGTAAAATTAGTGAGATATACATTTTCTATTTCGGTTTTTGTAATGTATGCAGATTTGGTAAAGCTTTGTGTTGGTATTTTTGTAGTTGGTTCTTTTTGTTTTGAATTTGAAATAATATTTTGTGTAGTAGGCTCTTGAACAATTTGTGAATATGGAAGTGGGGGAAAATCATTTAGTTGAGTAAATTTGTTTGAAATGGATAGGGTAGTTTGAAGATTTTTGGAGGATGAAAATTTATTTTGTTCTGTTTTGTTTGGTTTTGGATCTGGTTCCATTTCGTAATCATCTGAACTCTGGAACCCTTTGAGTTTTTCTTGCTGATTCTTCTTCCTTGGCATTATGATGTCCCTGTAGAAATTCTCTAGTTAAGAAATCAGGGAGAGAGTTACTTTCGCCTCTTATATGCTCTATTTGAAAATCAAATACTGATAAAATTGCTTGCCATCTTGCAAAAATTTGTTTAGAAACAATGTTTTTGACATCCTTTTCTAGAACCTCTTTTGCAGATTTGCAGTCGATCCTTATCAAAAATTTTTTGTTGTAAAGATCATCTTGAAATTTTGAAACGCATAGTACTATAGATAAAATTTCCTTTTTAATGGTAGAATAATTTTTTTGAGGTCCGAGCCAGAGACCTGAATGAAATCTAACTAATTGTTCTTTTGTATCTATTCTTTGTTTTAATATGCCACCATATCCTATTTCTGATGCATCTGTTTCTACTATCATGAATGCAGATGGATCTGGAATGCCTAGACATGGAAGTGATTTGATTTTTTGTTTTAATTCAATAATAGTCTTAGTATGAATTTCTGACCAGGGAGGCGGATTTTTTTGAAGTCTTTGAAAGAGGGGCATGCAAATTTGTCTGAGCTTTGGGAAAAAATCTGATATATAATTTAGACATCCCAAAAATCTTTGTAACTGGGTTTTGTCTTTAATTTCGTTAGGGAATTTTTCTGCAAATTCTAAAGACCTTGTAATTGGCTTGATTGTTCCTTTATAAATGTCATGTCCCAAAAATCTAATTTTTGTTTGAAATAATTTCATTTTAGTGGCAGAAACTACTAAACCATTTTTTTCAACAGTGTTTAGAAATATATGTAAATGTTTGAAATGTTGATCAATATCATGAGAAAAAATTAAAACATCATCTATATAAACAATTATGAATGAAGAAAATTGATTGAAAATATCATTCATTATATGTTGAAATTCAGAAGGAGCATTTTTAAGTCCAAAAGGCATTACATTCCACTCATAATGTCCAAATGGTACCGTGAATGCAGTTTTATACCTATCTTCTTTAGCAATTTGTATTTGCCAGAAACCAGATTTCATATCAAATTTTGAAAATATTTTGGCTTTATATAAGCGATTAATTAAATCTCTTTTATTTGGGATTGGATATCTTATCCATTGAAGAACTTTGTTTAAAGGTTTGTAATTAATAACTAATCTAGGAACTCCTCTTTCTTTTTCTGCTGCATTCATAACATAAAATGCTGCACAGCTCCAAGGAGATTTGGATGGAGTTATTAATTTTTTATCTAAAAGAGTTTGAATTTCTTTCTTGCAGAATTCAAGATGCTCAGAATTCATTTGGATGGGTCTAGCTTTTGTAGGAATATTTTTTTCAGAGAAATCTTTTTCATATGGCAATGTGACAATATGCCTTTTTCTATCCCAAAAGGCATTTGGAATATCAGCACAAACTTTTGATTTTAAAATATTTTCTAAATTAAAAATTTTTTGTTGCAATTTTGATTGTTGTAATTGTTCTTCAATCCTTTGAAAAGAAATTTCTTCTTTTAAAGAAGAAATTTGAAATTCTTTTTGTTTTATTAAATTTATACTTTGTATTACTGAAGAATTTTGTAATAAATTAATATCTTTTTGTAACATGGGACTTAAAAAAGGAAATGATAATTGTTTCCCTAAAATTTTTGTATGAACACCTTTGTCATCAACCCAAAAAGGATAAATTTGTGTTAAAAAGGGAGTGCCTAATATTATTTCTTCCTTAATATCATTAATAATAATGAAAGTATTAGTAAAACTATAATTTTCATTTATGATCTTTCCTTTTGAAATTTTATATTTAATATCCATGGGTGAACTATTTGCACTATATAACCGAGTTTTTGTTTTTTCATAAAATTTAGTTGGGACTAATCCTTCCCTTAAGCAATTTTGATCCGCTCCACTATCAATTAAAGCAATATGGGTTTTTTGAAAATCTCCAATTTGAAAAGTAACTGGTGCATACCATTTTTGAAAATTAATTTTATTAATAACAGTGATAAAATCATCATCATCCCCATTAACTTTCTCTTTTCCCAAAGAAAGATTTTCTTTATAGATGGGGTTTTCTAAAATAGATAATTTTGTTTCAAGTTCGAAATCTTTGATTTCTAAATGCTTTAAACTATTTTTGATAGAAATGATGTCTTCTTTGATTTTATTTATTTCAAGTTGAAGATCTTTGACCGAAAGAGTTTGATTCTTAATAGGAATTAATTTAGAAGTCATTTCTTTGGAAGAGTATTTTTCTAATAATTTTGAAATATTGAAAGGTTCAATTTGAGGAATTGGAATACTTTCTTTGTTTTTAGAGGTAGAGGTTTCACCCAAAACCATAGTTTTGAGTTTCAAAAGGGTTTCTCTTTTGATCTCTTTATCTTGGATTTTGTCAACGAGATCAAAAAGAAATTCCACATTTTTCTCTTTATCTGTTAAAACATTAATGCATTTGATAGGAGAGGAAGAAATCGAAGATTCAGAATCAGAAGTTTGATCATTAATTTGTAAAATTTCGTCATCTTCCTTTTCTGAAGAAGAAGAAGAAGTAGACTCAGGGGTTTGTAATAATATTTTGGATATTTTATCTCCTAGCTCAGAGTCGTTAATAAATAATTCTTGAATCTTTTTCTTTGTGGTACAAGCATTTGCTTTATGTCCAGGTTTTCCACACGAATAACAAAAGATTTTGAAAGCTTTGTTTGATTTTCGGAAATTTCCGAAATTTTTCTTTCCTCGTTTCTTTCGATAATAAGAAGGATAAGAATTTTTATTTTTATCTTTTGAAAATTTAGAAAATTGTTTTTTAATTTTCTTTTTTGTAGAGGGAGCTCTAATAGCTTCCATACCAAATGCTTCACAGAAACATCCAATTTCTTTCCTAGATTGTTTCTTTTCAGAGGTATATTTGGCTTGGAGTTTGAGTTCTTCACATAAAGAAAGACCTTCCTTTTTAATGAAAGCGAAAAGTCCTCCATAAGTAGTATTATTAAGAGCTTGTTCTTTATCTGTATCATGTTCAGCTATTTTTCTAAAAATTCTTTGAGCAAATAATTTTGGTAGTCCTGATATAAATTTTTCTTTCCAAAAACTTTGATTGCAATCTTGTCTTTGTAAAACATAACTAAAGAAGGTATCTTTATACCATCTATAGTCACTTAAAGTTGGGCAACGTAAATTTTGTAAAATCGTTTCTCCAGAAGAAAGAGTTTGAGTAGGGTTACCGACAAAATGAAAGGCAATAACTATGATTAAGAAATCACAGCAGTCAGATTTTTGAAATACATTTCCTTGATCATCCATGATGTCAGTAACGTGATTCAAAATTTCTAATCTGTCTTGTAAAGTGAGAAGATTATCCCACCAGTTTTTTAATTGCCCAGTAAAACCTGATATAATAAAACCAAAAATTATTTGTTCATCCAAAGGTTTTGCCTTGTAAGCTACAATAGCCATTCCCATATTTTGAAGAGTATTAAGAATTTCATAATCAGATTTTCCATCTATGTTCCATTCATGGATCATATCTGGGGAAAAGGATTTGGAGGTAAATGTAGACCTTTCTTCATATTGAAGATCAACAGGAGTAGGCCTAGGATAATAGTTTTTTGTAGGGATATTCTTCCAAGATGATCGTATTTTATTAATTTGATGAGGATCATTATCAGATTCTTGAAATTGCTTTGCAACTTTTGAAATGATTAAAGACTCAGAATTTTCTTCATCAGAAGATATCTCTGAACTTTGATATTTACTCAAAACCTTAATATGACTTGGACTATCTGCTAATTTTTGTAAAGATTTTTGAATTTTATCTAACACTGCAGAATTAGAGTTAGAAGAAGTAAAACCATTTTTTGGAAACATTTGAGTCATAGGTATAGTTAATCCTGGTGGTTTGAAATGCGGTGCAGAAACCTTATTAGATCCTAATGATGCAATCGTATTAGGGGCTATGGATCTAGAGGTTTCTTTTTGTAAATTATCAACCTTATTTGAAAGTTGATCTACTTGTGTAGCAACGGTATGAAGGATTTGATTTGTAAAATTATTTTGATGATAAATTTTAATGATGTCTTCTACATTTGGAGTTTTATCTGTTTGATCTACTCTTCCTTCTTTAAAAGGACTAGTCTTTATTTCACGGTCATAATAGGGAAAAGTAATATTTTGTAATGGTGGATGAACTGAACTAATTGTTTGTCCATCCTTCAAAACCCAATTTTTTTGAAGTTTGGTTTGTACAAATATGTGATTTTGAGAATATGGATTAGCAATACCTTGTTTTTCACAAAACAATAAAAACCATGTAAAAAACGGGATATTAATTTGAATAGTATTCATATCTTTATACCATACATCTCTTATTGAGTCTTTAAAGGAGCGAGAAAAAGATCTAAACCAATCTCGATGTTCAGCATTGTGAGAGGAATTAAATTCATCTCTTAGATAGTTTTTATCTATTTCAAAATCTTTAGTAATTGTATTGATAGAGTCAAAATTTTGCATATCAGACATTGTGGGAGATGCAGGTCTAGATGAAGAGATTTGAGAAGTTTGAGAAGCATTTGCTTCATATTCAGGAATAGGAGATTTATATCTGACTTTGATTGGTTCAGAAATGACTGAAGTTGTTTTTTGAGGAAAAGAAAAAGATCTTCGTGGATAGTTGGAAGAAGAAGTACAAGGAGAACTAGATAATTCTCTCATAGACCCAAACCTTATAAGAACTTTATTTTCGTCTTCCTCAATGCATTCTATTTCTTGTCTTATGTTTCTAGGAGGCATTGGATTTGAGAATTGAAATGTCTCAGGAATAGAAATTTGATCCCATCTCAAGGTTTTTGCTGTAGAAACTATTGATTTAGTATTCTCAGCATGAACCTCTATAAAAATAGTTTCTTCTTTTGAAGAAGCCTCATGTATGAATTTTGGATTAACTGTGGAATTCATTAATCTAAAATAAACACGGAAAACAATTGCAAAATTTCTAGCAAACTCTTTAAATTTATTATTTAAAATTTGAATATCTAAAATTAATGAAGATAAGATTAATGGGTCTTGAAGATCTACTGTAAAGTTTGGAAAACAATTGAAATATATTGGGCCATTACAGATATTAGTTTGAATCATAGCCAAAACAGAATCTTTATAATTATTAAGTCGATCGTCTCTGAGAGCTAGGAAAATTGGACAATCAACTCCTTTATGAACTAATGGTTTTATTCCTATTTGAACAAGGCCAAAATGAATGAATCTAAATCTGTGTTTGAGATAAGCTTTAATGCTGGATTCTGAAAGTAAATGCATAGTTTCAGATTCTTTTTGAATGCTTCTAGTCTCTTCATGAGTTTTGATGCTAAATGCAGTCTTAAAATCAGTAATGCCTATATGATAAATTTTTGTAAGATTTTCTTTTGGAATTTCCCAATTTGAAAAGTTCTTTTCTATATGAACTTCACTACTTTGAATTATATTATTAGGTGATCCTAAACTAATAGCTTTCCTTAACCAGTTTGCCATTAATAAATTAAATGTTGCATAAACTAAATATGACTGAATTGAATGGGAACAGTGGGACCACCTAACCGAGAACACCAAGACTTAAAATGGCTTACCAACAACTTAATTAGGCTGACCAAGCACTTTACCAACACTCAATACAAATGCAATTTAATAAATGCACAATTAATCAATTTAATAACTTACTGGCTCTGATACCAATAGGGAGTACAGGATCGATAGAGAAAATAATTTAATAATTTTGTGGATATAAATCTTATTATATAATTGATAATAATAAGATAAGTAAAGAAAGTTAGATTTATTATTAAATTATGAGATGAAGAATATAATAAGATGAACAATTATTAAATTTTTTGGCCATTCTTATTATATAATAATTATTAAACGTTTATTATTAAACATGAAGAATGAACAATTATCAATTATTATCAATGAACGGTATATAAAGCCAGACATTATCTTATTATTATCAATTATTGAAATTATTATTATTTAAATTTATTAATAATAAGATAATAATTGTTCATGAGTTTATTAATAATAAGATAATAAGATAATTTAATAATAATAATTTCAATAATTGATAATTGATAATTTAATAATTATTATATAATAATTTAATATATAATTGATAATTTAATAATTATTATATAATTGTTCATGAGTTTATTAATAATAAGATAATAAGATAATTTAATAATAATAATGAACAATTATTATCTTATTATTAATAAATTTAAATTGATAATTGTTATTAAATAATTTATCTTATTTAATAAACTATTATTAATAACAATTATCAATTTAAATTATTTAATAATAATTTAATATTTAAATTGATAATTGTTATTAATAGTTTATTCAAAATTATCAATTTAAATTATTATCAATTGAAATTTAATATTTGATAAATTATTTAATAAAGATTTGTTCATGAGTTTATTAATAATAAGATAATAATAATTCTTATTATTATTAAATTATTATATAATTGATAATTTAATAATTATTATATAATAAGATTTGTTCATTCTTAAATTATTATTATCTTATTATTAAATTTAATAATTATTAAATTTTTTGTTCCTTGTTCATTGATAAAAATGAACAAATCTTATTAAATTTAATGGCTTTATATACGTTTAATAATTTAATAATAAGATAATAATAAAGACATTTATTATCTTATTATATTCTTATTATTAAACGTATATAAAGCCAAAAAATTTAATAATTTAATAATAAATCTTCATGATAATAATTATTAAACGTATATAAAGCCATTAATCCTTTTTCATTCTTCATCCCAAATCTTATTATATAATTGATAATTTAATAATTATTAAATTTTTTGTTCATTCTTCATCCCAAAAATGAAAGATTTATATCAGACATTTATTATAAAATTTTTTGTTCATTCTTCATCGTTCATTTATCATTCATCCTTGTTCATTCTTCATCGTTCATTCTTCATTGATCATTGATCCTTGTTCATTCTTCATCGTTCATTAGTCATTTACCATTAATCCTTGTTCATTCTTCATCGTTCATTCTTCATTTATCATTGATCCTTGTTCCTTCTTCATCGTTCATTCGTCATTGACCATTGATCCTTGTTCATTCTTCATCATTTATTCGTCATTGATCATTGATCCTTGTTCATTTTTCATCGTTCATTCTTCATTGATCATTGATCCTTGTTCATTCTTCATCGTTCATTCGTCATTGATCATTGATCCTGGTTCATTCTTCATCGTTCATTCTTCTTTGAACATTGATCCTTGTTCATTCTTCATCGTTTATTCTTCATTGATCATTGATCCTTATTCATTCATCATCGTTCATTCGTCATTGATCATTGATCCTTGTTCATTCATCATTGTTCATTCTTCATTGATCATTGATCCTTGTTCATTCTTCATCGTTCATTCTTCATTGATCATTGATCCTTGTTCATTCTTCATCGTTAATACTTCATTGATCATTGATCCTTGTTCATTCTTCATCGTTCATTCGTCATTGACCATTGACCGTTGTTCATTCTTCATCGTTCATTCTTCATTGATCATTGATCCTTGTTCATTCTTCATCGTTTATTCGTCATTGATCATTGATCCTTGTTCATTCTTCATTGTTCATTCTTCATTGATCATTGATCCTTGTTCATTCTTCATTGTTCATTCGTCATTGATCATTGATCCTTGTTCATTCTTCATCGTTCATTCTTCATTTATCATTCATCCTTGTTCATTCTTCATCGTTCATTCGTCATTGAACATTAATCCTTGTTCATTCTTCATCGTTCATTCTTCTTTGAACATTGATCCTTGTTCATTCTTCATCGTTTATTCTTCATTGATCATTGATCCTTATTCATTCATCATCGTTCATTCGTCATTGATCATTGATCCTTGTTCATTCTTCAGCGTTCATTCTTCATTGATCATTGATCCTTGTTCATTCTTCATCGTTCATTCTTCATTGATCATTGATCCTTGTTCATTCTTCATCGTTCATTCGTCATTGACCATTAATCCTTTTTCATTCTTCATCGTTCATTTTTCATTGATCATTGATCCTTGTTCATTCTTCATCGTTCATACTTCATTGATCATTAATCCTTGTTCATTCTTCATCGTTCATTCGTCATTGACCATTGACCGTTGTTCATTCTTCATCGTTCATTCTTCATTGATCATTGATCCTTGTTCATTCTTCATCGTTTATTCGTCATTGATCATTGATCCTTGTTCATTCTTCATCGTTCATTCTTCATTGATCATTGATCCTTGTTCATTCTTCATTGTTCATTCGTCATTGATCATTGATCCTTGTTCATTCTTCATCGTTCATTCTTCATTTATCATTCATCCTTGTTCATTCTTCATCGTTCATTCGTCATTGATCATTGATCCTTGTTCATTCTTCATCGTTCATTCTTCTTTGAACATTGATCCTTGTTCATTCTTCATCGTTTATTCTTCATTGATCATTGATCCTTATTCATTCATCATCGTTCATTCGTCATTGATCATTGATCCTTGTTCATTCTTCATCGTTCATTCTTCATTGATCATTGATCCTTGTTCATTCTTCATCGTTCATTCTTCATTGATCATTGATCCTTGTTCATTCTTCATCGTTCATTCGTCATTGACCATTAATCCTTTTTCATTCTTCATCGTTCATTTTTCATTGATCATTGATCCTTGTTCATTCTTCATCGTTCATACTTCATTGATCATTAATCCTTGTTCATTCTTCATCGTTCATTCGTCATTGACCATTGACCGTTGTTCATTCTTCATCGTTCATTCTTCATTGATCATTGATCCTTGTTCATTCTTCATCGTTTATTCGTCATTGATCATTGATCCTTGTTCATTCTTCATCGTTCATTCTTCATTGATCATTGATCCTTGTTCATTCTTCATTGTTCATTCGTCATTGATCATTGATCCTTGTTCATTCTTCATCGTTCATTCTTCATTTATCATTCATCCTTGTTCATTCTTCATCGTTCATTCGTCATTGATCATTGATCCTTGTTCATTCTTCATCGTTCATTAGTCATTTACCATTAATCCTTGTTCATTCTTCATCGTTCATTCTTCATTTATCATTGATCCTTGTTCCTTCTTCAGCGTTCATTCGTCATTGACCATTGATCCTTGTTCATTTTTCATCATTCATTTTTCATTGATCATTGATCCTTGTTCATTCTTCATCGTTTATTCGTCATTGATCATTGATCCTTGTTCATTTTTCATCGTTCATTCTTCATTGATCATTGATCCTTGTTCATTCTTCATCGTTCATTCTTCATTGATCATTGATCCTTGTTCATTCTTCATCGTTCATTCGTCATTGATCATTGATCCTGGTTCATTCTTCATCGTTCATTCTTCTTTGAACATTGATCCTTGTTCATTCTTCATCGTTTATTCTTCATTGATCATTGATCCTTATTCATTCATCATCGTTCATTCGTCATTGATCATTGATCCTTGTTCATTCATCATCGTTCATTCTTCATTGATCATTGATCCTTGTTCATTCTTCATCGTTCATTCTTCATTGATCATTGATCCTTGTTCATTCTTCATCGTTCATTCTTCATTGATCATTGATCCTTGTTCATTCTTCATCGTTCATTCTTCATTGATCATTGATCCTTGTTCATTCTTCATCGTTCATTCGTCATTGACCATTAATCCTTTTTCATTCTTCATCGTTCATTCTTCATTGATCATTGATCCTTGTTCATTCTTCATCGTTCATACTTCATTGATCATTAATCCTTGTTCATTCTTCATCGTTCATTCGTCATTGACCATTGACCGTTGTTCATTCTTCATCGTTCATTCTTCATTGATCATTGATCCTTCTTCATTCTTCATCGTTTATTCGTCATTGATCATTGATCCTTGTTCATTCTTCATCGTTCATTCTTCATTGATCATTGATCCTTGTTCATTCTTCATTGTTCATTCGTCATTGATCATTGATCCTTGTTCATTCTTCATCGTTCATTCTTCATTTATCATTCATCCTTGTTCATTCTTCATCGTTCATTCTTCATTGATCATTGATCCTTGTTCATTCTTCATCGTTCATTAGTCATTTACCATTAATCCTTGTTCATTCTTCATCGTTCATTCTTCATTTATCATTGATCCTTGTTCCTTCTTCATCGTTCATTCGTCATTGACCATTGATCCTTGTTCATTCTTCATCATTTATTCGTCATTGATCATTGATCCTTGTTCATTTTTCATCGTTCATTCTTCATTGATCATTGATCCTTGTTCATTCTTCATCGTTCATTCTTCATTGATCATTGATCCTTGTTCATTCTTCATCGTTCATTCGTCATTGATCATTGATCCTGGTTCATTCTTCATCGTTCATTCTTCTTTGAACATTGATCCTTGTTCATTCTTCATCGTTTATTCTTCATTGATCATTGATCCTTATTCATTCATCATCGTTCATTCGTCATTGATCATTGATCCTTGTTCATTCATCATCGTTCATTCTTCATTGATCATTGATCCTTGTTCATTCTTCATCGTTCATTCTTCATTGATCATTGATCCTTGTTCATTCTTCATCGTTCATACTTCATTGATCATTGATCCTTGTTCATTCTTCATCGTTCATTCGTCATTGACCATTGACCGTTGTTCATTCTTCATCGTTCATTCTTCATTGATCATTGATCCTTGTTCATTCTTCATCGTTCATTCGTCATTGACCATTGACCGTTGTTCATTCTTCATCGTTCATTTTTCATTGATCATTGATCCTTGTTCATTCTTCATCGTTTATTCGTCATTGATCATTGATCCTTGTTCATTTTTCATCGTTCATTCTTCATTGATCATTGATCCTTGTTCATTCTTCATCGTTCATTCTTCATTGATCATTGATCCTTGTTCATTCTTCATCGTTCATTCGTCATTGATCTTTGATCCTGGTTCATTCTTCATTGTTCATTCTTCTTTGAACATTGATCCTTGTTCATTCTTCATCGTTTATTCTTCATTGATCATTGATCCTTATTCATTCATCATCGTTCATTCGTCATTGATCATTGATCCTTATTCATTCATCATCGTTCATTCTTCATTGATCATTGATCCTTGTTCATTCTTCATCGTTCATTCGTCATTGATCATTGATCCTTGTTCATTCTTCATCGTTCATTCTTTAGTGATCATTGATCCTTGTTCATTCTTCATCATTCATTCTTCATTGATCATTGATCCTTGTTCATTCTTCATCGTTCATTCATCATTGATCATTGATCCTTGTTCATTCTTCATCGTTCATTCTTCATTGATCATTGATCCTTGTTCATTCTTCATTGTTCATTCTTCATTGATTATTAATCCTTGTTCATTTTTCATCGTTCATTCGTCATTGATCATTGATCCTTGTTCATTCTTCATCGTTCATTCTTCATTGATCATTGATCCTTGTTCATTCTTCATCGTTCATTCTTTAGTGATCATTGATCCTTGTTCATTCTTCATCATTCATTCTTCATTGATCATTGATCCTTGTTCATTCTTCATCGTTCATTCATCATTGATCATTGATCCTTGTTCATTCTTCATCGTTCATTCTTCATTGATCATTGATCCTTGTTCATTCTTCATTGTTCATTCTTCATTGATTATTAATCCTTGTTCATTTTTCATCGTTCATTCGTCATTGATCATTGATCCTTGTTCATTCTTCATCGTTCATTCTTCATTGATCATTGATCCTTGTTCATTCTTTATCGTTCATTCTTCATTTATCATTGATCCTTGTTGATTCTTCATCGTTCATTCGTCATTGATCATTGATCCTTATTCATTCTTCATCGTTCATTCTTCATTGATCATTGATCCTTGTTCATTCTTCATCGTTCATTCGTCATTGACCATTGATCCTTGTTCATTCTTCACCGTTCATTCTTCATTGATCATTGATCCTTGTTCATTCTTCATTGTTCATTCGTCATTGATCATTGATTCTTGTTCATTCTTCATCGTTCATTCTTCATTTATCATTCATCCTTGTTCATTCTTCATCGTTCATTCTACATTGATCATTGATCCTTGTTCATTCTTCATCGTTCATTCGTCATTGACCATTAATCCTTGTTCATTCTTCATCGTTCATTCTTCATTGATCATTGATCCTTGTTCATTCTTCATCGTTCATTCATCATTGATCATTGATCCTTGTTCATTCTTCATCGTTCATTCTTCATTGATCATTGATCCTTGTTCATTCTTCATCGTTCATTCTTCATTGATCATTAATCCTTGTTCATTTTTCATCGTTCATTCGTCATTGATCATTGATCCTTGTTCATTCTTCATCGTTCATTCTTCATTGATCATTGATCCTTGTTCATTCTTCATCGTTCATTCTTCATTTATCATTGATCCTTGTTGATTCTTCATCGTTCATTCGTCATTGATCATTGATCCTTATTCATTCTTCATCGAACGATGAAGAATGAACAAGGATCAATGATCAATGAAGAATGAACGATGAAGAATGAACAACGGTCAATGGTCAATGACGAATGAACGATGAAGAATGAACAAGGATTAATGATCAATGAAGTATGAACGATGAAGAATGAACAAGGATCAATGATCAATGAAGAATGAACGATGAAGAATGAAAAAGGATTAATGGTCAATGACGAATGAACGATGAAGAATGAACAAGGATCAATGATCAATGAAGAATGAACGATGAAGAATGAACAAGGATCAATGATCAATGAAGAATGAACGATGAAGAATGAACAAGGATCAATGATCAATGACGAATGAACGATGATGAACGAATAAGGATCAATGATCAATGAAGAATAAACGATGAAGAATGAACAAGGATCAATGTTCAAAGAAGAATGAACGATGAAGAATGAACAAGGATCAATGATCAATGACGAATGAACGATGAAGAATGAACAAGGATGAATGATAAATGAAGAATGAACGATGAAGAATGAACAAGGATCAATGATCAATGACGAATGAACAATGAAGAATGAACAAGGATCAATGATCAATGAAGAATGAACGATGAAGAATGAACAAGGATCAATGATCAATGACGAATAAACGATGAAGAATGAACAAGGATCAATGATCAATGAAGAATGAACGATGAAGAATGAACAACGGTCAATGGTCAATGACGAATGAACGATGAAGAATGAACAAGGATCAATGATCAATGAAGTATTAACGATGAAGAATGAACAAGGATCAATGATCAATGAAGAATGAACGATGAAGAATGAACAAGGATCAATGATCAATGAAGAATGAACGATGATGAATGAACAAGGATCAATGATCAATGACGAATGAACGATGATGAATGAATAAGGATCAATGATCAATGAAGAATAAACGATGAAGAATGAACAAGGATCAATGTTCAAAGAAGAATGAACGATGAAGAATGAACCAGGATCAATGATCAATGACGAATGAACGATGAAGAATGAACAAGGATCAATGATCAATGAAGAATGAACGATGAAGAATGAACAAGGATCAATGATCAATGAAGAATGAACGATGAAGAATGAACAAGGATCAATGATCAATGACGAATAAACGATGAAGAATGAACAAGGATCAATGATCAATGAAAAATGAACGATGAAGAATGAACAAGGATCAATGGTCAATGACGAATGAACGATGAAGAAGGAACAAGGATCAATGATCAATGAAGAATGAACGATGAAGAATGAACAAGGATTAATGGTAAATGACTAATGAACGATGAAGAATGAACAAGGATCAATCATCAATGAAGAATGAACGATGAAGAATGAACAAGGATGAATGATAAATGAAGAATGAACGATGAAGAATGAACAAGGATCAATGATCAATGACGAATGAACGATGATGAATGAATAAGGATCAATGATCAATGAAGAATAAACGATGAAGAATGAACAAGGATCAATGTTCAAAGAAGAATGAACGATGAAGAATGAACCAGGATCAATGATCAATGACGAATGAACGATGAAGAATGAACAAGGATCAATGATCAATGAAGAATGAACGATGAAGAATGAACAAGGATCAATGATCAATGAAGAATGAACGATGAAAAATGAACAAGGATCAATGATCAATGACGAATGAACGATGAAGAATGAACAAGGATCAATGATCAATGAAAAATGAACGATGAAGAATGAACAAGGATCAATGGTCAATGACGAATGAACGATGAAGAATGAACAAGGATAAATGAAGATTGAATGATGATGAATGAACAAGGATCAATGATCAATGAAGAATGAACGATGAAGAATGAACAAGGATCAATGATCAATGAAGAATGAACGATGAAGAATGAACAAGGATCAATGATCAATGAAGAATGAACGATGAATAATGAACAAGGATCAATGATCAATGACGAATGAACGATGAAGAATGAACAAGGATCAATGATCAATGAAGAATGAACGATGAAGAATGAACAAGGATCAATGGTCAATGACGAATGAACGATGAAGAATGAACAAGGATCAATGATCAATGAAAAATGAACGATGAAGAATGAACAAGGATCAATGGTCAATGACGAATGAACGATGAAGAATGAACAAGGATAAATGAAGATTGAATGATGATGAATGAACAAGGATCAATGATCAATGAAGAATGAACGATGAAGAATGAACAAGGATCAATGATCAATGAAGAATGAATGATGAAGAATGAACAAGGATCAATGATCAATGAAGAATGAACGATGAATAATGAACAAGGATCAATGATCAATGACGAATGAACGATGAAGAATGAACAAGGATCAATGATCAATGAAGAATGAACGATGAAGAATGAACAAGGATCAATGGTCAATGACGAATGAACGATGAAGAATGAACAAGGATAAATGATCAATGAAGAATAAACGATGAAGAATGAACAAGGATCAATGATCAATGAAAAATGAACGATGAAGAATGAACAAGGATTAATGATCAATGAAGAATGAACGATGAAGAATGAAAAAGGATCAATGGTCAATGACGAATGAATGATGAAGAATGAACAAGGATCAATGATCAATGAAGAATGAACGATGAAGAATGAACAAGGATTAATGGTCAATGACAAATGAACGATGAAGAATGAACAAGGATCAATGATCAATGAAGAATGAACGATGAAGAATGAACAAGGATGAATGATAAATGAAGAATGAACGATGAAGAATGAACAAGGATCAATGATCAATGACGAATGAACAATGAAGAATGAAGAAGGATCAAAAATCAATGAAGAATGAACGATGAAGAATGAACAAGGATCAATGATCAATGACGAATGAACAATGAAGAATGAACAAGGATCAATGATCAATGAAGAATGAACGGTGAAGAATGAACAATGATCAATGGTCAATGACGAATGAACGATGAAGAATGAACAAGGATCAATGATCAATGAAGAATGAACGATGAAGAATGAATAAGGATCAATGATCAATGACGAATGAACGATGAAAAATGAACAAGGATTAATGATCAATGAAGAATGAACGATGAAGAATGAACAAGGATCAATGATCAATGAAGAATGAACGATGAAGATTGAACAAGGATCAATGATCAATGATGAATGAACGATGAAGAATGAATAAGGATCAATAATCAATGAAGAATGAACGATGAAGAATGAACAAGGATTAATGGTCAATGACGAATGAACGATGAAGAATGAACAAGGATCAATGATCAATGTAGAATGAACGATGAAGAATGAACAAGGATGAATGATAAATGAATAATGAACGATGAAGAATGAACAAGAATCAATGATCAATGAAGAATGAACGATGAAGAATGAATAAGGATCAATGATCAATGACGAATGAACGATGAAGAATCAACAAGGATCAATGATAAATGAAGAATGAACGATGAAGAATGAACAAGGATCAATGATCAATGAAGAATGAACGATGAAGAATGAACAAGGATCAATGATCAATGACGAATGAACGATGAAAAATGAACAAGGATTAATGATCAATGAAGAATGAACGATGAAGAATGAACAAGGATCAATGATCAATGAAGAATGAACGATGAAGAATGAACAAGGATCAATGATCAATGATGAATGAACGATGAAGAATGAACAAGGATCAATGATCAATGAAGAATGAATGATGAAGAATGAACAAGGATCAATGATCAATGAAGTATGAACGATGAAGAATGAACAAGGATCAATGATCAATGAAGAATGAACGATGAAGAATGAAAAAGGATTAATGGTCAATGACGAATGAACGATGAAGAATGAACAAGGATCAATGATCAATGAAGAATGAACGATGAAGAATGAACAAGGATCAATGATCAATAAAGAATGAACGATGAAGAATGAACAAGGATCAATGATCAATGACGAATGAACGATGTAGAATGAACAAGGATCAATGATCAATGAAGAATGAACGATGAAGAATGAACAAGGATCAATGATCAATGAAGAATGAACGATGAAGAATGAACCAGGATCAATGATCAATGACGAATGAACGATGAAGAATGAACAAGGATCATTGATCAATGAAGAATGAACGATGAAGAATGAACAAGGATCAATGATCAATGACGAATGAACGATTAAGAATGAACAAGGATCAATGATCAATGAAGAATGAACGATGAAGAACGAACAAGGATTAATGATCAATGAAGAATGAATGATGAAGAATGAACAAGGATCAATAATCAATGACGAATGAACGATGAAGAATGAACAAGGATCAATGATCAATGAAGAATGAACGATGAAGAATGAATGAGGATCAATGATCAATGACGAATGAACGATGAAGAATGAACAAGGATCAATGATCAATGAAGAATAATGGTGAAGAATGAACAAGGATCAATGGTCAATGGCGAATGAATGATGAAGAATGAACAAGGATCAATGATCAATGAAGAATGAACGATGAAGAATGAACAAGGATCAATGCTCAATGACGAATGAACGATGAAGAATGTACAAGGATCAATGATCAATGAAGAATGAACGATGAAGAATGAACAAGGATCAATGATCAATGATGAATGAACGATTAAGAATGAACAAGGATCAATGATCAATGACGAATGAACGATGAAGAATGAACAAGGATCAATGATCAATGAAGAATGAACGATGAAGAATGAACAAGGATCAATGATCAATGAAGAATGAACGATGAAGAATGAACCAGGATCAATGATCAATGACGAATGAACGATGAAGAATGAACAAGGATCATTGATTAATGAAGAATGAACGATGAAGAATGAACAAGGATCAATGATCAATGACGAATGAACGATTAAGAATGAACAAGGATCAATGATCAATGAAGAATGAACGATGAAGAATGAACAAGGATTAATGATCAATGAAGAATGAATGATGAAGAATGAACAAGGATCAATGATCAATGACGAATTAACGATGAAGAATGAACAAGGATCAATGATCAATGAAGAATGAACGATGAAGAATGATTGAGGATCAATGATCAATGACGAATGAACGATGAAGAATGAACAAGGATCAATGATCAATGAAGAATGAATGGTGAAGAATGAACAAGGATCAATGGTCAATGACGAATGAACGATGAAGAATCAACAAGGATCAATGATAAATGAAGAATGAACGATGAAGAATGAACAAGGATCAATGATCAATGAAGAATGAACGATGAAGAATGAACAAGGATCAATGATCAATGACGAATGAACGATGAAAAATGAACAAGGATTAATGATCAATGAAGAATGAACGATGAAGAATGAACAAGGATCAATGATCAATGAAGAATGAACGATGAAGAATGAATAAGGATCAATGATCAATGACGAATGAACGATGAAGAATCAACAAGGATCAATGGTCAATGACGAATGAACGATGAAGAATGAACAAGGATTAATGGTCAATGACGAATGAACGATGAAGAATGAACAAGGATCAATGATCAATGTAGAATGAACGATGAAGAATGAACAAGCATCAATGATCAATGAAGAATGAACGATGAAGAATGAACAAGGATCAATGATCAATGACGAATGAACGATTAAAAATGAACAAGGATTAATGATCAATGAAGAATGAACGATGAAGAATGAACAAGGATCAATGATCAATGAAGAATGAACGATGAAGATTGAACAAGGATCAATGATCAATTATGAATGAACGATGAAGAATGAACAAGGATCAATGATCAATGAAGAATGAACGATGAAGAATGAACAAGGATTAATGGTCAATGACGAATGAACGATGAAGAATGAACAAGGATCAATGATAAATGTAGAATGAACGATGAAGAATGAACAAGGATGAATGATAAATGAATAATGAACGATGAAGAATGAACAAGAATCAATGATCAATGACGAATGAACAATGAAGAATGAACAAGGATCAATGATCAATGAAGAATGAACGGTGAAGAATGAACAAGGATCAATGGTCAATGACGAATGAACGATGAAGAATGAACAAGGATCAATGATCAATGAAGAATGAACGATGAAGAATGAATAAGGATCAATGATCAATGACGAATGAACGATGAAAAATGAACAAGGATTAATGATCAATGAAGAATGAACGATGAAGAATGAACAAGGATCAATGATCAATGAAGAATGAACGATGAAGATTGAACAAGGATCAATGATCAATGATGAATGAACGATGAAGAATGAACAAGGATCAATGATCAATGAAGAATGAATGATGAAGAATGAACAAGGATCAATGATCAATGAAGTATGAACGATGAAGAATGAACAAGGATCAATGATCAATGAAGAATGAACTATGAAGAATGAACAAGGATTAATGGTCAATGACGAACTAACGATGAAGAATGAACAAGGATCAATGATCAATGTAGAATGAACGATGAAGAATGAACAAGGATGAATGATAAATGAATAATGAACGATGAAGAATGAACAAGAATCAATGATCAATGACGAATGAACAATGAAGAATGAACAAGGATCAATGATCAATGAAGAATGAACGGTGAAGAATGAACAAGGATCAATGGTCAATGAAGAATGAACGATGAAGAATGAACAAGGATCAATGATCAATGAAGAATGAACGATGAAGAATGAATAAGGATAAATGATCAATGACGAATGAACGATGAAGAATCAACAAGGATCAATGATAAATGAAGAATGAACGATGAAGAATGAACAAGGATCAATGATCAATGAAGAATGAACGATGAAGAATGAACAAGGATCAATGATCAATGACGAATGAACGATGAAAAATGAACAAGGATTAATGATCAATGAAGAATGAACGATGAAGAATGAACAAGGATCAATGATCAATGAAGAATGAACGATGAAGAATGAACAAGGATCAATGATCAATGATGAATGAACGATGAAGAATGAACAAGGATCAATGATCAATGAAGAATGAATGATGAAGAATGAACAAGGATCAATGATCAATGAAGTATGAACGATGAAGAATGAACAAGGATCAATGATCAATGAAGAATGAACGATGAAGAATGAAAAAGGATTAATGGTCAATGACGAATGAACGATGAAGAATGAACAAGGATCAATGATCAATGAAGAATGAACGATGAAGAATGAACAAGGATCAATGATCAATAAAGAATGAACGATGAAGAATGAACAAGGATCAATGATCAATGACGAATGAACGATGAAGAATGAACAAGGATCAATGATCAATGAAGAATGAACGATGAAGAATGAACAAGGATCAATGATCAATGAAGAATGAACGATGAAGAATGAACCAGGATCAATGATCAATGACGAATGAACGATGAAGAATGAACAAGGATCATTGATCAATGAAGAATGAACGATGAAGAATGAACAAGGATCAATGATCAATGACGAATGAACGATTAAGAATGAACAAGGATCAATGATCAATGAAGAATGAACGATGAAGAACGAACAAGGATTAATGATCAATGAAGAATGAATGATGAAGAATGAACAAGGATCAATAATCAATGACGAATGAACGATGAAGAATGAACAAGGATCAATGATCAATGAAGAATGAACGATGAAGAATGAATGAGGATCAATGATCAATGACGAATGAACGATGAAGAATGAACAAGGATCAATGATCAATGAAGAATAATGGTGAAGAATGAACAAGGATCAATGGTCAATGGCGAATGAATGATGAAGAATGAACAAGGATCAATGATCAATGAAGAATGAACGATGAAGAATGAACAAGGATCAATGCACAATGACGAATGAACGATGAAGAATGTACAAGGATCAATGATCAACGAAGAATGAACGATGAAGAATGAAAAAGGATCAATGCTCAATGACGAATGAACGATGAAGAATGAACAAGGATCAATGATCAATGAAGAATGAACGATGAAGAATGAACAAGGATCAATGATCAATGAAGAATGAACGATGAAGAATGAACAAGGATCAATGATCAATGACGAATGAACGATGAAGAATGAACAAGGATCATTGATCAATGAAGAATGAACGATGAAGAATGAACAAGGATCAATGATCAATGAAGAATGAACGATGAAGAATGAAAAAGGATCAATGGTCAATGACGAATGAACGATGAAGAATGAACAAGAATAAATGAAGATTGAATGATGATGAATGAACAAGGATCAATGATCAATGAAGAATGAACGATGAAGAATGAACAAGGATCAATGATCAATGAAGAATGAACGATGAAGAATGAACAAGGATCAATGATCAATGATGAATGAACGATGAAGAATGAACAAGGATCAATGAACGATGAAGAATGAACAACGATTAATGGTCAATGACGAATGAACGATGAAGAATGAACAAGGATCAATGATCAATGTAGAATGAACGATGAAGAATGAACAAGGATGAATGATAAATGAAGAATGAACGATGAAGAATGAACAAGAATCAATGATCAATGACGAATGAACAAGGATCAATGATCAATGAAGAATGAACGGTGAAGAATGAACAAGGATCAATGATCAATGACGAATGAACAAGGATCAATGATCAATGAAGAATGAACGGTGAAGAATGAACAAGGATCAATGGTCAATGACGAATGAACGATGAAGAATGAACAAGGATCAATGATCAATGAAGAATGAACGATGAAGAATGAACAAGGATCAATGATCAATGACGAATGAACGATGAAAAATGAACAAGGATTAATGATCAATGAAGAATGAACGATGAAGAATGAACAAGGATCAATGATCAATGAAGAATGAACGATGAAGAATGAACAAGGATCAATGATCAATGATGAATGAACGATGAAGAATGAACAAGGATCAATGATCAATGAAGAATGAATGATGAAGAATGAACAAGGATCAATGATCAATGAAGTATGAACGATGAAGAATGAACAAGGATCAATGATCAATGAAGAATGAACGATGAAGAATGAAAAAGGATTAATGGTCAATGACGAATGAACGATGAAGAATGAACAAGGATCAATGATCAATGAAGAATGAACGATGAAGAACGAACAAGGATCAATGATCAATAAAGAATGAACGATGAAGAATGAACAAGGATCAATGATCAATGACGAATGAACGATGAAGAATGAACAAGGATCAATGATCAATGAAGAATGAACGATGAAGAATGAACAAGGATCAATGATCAATGAAGAATGAACGATGAAGAATGAACCAGGATCAATGATCAATGACGAATGAACGATGAAGAATGAACAAGGATCATTGATCAATGAAGAATGAACAAGGATCAATGATCAATGACGAATGAACGATTAAGAATGAACAAGGATCAATGATCAATGAAGAATGAACGATGAAGAACGAACAAGGATTAATGATCAATGAAGAATGAATGATGAAGAATGAACAAGGATCAATAATCAATGACGAATGAACGATGAAGAATGAACAAGGATCAATGATCAATGAAGAATGAACGATGAAGAATGAATGAGGATCAATGATCAATGACGAATGAACGATGAAGAATGAACAAGGATCAATGATCAATGAAGAATAATGGTGAAGAATGAACAAGGATCAATGGTCAATGGCGAATGAATGATGAAGAATGAACAAGGATCAATGATCAATGAAGAATGAACGATGAAGAATGAACAAGGATCAATGCACAATGACGAATGAACGATGAAGAATGTACAAGGATCAATGATCAACGAAGAATGAACGATGAAGAATGAAAAAGGATCAATGCTCAATGACGAATGAACGATGAAGAATAAACAAGGATCAATGATCAATGAAGAATGAACGATGAAGAATGAACAAGGATCAATGATCAATGAAGAATGAACGATGAAGAATGAACAAGGATCAATGATCAATGACGAATGAACGATGAAGAATGAACAAGGATCATTGATCAATGAAGAATGAACGATGAAGAATGAACAAGGATCAATGATCAATGAAGAATGAACGATGAAGAATGAAAAAGGATCAATGGTCAATGACGAATGAACGATGAAGAATGAACAAGAATAAATGAAGATTGAATGATGATGAATGAACAAGGATCAATGATCAATGAAGAATGAACGATGAAGAATGAACAAGGATCAATGATCAATGAAGAATGAACGATGAAGAATGAACAAGGATCAATGATCAATGATGAATGAACGATGAAGAATGAACAAGGATCAATGAACGATGAAGAATGAACAAGGATTAATGGTCAATGACGAATGAACGATGAAGAATGAACAAGGATCAATGATCAATGTAGAATGAACGATGAAGAATGAACAAGGATGAATGATAAATGAAGAATGAACGATGAAGAATGAACAAGAATCAATGATCAATGACGAATGAACAATGAAGAATGAACAAGGATCAATGATCAATGAAGAATGAACGATGAAGAATGAACAAGGATCAATGATCAATGACGAATGAACAAGGATCAATGATCAATGAAGAATGAACGGTGAAGAATGAACAAGGATCAATGGTCAATGACGAATGAACGATGAAGAATGAACAAGGATCAATGATCAATGAAGAATGAACGATGAAGAATGAATAAGGATCAATGATCAATGACGAATGAACGATGAAGAATCAACAAGCATCAATGATAAATGAAGAATGAACGATGAAGAATGAACAAGGATCAATGATCAATGATGAATGAACGATGAAGAATGAACAAGGATCAATGATCAATGAACAATGAATGATGAAGAATGAACAACGATCAATGATCAATGGTCAATGAAGTATGAACGATGAAGAATGAACAAGGATCAATGATCAATGAAGAATGAACGATGAAGAATGAAAAAGGGTTAAAGGTCAATGACGAATGAACGATGAAGAATGAACAAGGATCAATGATCAATGAAGAATGAACGATGAAGAATGAACAAGGATCAATGATCAATAAAGAATGAACGATGAAGAATGAACAAGGATCAATGATCAATGACGAATGAACGATGAAGAATGAACAAGGATCAATGATCAATGAAGAATGAACGATGAAGAATGAACAAGGATCAATGATCAATGAACAATGAACGATGAAGAATGAACCAGGATCAATGATCAATGACGAATGAACGATGAAGAATGAACAAGGATCATTGATCAATGAAGAATGAACGATGAAGAATGAACAAGGATCAATGATCAATGACAAATGAACGATTAAGAATGAACAAGGATCAATAATCAATGAAGAATGAACGATGAAGAACGAACAAGGATTAATGATCAATGAAGAATGAATGATGAAGAATGAACAAGGATCAATGATCAATGACGAATGAACGATGAAGAATGAACAAGGATCAATGATCAATGAAGAATGAACGATGAAGAATGAATGAGGATCAATGATCAATGAAGAATGAACGATGAAGAATGAACAAGGATCAATGATCAATGAAGAATAATGGTGAAGAATGAACAAGGATCAATGGTCAATGGCGAATGAATGATGAAGAATGAACAAGGATCAATGATCAATGAAGAATGAACGATGAAGAATGAAAAAGGATCAATGCTCAATGACGAATGAACGATGAAGAATGAACAAGGATCAATGATCAATGAAGAATGAACGATGAAGAATGAACAAGGATCAATGATCAATGAAGAATGAACGATGAAGAATGAACAAGGATCAATGATCAATGACGAATGAACGATGAAGAATGAACAAGGATCATTGATCAATGAAGAATGAACGATGAAGAATGAACAAGGATCAATGATCAATGAAGAATGAACGATGAAGAATGAAAAAGGATCAATGGTCAATGACGAATGAACGATGAAGAATGAACAAGGATAAATGAAGATTGAATGATGATGAATGAACAAGGATCAATGATCAATGAAGAATGAACGATGAAGAATGAACAAGGATCAATGATCAATGAAGAATGAACGATGAAGAATGAACAAGGATCAATGATCAATGATGAATGAACGATGAAGAATGAACAAGGATCAATGATCAATGAAGAATGAACGATGAAGAATGAACAAGGATTAATGGTCAATGACGAATGAACGATGAAGAATGAACAAGGATCAATGATCAATGTAGAATGAACGATGAAGAATGAACAAGGATGAATGATAAATGAAGAATGAACGATGAAGAATGAACAAGAATCAATGATCAATGACGAATGAACAATGAAGAATGAACAAGGATCAATGATCAATGAAGAATGAACGGTGAAGAATGAACAAGGATCAATGGTCAATGACGAATGAACGATGAAGAATGAACAAGGATCAATGATCAATGAAGAATGAACGATGAAGAATGAATAAGGATCAATGATCAATGACGAATGAACGATGAAGAATCAACAAGGATCAATGATAAATGAAGAATGAACGATGAAGAATAAACAAGGATCAATGATCAATGAAGAATGAACAATGAAGAATGAACAAGGATCAATGATCAATGACGAATGAACGATGAAAAATGAACAAGGATTAATGATCAATGAAGAATGAACGATGAAGAATGAACAAGGATCAATGATCAATGAAGAATGAACGATGAAGAATGAACAAGGATCAATGATCAATGATGAATGAACGATGAAGAATGAACAAGGATCAATGATTAATGAAGAATGAATGATGAAGAATGAACAAGGATCAATGATCAATGAAGTATGAACGATGAAGAATGAACAAGGATCAATGATCAATGAAGAATGAACGATGAAGAATGAAAAAGGATTAATGGTCAATGACGAATGAACGATGAAGAATGAACAAGGGTCAATGATCAATGACGAATGAACGATGAAGAATGAACAAGGATCAATGATCAATGAAGAATGAACGATGAAGAATGAACAAGGATCAATGATCAATGAAGAATGAACCAGGATCAATGATCAATGACGAATGAACGATGAAGAATGAAAAAGGATCATTGATCAATGAAGAATGAACGATGAAGAATGAACAAGGATCAATGATCAATGACGAATGAACGATTAAGAATGAACAAGGATCAATGATCAATGAAGAATGAACGATGAAGAATGAACAAGGATTAATGATCAATGAAGAATGAATGATGAAGAATGAACAAGGATCAATGATCAATGACGAATGAACGATGAAGAATGAACATGGATCAATGATTAATGAAGAATGAACGATGAAGAATGAATGAGGATCAATGATCAATGACGAATGAACGATGAAGAATGAACAAGGATCAATGATCAATGAAGAATGAATGGTGAAGAATGAACAAGGATCAATGGTCAATGACGAATGAATGATGAAGAATGAACAAGGATCAATGATCAATGAAGAATGAACGATGAAGAATGAACAAGGATCAATGCTCAATGACGAATGAACGATGGAGAATGTACAAGGATCAATGATCAATGAAGAATGAACGATGAAGAATGAAAAAGGATCAATGCTCAATGACGAATGAACGATGAAGAATGAACAAGGATCAATGATCAATGAAGAATGAACGATGAATAATGAACAAGTATCAATGATCAATGAAGAATGAACGATGAAGAATGAATAAGGATCAATGATCAATGAAGAATGAAAGATGAAGAATGAACAAGGATCAATGATCAATGACGAATGAACGATGAAGAATGAACAAGGATCAATGATCAATGAAGAATGAACGATGAAGAATGAACAAGGATCAATGATCAATGACGAATGAACGATGAAGAATGAACAAGGATCATTGATCAATGAAGAATGAACGATGAAGAATGAACAAGGATCAATGATCAATGAAGAATGAACGATGAAGAATCAAAAAGGATCAATGGTCAATGACGAATGAACGATGAAGAATGAACAAGGATAAATGAAGATTGAATGATGATGAATGAACAAGGATCAATGATCAATGAAGAATGAACGATGAAGAATGAACAAGGATCAATGATCAATGAAGAATGAACGATGAATAATGAACGAGGATAAATGATCAATGATGAATGAACGATGAAGAATGAACAAGGATCAATGATCAATGAAGAATGAACGATGAAGAATGAACAAGGATTAATGGTCAATGACGAATGAAAGATGAAGAATGAACAAGGATCAATGATCAATGTAGAATGAACGATAAAGAATGAACAAGGATGAATGATAAATGAAGAATGAACGATGAAGAATGAACAAGAATCAATGATCAATGACGAATGAACAATGAAGAATGAACAAGGATCAATGATCAATGAAGAATGAACGGTGAAGAATGAACAAGGATCAATGGTCAATGACGAATGAACGATGAAGAATGAACAAGGATTAATGATCAATGAAGAATGAACGATGAAGAATGAATAAGGATCAATGATCAATGACGAATGAACGATGAAGAATCAACAAGGATCAATGATAAATGAAGAATGAACGATGAAGAATAAACAAGGATCAATGATCAATGAAGAATGAACAATGAAGAATGAACAAGGATCAATGATCAATGACGAATGAACGATGAAAAATGAACAAGGATTAATGATCAATGAAGAATGAACGATGAAGAATGAACAAGGATCAATGATCAATGAAGAATGAACGATGAAGAATGAACAAGGATCAATGATCAATGATGAATGAACGATGAAGAATGAACAAGGATCAATGATCAATGAAGAATGAATGATGAAGAATGAACAAGGATCAATGATCAATGAAGTATGAACGATGAAGAATGAACAAGGATCAATGATCAATGAAGAATGAACGATGAAGAATGAAAAAGGATTAATGGTCAATGACGAATGAACGATGAAGAATGAACAAGGGTCAATGATCAATGAAGAATGAACGATGAAGAATGAACAAGGATCAATGATCAATAAAGAATGAACGATGAAGAATGAACAAGGATCAATGATCAATGACGAATGAACGATGAAGAATGAACAAGGATCAATGATCAATGAAGAATGAACGATGAAGAATGAACAAGGATCAATGATCAATGAAGAATGAACCAGGATCAATGATCAATGACGAATGAACGATGAAGAATGAAAAAGGATCATTGATCAATGAAGAATGAACGATGAAGAATGAACAAGGATCAATGATCAATGACGAATGAACAATTAAGAATGAACAAGGATCAATGATCAATGAAGAATGAATGATGAAGAATGAACAAGGATCAATGATCAATGACGAATGAACGATGAAGAATGAACAAGGATCAATGATTAATGAAGAATGAACGATGAAGAATGAATGAGGATCAATGATCAATGACGAATGAACGATGAAGAATGAACAAGGATCAATGATCAATGAAGAATGAATGGTGAAGAATGAACAAGGATCAATGGTCAATGACGAATGAATGATGAAGAATGAACAAGGATCAATGATCAATGAAGAATGAACGATGAAGAATGAACAAGGATCAATGCTCAATGACGAATGAACGATGAAGAATGTACAAGGATCAATGATCAATGATGAATGAACGATGAAGAATGAACAAGGATCAATGATCAATGAAGAATGAATGATGAAGAATGAACAAGGATCAATGATCAATGAAGTATGAACGATGAAGAATGAACAAGGATCAATGATCAATGAAGAATGAACGATGAAGAATGAAAAAGGATTAATGGTCAATGACGAATGAACGATGAAGAATGAACAAGGGTCAATGATCAATGAAGAATGAACGATGAAGAATGAACAAGGATCAATGATCAATAAAGAATGAACGATGAAGAATGAACAAGGATCAATGATCAATGAAGAATGAACGATGAAGAATGAACAAGGATCAATGATCAATGAAGAATGAACGATGAAGAATGAACAAGGATCAATGATCAATGACGAATGAACGATGAAGAATGAACAAGGATCATTGATCAATGAAGAATGAACGATGAAGAATGAACAAGGATCAATGATCAATGAAGAATGAACGATGAAGAATGAAAAAGGATCAATGGTCAATGACGAATGAACGATGAAGAATGAACAAGGATAAATGAAGATTGAATGATGATGAATGAACAAGGATCAATGATCAATGAAGAATGAACGATGAAGAATGAACAAGGATCAATGATCAATGAAGAATGAACGATGAAGAATGAACAAGGATCAATGATCAATGATGAATGAACGATGAAGAATGAACAAGGATCAATGATCAATGAAGAATGAACGATGAAGAATGAACAAGGATTAATGGTCAATGACGAATAAACGATGAAGAATGAACAAGGATCAATGATCAATGTAGAATGAACGATGAAGAATGAACAAGGATGAATGATAAATGAAGAATGAATGATGAAGAATGAACAAGAATCAATGACCAATGACGAATGAACAATGAAGAATGAACAAGGATCAATGATCAATGAAGAATGAACGGTGAAGAATGAACAAGGATCAATGGTCAATGACGAATGAACGATGAAGAATGAACAAGGATCAATGATCAATGAAGAATGAACGATGAAGAATGAATAAGGATCAATAATCAATGACGAATGAACGATGAAGAATCAACAAGGATCAATGATAAATGAAGAATGAACGATGAAGAATAAACAAGGATCAATGATCAATGAAGAATGAACAATGAAGAATGAACAAGGATCAATGATCAATGACGAATGAACAATGAAAAATGAACAAGGATTAATGATCAATGAAGAATGAACGATGAAGAATGAACAAGGATCAATGATCAATGAAGAATGAACGATGAAGAATGAACAAGGATCAATGATCAATGATGAATGAACGATGAAGAATGAACAAGGATCAATGATCAATGAAGAATGAATGATGAAGAATGAACAAGGATCAATGATCAATGAAGTATGAACGATGAAGAATGAAAAAGGATCAATGATCAATGAAGAATGAACGATGAAGAATGAAAAAGGATTAATGGTCAATGACGAATGAACGATGAAGAATGAACAAGGGTCAATGATCAATGAAGAATGAACGATGAAGAATGAACAAGGATCAATGATCAATAAAGAATGAACGATGAAGAATGAACAAGGATCAATGATCAATGACGAATGAACGATGAAGAATGAACAAGGATCAATGATCAATGAAGAATGAACGATGAAGAATGAACAAGGATCAATGATCAATGAAGAATGAACCAGGATCAATGATCAATGACGAATGAACGATGAAGAATGAAAAAGGATCATTGATCAATGAAGAATGAACGATGAAGAATGAACAAGGATCAATGATCAATGACGAATGAACGATTAAGAATGAACAAGGATCAATGATCAATGAAGAATGAACGATGAAGAATGAACAAGGATTAATGATCAATGAAGAATGAATGATGAAGAATGAACAAGGATCAATGATCAATGACGAATGAACGATGAAGAATGAACAAGGATCAATGATTAATGAAGAATGAACGATGAAGAATGAATGAGGATCAATGATCAATGACGAATGAACGATGAAGAATGAACAAGGATCAATGATCAATGAAGAATGAATGGTGAAGAATGAACAAGGATCAATGGTCAATGACGAATGAATGATGAAGAATGAACAAGGATCAATGATCAATGAAGAATGAACGATGAAGAATGAACAAGGATCAATGCTCAATGACGAATGAACGATGAAGAATGTACAAGGATCAATGATCAATGAAGAATGAACGATGAAGAATGAAAAAGGATCAATGCTCAATGACGAATGAACGATGAAGAATGAACAAGGATCAATGATCAATGAAGAATGAACGATGAATAATGAACAAGTATCAATGATCAATGAAGAATGAACGATGAAGAATGAATAAGGATCAATGATCAATGAAGAATGAGAGATGAAGAATGAACAAGGATCAATGATCAATGACGAATGAACGATGAAGAATGAACAAGGATCAATGATCAATGAAGAATGAACGATGAAGAATGAACAAGGATCAATGATCAATGAAGAATGAATGATGAAGAATGAAAAAGGATCAATGGTCAATGACGAATGAACGATGAAGAATGAACAAGGATAAATGAAGATTGAATGATGATGAATGAACAAGGATCAATGATCAATGAAGAATGAACGATGAAGAATGAACAAGGATCAATGATCAATGAAGAATGAACGATGAAGAATGAACAAGGATCAATGATCAATGATGAATGAACGATGAAGAATGAACAAGGATCAATGATCAATGAAGAATGAACGATGAAGAATGAACAAGGATTAATGGTCAATGACGAATGAACGATGAAGAATGAACAAGGATCAATGATCAATGTAGAATGAACGATGAAGAATGAACAAGGATGAATGATAAATGAAGAATGAACGATGAAGAATGAACAAGAATCAATGATCAATGACGAATGAACAATGAAGAATGAACAAGGATCAATGATCAATGAAGAATGAACGGTGAAGAATGAACAAGGATCAATGGTCAATGACGAATGAACGATGAAGAATGAACAAGGATCAATGATCAATGAAGAATGAACGATGAAGAATGAATAAGGATCAATGATCAATGACGAATGAACGATGATAAATGAACAAGGATCAATGATAAATGAAGAATGAACGATGAAGAATAAACAAGGATCAATGATCAATGAAGAATGAACAATGAAGAATGAACAAGGATCAATGATCAATGACGAATGAACAATGAAAAATGAACAAGGATTAATGATCAATGAAGAATGAACGATGAAGAATGAACAAGGATCAATGATCAATGAAGAATGAACGATGAAGAATGAACAAGGATCAATGATCAATGATGAATGAACGATGAAGAATGAACAAGGATCAATAATCAATGAAGAATGAATGATGAAGAATGAACAAGGATCAATGATCAATGAAGTATGAACGATGAAGAATGAACAAGGATCAATGATCAATGAAGAATGAACGATGAAGAATGAAAAAGGATCAATGCTCAATGACGAATGAACGATGAAGAATGAACAAGGATCAATGATCAATGAAGAATGAACGATGAATAATGAACAAGTATCAATGATCAATGAAGAATGAACGATGAAGAATGAATAAGGATCAATGATCAATGAAGAATGAGAGATGAAGAATGAACAAGGATCAATGATCAATGACGAATGAACGATGAAGAATGAACAAGGATCAATGATCAATGAAGAATGAACGATGAAGAATGAACAAGGATCAATGATCAATGAAGAATGAATGATGAAGAATGAAAAAGGATCAATGGTCAATGACGAATGAACGATGAAGAATGAACAAGGATAAATGAAGATTGAATGATGATGAATGAACAAGGATCAATGATCAATGAAGAATGAACGATGAAGAATGAACAAGGATCAATGATCAATGATGAATGAACGATGAAGAATGAACAAGGATCAATGATCAATGAAGAATGAACGATGAAGAATGAACAAGGATTAATGGTCAATGACGAATGAACGATGAAGAATGAACAAGGATCAATGATCAATGTAGAATGAACGATGAAGAATGAACAAGGATGAATGATAAATGAAGAATGAACGATGAAGAATGAACAAGAATCAATGATCAATGACGAATGAACAATGAAGAATGAACAAGGATCAATGATCAATGAAGAATGAACGGTGAAGAATGAACAAGGATCAATGGTCAATGACGAATGAACGATGAAGAATGAACAAGGATCAATGATCAATGAAGAATGAATGATGAAGAATGAATAAGGATCAATGATCAATGACGAATGAACGATGATAAATGAACAAGGATCAATGATAAATGAAGAATGAACGATGAAGAATAAACAAGGATCAATGATCAATGAAGAATGAACAATGAAGAATGAACAAGGATCAATGATCAATGACGAATGAACAATGAAAAATGAACAAGGATTAATGATCAATGAAGAATGAACGATGAAGAATGAACAAGGATCAATGATCAATGAAGAATGAACGATGAAGAATGAACAAGGATCAATGATCAATGATGAATGAACGATGAAGAATGAACAAGGATCAATGATCAATGAAGAATGAATGATGAAGAATGAACAAGGATCAATGATCAATGAAGTATGAACGATGAAGAATGAACAAGGATCAATGATCAATGAAGAATGAACGATGAAGAATGAAAAAGGATTAATGGTCAATGACGAATGAACGATGAAGAAAGAACAAGGGTCAATGATCAATGAAGAATGAACGATGAAGAATGAACAAGGATCAATGATCAATAAAGAATGAACGATGAAGAATGAACAAGGATCAATGATCAATGATGAATGAACGATGAAGAATGAACAAGGATCAATGATCAATGAAGAATGATTGATGAAGAATGAACAAGGATCAATGATCAATGAAGAATGAACCTGGATCAATGATCAATGACGAATGAACGATGAAGAATGAAAAAGGATCATTGATCAATGAAGAATGAACGATGAAGAATGAACAAGGATCAATGATCAATGACGAATGAACGATTAAGAATGAACAAGGATCAATGATCAATGAAGAATGAACGATGAAGAATGAACAAGGATTAATGATCAATGAAGAATGAATGATGAAGAATGAACAAGGATCAATGATCAATGACGAATGAACGATGAAGAATGAACAAGGATCAATGATTAATGAAGAATGAACGATGAAGAATGAATGAGGATCAATTATCAATGACGAATGAACGATGAAGAATGAACAAGGATCAATGATCAATGAAGAATGAATGGTGAAGAATGAACAAGGATCAATGGTCAATGACGAATGAATGATGAAGAATGAACAAGGATCAATGATCAATGAAGAATGAACGATGAAGAATGAACAAGGATCAATGCTCAATGACGAATGAACGATGAAGAATGTACAAGGATCAATGATCAATGAAGAATGAACGATGAAGAATGAAAAAGGATCAATGCTCAATGACGAATGAACGATGAAGAATGAACAAGGATCAATGATCAATGAAGAATGAACGATGAATAATGAACAAGTATCAATGATCAATGAAGAATGAACGATGAAGAATGAATAAGGAATAATGATCAATGAAGAATGAAAGATGAAGAATGAACAAGGATCAATGATCAATGAAGAATGAACCAGGATCAATGATCAATGACGAATGAACGATGAAGAATGAAAAAGGATCATTGATCAATGAAGAATGAACGATGAAGAATGAACAAGGATCAATGATCAATGACGAATGAACGATTAAGAATGAACAAGGATCAATGATCAATGAAGAATGAACGATGAAGAATGAACAAGGATTAATGATCAATGAAGAATGAATGATGAAGAATGAACAAGGATCAATGATCAATGACGAATGAACGATGAAGAATGAACAAGGATCAATGATTAATGAAGAATGAACGATGAAGAATGAATGACGATCAATGATCAATGACGAATGAACGATGAAGAATGAACAAGGATCAATGATCAATGAAGAATGAATGGTGAAGAATGAACAAGGATCAATGGTCAATGACGAATGAATGATGAAGAATGAACAAGGATCAATGATCAATGAAGAATGAACGATAAAGAATGAACAAGGATCAATGCTCAATGACGAATGAACGATGAAGAATGTACAAGGATCAATGATCAATGAAGAATGAACGATGAAGAATGAAAAAGGATCAATGCTCAATGACGAATGAACGATGAAGAATGAACAAGGATCAATGATCAATGAAGAATGAACGATGAATAATGAACAAGTATCAATGATCAATGAAGAATGAACGATGAAGAATGAATAAGGATCAATGATCAATGAAGAATGAGAGATGAAGAATGAACAAGGATCAATGATCAATGACGAATGAACGATGAAGAATGAACAAGGATCAATGATCAATGAAGAATGAACGATGAAGAATGAACAAGGATCAATGATCAATGAAGAATGAATGATGAAGAATGAAAAAGGATCAATGGTCAATGACGAATGAACGATGAAGAATGAACAAGGATAAATGAAGATTGAATGATGATGAATGAACAAGGATCAATGATCAATGAAGAATGAACGATGAAGAATGAACAAGGATCAATGATCAATGAAGAATGAACGATGAAGAATGAACAAGGATCAATGATCAATGATGAATGAACGATGAAGAATGAACAAGGATCAATGATCAATGAAGAATGAACGATGAAGAATGAACAAGGATTAATGGTCAATGACGAATGAACGATGAAGAATGAACAAGGATCAATGATCAATGTAGAATGAACGATGAAGAATGAACAAGGATGAATGATAAATGAAGAATGAACGATGAAGAATGAACAAGAATCAATGATCAATGACGAATGAACAATGAAGAATGAACAAGGATCAATGATCAATGAAGAATGAACGGTGAAGAATGAACAAGGATCAATGGTCAATGACGAATGAACGATGAAGAATGAACAAGGATCAATGATCAATGAAGAATGAACGATGAAGAATGAATAAGGATCAATGATCAATGACGAATGAACGATGAAAAATGAACAAGGATCAATGATAAATGAAGAATGAACGATGAAGAATAAACAAGGATCAATGATCAATGAAGAATGAACAATGAAGAATGAACAAGGATCAATGATCAATGACGAATGAACAATGAAAAATGAACAAGGATTAATGATCAATGAAGAATGAACGATGAAGAATGAACAAGGATCAATGATCAATGAAGAATGAACGATGAAGAATGAACAAGGATCAATGATCAATGATGAATGAACGATGAAGAATGAACAAGGATCAATGATCAATGAAGAATGAATGATGAAGAATGAACAAGGATCAATGATCAATGAAGTATGAACGATGAAGAATGAACAAGGATCAATGATCAATGAAGAATGAACGATGAAGAATGAAAAAGGATTAATGGTCAATGACGAATGAACGATGAAGAATGAACAAGGGTCAATGATCAATGAAGAATGAACGATGAAGAATGAACAAGGATCAATGATCAATAAAGAATGAACGATGAAGAATGAACAAGGATCAATGATCAATGATGAATGAACGATGAAGAATGAACAAGGATCAATGATCAATGAAGAATGAACGATGAAGAATGAACAAGGATCAATGATCAATGAAGAATGAACCAGGATCAATGATCAATGACGAATGAACGATGAAGAATGAAAAAGGATCATTGATCAATGAAGAATGAACGATGAAGAATGAACAAGGATCAATGATCAATGACGAATGAACGATTAAGAATGAACAAGGATCAATGATCAATGAAGAATGAACGATGAAGAATGAACAAGGATTAATGATCAATGAAGAATGAATGATGAAGAATGAACAAGGATCAATGATCAATGACGAATGAACGATGAAGAATGAACAAGGATCAATGATTAATGAAGAATGAACGATGAAGAATGAATGAGGATCAATGATCAATGACGAATGAACGATGAAGAATGAACAAGGATCAATGATCAATGAAGAATGAATGGTGAAGAATGAACAAGGATCAATGGTCAATGACGAATGAATGATGAAGAATGAACAAGGATCAATGATCAATGAAGAATGAACGATAAAGAATGAACAAGGATCAATGCTCAATGACGAATGAACGATGAAGAATGTACAAGGATCAATGATCAATGAAGAATGAACGATGAAGAATGAAAAAGGATCAATGCTCAATGACGAATGAACGATGAAGAATGAACAAGGATCAATGATCAATGAAGAATGAACGATGAATAATGAACAAGTATCAATGATCAATGAAGAATGAACGATGAAGAATGAATAAGGATCAATGATCAATGAAGAATGAGAGATGAAGAATGAACAAGGATCAATGATCAATGACGAATGAACGATGAAGAATGAACAAGGATCAATGATCAATGAAGAATGAACGATGAAGAATGAACAAGGATCAATGATCAATGAAGAATGAATGATGAAGAATGAAAAAGGATCAATGGTCAATGACGAATGAACGATGAAGAATGAACAAGGATAAATGAAGATTGAATGATGATGAATGAACAAGGATCAATGATCAATGAAGAATGAACGATGAAGAATGAACAAGGATCAATGATCAATGAAGAATGAACGATGAAGAATGAACGATGAAGAATGAACAAGGATCAATGATCAATGATGAATGAACGATGAAGAATGAACAAGGATCAATGATCAATGAAGAATGAACGATGAAGAATGAACAAGGATTAATGGTCAATGACGAATGAACGATGAAGAATGAACAAGGATCAATGATCAATGTAGAATGAACGATGAAGAATGAACAAGGATGAATGATAAATGAAGAATGAACGATGAAGAATGAACAAGAATCAATGATCAATGACGAATGAACAATGAAGAATGAACAAGGATCAATGATCAATGAAGAATGAACGGTGAAGAATGAACAAGGATCAATGGTCAATGACGAATGAACGATGAAGAATGAACAAGGATCAATGATCAATGAAGAATGAACGATGAAGAATGAATAAGGATCAATGATCAATGACGAATGAACGATGAAGAATGAACAAGGATCAATGATAAATGAAGAATGAACGATGAAGAATAAACAAGGATCAATGATCAATGAAGAATGAACAATGAAGAATGAACAAGGATCAATGATCAATGACGAATGAACAATGAAAAATGAACAAGGATTAATGATCAATGAAGAATGAACGATGAAGAATGAACAAGGATCAATGATCAATGAAGAATGAACGATGAAGAATGAACAAGGATCAATGATCAATGATGAATGAACGATGAAGAATGAACAAGGATCAATGATCAATGAAGAATGAATGATGAAGAATGAACAAGGATCAATGATCAATGAAGTATGAACGATGAAGAATGAACAAGGATCAATGATCAATGAAGAATGAACGATGAAGAATGAAAAAGGATTAATGGTCAATGACGAATGAACGATGAAGAATGAACAAGGGTCAATGATCAATGAAGAATGAACGATGAAGAATGAACAAGGATCAATGATCAATAAAGAATGAACGATGAAGAATGAACAAGGATCAATGATCAATGATGAATGAACGATGAAGAATGAACAAGGATCAATGATCAATGAAGAATGAACGATGAAGAATGAACAAGGATCAATGATCAATGAAGAATGAACCAGGATCAATGATCAATGACGAATGAACGATGAAGAATGAAAAAGGATCATTGATCAATGAAGAATGAACGATGAAGAATGAACAAGGATCAATGATCAATGACGAATGAACGATTAAGAATGAACAAGGATCAATGATCAATGAAGAATGAACGATGAAGAATGAACAAGGATTAATGATCAATGAAGAATGAATGATGAAGAATGAACAAGGATCAATGATCAATGACGAATGAACGATGAAGAATGAACAAGGATCAATGATTAATGAAGAATGAACGATGAAGAATGAATGAGGATCAATTATCAATGACGAATGAACGATGAAGAATGAACAAGGATCAATGATCAATGAAGAATGAATGGTGAAGAATGAACAAGGATCAATGGTCAATGACGAATGAATGATGAAGAATGAACAAGGATCAATGATCAATGAAGAATGAACGATGAAGAATGAACAAGGATCAATGCTCAATGACGAATGAACGATGAAGAATGTACAAGGATCAATGATCAATGAAGAATGAACGATGAAGAATGAAAAAGGATCAATGCTCAATGACGAATGAACGATGAAGAATGAACAAGGATCAATGATCAATGAAGAATGAACGATGAATAATGAACAAGTATCAATGATCAATGAAGAATGAACGATGAAGAATGAATAAGGAATAATGATCAATGAAGAATGAAAGATGAAGAATGAACAAGGATCAATGATCAATGACGAATGAACGATGAAGAATGAACAAGGATCAATGATCAATGATGAATGAACGATGAAGAATGAACAAGGATCAATGATCAATGAAGGAATGAACGATGAAGAATGAACAAGGATTAATGGTCAATGTCGAATGAACGATGAAGAATGAACAAGGATCAATGATCAATGTAGAATGAACGATGAAGAATGAACAAGGATGAATGATAAATGAAGAATGAACGATGAAGAATGAACAAGATTTAATGATCAATGACGAATGAACAAGGATCAATGATCAATGAAGAATGAACGGTGAAGAATGAACAAGGATCAATGGTCAATGACGAATGAACGATGAAGAATGAACAAGGATCAATGATCAATGAAGAATGAACGATGAAGAATGAATAAGGATCAATGATCAATGACGAATGAACGATGAAGAATCAACAAGCATCAATGATAAATGAAGAATGAACGATGAAGAATGAACAAGGATCAATGATCAATGAAGAATGAACGATGAAGAATGAACAAGGATCAATGATCAATGATGAATGAACGATGAAGAATGAACAAGGATCAATGATCAATGAAGAATGAATGATGAAGAATGAACAAGGATCAATGATCAATGAAGTATGAACGATGAAGAATGAACAAGGATCAATGATCAATGAAGAATGAACGATGAAGAATGAAAAAGGATTAATGGTCAATGACGAATGAACGATGAAGAATGAACAAGGGTCAATGATCAATGAAGAATGAACGATGAAGAAAGAACAAGGATCAATGATCAATAAAGAATGAACGATGAAGAATGAACAAGGATCAATGATCAATGACGAATGAACGATGAAGAATGAACAAGGATCAATGATCAATGAAGAATGAACGATGAAGAATGAACAAGGATCAATGATCAATGAAGAATGAACCAGGATCAATGATCAATGACGAATGAACGATGAAGAATGAAAAAGGATCATTGATCAATGAAGAATGAACGATGAAGAATGAACAAGGATCAATGATCAATGACGAATGAACGATTAAGAATGAACAAGGATCAATGATCAATGAAGAATGAACGATGAAGAATGAACAAGGATTAATGATCAATGAAGAATGAATGATGAAGAATGAACAAGGATCAATGATCAATGACGAATGAACGATGAAGAATGAACAAGGATCAATGATTAATGAAGAATGAACGATGAAGAATGAATGAGGATCAATGATCAATGACGAATGAACGATGAAGAATGAACAAGGATCAATGATCAATGAAGAATGAATGGTGAAGAATGAACAAGGATCAATGGTCAATGACGAATGAATGATGAAGAATGAACAAGGATCAATGATCAATGAAGAATGAACGATGAAGAATGAACAAGGATCAATGCTCAATGACGAATGAACGATGAAGAATGTACAAGGATCAATGATCAATGAAGAATGAACGATGAAGAATGAAAAAGGATCAATGCTCAATGACGAATGAACGATGAAGAATGAACAAGGATCAATGATCAATGAAGAATGAACGATGAATAATGAACAAGTATCAATGATCAATGAAGAATGAACGATGAAGAATGAATAAGGAATAATGATCAATGAAGAATGAAAAATGAAGAATGAACAAGGATCAATGATCAATGACGAATGAACGATGAAGAATGAACAAGGATCAATGATCAATGAAGAATGAACGATGAAGAATGAACAAGGATCAATGATCAATGAAGAATGAACGATGAAGAATGAAAAAGGATCAATGGTCAATGACGAATGAACGATGAAGAATGAACAAGGATAAATGAAGATTGAATGATGATGAATGAACAAGGATCAATGATCAATGAAGAATGAACGATGAAGAATGAACAAGGATCAATGATCAATGAAGAATGAACGATGAAGAATGAACAAGGATCAATGATCAATGATGAATGAACGATGAAGAATGAACAAGGATCAATGATCAATGAAGGAATGAACGATGAAGAATGAACAAGGATTAATGGTCAATGTCGAATGAACGATGAAGAATGAACAAGGATCAATGATCAATGTAGAATGAACGATGAAGAATGAACAAGAATCAATGATCAATGACGAATGAACAAGGATCAATGATCAATGAAGAATGAACGGTGAAGAATGAACAAGGATCAATGGTCAATGACGAATGAACGATGAAGAATGAACAAGGATCAATGATCAATGAAGAATGAACGATGAAGAATGAATAAGGATCAATGATCAATGACGAATGAACGATGAAGAATCAACAAGCATCAATGATAAATGAAGAATGAACGATGAAGAATGAACAAGGATCAATGATCAATGAAGAATGAACGATGAAGAATGAACAAGGATCAATGATCAATGACGAATGAACGATGAAAAATGAACAAGGATTAATGATCAATGAAAACGATGAAGAATGAACAAGGATCAATGATCAATGAAGAATGAACGATGAAGAATGAACAAGGATCAATGATCAATGATGAATGAACGATGAAGAATGAACAAGGATCAATGATCAATGAAGAATGAATGATGAAGAATGAACAAGGATCAATGATCAATGATTTAAATTGATAATTTAATAATTATTATATAATTGTTCATGAGTTTATTAAAATAATTTATATAATAAGATAATAATTCAATTTAATAATTATATAAATCTATTAATAATTGTTCATGAGTTTATTAAAATGATCAATGATTTAAATTGTATTGAAGAAAGTTAGATTTATTTGAAATAAGACTTAAGCAAAAGAAAATTACAGGATGCTCTCATCTTAGAGCTAGACACTTTATTTATACACAAAGGAAGAGATAAGGTGCAATCTGCTCTTCCAATAAGAAATTAAAGAGAAATAGTACAAACATAATTATTAAAGTTAAACTATAATACTGTAGAAGATGCTTTGAATTACTATTGAAGATGCTTTACTGTTGAAGATGCTTTGAATCACTGTTGGAGATGCTTTACTGTTGAAGATGCTTTGAATTACTGTTGGAGATGCTTTTGATTTCGTCATTGCTTACGTTTGTGCTTCCGGATGAATTAATTTGAGTTGTTGAACATTTGAATGATACTTTTGATTTCGTCATTGCTTACGTTTGTGCTTCCGGATGAATTAATTTGAGTTGTTGAACATTTGAATTGAACTTTTGTGAACTCAATATTAAAAGTCGTATGGATCTTGAGCAAATGGGCCACCAAATGTTGGATCATAAGACTCATTTGAAAACTCCGATAAAATCTCATCAGAGGATTCTTCTGATAATATTTTCTTTGCATATTGTGGATCTTCAAGAATCTTTTTGAGAATAGCTTTCTGGACTTTAGATAATGATTCTGAATTTGGACTTTCTACTTTGGGATTTTTATTGTGTTGAGGAGAGTTTGAATTTGATGTTGCTTTTGAGGGTGAAGGTTTGTTGGTGGTTGATGGAGATTGGTATTCCATTTTTATACCGGTTTGAAAAAAGGAGATAACATTTTTTGTTGAACAAATTTCTAAGGTAAATTTGTCCCACCATTTAATTTTGAATTCTCTTATTAATGAATATGGATATGGACGTGGAAGGTGTTGTTTGAGACAGTAACTCCAACATAGAATCCATGGAATTTTAAATTCTGCATGAAACATGACTGGAGTTTCATAAGCTTGATAATTTGAATTGGCAACAAAAGTTGTGAAACCCTCATTGCATTCTTTTGGATAAATTTGAGGAGTTGGTCCAAATAAATACCACCAATGATAAAACCACATAGGATATTTCTTTGGACAATATTTGTCAAATATAAAAAACCATGAATGATCAAATGGTCTGAATAAAAATGCTCTATACCAGGCCATTTTGTAATCATAGTATGAGTAATTTTGAGGGAAAAATCTTTTTGAAAAAATTCGTTCTGCATAAGGGTCTCCCCATTCTACAGACGAAATAATTTTCTTAAAAATACATTTTGAATAAATTATTTTTTCTGAAGAATCCTTGATATGTTGGATTTCAACAGAGTTTGAATCTACTAAAATAAATTCATAAAACCTTTGAGTTTTAAAACGATTTTCTGGTATCCATTCGCAACCTTTTGGAAAAGTTTTTTGATTGATGGAATTAATAATTTGTGGGCTTTGAGGAATTGTAAAATTAGTGAGATATACATTTTCTATTTCGGTTTTTGTAATGTATGCAGATTTGGTAAAGCTTTGTGTTGGTATTTTTGTAGTTGGTTCTTTTTGTTTTGAATTTGAAATAATATTTTGTGTAGTAGGCTCTTGAACAATTTGTGAATATGGAAGTGGGGGAAAATCATTTAGTTGAGTAAATTTGTTTGAAATGGATAGGGTAGTTTGAAGATTTTTGGAGGATGAAAATTTATTTTGTTCTGTTTTGTTTGGTTTTGGATCTGGTTCCATTTCGTAATCATCTGAACTCTGGAACCCTTTGAGTTTTTCTTGCTGATTCTTCTTCCTTGGCATTATGATGTCCCTGTAGAAATTCTCTAGTTAAGAAATCAGGGAGAGAGTTACTTTCGCCTCTTATATGCTCTATTTGAAAATCAAATACTGATAAAATTGCTTGCCATCTTGCAAAAATTTGTTTAGAAACAATGTTTTTGACATCCTTTTCTAGAACCTCTTTTGCAGATTTGCAGTCGATCCTTATCAAAAATTTTTTGTTGTAAAGATCATCTTGAAATTTTGAAACGCATAGTACTATAGATAAAATTTCCTTTTTAATGGTAGAATAATTTTTTTGAGGTCCGAGCCAGAGACCTGAATGAAATCTAACTAATTGTTCTTTTGTATCTATTCTTTGTTTTAATATGCCACCATATCCTATTTCTGATGCATCTGTTTCTACTATCATGAATGCAGATGGATCTGGAATGCCTAGACATGGAAGTGATTTGATTTTTTGTTTTAATTCAATAATAGTCTTAGTATGAATTTCTGACCAGGGAGGCGGATTTTTTTGAAGTCTTTGAAAGAGGGGCATGCAAATTTGTCTGAGCTTTGGGAAAAAATCTGATATATAATTTAGACATCCCAAAAATCTTTGTAACTGGGTTTTGTCTTTAATTTCGTTAGGGAATTTTTCTGCAAATTCTAAAGACCTTGTAATTGGCTTGATTGTTCCTTTATAAATGTCATGTCCCAAAAATCTAATTTTTGTTTGAAATAATTTCATTTTAGTGGCAGAAACTACTAAACCATTTTTTTCAACAGTGTTTAGAAATATATGTAAATGTTTGAAATGTTGATCAATATCATGAGAAAAAATTAAAACATCATCTATATAAACAATTATGAATGAAGAAAATTGATTGAAAATATCATTCATTATATGTTGAAATTCAGAAGGAGCATTTTTAAGTCCAAAAGGCATTACATTCCACTCATAATGTCCAAATGGTACCGTGAATGCAGTTTTATACCTATCTTCTTTAGCAATTTGTATTTGCCAGAAACCAGATTTCATATCAAATTTTGAAAATATTTTGGCTTTATATAAGCGATTAATTAAATCTCTTTTATTTGGGATTGGATATCTTATCCATTGAAGAACTTTGTTTAAAGGTTTGTAATTAATAACTAATCTAGGAACTCCTCTTTCTTTTTCTGCTGCATTCATAACATAAAATGCTGCACAGCTCCAAGGAGATTTGGATGGAGTTATTAATTTTTTATCTAAAAGAGTTTGAATTTCTTTCTTGCAGAATTCAAGATGCTCAGAATTCATTTGGATGGGTCTAGCTTTTGTAGGAATATTTTTTTCAGAGAAATCTTTTTCATATGGCAATGTGACAATATGCCTTTTTCTATCCCAAAAGGCATTTGGAATATCAGCACAAACTTTTGATTTTAAAATATTTTCTAAATTAAAAATTTTTTGTTGCAATTTTGATTGTTGTAATTGTTCTTCAATCCTTTGAAAAGAAATTTCTTCTTTTAAAGAAGAAATTTGAAATTCTTTTTGTTTTATTAAATTTATACTTTGTATTACTGAAGAATTTTGTAATAAATTAATATCTTTTTGTAACATGGGACTTAAAAAAGGAAATGATAATTGTTTCCCTAAAATTTTTGTATGAACACCTTTGTCATCAACCCAAAAAGGATAAATTTGTGTTAAAAAGGGAGTGCCTAATATTATTTCTTCCTTAATATCATTAATAATAATGAAAGTATTAGTAAAACTATAATTTTCATTTATGATCTTTCCTTTTGAAATTTTATATTTAATATCCATGGGTGAACTATTTGCACTATATAACCGAGTTTTTGTTTTTTCATAAAATTTAGTTGGGACTAATCCTTCCCTTAAGCAATTTTGATCCGCTCCACTATCAATTAAAGCAATATAGGTTTTTTGAAAATCTCCAATTTGAAAAGTAACTGGTGCATACCATTTTTGAAAATTAATTTTATTAATAACAGTGATAAAATCATCATCATCCCCATTAACTTTCTCTTTTCCCAAAGAAAGATTTTCTTTATAGATGGGGTTTTCTAAAATAGATAATTTTGTTTCAAGTTCGAAATCTTTGATTTCTAAATGCTTTAAACTATTTTTGATAGAAATGATGTCTTCTTTGATTTTATTTATTTCAAGTTGAAGATCTTTGACCGAAAGAGTTTGATTCTTAATAGGAATTAATTTAGAAGTCATTTCTTTGGAAGAGTATTTTTCTAATAATTTTGAAATATTGAAAGGTTCAATTTGAGGAATTGGAATACTTTCTTTGTTTTTAGAGGTAGAGGTTTCACCCAAAACCATAGTTTTGAGTTTCAAAAGGGTTTCTCTTTTGATCTCTTTATCTTGGATTTTGTCAACGAGATCAAAAAGAAATTCCACATTTTTCTCTTTATCTGTTAAAACATTAATGCATTTGATAGGAGAGGAAGAAATCGAAGATTCAGAATCAGAAGTTTGATCATTAATTTGTAAAATTTCGTCATCTTCCTTTTCTGAAGAAGAAGAAGAAGTAGACTCAGGGGTTTGTAATAATATTTTGGATATTTTATCTCCTAGCTCAGAGTCGTTAATAAATAATTCTTGAATCTTTTTCTTTGTGGTACAAGCATTTGCTTTATGTCCAGGTTTTCCACACGAATAACAAAAGATTTTGAAAGCTTTGTTTGATTTTCGGAAATTTCCGAAATTTTTCTTTCCTCGTTTCTTTCGATAATAAGAAGGATAAGAATTTTTATTTTTATCTTTTGAAAATTTAGAAAATTGTTTTTTAATTTTCTTTTTTGTAGAGGGAGCTCTAATAGCTTCCATACCAAATGCTTCACAGAAACATCCAATTTCTTTCCTAGATTGTTTCTTTTCAGAGGTATATTTGGCTTGGAGTTTGAGTTCTTCACATAAAGAAAGACCTTCCTTTTTAATGAAAGCGAAAAGTCCTCCATAAGTAGTATTATTAAGAGCTTGTTCTTTATCTGTATCATGTTCAGCTATTTTTCTAAAAATTCTTTGAGCAAATAATTTTGGTAGTCCTGATATAAATTTTTCTTTCCAAAAACTTTGATTGCAATCTTGTCTTTGTAAAACATAACTAAAGAAGGTATCTTTATACCATCTATAGTCACTTAAAGTTGGGCAACGTAAATTTTGTAAAATCGTTTCTCCAGAAGAAAGAGTTTGAGTAGGGTTACCGACAAAATGAAAGGCAATAACTATGATTAAGAAATCACAGCAGTCAGATTTTTGAAATACATTTCCTTGATCATCCATGAGGTCAGTAACGTGATTCAAAATTTCTAATCTGTCTTGTAAAGTGAGAAGATTATCCCACCAGTTTTTTAATTGCCCAGTAAAACCTGATATAATAAAACCAAAAATTATTTGTTCATCCAAAGGTTTTGCCTTGTAAGCTACAATAGCCATTCCCATATTTTGAAGAGTATTAAGAATTTCATAATCAGATTTTCCATCTATGTTCCATTCATGGATCATATCTGGGGAAAAGGATTTGGAGGTAAATGTAGACCTTTCTTCATATTGAAGATCAACAGGAGTAGGCCTAGGATAATAGTTTTTTGTAGGGATATTCTTCCAAGATGATCGTATTTTATTAATTTGATGAGGATCATTATCAGATTCTTGAAATTGCTTTGCAACTTTTGAAATGATTAAAGACTCAGAATTTTCTTCATCAGAAGATATCTCTGAACTTTGATATTTACTCAAAACCTTAATATGACTTGGACTATCTGCTAATTTTTGTAAAGATTTTTGAATTTTATCTAACACTGCAGAATTAGAGTTAGAAGAAGTAAAACCATTTTTTGGAAACATTTGAGTCATAGGTATAGTTAATCCTGGTGGTTTGAAATGCGGTGCAGAAACCTTATTAGATCCTAATGATGCAATCGTATTAGGGGCTATGGATCTAGAGGTTTCTTTTTGTAAATTATCAACCTTATTTGAAAGTTGATCTACTTGTGTAGCAACGGTATGAAGGATTTGATTTGTAAAATTATTTTGATGATAAATTTTAATGATGTCTTCTACATTTGGAGTTTTATCTGTTTGATCTACTCTTCCTTCTTTAAAAGGACTAGCCTTTATTTCACGGTCATAATAGGGAAAAGTAATATTTTGTAATGGTGGATGAACTGAACTAATTGTTTGTCCATCCTTCAAAACCCAATTTTTTTGAAGTTTGGTTTGTACAAATATGTGATTTTGAGAATATGGATTAGCAATACCTTGTTTTTCACAAAACAATAAAAACCATGTAAAAAACGGGATATTAATTTGAATAGTATTCATATCTTTATACCATACATCTCTTATTGAGTCTTTAAAGGAGCGAGAAAAAGATCTAAACCAATCTCGATGTTCAGCATTGTGAGAGGAATTAAATTCATCTCTTAGATAGTTTTTATCTATTTCAAAATCTTTAGTAATTGTATTGATAGAGTCAAAATTTTGCATATCAGACATTGTGGGAGATGCAGGTCTAGATGAAGAGATTTGAGAAGTTTGAGAAGCATTTGCTTCATATTCAGGAATAGGAGATTTATATCTGACTTTGATTGGTTCAGAAATGACTGAAGTTGTTTTTTGAGGAAAAGAAAAAGATCTTCGTGGATAGTTGGAAGAAGAAGTACAAGGAGAACTAGATAATTCTCTCATAGACCCAAACCTTATAAGAACTTTATTTTCGTCTTCCTCAATGCATTCTATTTCTTGTCTTATGTTTCTAGGAGGCATTGGATTTGAGAATTGAAATGTCTCAGGAATAGAAATTTGATCCCATCTCAAGGTTTTTGCTGTAGAAACTATTGATTTAGTATTCTCAGCATGAACCTCTATAAAAATAGTTTCTTCTTTTGAAGAAGCCTCATGTATGAATTTTGGATTAACTGTGGAATTCATTAATCTAAAATAAACACGGAAAACAATTGCAAAATTTCTAGCAAACTCTTTAAATTTATTATTTAAAATTTGAATATCTAAAATTAATGAAGATAAGATTAATGGGTCTTGAAGATCTACTGTAAAGTTTGGAAAACAATTGAAATATATTGGGCCATTACAGATATTAGTTTGAATCATAGCCAAAACAGAATCTTTATAATTATTAAGTCGATCGTCTCTGAGAGCTAGGAAAATTGGACAATCAACTCCTTTATGAACTAATGGTTTTATTCCTATTTGAACAAGGCCAAAATGAATGAATCTAAATCTGTGTTTGAGATAAGCTTTAATGCTGGATTCTGAAAGTAAATGCATAGTTTCAGATTCTTTTTGAATGCTTCTAGTCTCTTCATGAGTTTTGATGCTAAATGCAGTCTTAAAATCAGTAATGCCTATATGATAAATTTTTGTAAGATTTTCTTTTGGAATTTCCCAATTTGAAAAGTTCTTTTCTATATGAACTTCACTACTTTGAATTATATTATTAGGTGATCCTAAACTAATAGCTTTCCTTAACCAGTTTGCCATTAATAAATTAAATGTTGCATAAACTAAATATGACTGAATTGAATGGGAACAGTGGGACCACCTAACCGAGAACACCAAGACTTAAAATGGCTTACCAACAACTTAATTAGGCTGACCAAGCACTTTACCAACACTCAATACAAATGCAATTTAATAAATGCACAATTAATCAATTTAATAACTTACTGGCTCTGATACCAATAGGGAGTACAGGATCGATAGAGAAAATAATTTAATAATTTTGTGGATATAAATCTTATTATATAATTGATAATAATAAGATAAGTAAAGAAAGTTAGATTTATTTGAGATAAGACTTAAGCAAAAGAAAATTACAGGATGCTCTCATCTTAGAGCTAGACACTTTATTTATACACAAAGGAAGAGATAAGGTGCAATCTGCTCTTCCAATAAGAAATTAAAGAGAAATAGTACAAACATAATTATTAAAGTTAAACTATAATACTGTAGAAGATGCTTTGAATTACTATTGAAGATGCTTTACTGTTGAAGATGCTTTGAATCACTGTTGGAGATGCTTTACTGTTGAAGATGCTTTGAATTACTGTTGGAGATGCTTTTGATTTCGTCATTGCTTACGTTTGTGCTTCCGGATGAATTAATTTGAGTTGTTGAACATTTGAATGATACTTTTGATTTCGTCATTGCTTACGTTTGTGCTTCCGGATGAATTAATTTGAGTTGTTGAACATTTGAATTGAACTTTTGTGAACTCAATATTAAAAGTCGTATGGATCTTGAGCAAATGGGCCACCAAATGTTGGATCATAAGACTCATTTGAAAACTCCGATAAAATCTCATCAGAGGATTCTTCTGATAATATTTTCTTTGCATATTGTGGATCTTCAAGAATCTTTTTGAGAATAGCTTTCTGGACTTTAGATAATGATTCTGAATTTGGACTTTCTACTTTGGGATTTTTATTGTGTTGAGGAGAGTTTGAATTTGATGTTGCTTTTGAGGGTGAAGGTTTGTTGGTGGTTGATGGAGATTGGTATTCCATTTTTATACCGGTTTGAAAAAAGGAGATAACATTTTTTGTTGAACAAATTTCTAAGGTAAATTTGTCCCACCATTTAATTTTGAATTCTCTTATTAATGAATATGGATATGGACGTGGAAGGTGTTGTTTGAGACAGTAACTCCAACATAGAATCCATGGAATTTTAAATTCTGCATGAAACATGACTGGAGTTTCATAAGCTTGATAATTTGAATTGGCAACAAAAGTTGTGAAACCCTCATTGCATTCTTTTGGATAAATTTGAGGAGTTGGTCCAAATAAATACCACCAATGATAAAACCACATAGGATATTTCTTTGGACAATATTTGTCAAATATAAAAAACCATGAATGATCAAATGGTCTGAATAAAAATGCTCTATACCAGGCCATTTTGTAATCATAGTATGAGTAATTTTGAGGGAAAAATCTTTTTGAAAAAATTCGTTCTGCATAAGGGTCTCCCCATTCTACAGACGAAATAATTTTCTTAAAAATACATTTTGAATAAATTATTTTTTCTGAAGAATCCTTGATATGTTGGATTTCAACAGAGTTTGAATCTACTAAAATAAATTCATAAAACCTTTGAGTTTTAAAACGATTTTCTGGTATCCATTCGCAACCTTTTGGAAAAGTTTTTTGATTGATGGAATTAATAATTTGTGGGCTTTGAGGAATTGTAAAATTAGTGAGATATACATTTTCTATTTCGGTTTTTGTAATGTATGCAGATTTGGTAAAGCTTTGTGTTGGTATTTTTGTAGTTGGTTCTTTTTGTTTTGAATTTGAAATAATATTTTGTGTAGTAGGCTCTTGAACAATTTGTGAATATGGAAGTGGGGGAAAATCATTTAGTTGAGTAAATTTGTTTGAAATGGATAGGGTAGTTTGAAGATTTTTGGAGGATGAAAATTTATTTTGTTCTGTTTTGTTTGGTTTTGGATCTGGTTCCATTTCGTAATCATCTGAACTCTGGAACCCTTTGAGTTTTTCTTGCTGATTCTTCTTCCTTGGCATTATGATGTCCCTGTAGAAATTCTCTAGTTAAGAAATCAGGGAGAGAGTTACTTTCGCCTCTTATATGCTCTATTTGAAAATCAAATACTGATAAAATTGCTTGCCATCTTGCAAAAATTTGTTTAGAAACAATGTTTTTGACATCCTTTTCTAGAACCTCTTTTGCAGATTTGCAGTCGATCCTTATCAAAAATTTTTTGTTGTAAAGATCATCTTGAAATTTTGAAACGCATAGTACTATAGATAAAATTTCCTTTTTAATGGTAGAATAATTTTTTTGAGGTCCGAGCCAGAGACCTGAATGAAATCTAACTAATTGTTCTTTTGTATCTATTCTTTGTTTTAATATGCCACCATATCCTATTTCTGATGCATCTGTTTCTACTATCATGAATGCAGATGGATCTGGAATGCCTAGACATGGAAGTGATTTGATTTTTTGTTTTAATTCAATAATAGTCTTAGTATGAATTTCTGACCAGGGAGGCGGATTTTTTTGAAGTCTTTGAAAGAGGGGCATGCAAATTTGTCTGAGCTTTGGGAAAAAATCTGATATATAATTTAGACATCCCAAAAATCTTTGTAACTGGGTTTTGTCTTTAATTTCGTTAGGGAATTTTTCTGCAAATTCTAAAGACCTTGTAATTGGCTTGATTGTTCCTTTATAAATGTCATGTCCCAAAAATCTAATTTTTGTTTGAAATAATTTCATTTTAGTGGCAGAAACTACTAAACCATTTTTTTCAACAGTGTTTAGAAATATATGTAAATGTTTGAAATGTTGATCAATATCATGAGAAAAAATTAAAACATCATCTATATAAACAATTATGAATGAAGAAAATTGATTGAAAATATCATTCATTATATGTTGAAATTCAGAAGGAGCATTTTTAAGTCCAAAAGGCATTACATTCCACTCATAATGTCCAAATGGTACCGTGAATGCAGTTTTATACCTATCTTCTTTAGCAATTTGTATTTGCCAGAAACCAGATTTCATATCAAATTTTGAAAATATTTTGGCTTTATATAAGCGATTAATTAAATCTCTTTTATTTGGGATTGGATATCTTATCCATTGAAGAACTTTGTTTAAAGGTTTGTAATTAATAACTAATCTAGGAACTCCTCTTTCTTTTTCTGCTGCATTCATAACATAAAATGCTGCACAGCTCCAAGGAGATTTGGATGGAGTTATTAATTTTTTATCTAAAAGAGTTTGAATTTCTTTCTTGCAGAATTCAAGATGCTCAGAATTCATTTGGATGGGTCTAGCTTTTGTAGGAATATTTTTTTCAGAGAAATCTTTTTCATATGGCAATGTGACAATATGCCTTTTTCTATCCCAAAAGGCATTTGGAATATCAGCACAAACTTTTGATTTTAAAATATTTTCTAAATTAAAAATTTTTTGTTGCAATTTTGATTGTTGTAATTGTTCTTCAATCCTTTGAAAAGAAATTTCTTCTTTTAAAGAAGAAATTTGAAATTCTTTTTGTTTTATTAAATTTATACTTTGTATTACTGAAGAATTTTGTAATAAATTAATATCTTTTTGTAACATGGGACTTAAAAAAGGAAATGATAATTGTTTCCCTAAAATTTTTGTATGAACACCTTTGTCATCAACCCAAAAAGGATAAATTTGTGTTAAAAAGGGAGTGCCTAATATTATTTCTTCCTTAATATCATTAATAATAATGAAAGTATTAGTAAAACTATAATTTTCATTTATGATCTTTCCTTTTGAAATTTTATATTTAATATCCATGGGTGAACTATTTGCACTATATAACCGAGTTTTTGTTTTTTCATAAAATTTAGTTGGGACTAATCCTTCCCTTAAGCAATTTTGATCCGCTCCACTATCAATTAAAGCAATATAGGTTTTTTGAAAATCTCCAATTTGAAAAGTAACTGGTGCATACCATTTTTGAAAATTAATTTTATTAATAACAGTGATAAAATCATCATCATCCCCATTAACTTTCTCTTTTCCCAAAGAAAGATTTTCTTTATAGATGGGGTTTTCTAAAATAGATAATTTTGTTTCAAGTTCGAAATCTTTGATTTCTAAATGCTTTAAACTATTTTTGATAGAAATGATGTCTTCTTTGATTTTATTTATTTCAAGTTGAAGATCTTTGACCGAAAGAGTTTGATTCTTAATAGGAATTAATTTAGAAGTCATTTCTTTGGAAGAGTATTTTTCTAATAATTTTGAAATATTGAAAGGTTCAATTTGAGGAATTGGAATACTTTCTTTGTTTTTAGAGGTAGAGGTTTCACCCAAAACCATAGTTTTGAGTTTCAAAAGGGTTTCTCTTTTGATCTCTTTATCTTGGATTTTGTCAACGAGATCAAAAAGAAATTCCACATTTTTCTCTTTATCTGTTAAAACATTAATGCATTTGATAGGAGAGGAAGAAATCGAAGATTCAGAATCAGAAGTTTGATCATTAATTTGTAAAATTTCGTCATCTTCCTTTTCTGAAGAAGAAGAAGAAGTAGACTCAGGGGTTTGTAATAATATTTTGGATATTTTATCTCCTAGCTCAGAGTCGTTAATAAATAATTCTTGAATCTTTTTCTTTGTGGTACAAGCATTTGCTTTATGTCCAGGTTTTCCACACGAATAACAAAAGATTTTGAAAGCTTTGTTTGATTTTCGGAAATTTCCGAAATTTTTCTTTCCTCGTTTCTTTCGATAATAAGAAGGATAAGAATTTTTATTTTTATCTTTTGAAAATTTAGAAAATTGTTTTTTAATTTTCTTTTTTGTAGAGGGAGCTCTAATAGCTTCCATACCAAATGCTTCACAGAAACATCCAATTTCTTTCCTAGATTGTTTCTTTTCAGAGGTATATTTGGCTTGGAGTTTGAGTTCTTCACATAAAGAAAGACCTTCCTTTTTAATGAAAGCGAAAAGTCCTCCATAAGTAGTATTATTAAGAGCTTGTTCTTTATCTGTATCATGTTCAGCTATTTTTCTAAAAATTCTTTGAGCAAATAATTTTGGTAGTCCTGATATAAATTTTTCTTTCCAAAAACTTTGATTGCAATCTTGTCTTTGTAAAACATAACTAAAGAAGGTATCTTTATACCATCTATAGTCACTTAAAGTTGGGCAACGTAAATTTTGTAAAATCGTTTCTCCAGAAGAAAGAGTTTGAGTAGGGTTACCGACAAAATGAAAGGCAATAACTATGATTAAGAAATCACAGCAGTCAGATTTTTGAAATACATTTCCTTGATCATCCATGAGGTCAGTAACGTGATTCAAAATTTCTAATCTGTCTTGTAAAGTGAGAAGATTATCCCACCAGTTTTTTAATTGCCCAGTAAAACCTGATATAATAAAACCAAAAATTATTTGTTCATCCAAAGGTTTTGCCTTGTAAGCTACAATAGCCATTCCCATATTTTGAAGAGTATTAAGAATTTCATAATCAGATTTTCCATCTATGTTCCATTCATGGATCATATCTGGGGAAAAGGATTTGGAGGTAAATGTAGACCTTTCTTCATATTGAAGATCAACAGGAGTAGGCCTAGGATAATAGTTTTTTGTAGGGATATTCTTCCAAGATGATCGTATTTTATTAATTTGATGAGGATCATTATCAGATTCTTGAAATTGCTTTGCAACTTTTGAAATGATTAAAGACTCAGAATTTTCTTCATCAGAAGATATCTCTGAACTTTGATATTTACTCAAAACCTTAATATGACTTGGACTATCTGCTAATTTTTGTAAAGATTTTTGAATTTTATCTAACACTGCAGAATTAGAGTTAGAAGAAGTAAAACCATTTTTTGGAAACATTTGAGTCATAGGTATAGTTAATCCTGGTGGTTTGAAATGCGGTGCAGAAACCTTATTAGATCCTAATGATGCAATCGTATTAGGGGCTATGGATCTAGAGGTTTCTTTTTGTAAATTATCAACCTTATTTGAAAGTTGATCTACTTGTGTAGCAACGGTATGAAGGATTTGATTTGTAAAATTATTTTGATGATAAATTTTAATGATGTCTTCTACATTTGGAGTTTTATCTGTTTGATCTACTCTTCCTTCTTTAAAAGGACTAGCCTTTATTTCACGGTCATAATAGGGAAAAGTAATATTTTGTAATGGTGGATGAACTGAACTAATTGTTTGTCCATCCTTCAAAACCCAATTTTTTTGAAGTTTGGTTTGTACAAATATGTGATTTTGAGAATATGGATTAGCAATACCTTGTTTTTCACAAAACAATAAAAACCATGTAAAAAACGGGATATTAATTTGAATAGTATTCATATCTTTATACCATACATCTCTTATTGAGTCTTTAAAGGAGCGAGAAAAAGATCTAAACCAATCTCGATGTTCAGCATTGTGAGAGGAATTAAATTCATCTCTTAGATAGTTTTTATCTATTTCAAAATCTTTAGTAATTGTATTGATAGAGTCAAAATTTTGCATATCAGACATTGTGGGAGATGCAGGTCTAGATGAAGAGATTTGAGAAGTTTGAGAAGCATTTGCTTCATATTCAGGAATAGGAGATTTATATCTGACTTTGATTGGTTCAGAAATGACTGAAGTTGTTTTTTGAGGAAAAGAAAAAGATCTTCGTGGATAGTTGGAAGAAGAAGTACAAGGAGAACTAGATAATTCTCTCATAGACCCAAACCTTATAAGAACTTTATTTTCGTCTTCCTCAATGCATTCTATTTCTTGTCTTATGTTTCTAGGAGGCATTGGATTTGAGAATTGAAATGTCTCAGGAATAGAAATTTGATCCCATCTCAAGGTTTTTGCTGTAGAAACTATTGATTTAGTATTCTCAGCATGAACCTCTATAAAAATAGTTTCTTCTTTTGAAGAAGCCTCATGTATGAATTTTGGATTAACTGTGGAATTCATTAATCTAAAATAAACACGGAAAACAATTGCAAAATTTCTAGCAAACTCTTTAAATTTATTATTTAAAATTTGAATATCTAAAATTAATGAAGATAAGATTAATGGGTCTTGAAGATCTACTGTAAAGTTTGGAAAACAATTGAAATATATTGGGCCATTACAGATATTAGTTTGAATCATAGCCAAAACAGAATCTTTATAATTATTAAGTCGATCGTCTCTGAGAGCTAGGAAAATTGGACAATCAACTCCTTTATGAACTAATGGTTTTATTCCTATTTGAACAAGGCCAAAATGAATGAATCTAAATCTGTGTTTGAGATAAGCTTTAATGCTGGATTCTGAAAGTAAATGCATAGTTTCAGATTCTTTTTGAATGCTTCTAGTCTCTTCATGAGTTTTGATGCTAAATGCAGTCTTAAAATCAGTAATGCCTATATGATAAATTTTTGTAAGATTTTCTTTTGGAATTTCCCAATTTGAAAAGTTCTTTTCTATATGAACTTCACTACTTTGAATTATATTATTAGGTGATCCTAAACTAATAGCTTTCCTTTTATAAACCTGGCTCTGATACCAATAGGGAGTACAGGATCGATAGAGAAAATAATTTAATAATTTTGTGGATATAAATCTTATTATATAATTGATAATAATAAGATAAGTAAAGAAAGTTAGATTTATTTGAGATAAGACTTAAGCAAAAGAAAATTACAGGATGCTCTCATCTTAGAGCTAGACACTTTATTTATACACAAAGGAAGAGATAAGGTGCAATCTGCTCTTCCAATAAGAAATTAAAGAGAAATAGTACAAACATAATTATTAAAGTTAAACTATAATACTGTAGAAGATGCTTTGAATTACTATTGAAGATGCTTTACTGTTGAAGATGCTTTGAATCACTGTTGGAGATGCTTTACTGTTGAAGATGCTTTGAATTACTGTTGGAGATGCTTTTGATTTCGTCATTGCTTACGTTTGTGCTTCCGGATGAATTAATTTGAGTTGTTGAACATTTGAATGATACTTTTGATTTCGTCATTGCTTACGTTTGTGCTTCCGGATGAATTAATTTGAGTTGTTGAACATTTGAATTGAACTTTTGTGAACTCAATATTAAAAGTCGTATGGATCTTGAGCAAATGGGCCACCAAATGTTGGATCATAAGACTCATTTGAAAACTCCGATAAAATCTCATCAGAGGATTCTTCTGATAATATTTTCTTTGCATATTGTGGATCTTCAAGAATCTTTTTGAGAATAGCTTTCTGGACTTTAGATAATGATTCTGAATTTGGACTTTCTACTTTGGGATTTTTATTGTGTTGAGGAGAGTTTGAATTTGATGTTGCTTTTGAGGGTGAAGGTTTGTTGGTGGTTGATGGAGATTGGTATTCCATTTTTATACCGGTTTGAAAAAAGGAGATAACATTTTTTGTTGAACAAATTTCTAAGGTAAATTTGTCCCACCATTTAATTTTGAATTCTCTTATTAATGAATATGGATATGGACGTGGAAGGTGTTGTTTGAGACAGTAACTCCAACATAGAATCCATGGAATTTTAAATTCTGCATGAAACATGACTGGAGTTTCATAAGCTTGATAATTTGAATTGGCAACAAAAGTTGTGAAACCCTCATTGCATTCTTTTGGATAAATTTGAGGAGTTGGTCCAAATAAATACCACCAATGATAAAACCACATAGGATATTTCTTTGGACAATATTTGTCAAATATAAAAAACCATGAATGATCAAATGGTCTGAATAAAAATGCTCTATACCAGGCCATTTTGTAATCATAGTATGAGTAATTTTGAGGGAAAAATCTTTTTGAAAAAATTCGTTCTGCATAAGGGTCTCCCCATTCTACAGACGAAATAATTTTCTTAAAAATACATTTTGAATAAATTATTTTTTCTGAAGAATCCTTGATATGTTGGATTTCAACAGAGTTTGAATCTACTAAAATAAATTCATAAAACCTTTGAGTTTTAAAACGATTTTCTGGTATCCATTCGCAACCTTTTGGAAAAGTTTTTTGATTGATGGAATTAATAATTTGTGGGCTTTGAGGAATTGTAAAATTAGTGAGATATACATTTTCTATTTCGGTTTTTGTAATGTATGCAGATTTGGTAAAGCTTTGTGTTGGTATTTTTGTAGTTGGTTCTTTTTGTTTTGAATTTGAAATAATATTTTGTGTAGTAGGCTCTTGAACAATTTGTGAATATGGAAGTGGGGGAAAATCATTTAGTTGAGTAAATTTGTTTGAAATGGATAGGGTAGTTTGAAGATTTTTGGAGGATGAAAATTTATTTTGTTCTGTTTTGTTTGGTTTTGGATCTGGTTCCATTTCGTAATCATCTGAACTCTGGAACCCTTTGAGTTTTTCTTGCTGATTCTTCTTCCTTGGCATTATGATGTCCCTGTAGAAATTCTCTAGTTAAGAAATCAGGGAGAGAGTTACTTTCGCCTCTTATATGCTCTATTTGAAAATCAAATACTGATAAAATTGCTTGCCATCTTGCAAAAATTTGTTTAGAAACAATGTTTTTGACATCCTTTTCTAGAACCTCTTTTGCAGATTTGCAGTCGATCCTTATCAAAAATTTTTTGTTGTAAAGATCATCTTGAAATTTTGAAACGCATAGTACTATAGATAAAATTTCCTTTTTAATGGTAGAATAATTTTTTTGAGGTCCGAGCCAGAGACCTGAATGAAATCTAACTAATTGTTCTTTTGTATCTATTCTTTGTTTTAATATGCCACCATATCCTATTTCTGATGCATCTGTTTCTACTATCATGAATGCAGATGGATCTGGAATGCCTAGACATGGAAGTGATTTGATTTTTTGTTTTAATTCAATAATAGTCTTAGTATGAATTTCTGACCAGGGAGGCGGATTTTTTTGAAGTCTTTGAAAGAGGGGCATGCAAATTTGTCTGAGCTTTGGGAAAAAATCTGATATATAATTTAGACATCCCAAAAATCTTTGTAACTGGGTTTTGTCTTTAATTTCGTTAGGGAATTTTTCTGCAAATTCTAAAGACCTTGTAATTGGCTTGATTGTTCCTTTATAAATGTCATGTCCCAAAAATCTAATTTTTGTTTGAAATAATTTCATTTTAGTGGCAGAAACTACTAAACCATTTTTTTCAACAGTGTTTAGAAATATATGTAAATGTTTGAAATGTTGATCAATATCATGAGAAAAAATTAAAACATCATCTATATAAACAATTATGAATGAAGAAAATTGATTGAAAATATCATTCATTATATGTTGAAATTCAGAAGGAGCATTTTTAAGTCCAAAAGGCATTACATTCCACTCATAATGTCCAAATGGTACCGTGAATGCAGTTTTATACCTATCTTCTTTAGCAATTTGTATTTGCCAGAAACCAGATTTCATATCAAATTTTGAAAATATTTTGGCTTTATATAAGCGATTAATTAAATCTCTTTTATTTGGGATTGGATATCTTATCCATTGAAGAACTTTGTTTAAAGGTTTGTAATTAATAACTAATCTAGGAACTCCTCTTTCTTTTTCTGCTGCATTCATAACATAAAATGCTGCACAGCTCCAAGGAGATTTGGATGGAGTTATTAATTTTTTATCTAAAAGAGTTTGAATTTCTTTCTTGCAGAATTCAAGATGCTCAGAATTCATTTGGATGGGTCTAGCTTTTGTAGGAATATTTTTTTCAGAGAAATCTTTTTCATATGGCAATGTGACAATATGCCTTTTTCTATCCCAAAAGGCATTTGGAATATCAGCACAAACTTTTGATTTTAAAATATTTTCTAAATTAAAAATTTTTTGTTGCAATTTTGATTGTTGTAATTGTTCTTCAATCCTTTGAAAAGAAATTTCTTCTTTTAAAGAAGAAATTTGAAATTCTTTTTGTTTTATTAAATTTATACTTTGTATTACTGAAGAATTTTGTAATAAATTAATATCTTTTTGTAACATGGGACTTAAAAAAGGAAATGATAATTGTTTCCCTAAAATTTTTGTATGAACACCTTTGTCATCAACCCAAAAAGGATAAATTTGTGTTAAAAAGGGAGTGCCTAATATTATTTCTTCCTTAATATCATTAATAATAATGAAAGTATTAGTAAAACTATAATTTTCATTTATGATCTTTCCTTTTGAAATTTTATATTTAATATCCATGGGTGAACTATTTGCACTATATAACCGAGTTTTTGTTTTTTCATAAAATTTAGTTGGGACTAATCCTTCCCTTAAGCAATTTTGATCCGCTCCACTATCAATTAAAGCAATATAGGTTTTTTGAAAATCTCCAATTTGAAAAGTAACTGGTGCATACCATTTTTGAAAATTAATTTTATTAATAACAGTGATAAAATCATCATCATCCCCATTAACTTTCTCTTTTCCCAAAGAAAGATTTTCTTTATAGATGGGGTTTTCTAAAATAGATAATTTTGTTTCAAGTTCGAAATCTTTGATTTCTAAATGCTTTAAACTATTTTTGATAGAAATGATGTCTTCTTTGATTTTATTTATTTCAAGTTGAAGATCTTTGACCGAAAGAGTTTGATTCTTAATAGGAATTAATTTAGAAGTCATTTCTTTGGAAGAGTATTTTTCTAATAATTTTGAAATATTGAAAGGTTCAATTTGAGGAATTGGAATACTTTCTTTGTTTTTAGAGGTAGAGGTTTCACCCAAAACCATAGTTTTGAGTTTCAAAAGGGTTTCTCTTTTGATCTCTTTATCTTGGATTTTGTCAACGAGATCAAAAAGAAATTCCACATTTTTCTCTTTATCTGTTAAAACATTAATGCATTTGATAGGAGAGGAAGAAATCGAAGATTCAGAATCAGAAGTTTGATCATTAATTTGTAAAATTTCGTCATCTTCCTTTTCTGAAGAAGAAGAAGAAGTAGACTCAGGGGTTTGTAATAATATTTTGGATATTTTATCTCCTAGCTCAGAGTCGTTAATAAATAATTCTTGAATCTTTTTCTTTGTGGTACAAGCATTTGCTTTATGTCCAGGTTTTCCACACGAATAACAAAAGATTTTGAAAGCTTTGTTTGATTTTCGGAAATTTCCGAAATTTTTCTTTCCTCGTTTCTTTCGATAATAAGAAGGATAAGAATTTTTATTTTTATCTTTTGAAAATTTAGAAAATTGTTTTTTAATTTTCTTTTTTGTAGAGGGAGCTCTAATAGCTTCCATACCAAATGCTTCACAGAAACATCCAATTTCTTTCCTAGATTGTTTCTTTTCAGAGGTATATTTGGCTTGGAGTTTGAGTTCTTCACATAAAGAAAGACCTTCCTTTTTAATGAAAGCGAAAAGTCCTCCATAAGTAGTATTATTAAGAGCTTGTTCTTTATCTGTATCATGTTCAGCTATTTTTCTAAAAATTCTTTGAGCAAATAATTTTGGTAGTCCTGATATAAATTTTTCTTTCCAAAAACTTTGATTGCAATCTTGTCTTTGTAAAACATAACTAAAGAAGGTATCTTTATACCATCTATAGTCACTTAAAGTTGGGCAACGTAAATTTTGTAAAATCGTTTCTCCAGAAGAAAGAGTTTGAGTAGGGTTACCGACAAAATGAAAGGCAATAACTATGATTAAGAAATCACAGCAGTCAGATTTTTGAAATACATTTCCTTGATCATCCATGATGTCAGTAACGTGATTCAAAATTTCTAATCTGTCTTGTAAAGTGAGAAGATTATCCCACCAGTTTTTTAATTGCCCAGTAAAACCTGATATAATAAAACCAAAAATTATTTGTTCATCCAAAGGTTTTGCCTTGTAAGCTACAATAGCCATTCCCATATTTTGAAGAGTATTAAGAATTTCATAATCAGATTTTCCATCTATGTTCCATTCATGGATCATATCTGGGGAAAAGGATTTGGAGGTAAATGTAGACCTTTCTTCATATTGAAGATCAACAGGAGTAGGCCTAGGATAATAGTTTTTTGTAGGGATATTCTTCCAAGATGATCGTATTTTATTAATTTGATGAGGATCATTATCAGATTCTTGAAATTGCTTTGCAACTTTTGAAATGATTAAAGACTCAGAATTTTCTTCATCAGAAGATATCTCTGAACTTTGATATTTACTCAAAACCTTAATATGACTTGGACTATCTGCTAATTTTTGTAAAGATTTTTGAATTTTATCTAACACTGCAGAATTAGAGTTAGAAGAAGTAAAACCATTTTTTGGAAACATTTGAGTCATAGGTATAGTTAATCCTGGTGGTTTGAAATGCGGTGCAGAAACCTTATTAGATCCTAATGATGCAATCGTATTAGGGGCTATGGATCTAGAGGTTTCTTTTTGTAAATTATCAACCTTATTTGAAAGTTGATCTACTTGTGTAGCAACGGTATGAAGGATTTGATTTGTAAAATTATTTTGATGATAAATTTTAATGATGTCTTCTACATTTGGAGTTTTATCTGTTTGATCTACTCTTCCTTCTTTAAAAGGACTAGCCTTTATTTCACGGTCATAATAGGGAAAAGTAATATTTTGTAATGGTGGATGAACTGAACTAATTGTTTGTCCATCCTTCAAAACCCAATTTTTTTGAAGTTTGGTTTGTACAAATATGTGATTTTGAGAATATGGATTAGCAATACCTTGTTTTTCACAAAACAATAAAAACCATGTAAAAAACGGGATATTAATTTGAATAGTATTCATATCTTTATACCATACATCTCTTATTGAGTCTTTAAAGGAGCGAGAAAAAGATCTAAACCAATCTCGATGTTCAGCATTGTGAGAGGAATTAAATTCATCTCTTAGATAGTTTTTATCTATTTCAAAATCTTTAGTAATTGTATTGATAGAGTCAAAATTTTGCATATCAGACATTGTGGGAGATGCAGGTCTAGATGAAGAGATTTGAGAAGTTTGAGAAGCATTTGCTTCATATTCAGGAATAGGAGATTTATATCTGACTTTGATTGGTTCAGAAATGACTGAAGTTGTTTTTTGAGGAAAAGAAAAAGATCTTCGTGGATAGTTGGAAGAAGAAGTACAAGGAGAACTAGATAATTCTCTCATAGACCCAAACCTTATAAGAACTTTATTTTCGTCTTCCTCAATGCATTCTATTTCTTGTCTTATGTTTCTAGGAGGCATTGGATTTGAGAATTGAAATGTCTCAGGAATAGAAATTTGATCCCATCTCAAGGTTTTTGCTGTAGAAACTATTGATTTAGTATTCTCAGCATGAACCTCTATAAAAATAGTTTCTTCTTTTGAAGAAGCCTCATGTATGAATTTTGGATTAACTGTGGAATTCATTAATCTAAAATAAACACGGAAAACAATTGCAAAATTTCTAGCAAACTCTTTAAATTTATTATTTAAAATTTGAATATCTAAAATTAATGAAGATAAGATTAATGGGTCTTGAAGATCTACTGTAAAGTTTGGAAAACAATTGAAATATATTGGGCCATTACAGATATTAGTTTGAATCATAGCCAAAACAGAATCTTTATAATTATTAAGTCGATCGTCTCTGAGAGCTAGGAAAATTGGACAATCAACTCCTTTATGAACTAATGGTTTTATTCCTATTTGAACAAGGCCAAAATGAATGAATCTAAATCTGTGTTTGAGATAAGCTTTAATGCTGGATTCTGAAAGTAAATGCATAGTTTCAGATTCTTTTTGAATGCTTCTAGTCTCTTCATGAGTTTTGATGCTAAATGCAGTCTTAAAATCAGTAATGCCTATATGATAAATTTTTGTAAGATTTTCTTTTGGAATTTCCCAATTTGAAAAGTTCTTTTCTATATGAACTTCACTACTTTGAATTATATTATTAGGTGATCCTAAACTAATAGCTTTCCTTAACCAGTTTGCCATTAATAAATTAAATGTTGCATAAACTAAATATGACTGAATTGAATGGGAACAGTGGGACCACCTAACCGAGAACACCAAGACTTAAAATGGCTTACCAACAACTTAATTAGGCTGACCAAGCACTTTACCAACACTCAATACAAATGCAATTTAATAAATGCACAATTAATCAATTTAATAACTTACTGGCTCTGATACCAATAGGGAGTACAGGATCGATAGAGAAAATAATTTAATAATTTTGTGGATATAAATCTTATTATATAATTGATAATAATAAGATAAGTAAAGAAAGTTAGATGAAGCACAAACGTATATAATAAGATTTTATTCCTTGTTCATTTTGAGATTGATAAAGGATTAATGGCTTTATTATTAAATTATTAAATTTTTAATAATTTAATAATAAGAATATAAAGCCAAAAAATTTAATAATTTAATAATAAATCTTCATGATAATAATTATTAAACTATTAATAGATGAAGAGATTTGATAATAATAGTTTATTAAATTTTTGAAATTATCTTATTATTAATAATTATTAAACGTTTATTATTAAACATGAAGAATGAACAATTATCAATTATATAATAATAATTGATAATTTCAATAATAATTATCAATTATATAATAATAAGATAAATTTAATAATTCTTATTATTATATAATTGATAATTATTATTAAACGTATATAAAGCTTATTATTATCTTATTATTAATAAACTCATGAACAAATCTTATTAAATTTTATTATTAAAAATTTAATAATTGATAATAATAAGATAATTTAATAGTTTTTATCTTATTATTAAATAATAATAATTATTAAATTTAATAGTTTTTATCTTATTATTAAATAATGAACGATTATTATCATGAACAAATCAATTATTTAATAATAAGATAAAAACTATTAAATCTTTCATTCTTTAATAATTGATAATAATGATCAATTATATACGTTTAATAATAAGATAATTTCAAAATCCTTGTTCATTCTTATTATTATCTTATTATTCATCATCAAATCTAGACCTGCATCTCAAAATTTTTTGTTCATTTTTATCAATTATCATTGATCCTTGTTCATTCGTCATTGATCATTGATTCTTGTTCATTCTTCATCGTTCATTCTTCATTTATCATTCATCCTTGTTCATTCTTCATCGTTCATTCTACATTGATCATTGATCCTTGTTCATTCTTCATCGTTCATTCGACATTGACCATTAATCCTTGTTCATTCTTCATCGTTCATTCCTTCATTGATCATTGATCCTTGTTCATTCTTCATCGTTCATTCATCATTGATCAATAATCCTTGTTCATTCTTCATCGTTCATTCTTCATTGATCATTGATCCTTGTTCATTCTTCATTGATCATTGATCCTTGTTCATTCATCATCATTCAATCTTCATTTATCCTTGTTCATTCTTCATCGTTCATTCGTCATTGACCATTGATCCTTTTTCATTCTTCATCGTTCATTCTTCATTGATCATTGATCCTTGTTCATTCTTCATCGTTCATTCTTCATTGATCAATGATCCTTGTTCAATCTTCATCGTTCATTCGTCATTGATCATTGATCCTTGTTCATTCTTCATCTTTCATTCTTCATTGATCATTGATCCTTATTCATTCTTCATCGTTCATTCTTCATTGATCATTGATACTTGTTCATTATTCATCGTTCATTCTTCATTGATCATTGATCCTTGTTCATTCTTCATCGTTCATTCGTCATTGAGCATTGATCCTTTTTCATTCTTCATCGTTCATTCTTCATTGATCATTGATCCTTGTACATTCTTCATCGTTCATTCGTCATTGAGCATTGATCCTTGTTCATTCTTCATCGTTCATTCTTCATTGATCATTGATCCTTGTTCATTCTTCATCATTCATTCGTCATTGACCATTGATCCTTGTTCATTCTTCACCATTCATTCTTCATTGATCATTGATCCTTGTTCATTCTTCATCGTTCATTCGTCATTGATCATTGATCCTCATTAATTCTTCATCGTTCATTCTTCATTAATCATTGACCCTTGTTTATTCTTCATCGTTCATTCGTCATTGATCATTGATCCTTGTTCATTCTTCATCATTCATTCTTCATTGATCATTAATCCTTGTTCATTCTTCATCGTTCATTCTTCATTGATCATTGATCCTTGTTCATTCTTAATCGTTCATTCGTCATTGATCATTGATCCTTGTTCATTCTTCATCCTTCATTCTTCATTGATCAATGATCCTTTTTCATTCTTCATCGTTCATTCGTCATTGATAATTGATCCTGGTTCATTCTTCATTGATCATTGATCCTTGTTCATTCTTCATCGTTCATTCTTCATTGATCATTGATCCTTGTTCATTCTTCATCGTTCATTCGTCATTGATCATTGATCCTTGTTCATTCTTCATCGTTCATTCTTTATTGATCATTGATCCTTGTTCATTCTTCATCGTTCATTCTTCATTGATCATTGACCCTTGTGCATTCTTCATCGTTCATTCGTCATTGACCATTAATCCTTTTTCATTCTTCATCGTTCATTCTTCATTGATCATTGATCCTTGTTCATTCTTCATCGTTCATACTTCATTGATCATTGATCCTTGTTCATTCTTCATCATTCATTCTTCATTGATCATTGATCCTTGTTCATTCTTCATCGTTCATTCATCATTGATCATTGATCCTTGTTCATTCTTCATCGTTCATTCTTCATTGATCATTGATCCTTGTTCATTCTTCATCGTTCATTCTTCATCGATCATTAATCCTTGTTCATTTTTCATCGTTCATTCGTCATTGATCATTGATCCTTGTTCATTCTTCATTGTTCATTCTTCATTGATCATTGATCCTTGTTTATTCTTCATCGTTCATTCTTCATTTATCATTGATCCTTGTTGATTCTTCATCGTTCATTCGTCATTGATCATTGATCCTTATTCATTCTTCATCGTTCATTCTTCATTGATCATTGATCCTTGTTCATTCTTCATCGTTCATTCGTCATTGACCATTGATCCTTGTTCATTCTTCACCGTTCATTCTTCATTGATCATTGATCCTTGTTATTTCTTCATTGTTCATTCGTCATTGAACATTGATTCTTGTTCATTCTTCATCGTTCATTCTTCATTTATCATTCATCCTTGTTCATTCTTCATCGTTCATTCTACATTGATCATTGATCCTTGTTCATTCTTCATCGTTCATTCGTCATTGACCATTAATCCTTGTTCTTTCTTCAACGTTCATTCTACATTGATCATTGATCCTTGTTCATTCTTCATCGTTCATTCGACATTGACCATTAATCCTTGTTCATTCTTCATCGTTCATTCCTTCATTGATCATTGATCCTTGTTCATTCTTCATCGTTCATTCATCATTGATCAATAATCCTTGTTCATTCTTCATCGTTCATTCTTCATTGATCATTGATCCTTGTTCATTCTTCATTGATCATTGATCCTTGTTCATTCATCATCATTCAATCTTCATTTATCCTTGTTCATTCTTCATCGTTCATTCGTCATTGACCATTGATCCTTTTTCATTCTTCATCGTTCATTCTTCATTGATCATTGATCCTTGTTCATTCTTCATCGTTCATTCTTCATTGATCAATGATCCTTGTTCAATCTTCATCGTTCATTCGTCATTGATCATTGATCCTTGTTCATTCTTCATCTTTCATTCTTCATTGATCATTGATCCTTATTCATTCTTCATCGTTCATTCTTCATTGATCATTGATACTTGTTCATTATTCATCGTTCATTCTTCATTGATCATTGATCCTTGTTCATTCTTCATCGTTCATTCGTCATTGAGCATTGATCCTTTTTCATTCTTCATCGTTCATTCTTCATTGATCATTGATCCTTGTACATTCTTCATCGTTCATTCGTCATTGAGCATTGATCCTTGTTCATTCTTCATCGTTCATTCTTCATTGATCATTGATCCTTGTTCATTCTTCATCATTCATTCGTCATTGACCATTGATCCTTGTTCATTCTTCACCATTCATTCTTCATTGATCATTGATCCTTGTTCATTCTTCATCGTTCATTCGTCATTGATCATTGATCCTCATTAATTCTTCATCGTTCATTCTTCATTAATCATTGACCCTTGTTTATTCTTCATCGTTCATTCGTCATTGATCATTGATCCTTGTTCATTCTTCATCATTCATTCTTCATTGATCATTAATCCTTGTTCATTCTTCATCGTTCATTCTTCATTGATCATTGATCCTTGTTCATTCTTAATCGTTCATTCGTCATTGATCATTGATCCTTGTTCATTCTTCATCCTTCATTCTTCATTGATCAATGATCCTTTTTCATTCTTCATCGTTCATTCGTCATTGATAATTGATCCTGGTTCATTCTTCATTGATCATTGATCCTTGTTCATTCTTCATCGTTCATTCTTCATTGATCATTGATCCTTGTTCATTCTTCATCGTTCATTCGTCATTGATCATTGATCCTTGTTCATTCTTCATCGTTCATTCTTTATTGATCATTGATCCTTGTTCATTCTTCATCGTTCATTCTTCATTGATCATTGACCCTTGTGCATTCTTCATCGTTCATTCGTCATTGACCATTAATCCTTTTTCATTCTTCATCGTTCATTCTTCATTGATCATTGATCCTTGTTCATTCTTCATCGTTCATACTTCATTGATCATTGATCCTTGTTCATTCTTCATCATTCATTCTTCATTGATCATTGATCCTTGTTCATTCTTCATCGTTCATTCATCATTGATCATTGATCCTTGTTCATTCTTCATCGTTCATTCTTCATTGATCATTGATCCTTGTTCATTCTTCATCGTTCATTCTTCATCGATCATTAATCCTTGTTCATTTTTCATCGTTCATTCGTCATTGATCATTGATCCTTGTTCATTCTTCATTGTTCATTCTTCATTGATCATTGATCCTTGTTTATTCTTCATCGTTCATTCTTCATTTATCATTGATCCTTGTTGATTCTTCATCGTTCATTCGTCATTGATCATTGATCCTTATTCATTCTTCATCGTTCATTCTTCATTGATCATTGATCCTTGTTCATTCTTCATCGTTCATTCGTCATTGACCATTGATCCTTGTTCATTCTTCACCGTTCATTCTTCATTGATCATTGATCCTTGTTATTTCTTCATTGTTCATTCGTCATTGAACATTGATTCTTGTTCATTCTTCATCGTTCATTCTTCATTTATCATTCATCCTTGTTCATTCTTCATCGTTCATTCTACATTGATCATTGATCCTTGTTCATTCTTCATCGTTCATTCGTCATTGACCATTAATCCTTGTTCTTTCTTCAACGTTCATTCTACATTGATCATTGATCCTTGTTCATTCTTCATCGTTCATTCGACATTGACCATTAATCCTTGTTCATTCTTCATCGTTCATTCCTTCATTGATCATTGATCCTTGTTCATTCTTCATCGTTCATTCATCATTGATCAATAATCCTTGTTCATTCTTCATCGTTCATTCTTCATTGATCATTGATCCTTGTTCATTCTTCATTGATCATTGATCCTTGTTCATTCATCATCATTCAATCTTCATTTATCCTTGTTCATTCTTCATCGTTCATTCGTCATTGACCATTGATCCTTTTTCATTCTTCATCGTTCATTCTTCATTGATCATTGATCCTTGTTCATTCTTCATCATTCATTCTTCATTGATCATTGATCCTTGTTCATTCTTCATCGTTCATTCATCATTGATCATTGATCCTTGTTCATTCTTCATCGTTCATTCTTTATTGATCATTGATCCTTGTTCATTCTTCATCGTTCATTCTTCATTGATCATTGATCCTTGTTCATTCTTCATCGTTCATTCGTCATTGACCATTAACCCTTTTTCATTCTTCATCGTTCATTCTTCATTGATCATTGATCCATGTTCATTCTTCATCGTTCATATTTCATTGATCATTGATCAATGAAGAATGAACGATGAAGAATGAACAAGGATCAATGATCAATGAAGAATGAACGATGAAGAATGAACAAGGATGAATGATAAATGAAGAATGAATGATGAAGAATGAACAAGGATCAATGATCAATGACGAATGAACGATGAAGAATGAACAAGGATCAATGATCAATGAAGAATGAACGATGAAGAATGAACAACGGTCAATGGTCAATGACGAATGAACGATGAAGAATGCACAACGATCAATGATCAATGAAGTATGAACGATGAAGAATGAACAAGGATCAATGATCAATGAAGAATGAACGATGAAGAATGAACAAGGATCAATGATCAATGAAGAATGAACGATGATGAATGAACAAGGATCAATGATCAATGACGAATGAACGATGATGAATGAATAAGGATCAATGATCAATGAAGAATGAACGATGAAGAATGAACAAGGATCAATGTTCAAAGAAGAATGAACGATGAAGAATGAACCAGGATCAATGATCAATGACGAATGAACGATGAAGAATGAACAAGGATCAATGATCAATGAAGAATGAACGATGAAGAATGAACAAGGATCAATGATCAATGAAGAATGAACGATGAAAAATGAACAAGGATCAATGATCAATGACGAATAAACGATGAAGAATGAACAAGGATCAATGATCAATGAAAAATGAACGATGAAGAATGAACAAGGATCAATGGTCAATGACGAATGAACGATGAAGAAGGAACAAGGATCAATGATCAATGAAGAATGAACGATGAAGAATGAACAAGGATTAATGGTAAATGACTAATGAACGATGAAGAATGAACAAGGATCAATGATCAATGAAGAATGAACGATGAAGAATGAACAAGGATGAATGATAAATGAAGAATGAACGATGAAGAATGAACAAGGATCAATGATCAATGACGAATGAACAATGAAGAATGAACAAGGATCAATGATCAATGAAGAATGAACGATGAAGAATGAACAAGGATCAATGTTCAAAGAAGAATGAACGATGAAGAATGAACCAGGATCAATGATCAATGACGAATGAACGATGAAGAATGAACAAGGATCAATGATCAATGAAGAATGAACGATGAATAATGAACAGGGGTCAATGGTCAATGACGAATGAACGATGAAGAATGAACAAGGATCAATGTTCAATGAAGTATGAACGATGAAGAATGAACAAGGATCAATGATCAATGAAGAATGAACGATGAAGAATGAAAAAGGATTAATGGTCAATGACGAATGAACGATGAAGAATGAACAAGGATCAATGATCAATGAAGAATGAACGATGAAGAATGAACAAGGATCAATGATCAATGACGAATGAACGATGAAGAATGAACAAGGATCAATGATCAATGAAGAATGAACGATGAAGAATGAACAAGGATCAATGGTCAATGACGAATGAACGATGAAGAATGAACAAGGATCAATGATCAATGAAGAATAAACGATGAAGAATGAACAAGGATCAATGATCAATGAAAAATGAACGATGAAGAATGAACAAGGATCAATGATCAATGAAGAATGAATGATGAAGAATGAAAAAGGATCAATGGCAATGACGAATGAATGATGAAGAATGAACAAGGATCAATGATCAATGAAGAATGAACGATAAAGAATGAACAAGGATCAATGATCAATGAAGAATGAACGATGAAGAATGAACAAGGATCAATGATCAATGACGAATGAACGATGAAGAATGAATAAGGATCAATGATCAATGAAGAATAAACGATGAAGAATGAACAAGGATCAATGTTCAAAGAAGAATGAACGATGAAGAATGAACCAGGATCAATGATCAATGACGAATGAACGATGAAGAATGAACAAGAATCAATGATCAATGAAGAATGAACGATGAAAAATGAACAAGGATCAATGATCAATGAAGAATGAACGAAGAAGAATGAACAAGGATCAATAATCAATGACGAATGAACGATGAAGAATGAACAAGGATCAATGATCAATGAAAAATGAACGATGAAGAATGAACAAGGATCAATGGTCAATGACGAATGAACGATGAAGAATGAACAAGGATCAATGATCAATGAAAAATGAACGATGAAGAATGAACAAGGATCAATGGTCAATGACGAATGAACGATGAAGAATGAACAAGGATAAATGAAGATTGAATGATGATGAACGAACAAGGATCAATGATCAATGAGGAATGAACGATGAAGAATGAACAAGGATCAATGATCAATGAAGAATGAACGATGCAGAATGAACAAGGATGAATGATCCATGAAGATTGAACGATGAAGAATGAACAAGGATCAATGATCAATGACGAATGAACGATGAAGAATGAACAAGGATCAATGATAAATGAAGAATGAACGATGAAGAATGAACAAGAATCAATGGTCAATGACGAATGAACGATGAAGAATGAACAAGGATAAATGAAGATTGAATGATGATGAATGAACAAGGATCAATGATCAATGAAGAATGAACGATGAAGAATGAACAAGGATCAATGATCAATGAAGAATGAAAGATGAAGAATGAACAAGGATCAATGATCAATGAAGAATGAACGATGACGAATGAACTAGGATCAATGATCAATGACGAATGAACGATGAAGAATGAACAAGGATCAATGATCAATGAAGAATGAACGATGAAGAATGAACAAGGATCAATGGTCAATGACGAATGAACGATGAAGAAGGAACAAGGATCAATGATCAATGAAGAATGAACGATGAAGAATGAACAAGGATTAATGGTAAATGACCAATGAACGATGAAGAATGAACAAGGATCAATGATCAATGAAGAATGAACGATGAAGAATGAACAAGGATGAATGATAAATGAAGAATGAATGATGAAGAATGAACAAGGATCAATGATCAATGACGAATGAACGATGAAGAATGAACAAGGATCAATGATCAATGAAGAATGAACGATGAAGAATGAACAACGGTCAATGGTCAATGACGAATGAACGATGAAGAATGCACAACGATCAATGATCAATGAAGTATGAACGATGAAGAATGAACAAGGATCAATGATCAATGAAGAATGAACGATGAAGAATGAACAAGGATCAATGATCAATGAAGAATGAACGATGATGAATGAACAAGGATCAATGATCAATGACGAATGAACGATGATGAATGAATAAGGATCAATGATCAATGAAGAATGAACGATGAAGAATGAACAAGGATCAATGTTCAAAGAAGAATGAACGATGAAGAATGAACCAGGATCAATGATCAATGACGAATGAACGATGAAGAATGAACAAGGATCAATGATCAATGAAGAATGAACGATGAAGAATGAACAAGGATCAATGATCAATGAAGAATGAACGATGAAAAATGAACAAGGATCAATGATCAATGACGAATAAACGATGAAGAATGAACAAGGATCAATGATCAATGAAAAATGAACGATGAAGAATGAACAAGGATCAATGGTCAATGACGAATGAACGATGAAGAAGGAACAAGGATCAATGATCAATGAAGAATGAACGATGAAGAATGAACAAGGATTAATGGTAAATGACTAATGAACGATGAAGAATGAACAAGGATCAATGATCAATGAAGAATGAACGATGAAGAATGAACAAGGATGAATGATAAATGAAGAATGAACGATGAAGAATGAACAAGGATCAATGATCAATGACGAATGAACAATGAAGAATGAACAAGGATCAATGATCAATGAAGAATGAACGATGAAGAATGAACAAGGATCAATGTTCAAAGAAGAATGAACGATGAAGAATGAACCAGGATCAATGATCAATGACGAATGAACGATGAAGAATGAACAAGGATCAATGATCAATGAAGAATGAACGATGAAGAATGAACAAGGATCAATGATCAATGAAGAATGAACGATGAAAAATGAACAAGGATCAATGATCAATGACGAATAAACGATGAAGAATGAACAAGGATCAATGATCAATGAAAAATGAACGATGAAGAATGAACAAGGATCAATGGTCAATGACGAATGAACGATGAAGAAGGAACAAGGATCAATGATCAATGAAGAATGAACGATGAAGAATGAACAAGGATTAATGGTAAATGACTAATGAACGATGAAGAATGAACAAGGATCAATGATCAATGAAGAATGAACGATGAAGAATGAACAAGGATGAATGATAAATGAAGAATGAACGATGAAGAATGAACAAGGATCAATGATCAATGACGAATGAACAATGAAGAATGAACAAGGATCAATGATCAATGAAGAATGAACGATGAAGAATGAACAAGGATCAATGATCAATGACGAATAAACGATGAAGAATGAACAAGGATCAATGATCAATGAAGAATGAACGATGAAGAATGAACAACGGTCAATGGTCAATGACGAATGAACGATGAAGAATGAACAAGGATTAATGATCAATGAAGTATGAACGATGAAGAATGAACAAGGATCAATGATCAATGAAGAATGAACGATGAAGAATGAAAAAGGATTAATGGTCAATGACGAATGAACGATGAAGAATGAACAAGGATCAATGATCAATGAAGAATGAACGATGAAGAATGAACAAGGATCAATGATCAATGAAGAATGAACGATGAAGAATGAACAAGGATCAATGATCAATGACGAATGAACGATGATGAATGAATAAGGATCAATGATCAATGAAGAATAAACGATGAAGAATGAACAAGGATCAATGTTCAAAGAAGAATGAACGATGAAGAATGAACCAGGATCAATGATCAATGACGAATGAACGATGAAGAATGAACAAGGATCAATGATCAATGAAGAATGAACGATGAAGAATGAACAAAGATCAATGATCAATGAAGAATGAACGATGAAAAATGAACAAGGATCAATGATCAATGACGAATGAACGATGAAGAATGAACAAGGATCAATGATCAATGAAAAATGAACGACGAAGAATGAACAAGGATCAATGGTCAATGACGAATGAACGATGAAGAATGAACAAGGATCAATGATCAATGAAAAATGAACGATGAAGAATGAACAAGGATCAATGGTCAATGACGAATGAACGATGAAGAATGAACAAGGATAAATGAAGATTGAATGATGATGAATGAACAAGGATCAATGATCAATGAAGAATGAACGATGAAGAATGAACAAGGATCAATGATCAATGAAGAATGAACGATGAAGAATGAACAAGGATCAATGATCAATGAAGAATGAACGATGAATAATGAACAAGGATCAATGATCAATGACGAGTGAACGATGAAGAATGAACAAGGATCAATGATCAATGAAGAAGGAACGATGAAGAATGAACAAGGATCAATGGTCAATGACGAATGAACGATGAAGAATGAACAAGGATCAATGATCAATGAAAAATGAACGATGAAGAATGAACAAGGATCAATGGTCAATGACGAATGAACGATGAAGAATGAACAAGGATAAATGAAGATTGAATGATGATGAATGAACAAGGATCAATGATCAATGAAGAATGAACGATGAAGAATGAACAAGGATCAATGATCAATGAAGAATGAACGATGAATAATGAACAAGGATCAATGATCAATGACGAATGAACGATGAAGAATGAACAAGGATCAATGATCAATGAAGAATGAACGATGAAGAATGAACAAGGATCAATGGTCAATGACGAATGAACGATGAAGAATGAACAAGGATAAATGATCAATGAAGAATAAACGATGAAGAATGAACAAGGATCAATGATCAATGAAAAATGAACGATGAAGAATGAACAAGGATCAATGATCAATGAAGAATGAACGATGAAGAATGAAAAAGGATCAATGGTCAATGATGAATGAATGATGAAGAATGAACAAGGATCAATGATCAATGAAGAATGAACGATGAAGAATGAACAAGGATGAATGATAAATGAAGAATGAACGATGAAGAATGAACAAGGATCAATGATCAATGACGAATGAACAATGAAGAATGAACAAGGATCAAAAATCAATGAAGAATGAACGATGAAGAATGAACAAGGATCAATGATCAATGACGACTGAACGATGAAGAATGAACAAGGATCAATGATCAATGAAGAATGAATGATGAATAATGAACAAGGGTCAATGGTCAATGACGAATGAACGATAAAGAATGAACAAGGATCAATGTTCAATGAAGTATGAACGATGAAGAATGAGCAAGGATCAAAGATCAATGAAGAATGAACGATGAAGAATGAACAAGGATCAATGATCAATGAAGAATGAACGATGAAGAATGAACAAGGATCAATGATCAATGAAGAATGAACGATGAAGAATGAACAAGGATCAATGGTCAATGACGAATGAACGATGAAGAATGAACAAGGATCAATGATCAATGAAGAATAAACGATGATGAATGAACAAGGATCAATGACCAATGAAAAATGAACGGTGAAGAATGAACAAGGATCAATGATCAATGAAGAATGAATGATGAAGAATGAAAAAGGATTAATGGTCAATGACGAATGAATGATGAAGAATGAACAAGGATCAATGATCAATGAAGAATGAACGATGAAGAATGAACAAGGATTAATGGTCAATGACAAATGAACGATGCAGAATGAATAAGGATCAATGATCAATTAAGAATGAACGATGAAGAATGAACAAGGATGAATGATAAATGAAGAATGAACGATGAAGAATGAACAAGGATCAATGATCAATGACGAATGAACAATGAAAAATGAACAAGGATCAATGATCAATGAAGAATGAACGATGAAGAATGAACAAGGATCAATGATCAATGACGACTGAACGATGAAGAATGAACAAGGATCAATGATCAATGAAGAATGAACGATGAATAATGAACAAGGGTCAATGGTCAATGACGAATGAACGATGAAGAATGAACAAGGATCAATGTTCAATGAAGAATGAACAATGAAGAATGAACAAGGATCATTGATCAATGAAGAATGAACGATGAAGAACGAACAAGGATCAATGATCAATAAAGAATGAACAAGGATCAATCATCAATGAAGAATGAACGATGAAGAATGAACAAGGATCAATGATCAATGAAGAATGAAAGATGAAGAATGAACAAGGATCAATGATTAATGACGAATGAACGATGAAGAATGATCAAGGATCAATGATCAATGAAGAATGAACGATGAAGAATGAACAAGGATCAATGATCAATGAAGAATGAACGATGAAGAATGAACCAGGATCAATGATCAATGACGAATGAACGATGAAGAATGAACAAGGATCAATGATCAATGAAGAATGAACGATGAAGAATGAACAAGGGTCAATGGTCAATGACGAAGGAATGATGAAGAATGAACAAGGATCAATGATCAATGAAGTATGAACGATGAAGAATGAACAAGGATCAATGATCAATGAAGAATGAACGATGAAGAATGAAAAAGGATTAATGGTCAATGACGAATGAACGATGAAGAATGAACAAGGATCAATGATCAATGAAGAATGAACGATGAAGAATGAACAAGGATCAATGATCAATAAAGAATGAACGATGAAGAATGAACAAGGATCAATGATCAATGACGAATGAACGATGAAGAATGAACAAGGATCAATGATCAATGAAGAATGAACGATGAAGAATGAACAAGGATCAATGATCAATGAAGAATGAACGATGAAGAATGAACCAGGATCAATGATCAATGACGAATGAACGATGAAGAATGAACAAGGATCATTGATCAATGAAGAATGAACGATGAAGAATGAACAAGGATCAATGATCAATGACGAATGAACGATTAAGAATAAACAAGGATCAATGATCAATGAAGAATGAACGATGAAGAATGAACAAGGATTAATGATCAATGAAGAATAAATGATGAAGAATGAACAAGGATCAATGATCAATGACGAATGAATGATGAAGAATGAACAAGGATCAATGATCAATGAATAATGAACGATGAAGAATGAATGAGGATCAATGATCAATGACGAATGAACGATGAAGAATGAACAAGGATCAATGATCAATGAAGAATGAATGGTGAAGAATGAACAAGGATCAATGGTCAATGACGAATGAATGATGAAGAATGAACAAGGATCAATGATCAATGAAGAATGAACGATGAAGAATGAACAAGGATCAATGCTCAATGACGAATGAACGATGAAGAATGTACAAGGATAAATGATCAATGAAGAATGAACGATGAAGAATGAAAAAGGATCAATGCTCAATGAGGAATGAACGATGAAGAATGAACAAGGGTCAATGGTCAATGACGAAGGAATGATGAAGAATGAACAAGGATCAATGATCAATGAAGTATGAACGATGATGAATGAACAAGGATCAATGATCAATGAAGAATGAACGATGAAGAATGAAAAAGGATTAATGGTCAATGACGAATGAACGATGAAGAATGAACAAGGATCAATGATCAATGAAGAATGAACGATGAAGAATGAACAAGGATCAATGATCGATAAAGAATGAACGATGAAGAATGAACAAGGATCAATGATCAATGAGGAATGAACGATGAAGAATGAACAAGGATCAATGATCAATGAAGAATGAACGATGAAGAATGAACAAGGATCAATGATCAATGAAGAATGAACGATGAAGAATGAACCAGGATCAATGATCAATGACGAATGAACGATGAAGAATGAACAAGGATCATTGATCAATGAAGAATGAACGATGAAGAATGAACAAGGATCAATGATCAATGACGAATGAACGATTAAGAATAAACAAGGATCAATGATCAATGAAGAATGAACGATGAAGAATGAACAAGGATTAATGATCAATGAAGAATAAATGATGAAGAATGAACAAGGATCAATGATCAATGACGAATGAATGATGAAGAATGAACAAGGATCAATGATCAATGAAGAATGAACGATGAAGAATGAATGAGGATCAATGATCAATGACGAATGAACGATGAAGAATGAACAAGGATCAATGATCAATGAAGAATGAATGGTGAAGAATGAACAAGGATCAATGATCAATGACAAATGAACGATGAAGAATGAACAAGGATCAATGATCAATGAAGAATGAACGATGAAGAATGAACAAGGATCAATGGTCAATGACGAATGAACGATGAAGAATGAACAAGGATCAATGATCAATGAAGAATAAACGATGATGAATGAACAAGGATCAATGACCAATGAAAAATGAACGGTGAAGAATGAACAAGGATCAATGATCAATGAAGAATGAATGATGAAGAATGAAAAAGGATCAATGGTCAATGACGAATGAATGATGAAGAATGAACAAGGATCAATGATCAATGAAGAATGAACGATGAAGAATGAACAAGGATTAATGGTCAATGACAAATGAACGATGCAGAATGAATAAGGATCAATGATCAATTAAGAATGAACGATGAAGAATGAACAAGGATGAATGATAAATGAAGAATGAACGATGAAGAATGAACAAGGATCAATGATCAATGACGAATGAACAATGAAAAATGAACAAGGATCAATGATCAATGAAGAATGAACGATGAAGAATGAACAAGGATCAATGATCAATGACGACTGAACGATAAAGAATGAACAAGGATCAATGATCAATGAAGAATGAACGATGAATAATGAACAAGGGTCAATGGTCAATGACGAATGAACGATGAAGAATGAACAAGGATCAATGTTCAATGAAGAATGAACAATGAAGAATGAACAAGGATCATTGATCAATGAAGAATGAACGATGAAGAACGAACAAGGATCAATGATCAATAAAGAATGAACAAGGATCAATCATCAATGAAGAATGAACGATGAAGAATGAACAAGGATCAATGATCAATGAAGAATGAAAGATGAAGAATGAACAAGGATCAATGATTAATGACGAATGAACGATGAAGAATGATCAAGGATCAATGATCAATGAAGAATGAACGATGAAGAATGAACAAGGATCAATGATCAATGAAGAATGAACGATGAAGAATGAACCAGGATCAATGATCAATGACGAATGAACGATGAAGAATGAACAAGGATCAATGATCAATGAAGAATGAACGATGAAGAATGAACAAGGGTCAATGGTCAATGACGAAGGAATGATGAAGAATGAACAAGGATCAATGATCAATGAAGTATGAACGATGAAGAATGAACAAGGATCAATGACTAATGAAGAATGAACGATGAAGAATGAAAAAGGATTAATGGTCAATGACGAATGAACGATGAAGAATGAACAAGGATCAATGATCAATGAAGAATGAACGATGAAGAATGAACAAGGATCAATGATCAATAAAGAATGAACGATGAAGAATGAACAAGGATCAATGATCAATGACGAATGAACGATGAAGAATGAACAAGGATCAATGATCAATGAAGAATGAACGATGAAGAATGAACAAGGATCAATGATCAATGAAGAATGAACGATGAAGAATGAACCAGGATCAATGATCAATGACGAATGAACGATGAAGAATGAACAAGGATCATTGATCAATGAAGAATGAACGATGAAGAATGAACAAGGATCAATGATCAATGACGAATGAACGATTAAGAATAAACAAGGATCAATGATCAATGAAGAATGAACGATGAAGAATGAACAAGGATTAATGATCAATGAAGAATAAATGATGAAGAATGAACAAGGATCAATGATCAATGACGAATGAATGATGAAGAATGAACAAGGATCAATGATCAATGAAGAATGTACGATGAAGAATGAATGAGGATCAATGATCAATGACGAATGAACGATGAAGAATGAACAAGGATCAATGATCAATGAAGAATGAATGGTGAAGAATGAACAAGGATCAATGGTCAATGACGAATGAATGATGAAGAATGAACAAGGATCAATGATCAATGAAGAATGAACGATGAAGAATGAACAAGGATCAATGCTCAATGACGAATGAACGATGAAGAATGTACAAGGATAAATGATCAATGAAGAATGAACGATGAAGAATGAAAAAGGATCAATGCTCAATGAGGAATGAACGATGAAGAATGAACAAGGATCAATGATCAATGAAGAATGAACGATGAAGAATGAACAAGGATCAATGATCAATGAAGAATGAACGATTAAGAATGAACAAGGGTCAATGATCAATGAAGAATGAACGATGAAGAATGAACAAGGATCAATGATCAATGACGAATGAACGATGAAGAATGAACAAGGATCATTGATCAATGAAGAATGAACGATGAAGAATGAACAAGGATCAATGATCAATGAAGAATGAACGATGAAGAATGAACCAGGATCAATGATCAATGACGAATGAACGATGAAGAATGAACAAGGATCATTGATCAATGAAGAATGAACGATGAAGAATGAACAAGGATCAATGATCAATGACGAATGAACGATTAAGAATAAACAAGGATCAATGATCAATGAAGAATGAACGATGAAGAATGAACAAGGATTAATGATCAATGAAGAATAAATGATGAAGAATGAACAAGGATCAATGATCAATGACGAATGAATGATGAAGAATGAACAAGGATCAATGATCAATGAAGAATGAACGATGAAGAATGAATGAGGATCAATGATCAATGACGAATGAACGATGAAGAATGAACAAGGATCAATGATCAATGAAGAATGAATGGTGAAGAATGAACAAGGATCAATGGTCAATGACGAATGAATGATGAAGAATGAACAAGGATCAATGATCAATGAAGAATGAACGATGAAGAATGAACAAGGATCAATGCTCAATGACGAATGAACGATGAAGAATGTACAAGGATAAATGATCAATGAAGAATGAACGATGAAGAATGAAAAAGGATCAATGCTCAATGAGGAATGAACGATGAAGAATGAACAAGGATCAATGATCAATGAAGAATGAACGATGAAGAATGAACAAGGATCAATGATCAATGAAGAATGAACGATTAAGAATGAACAAGGGTCAATGATCAATGAAGAATGAACGATGAAGAATGAACAAGGATCAATGATCAATGACGAATGAACGATGAAGAATGAACAAGGATCATTGATCAATGAAGAATGAACGATGAAGAATGAACAAGGATCAATGATCAATGAAGAATGAACGATGAAGAATGAACCAGGATCAATGATCAATGACGAATGAACGATGAAGAATGAACAAGGATCATTGATCAATGAAGAATGAACGATGAAGAATGAACAAGGATCAATGATCAATGACGAATGAACGATTAAGAATAAACAAGGATCAATGATCAATGAAGAATGAACGATGAAGAATGAACAAGGATTAATGATCAATGAAGAATAAATGATGAAGAATGAACAAGGATCAATGATCAATGACGAATGAATGATGAAGAATGAACAAGGATCAATGATCAATGAAGAATGAACGATGAAGAATGAATGAGGATCAATGATCAATGACGAATGAACGATGAAGAATGAACAAGGATCAATGATCAATGAAGAATGAATGGTGAAGAATGAACAAGGATCAATGGTCAATGACGAATGAATGATGAAGAATGAACAAGGATCAATGATCAATGAAGAATGAACGATGAAGAATGAACAAGGATCAATGCTCAATGACGAATGAACGATGAAGAATGTACAAGGATAAATGATCAATGAAGAATGAACGATGAAGAATGAAAAAGGATCAATGCTCAATGAGGAATGAACGATGAAGAATGAACAAGGATCAATGATCAATGAAGAATGAACGATGAAGAATGAACAAGGATCAATGATCAATGAAGAATGAACGATTAAGAATGAACAAGGGTCAATGATCAATGAAGAATGAACGATGAAGAATGAACAAGGATCAATGATCAATGACGAATGAACGATGAAGAATGAACAAGGATCATTGATCAATGAAGAATGAACAATGAAGAATGAACAAGGATCTATGATCAATGAAGAATGAACGATGAAGAATGAAAAAGGTTCAATGGTCAATGACGAATGAACGATGAAGAATGAACAAGGATAAATGAAGATTGAATGATGATGAATGAACAAGAATCAATGATCAATGAAGAATGAACGATGAAGAATGAACAAGGATCAATGATCAATGAAGAATGAACGATGAAGAATGAATAAGGATCAATGATCAATGAAGAGTGAACGATGAATAATGAACAAGGATTAATGATCAATGACGAATGAACGATAAAGAATGAACAAGGATCAATGATCAATGAAGAATGAACGATGAAGAATGAACAAGGATTAATGATCAATGAAGAATAAATGATGAAGAATGAACAAGGATCAATGATCAATGACGAATGAATGATGAAGAATGAACAAGGATCAATGATCAATGAAGAATGAACGATGAAGAATGAATGAGGATCAATGATCAATGACGAATGAACGATGAAGAATGAACAAGGATCAATGATCAATGAAGAATGAATGGTGAAGAATGAACAAGGATCAATGGTCAATTACGAATGAATGATGAAGAATGAACAAGGATCAATGATCAATGAAGAATGAACGATGAAGAATGAACAAGGATCAATGCTCAATGACGAATGAACGATGAAGAATGTACAAGGATAAATGATCAATGAAGAATGAACGATGAAGAATGAAAAAGGATCAATGCTCAATGAGGAATGAACGATGAAGAATGAACAAGGATCAATGATCAATGAAGAATGAACGATGAAGAATGAACAAGGATCAATGATCAATGAAGAATGAACGATTAAGAATGAACAAGGGTCAATGATCAATGAAGAATGAACGATGAAGAATGAACAAGGATCAATGATCAATGACGAATGAACGATGAAGAATGAACAAGGATCATTGATCAATGAAGAATGAACAATGAAGAATGAACAAGGATCAATGATCAATGAAGAATGAACGATGAAGAATGAAAAAGGATCAATGGTCAATGACGAATGAACGATGAAGAATGAACAAGGATAAATGAAGATTGAATGATGATGAATGAACAAGAATCAATGATCAATGAAGAATGAACAAGGATCAATGATCAATGAAGAATGAACGATGAAGAATGAATAAGGATCAATGATCAATGAAGAGTGAACGATGAATAATGAACAAGGATTAATGATCAATGACGAATGAACGATGAAGAATGAACAAGGATCAATGATCAATGAAGAATGAACGATGAAGAATGAACAAGGATCAATGGTCAATGACGATGGAACGATGAAGAATGAACAAGGATCAATGATCAATGAAGAATGAACGATGAAGAATGAAAAAGGATCAATGGTCAATGATGAATGAATGATGAAGAATGAACAAGAATCAATGATCAATGAAGAATGAACGATGAAGAATGAACAAGGATTAATGGTCAATGACAAATGAACGATGAAGAATGAACAAGGATCAATGATCAATGAAGAATTAACGATGAAGAATGAACAAGGATGAATGATAAATGAAGAATGAACGATGAAGAATGAACAAGGATCAATGATCAATGACGAATGAACAATGAAGAATGAACAAGGATCAAAAATCAATGAAGAATGAACGATGAAGAATGAACAAGGATCAATGATCAATGACGACTGAACGATGAAGAATGAACAAGGATCAATGATCAATGAAGAATGAATGATGAATAATGAACAAGGGTCAATGGTCAATGACGAATGAACGATAAAGAATGAACAAGGATCAATGTTCAATGAAGTATGAACGATGAAGAATGAGCAAGGATCAAAGATCAATGAAGAATGAACGATGAAGAATGAACAAGGATCAATGATCAATGACAAATGAACGATGAAGAATGAACAAGGATCAATGATCAATGAAGAATGAACGATGAAGAATGAACAAGGATCAATGGTCAATGACGAATGAACGATGAAGAATGAACAAGGATCAATGATCAATGAAGAATAAACGATGATGAATGAACAAGGATCAATGACCAATGAAAAATGAACGGTGAAGAATGAACAAGGATCAATGATCAATGAAGAATGAATGATGAAGAATGAAAAAGGATCAATGGTCAATGACGAATGAATGATGAAGAATGAACAAGGATCAATGATCAATGAAGAATGAACGATGAAGAATGAACAAGGATTAATGGTCAATGACAAATGAACGATGCAGAATGAATAAGGATCAATGATCAATTAAGAATGAACGATGAAGAATGAACAAGGATCAATGATCAATGACGAATGAACAATGAAAAATGAACAAGGATCAATGATCAATGAAGAATGAACGATGAAGAATGAACAAGGATCAATGATCAATGACGACTGAACGATGAAGAATGAACAAGGGTCAATGATCAATGAAGAATGAACGATGAATAATGAACAAGGGTCAATGGTCAATGACGAATGAACGATGAAGAATGAACAAGGATCAATGTTCAATGAAGAATGAACAATGAAGAATGAACAAGGATCATTGATCAATGAAGAATGAACGATGAAGAACGAACAAGGATCAATGATCAATAAAGAATGAACAAGGATCAATCATCAATGAAGAATGAACGATGAAGAATGAACAAGGATCAATGATCAATGAAGAATGAAAGATGAAGAATGAACAAGGATCAATGATTAATGACGAATGAACGATGAAGAATGATCAAGGATCAATGATCAATGAAGAATGAACGATGAAGAATGAACAAGGATCAATGATCAATGAAGAATGAACGATGAAGAATGAACAAGGATCAATGATCAATGACGAATGAACGATGAAGAATGAACAAGGATCAATGATCAATGAAGAATGAACGATGAAGAATGAACAAGGGTCAATGGTCAATGACGAAGGAATGATGAAGAATGAACAAGGATCAATGATCAATGAAGTATGAACGATGAAGAATGAACAAGGATCAATGATCAATGAAGAATGAACGATGAAGAATGAAAAAGGATTAATGGTCAATGACGAATGAACGATGAAGAATGAACAAGGATCAATGATCAATGAAGAATGAACGATGAAGAATGAACAAGGATCAATGATCAATAAAGAATGAACGATGAAGAATGAACAAGGATCAATGATCAATGACGAATAAACGATGAAGAATGAACAAGGATCAATGATCAATGAAGAATGAACGATGAAGAATGAACAAGGATCAATGATCAATGAAGAATGAACGATGAAGAATGAACAAGGATCAATGATCAATGACGAATGAACGATTAAGAATAAACAAGGATCAATGATCAATGAAGAATGAACGATGAAGAATGAACAAGGATTAATGATCAATGAAGAATAAATGATGAAGAATGAACAAGGATCAATGATCAATGACGAATGAATGATGAAGAATGAACAAGGATCAATGATCAATGAAGAATGAACGATGAAGAATGATTGAGGATCAATGATCAATGACGAATGAACGATGAAGAATGAACAAGGATCAATGATCAATGAAGAATGAATGGTGAAGAATGAACAAGGATCAATGGTCAATGAAGAATGAACGATGAAGAATGAACAAGGATCAATGCTCAATGACGAATGAACGATGAAGAATGTACAAGGATAAATGATCAATGAAGAATGAACGATGAAGAATGAAAAAGGATCAATGCTCAATGAGGAATGAACGATGAAGAATGAACAAGGGTCAATGGTCAATGACGAAGGAATGATGAAGAATGAACAAGGATCAATGATCAATGAAGTATGAACGATGAAGAATGAACAAGGATCAATGATCAATGAAGAATGAACGATGAAGAATGAAAAAGGATTAATGGTCAATGACGAATGAACGATGAAGAATGAACAAGGATCAATGATCAATGAAGAATGAACGATGAAGAATGAACAAGGATCAATGATCAATAAAGAATGAACGATGAAGAATGAACAAGGATCAATGATCAATGAGGAATGAACGATGAAGAATGAACAAGGATCAATGATCAATGAAGAATGAACGATGAAGAATGAACAAGGATCAATGATCAATGAAGAATGAACGATGAAGAATGAACCAGGATCAATGATCAATGACGAATGAACGATGAAGAATGAACAAGGATCATTGATCAATGAAGAATGAACAATGAAGAATGAACAAGGATCAATGATCTATGACGAATGAACGATTAAGAATAAACAAGGATCAATGATCAATGAAGAATGAACGATGAAGAATGAACAAGGATTAATGATCAATGAAGAATAAATGATGAAGAATGAACAAGGATCAATGATCAATGACGAATGAATGATGAATAATGAACAAGGATCAATGATCAATGAAGAATGAACGATGAAGAATGAATGAGGATCAATGATCAATGACGAATGAACGATGAAGAATGAACAAGGATCAATGATCAATGAAGAATGAATGGTGAAGAATGAACAAGGATCAATGATCAATGACAAATGAACGATGAAGAATGAACAAGGATCAATGATCAATGAAGAATGAACGATGAAGAATGAACAAGGATCAATGGTCAATGACGAATGAACGATGAAGAATGAACAAGGATCAATGATCAATGAAGAATAAACGATGATGAATGAACAAGGATCAATGACCAATGAAAAATGAACGGTGAAGAATGAACAAGGATCAATGATCAATGAAGAATGAATGATGAAGAATGAAAAAGGATCAATGGTCAATGACGAATGAATGATGAAGAATGAACAAGGATCAATGATCAATGAAGAATGAACGATGAAGAATGAACAAGGATTAATGGTCAATGACAAATGAACGATGCAGAATGAATAAGGATCAATGATCAATTAAGAATGAACGATGAAGAATGAACAAGGATGAATGATAAATGAAGAATGAACGATGAAGAATGAACAAGGATCAATGATCAATGACGAATGAACAATGAAAAATGAACAAGGATCAATGATCAATGAAGAATGAACGATGAAGAATGAACAAGGATCAATGATCAATGACGACTGAACGATAAAGAATGAACAAGGATCAATGATCAATGAAGAATAAACGATGAATAATGAACAAGGGTCAATGGTCAATGACGAATGAACGATGAAGAATGAACAAGGATCAATGTTCAATGAAGAATGAACAATGAAGAATGAACAAGGATCATTGATCAATGAAGAATGAACGATGAAGAACGAACAAGGATCAATGATCAATAAAGAATGAACAAGGATCAATCATCAATGAAGAATGAACGATGAAGAATGAACAAGGATCAATGATCAATGAAGAATGAAAGATGAAGAATGAACAAGGATCAATGATTAATGACGAATGAACGATGAAGAATGATCAAGGATCAATGATCAATGAAGAATGAACGATGAAGAATGAACAAGGATCAATGATCAATGAAGAATGAACGATGAAGAATGAACCAGGATCAATGATCAATGACGAATGAACGATGAAGAATGAACAAGGATCAATGATCAATGAAGAATGAACGATGAAGAATGAACAAGGGTCAATGGTCAATGACGAAGGAATGATGAAGAATGAACAAGGATCAATGATCAATGAAGTATGAACGATGAAGAATGAACAAGGATCAATGATTAATGAAGAATGAACGATGAAGAATGAAAAAGGATTAATGGTCAATGACGAATGAACGATGAAGAATGAACAAGGATCAATGATCAATGAAGAATGAACGATGAAGAATGAACAAGGATCAATGATCAATAAAGAATGAACGATGAAGAATGAACAAGGATCAATGATCAATGACGAATGAACGATGAAGAATGAACAAGGATCAATGATCAATGAAGAATGAACGATGAAGAATGAACAAGGATCAATGATCAATGAAGAATGAACGATGAAGAATGAACCAGGATCAATGATCAATGACGAATGAACGATGAAGAATGAACAAGGATCAATGATCAATGAAGAATGAACGATGAAGAATGAACAAGGATCAATGATCAATGACGAATGAACGATTAAGAATAAACAAGGATCAATGATCAATGAAGAATGAACGATGAAGAATGAACAAGGATTAATGATCAATGAAGAATAAATGATGAAGAATGAACAAGGATCAATGATCAATGACGAATGAATGATGAAGAATGAACAAGGATCAATGATCAATGAAGAATGAACGATGAAGAATGAATGAGGATCAATGATCAATGACGAATGAACGATGAAGAATGAACAAGGATTAATGATCAATGACGAATGAACGATGAAGAATGAACAAGGATCAATGTTCAATGAAGTATGAACGATGAAGAATGAACAAGGATCAATGATCAATGAAGAATGAACGATGAAGAATGAAAAAGGATTAATGGTCAATGACGAATGAACGATGAAGAATGAACAAGGATCAATGATCAATGAAGAATGAACGATGAAGAATGAAAAAGGATCAATGCTCAATGAGGAATGAACGATGAAGAATGAACAAGGATCAATGATCAATGAAGAATGAACGATGAAGAATGAACAAGGATCAATGATCAATGAAGAATGAACGATTAAGAATGAACAAGGGTCAATGATCATTGATCCTTGTTCATTTTTCATCGTTCATTCTTCATTGATCATTGATCCTTGTTCATTCTTCATCGTTCATTCCTCATTGAGCATTGATCCTTTTTCATTCTTCATCGTTCATTCTTCATTAATCATTTATCCTTGTACATTCTTCATCGTTCATTCGTCATTGAGCATTGATCCTTGTTCATTCTTCATCGTTCATTCTTCATTGATCATTGATCCTTGTTCATTCTTCATCATTCATTCGTCATTGACCATTGATCCTTGTTCATTCTTCACCATTCATTCTTCATTGATCATTGATCCTTGTTCATTCTTCATCGTTCATTCGTCATTGATCATTGATCCTCATTCATTCTTCATCGTTCATTCTTCATTGATCATTGATCCTGGTTCATTCTTCATCATTCATTCGTCATTGATCATTGATCCTTGTTCATTCTTCATCATTTATTCTTCATTGATCATTAATCCTTGTTCATTCTTCATCGTTCATTCTTCATTGATTATTGATCCTTGTTTATTCTTAATCGTTCATTCGTCATTGATCATTGATCCTTGTTCATTCTTCATCGTTCATTCTTCATTGATCAATGATCCTTGTTCATTCTTCATCGTTCATTCGTCATTGATCATTGATCCTGGTTCATTCTTCATCGTTCAATCTTCATTGATCATTGATCCTTGTTCATTCTTCATCGTTCATTCTTCATTGATCATTGATCCTTGTTCATTCTTCATCGTTCATTCGTCATTGATCATTGATCCTTGTTCATTCTTCATCGTTCATTCGTCATTGATCATTGATCCTTGTTCATTCTTCATCGTTCATTCTTTATTGATCATTGATCCTTGTTCATTCTTCATCGTTCATTCTTCATTGATCATTGATCCTTGTTCATTCTTCATCGTTCATTCGTCATTGACCATTAATCCTTTTTCATTCTTTATCGTTCATTCTTCATTAATCATTGATCCTTGTTCATTCTTCATCGTTCATACTTCATTGATCATTGATCCTTGTTCATTCTTCATCATTCCTTCGTCATTGACCATTGACCCTTGTTCATTCTTCATCGTTCATTCTTCATTTATCATTGATCCTTGTTCATTCTTCATCGTTCATTCGTCATTGATCATTGATCCTGGTTTATTCTTCATCGTTCATTCGTCATTGACCATTGACCCTTGTTCATTCTTCATCGTTCATTCTTCATTGATCATTGATCCTTGTTCATTCTTCATCGTTAATTCGTCATTGACCATTCACCCTTGTTCATTATTCATCGTTTATTCTTCATTGATCATTGATCCTTGTTCATTCTTCATCGTTCATTCTTCATTGATCATTGATCCTTGTTCATTCTTCATCGTTCATTCTTCATTGATCAATGATCCTTGTTCATTCTTCATCGTTCATTCGTCATTGATCATTGATCCTGGTTCATTCTTCATCGTTCATTCTTCATTGATCATTGATCCTTGTTCATTCTTCATCGTTCATTCCTCATTGAGCATTGATCCTTTTTCATTCTTCATCGTTCATTCTTCATTGATCATTGATCCTTGTTCATTCTTCATCGTTCATTCTTCATTGATCATTGATCCTTGTTCATTCTTCATCGTTCATTCCTCATTGAGCATTGATCCTTTTTCATTCTTCATCGTTCATTCTTCATTAATCATTTATCCTTGTACATTCTTCATCGTTCATTCGTCATTGAGCATTGATCCTTGTTCATTCTTCATCGTTCATTCTTCATTGATCATTGATCCTTGTTCATTCTTCATCATTCATTCGTCATTGACCATTGATCCTTGTTCATTCTTCACCATTCATTCTTCATTGATCATTGATCCTTGTTCATTCTTCATCGTTCATTCGTCATTGATCATTGATCCTCATTCATTCTTCATCGTTCATTCTTCATTGATCATTGATCCTGGTTCATTCTTCATCATTCATTCGTCATTGATCATTGATCCTTGTTCATTCTTCATCATTTATTCTTCATTGATCATTAATCCTTGTTCATTCTTCATCGTTCATTCTTCATTGATCATTGATCCTTGTTTATTCTTAATCGTTCATTCGTCATTGATCATTGATCCTTGTTCATTCTTCATCGTTCATTCTTCATTGATCAATGATCCTTGTTCATTCTTCATCGTTCATTCGTCATTGATCATTGATCCTGGTTCATTCTTCATCGTTCATTCTTCATTGATCATTGATCCTTGTTCATTCTTCATCGTTCATTCTTCATTGATCATTGATCCTTGTTCATTCTTCATCGTTCATTCGTCATTGATCATTGATCCTTGTTCATTCTTCATCGTTCATTCGTCATTGATCATTGATCCTTGTTCATTCTTCATCGTTCATTCTTTATTGATCATTGATCCTTGTTCATTCTTCATCGTTCATTCTTCATTGATCATTGATCCTTGTTCATTCTTCATCGTTCATTCGTCATTGACCATTAATCCTTTTTCATTCTTTATCGTTTATTCTTCATTGATCATTGATCCTTGTTCATTCTTCATCGTTCATACTTCATTGATCATTGATCCTTGTTCATTCTTCATCATTCCTTCGTCATTGACCATTGACCCTTGTTCATTCTTCATCGTTCATTCTTCATTTATCATTGATCCTTGTTCATTCTTCATCGTTCATTCGTCATTGATCATTGATCCTGGTTCATTCTTCATCGTTCATTCGTCATTGACCATTGACCCTTGTTCATTCTTCATCGTTCATTCTTCATTGATCATTGATCCTTGTTCATTCTTCATCGTTAATTCGTCATTGACCATTCACCCTTGTTCATTATTCATCGTTTATTCTTCATTGATCATTGATCCTTGTTCATTCTTCATCGTTCATTCGCCACTGACCATTGATCCTTGTTCATTCTTCATCGTTCATTCTTCATTGATCATTGATCCTTGTTCATTCTTCATTGTTCATTCGTCATTGATCATTGATCCTTGTTCATTCTTCATTGTTCATTCTTCATTTATCATTCATCCTTATTCATTCTTCATCGTTCATTCTTCATTGATCATTGATCCTTGTTCATTCTTCGTTGTTCATTCGTCATTGACCATTAATCCTTGTTCATTCTTCATCTTTCATTCTTCATTGATCATTGATCCTTGTTCATTCTTCTTCTTTCATTCGTCATTGACCATTGATCCTTGTTCATTCTTCATCGTTCATTCTTCATTGATCATTGATCCTTGTTCATTCTTCATCGTTCATTTTTGATTGATTATTGATACTTGTTCATTCTTCATCGTTCATTCTTCATTGCTCATTGATCCTTGTTCATTCTTCATCGTTCCATCGTCATTGACCATTGATCCTTGTTCATTCTTCATCGTTCCTTCTTCATTGATCATTGATCCTTGTTCATTCTTCATCGTTCATTCGTCATTGATCATTAATCCTTGTTCATTATTCATCGTTCCCTCTTCATTGATCATTGATCCTTATTCATTCTTCATCGTTCATTCTTCATTGATCATTGATCCTTGTTCATTCTTCATCGTTCATTCTTCATTGATCATTGATTCTTGTTCATTCATCATCATTCAATCTTCATTTATCCTTGTTCATTCTTCATCGTTCATTCGTTATTGACCATTGATCCTTTTTCATTCTTCATCGTTCATTCTTCATTGATCATTGATCCTTGTTCATTCTTCATTGTTCATTCTTCATTGATCAATGATCCTTGTTCATTCTTCATCGTTCATTCGTCATTGATCATTGATCCTTGTTCATTCTTCATCGTTCATTCTTCATTGATCATTGACCCTTGTTCATTCTTAATCGTTCATTCTTCATTGATCATTGATCCTTGTTCATTCTTCATCGTTCATTCTTCATTGATCATTGATCCTTGTTCATTCTTCATCGTTCATTCCTCATTGAGCATTGATCCTTTTTCATTCTTCATCGTTCATTCTTCATTGATCATTGATCCTTGTTCATTCTTCATCGTTCATTCGTCATTGACCATTAATCCTTTTTCATTCTTCATCGTTCATTCTTCATTGATCATTGATCCTTGTTCATTCTTCATCGTTCATACTTCATTGAACATTGATCCTTGTTCATTCTTCATCGTTCATTCGTCATTGACCATGGACCCTTGTTCATTATTCATCGTTCATTCTTCATTGATCATTGATCCTTGTTCATTCTTCATCGTTCAGTCGTCATTGATCATTGATCCTTGTTCATTCTTCATCGTTCATTCTTCATTGATCATTGATCCTTGTTCATTCTTCATTGTTCATTCGTCATTGATCATTGATCCTTGTTCATTCTTCATCGTTCATTCTTCATTTATCATTCATCCTTATTCATTCTTCATCGTTCATTCTTCATTGATCATTGATCCTTGTTCATTCTTCATCGTTCATTTGTCATTTACCATTAATCCTTGTTCATTCTTCATCGTTCATTCTTCATTGATCATTGATCCTTGTTCCTTCTTCATCGTTCATTCGTCATTGACCATTGATCCTTGTTCATTCTTCATCGTTCATTCTTCATTGATCATTGATCCTTGTTCATTCTTCATCGTTCATTCTTCATTGAGCATTGATACTTGTTCATTCTTCATCGTTCATTCTTCATTGACCATTGATCCTTGTTCATTCTTCATCGTTCATTCGTCATTGATCATTGATCCTTGTTCATTCTTCATCGTTCATTCTTCATTGATCATTGATCCTTGTTCATTCTTCATCATTCATTCGTCATTGATCATTGATCCTAGTTCATTCTTCATCGTTCATTCTTCATTGATCATTGATCCTTGTTCATTCTTCATCTTTCATTTTTCATTGATCATTGATCCTTGTTCATTCTTCATCGTTCATTCTTCATTGATCATTGATCCTTGTTCATTCATCATCATTCAATCTTCATTTATCCTTGTTCATTCTTCATCGTTAATTCGTCAATGACCATTGATCCTTGTTCATTCTTCATCGTTCATTCTTCATTGATCATTGATCCTTGTTCATTCTTCATCGTTCATTCGTCATTGATCATTGATCCTTGTTCATCCTTCATCGTTCATTCTTCATTGATCATTGATCCTTGTTCATTCTTCATCGTTCATTCTTCATTGATCATTGATCCTTGTTCATTTTTCATCGTTCATTCGTCATTTATCATTCATCCTTGTTCATTCTTCATCGTTCATTCTTCATTGATCATTGATCCTTGTTCATTCTTCATCGTTGATTCGTCATTGACCATTGACCCTTGTTCATTATTCATCGTTCATTCTTCATTGATCATTGATCCTTGTTCATTCTTCATCGTTCAGTCGTCATTGATCATTGATCCTTGTTCATTCTTCATCGTTCATTCTTCATTGATCATTGATCCTTGTTCATTCTTCATTGTTCATTCGTCATTGATTATTGATCCTTGTTCATTCTTCATCGTTCATTCTTCATTTATCATTCATCCTTATTCATTCTTCATCGTTCATTCTTCATTGATCATTGATCCTTGTTCATTCTTCATCGTTCATTCGTCATTGATCATTGATCCTAGTTCATTCTTCATCGTTCATTCTTCACTGATCATTGATCCTTGTTCCTTCTTCATCGTTCATTCGTCATTGACCATTGATCCTTGTTCATTCTTCATCGTTCATTTTTCATTGATCATTGATCCTTGTTCATTCTTCATCGTTCATTCGTCATTGACCATTGATCCTTGTTCATTCTTCATCGTTCATTTTTCATTGATCATTGATCCTTGTTCATTCTTCATCGTTCATTCGTCATTGATCATTGATCCTTGTTCATTCTTCATCGTTCATTCTTCATTGATCATTGATCCTTGTTCATTCTTCATCGTTCATTCGTCATTGATCATTGATCCTAGTTCATTCTTCATCGTTCATTCTTCATTGATCATTGATCCTTGTTCATTCTTCATCTTTCATTCTTCATTGATCATTGATCCTTGTTCATTCTTTATCGTTCATTCTTCATTGATCATTGATCCTTGTTCATTCATCATCATTCAATCTTCATTTATCCTTGTTCATTCTTCATCGTTCATTCGTCATTGACCATTGATCCTTGTTCATTCTTCATCGTTCATTCTTCATTGATCATTGATCCTTGTTCATTCTTCATCGTTCATTCGTCATTGATCATTGATCCTGGTTCATTCTTCATCGTTCATTCTTCATTGATCATTAATCCTTGTTCATTCTTCATCGTTCATTCTTTATTGATCATTAATCCTTGTTCATTCATCATCATTCAATCTTCATTTATCCTTGTTCATTCTTCATCGTTCATTCGTCATTGACCATTGATCCTTGTTCATTCTTCATCGTTCATTTTTCATTGATCATTGATCCTTGTTCATTCTTCATCGTTCATTCGTCATTGACCATTGATCCTTGTTCATTCTTCATCGTTCATTTTTCATTGATCATTGATCCTTGTTCATTCTTCATCGTTCATTCGTCATTGATCATTGATCCTTGTTCATTCTTCATCGTTCATTCTTCATTGATCATTGATCCTTGTTCATTCTTCATCGTTCATTCGTCATTGATCATTGATCCTAGTTCATTCTTCATCGTTCATTCTTCATTGATCATTGATCCTTGTTCATTCTTCATCTTTCATTCTTCATTGATCATTGATCCTTGTTCATTCTTCATCGTTCATTCTTCATTGATCATTGATCCTTGTTCATTCATCATCATTCAATCTTCATTTATCCTTGTTCATTCTTCATCGTTCATTCGTCATTGACCATTGATCCTTGTTCATTCTTCATCGTTCATTCTTCATTGATCATTGATCCTTGTTCATTCTTCATCGTTCATTCGTCATTGATCATTGATCCTTGTTCATTCTTCATCGTTCATTCTTCATTGATCATTGATCCTTGTTCATTCTTCATCGTTCATTCTTCATTGATCATTGATCCTTGTTCATTCTTCATCGTTCATTCGTCATTGATCATTGATCCTTGTTCATCCTTCATCGTTCATTCTTCATTGATCATTGATCCTTGTTCATTCTTCATCGTTCATTCTTCATTGATCATTGATCCTTGTTCATTCTTCATCGTTCATTCGTCATTTATCATTCATCCTTGTTCATTCTTCATCGTTCATTCTTCATTGATCATTGATCCTTGTTCATTCTTCATCGTTGATTCGTCATTGACCATTGACCCTTGTTCATTATTCATCGTTCATTCTTCATTGATCATTGATCCTTGTTCATTCTTCATCGTTCAGTCGTCATTGATCATTGATCCTTGTTCATTCTTCATCGTTCATTCTTCATTGATCATTGATCCTTGTTCATTCTTCATTGTTCATTCGTCATTGATCATTGATCCTTGTTCATTCTTCATCGTTCATTCTTCATTTATCATTCATCCTTATTCATTCTTCATCGTTCATTCTTCATTGATCATTGATCCTTGTTCATTCTTCATCGTTCATTCGTCATTGATCATTGATCCTAGTTCATTCTTCATCGTTCATTCTTCACTGATCATTGATCCTTGTTCCTTCTTCATCGTTCATTCGTCATTGACCATTGATCCTTGTTCATTCTTCATCGTTCATTTTTCATTGATCATTGATCCTTGTTCATTCTTCATCGTTCATTCGTCATTGACCATTGATCCTTGTTCATTCTTCATCGTTCATTTTTCATTGATCATTGATCCTTGTTCATTCTTCATCGTTCATTCGTCATTGATCATTGATCCTTGTTCATTCTTCATCGTTCATTCTTCATTGATCATTGATCCTTGTTCATTCTTCATCGTTCATTCGTCATTGATCATTGATCCTAGTTCATTCTTCATCGTTCATTCTTCATTGATCATTGATCCTTGTTCATTCTTCATCTTTCATTCTTCATTGATCATTGATCCTTGTTCATTCTTCATCGTTCATTCTTCATTGATCATTGATCCTTGTTCATTCATCATCATTCAATCTTCATTTATCCTTGTTCATTCTTCATCGTTCATTCGTCATTGACCATTGATCCTTGTTCATTCTTCATCGTTCATTCTTCATTGATCATTGATCCTTGTTCATTCTTCATCGTTCATTCGTCATTGATCATTGATCCTTGTTCATTCTTCATCGTTCATTCTTCATTGATCATTGATCCTTGTTCATTCTTCATCGTTCATTCTTCATTGATCATTGATCCTTGTTCATTCTTCATCGTTCATTCGTCATTGATCATTGATCCTAGTTCATTCTTTATCGTTCATTCTTCATTGATCATTGATCCTTGTTCATTCTTCATCTTTCATTCTTCATTGATCATTGATCCTTGTTCGTTCTTCATCGTTCATTTTTCATTGATCATTGATCCTTGTTCATTCTTCATCGTTTATTCTTCATTGATCATTGATCCTTGTTCATTCTTCATCGTTCATTCGTCATTGACCATTGATCCTTGTTCATTCTTCATCGTTCATTCTTCATTGATCATTGATCCTTGTTCATTCTTCATCGTTCATTCGTCATTGATCATTGATCCTTGTTCATTCTTCATCGTTCATTCTTCATTGATCATTGATCCTTGTTCATTCTTCATCGTTCATTCGTCATTGACCATTAATCCTTTTTCATTCTTCATCGTTCATTCTTCATTGATCATTGATCCTTGTTCATTCTTCATCGTTCATACTTCATTGAACATTGATCCTTGTTCATTCTTCATCGTTCATTCGTCATTGACCATTGACCCCTGTTCATTATTCATCGTTCATTCTTCATTGTTCATTGATCCTTGTTCATTCTTCATCGTTCAGTCGTCATTGATCATTGATCCTTGTTCATTCTTCATTGTTCATTCGTCATTGATCATTGATCCTTGTTCATTCTTCATCGTTCATTCTTCATTTATCATTCATCCTTATTCATTCTTCATCGTTCATTCTTCATTGATCATTGATCCTTGTTCATTCTTCATCGTTCATTTGTCATTTACCATTAATCCTTGTTCATTCTTCATCGTTCATTCTTCATTGATCATTGATCCTTGTTCCTTCTTCATCGTTCATTCGTCATTGACCATTGATCCTTGTTCATTCTTCATCGTTCATTCTTCATTGATCATTGATCCTTGTTCATTCTTCATCGTTCATTCTTCATTGAGCATTGATACTTGTTCATTCTTCATCGTTCATTCTTCATTGACCATTGATCCTTGTTCATTCTTCATCGTTCATTCGTCATTGATCATTGATCCTTGTTCATTCTTCATCGTTCATTCTTCATTGATCATTGATCCTTGTTCATTCTTCATCGTTCATTCGTCATTGATCATTGATCCTAGTTCATTCTTCATCGTTCATTCTTCATTGATCATTGATCCTTGTTCATTCTTCATCTTTCATTCTTCATTGATCATTGATCCTTGTTCATTCTTCATCGTTCATTCTTCATTGATCATTGATCCTTGTTCATTCATCATCATTCAATCTTCATTTATCCTTGTTCATTCTTCATCGTTCATTCGTCAATGACCATTGATCCTTGTTCATTCTTCATCGTTCATTCTTCATTGATCATTGATCCTTGTTCATTCTTCATCGTTCATTCGTCATTGATCATTGATCCTTGTTCATCCTTCATCGTTCATTCTTCATTGATCATTGATCCTTGTTCATTCTTCATCGTTCATTCTTCATTGATCATTGATCCTTGTTCATTCTTCATCGTTCATTCGTCATTGATCATTGATCCTTGTTCATTCTTCATCGTTCAATCTTCATTGATCATTGATCCTTGTTCATTCATCATCGTTCATTCTTCATTGATCATTTATCCTTCTTCATTCTTCATCGTTCATTCTTCATTGATCATTGATCCTTGTTCGTTCATCATCATTCAATCTTCATTTATCCTTGTTCATTCTTCATCGTTCATTCGTCATTGACCATTGATCCTTGTTCATTCTTCATCGTTCATTTTTCATTGATCATTGATCCTTGTTCATTCTTCATCGTTCATTCGTCATTGACCATTGATCCTCGTTCATTCTTCATCGTTCATTTTTCATTGATCATTGATCCTTGTTCATTCTTCATCGTTCATTCGTCATTGATCATTGATCCTTGTTCATTCTTCTTCGTTCATTCTTCATTGATCATTGATCCTTGTTCATTCTTCATCGTTCATTCTTCATTGATCATTGATTCTTGTTCATTCTTCATCCTTCATTCGTCATTGATCATTGATCCTGGTTCATTCTTCAGCGTTCATTCTTCTTTGAACATTGATCCTTGTTCATTCTTCATCGTTTATTCTTCATGGATCATTGATCCTTATTCATTCTTCATCGTTCATTCGTCATTGATCATTGATCCTTGTTCATTCTTCATCGTTCATTCTTCATTGATCATTGATCCTTGTTCATTCTTTATCGTTCATTCTTCATTGATCATTGATCCTTGTTCATTCTTCATCATTCATTCGTCATTGACCATTGATCCTTTTTCATTCTTCATCATTCATTCTTCATTGATCATTGATCCTTGTTCATTCTTCATCGTTCATTTTTCATTGATCATTGATCCTTGTTCATTCTTCATCGTTTATTCTTCATTGATCATTGATCGTTGTTCATTCTTCATCGTTCATTCGTCATTGACCATTGATCCTTGTTCATTCTTCATCGTTCATTCTTCATTGATCATTGATCCTTGTTCATTCTTCATCGTTCATTCGTCATTGATCATTGATCCTTGTTCATTCTTCATCGTTCATTCTTCATTGATCATTGATCCTTGTTCATTCTTCATCGTTCATTCGTCATTGACCATTAATCCTTTTTCATTCTTCATCGTTCATTCTTCATTGATCATTGATCCTTGTTCATTCTTCATCGTTCATACTTCATTGAACATTGATCCTTGTTCATTCTTCATCGTTCATTCGTCATTGACCATGGACCCTTGTTCATTATTCATCGTTCATTCTTCATTGATCATTGATCCTTGTTCATTCTTCATCGTTCAGTCGTCATTGATCATTGATCCTTGTTCATTCTTCATCGTTCATTCTTCATTGATCATTGATCCTTGTTCATTCTTCATTGTTCATTCGTCATTGATCATTGATCCTTGTTCATTCTTCATCGTTCATTCTTCATTTATCATTCATCCTTATTCATTCTTCATCGTTCATTCTTCATTGATCATTGATCCTTGTTCATTCTTCATCGTTCATTTGTCATTTACCATTAATCCTTGTTCATTCTTCATCGTTCATTCTTCATTGATCATTGATCCTTGTTCCTTCTTCATCGTTCATTCGTCATTGACCATTGATCCTTGTTCATTCTTCATCGTTCATTCTTCATTGATCATTGATCCTTGTTCATTCTTCATCGTTCATTCTTCATTGAGCATTGATACTTGTTCATTCTTCATCGTTCATTCTTCATTGACCATTGATCCTTGTTCATTCTTCATCGTTCATTCGTCATTGATCATTGATCCTTGTTCATTCTTCATCGTTCATTCTTCATTGATCATTGATCCTTGTTCATTCTTCATCATTCATTCGTCATTGATCATTGATCCTAGTTCATTCTTCATCGTTCATTCTTCATTGATCATTGATCCTTGTTCATTCTTCATCTTTCATTTTTCATTGATCATTGATCCTTGTTCATTCTTCATCGTTCATTCTTCATTGATCATTGATCCTTGTTCATTCATCATCATTCAATATTCATTTATCCTTGTTCATTCTTCATCGTTAATTCGTCAATGACCATTGATCCTTGTTCATTCTTCATCGTTCATTCTTCATTGATCATTGATCCTTGTTCATTCTTCATCGTTCATTCGTCATTGATCATTGATCCTTGTTCATCCTTCATCGTTCATTCTTCATTGATCATTGATCCTTGTTCATTCTTCATCGTTCATTCTTCATTGATCATTGATCCTTGTTCATTCTTCATCGTTCATTCGTCATTTATCATTCATCCTTGTTCATTCTTCATCGTTCATTCTTCATTGATCATTGATCCTTGTTCATTCTTCATTGTTCATTCGTCATTGATCATTGATCCTTGTTCATTCTTCATCGTTCATTCTTCATTTATCATTCATCCTTATTCATTCTTCATCGTTCATTCTTCATTGATCATTGATCCTTGTTCATTCTTCATCGTTCATTCGTCATTGATCATTGATCCTAGTTCATTCTTCATCGTTCATTCTTCACTGATCATTGATCCTTGTTCCTTCTTCATCGTTCATTCGTCATTGACCATTGATCCTTGTTCATTCTTCATCGTTCATTTTTCATTGATCATTGATCCTTGTTCATTCTTCATCGTTCATTCGTCATTGACCATTGATCCTTGTTCATTCTTCATCGTTCATTTTTCATTGATCATTGATCCTTGTTCATTCTTCATCGTTCATTCGTCATTGATCATTGATCCTTGTTCATTCTTCATCGTTCATTCTTCATTGATCATTGATCCTTGTTCATTCTTCATCGTTCATTCGTCATTGATCATTGATCCTAGTTCATTCTTCATCGTTCATTCTTCATTGATCATTGATCCTTGTTCATTCTTCATCTTTCATTCTTCATTGATCATTGATCCTTGTTCATTCTTTATCGTTCATTCTTCATTGATCATTGATCCTTGTTCATTCATCATCATTCAATCTTCATTTATCCTTGTTCATTCTTCATCGTTCATTCGTCATTGACCATTGATCCTTGTTCATTCTTCATCGTTCATTCTTCATTGATCATTGATCCTTGTTCATTCTTCATCGTTCATTCGTCATTGATCATTGATCCTGGTTCATTCTTCATCGTTCATTCTTCATTGATCATTAATCCTTGTTCATTCTTCATCGTTCATTCTTCATTGATCATTAATCCTTGTTCATTCATCATCATTCAATCTTCATTTATCCTTGTTCATTCTTCATCGTTCATTCGTCATTGACCATTGATCCTTGTTCATTCTTCATCGTTCATTCTTCATTGATCATTGATCCTTGTTCATTCTTCATCGTTCATTCGTCATTGATCATTGATCCTTGTTCATTCTTCATCGTTCAGTCGTCATTGATCATTGATCCTTGTTCATTCTTCATCGTTCATTCTTCATTGATCATTGATCCTTGTTCATTCTTCATTGTTCATTCGTCATTGATCATTGATCCTTGTTCATTCTTCATCGTTCATTCTTCATTTATCATTCATCCTTATTCATTCTTCATCGTTCATTCTTCATTGATCATTGATCCTTGTTCATTCTTCATCGTTCATTTGTCATTTACCATTAATCCTTGTTCATTCTTCATTGTTCATTCTTCATTGATCATTGATCCTTGTTCCTTCTTCATCGTTCATTCGTCATTGACCATTGATCCTTGTTCATTCTTCATCGTTCATTCTTCATTGATCATTGATCCTTGTTCATTCTTCATCGTTCATTCTTCATTGAGCATTGATACTTGTTCATTCTTCATCGTTCATTCTTCATTGACCATTGATCCTTGTTCATTCTTCATCGTTCATTCGTCATTGATCATTGATCCTTGTTCATTCTTCATCGTTCATTCTTCATTGATCATTGATCCTTGTTCATTCTTCATCATTCATTCGTCATTGATCATTGATCCTAGTTCATTCTTCATCGTTCATTCTTCATTGATCATTGATCCTTGTTCATTCTTCATCTTTCATTTTTCATTGATCATTGATCCTTGTTCATTCTTCATCGTTCATTCTTCATTGATCATTGATCCTTGTTCATTCATCATCATTCAATCTTCATTTATCCTTGTTCATTCTTCATCGTTAATTCGTCAATGACCATTGATCCTTGTTCATTCTTCATCGTTCATTCTTCATTGATCATTGATCCTTGTTCATTCTTCATCGTTCATTCGTCATTGATCATTGATCCTTGTTCATCCTTCATCGTTCATTCTTCATTGATCATTGATCCTTGTTCATTCTTCATCGTTCATTCTTCATTGATCATTGATCCTTGTTCATTCTTCATCGTTCATTCGTCATTTATCATTCATCCTTGTTCATTCTTCATCGTTCATTCTTCATTGATCATTGATCCTTGTTCATTCTTCATTGTTCATTCGTCATTGATCATTGATCCTTGTTCATTCTTCATCGTTCATTCTTCATTTATCATTCATCCTTATTCATTCTTCATCGTTCATTCTTCATTGATCATTGATCCTTGTTCATTCTTCATCGTTCATTCGTCATTGATCATTGATCCTAGTTCATTCTTCATCGTTCATTCTTCACTGATCATTGCTCCTTGTTCCTTCTTCATCGTTCATTCGTCATTGACCATTGATCCTTGTTCATTCTTCATCGTTCATTTTTCATTGATCATTGATCCTTGTTCATTCTTCATCGTTCATTCGTCATTGACCATTGATCCTTGTTCATTCTTCATCGTTCATTTTTCATTGATCATTGATCCTTGTTCATTCTTCATCGTTCATTCGTCATTGATCATTGATCCTTGTTCATTCTTCATCGTTCATTCTTCATTGATCATTGATCCTTGTTCATTCTTCATCGTTCATTCGTCATTGATCATTGATCCTAGTTCATTCTTCATCGTTCATTCTTCATTGATCATTGATCCTTGTTCATTCTTCATCTTTCATTCTTCATTGATCATTGATCCTTGTTCATTCTTTATCGTTCATTCTTCATTGATCATTGATCCTTGTTCATTCATCATCATTCAATCTTCATTTATCCTTGTTCATTCTTCATCGTTCATTCGTCATTGACCATTGATCCTTGTTCATTCTTCATCGTTCATTCTTCATTGATCATTGATCCTTGTTCATTCTTCATCGTTCATTCGTCATTGATCATTGATCCTGGTTCATTCTTCATCGTTCATTCTTCATTGATCATTAATCCTTGTTCATTCTTCATCGTTCATTCTTCATTGATCATTAATCCTTGTTCATTCATCATCATTCAATCTTCATTTATCCTTGTTCATTCTTCATCGTTCATTCGTCATTGACCATTGATCCTTGTTCATTCTTCATCGTTCATTTTTCATTGATCATTGATCCTTGTTCATTCTTCATCGTTCATTCGTCATTGACCATTGATCCTTGTTCATTCTTCATCGTTCATTTTTCATTGATCATTGATCCTTGTTCATTCTTCATCGTTCATTCGTCATTGATCATTGATCCTTGTTCATTCTTCATCGTTCATTCTTCATTGATCATTGATCCTTGTTCATTCTTCATCGTTCATTCGTCATTGATCATTGATCCTAGTTCATTCTTCATCGTTCATTCTTCATTGATCATTGATCCTTGTTCATTCTTCATCTTTCATTCTTCATTGATCATTGATCCTTGTTCATTCTTCATCGTTCATTCTTCATTGATCATTGATCCTTGTTCATTCATCATCATTCAATCTTCATTTATCCTTGTTCATTCTTCATCGTTCATTCGTCATTGACCATTGATCCTTGTTCATTCTTCATCGTTCATTCTTCATTGATCATTGATCCTTGTTCATTCTTCATCGTTCATTCGTCATTGATCATTGATCCTTGTTCATTCTTCATCGTTCATTCTTCATTGATCATTGATCCTTGTTCATTCTTCATCGTTCATTCTTCATTGATCATTGATCCTTGTTCATTCTTCATCGTTCATTCGTCATTGATCATTGATCCTTGTTCATCCTTCATCGTTCATTCTTCATTGATCATTGATCCTTGTTCATTCTTCATCGTTCATTCTTCATTGATCATTGATCCTTGTTCATTCTTCATCGTTCATTCGTCATTTATCATTCATCCTTGTTCATTCTTCATCGTTCATTCTTCATTGATCATTGATCCTTGTTCATTCTTCATCGTTGATTCGTCATTGACCATTGACCCTTGTTCATTATTCATCGTTCATTCTTCATTGATCATTGATCCTTGTTCATTCTTCATCGTTCAGTCGTCATTGATCATTGATCCTTGTTCATTCTTCATCGTTCATTCTTCATTGATCATTGATCCTTGTTCATTCTTCATTGTTCATTCGTCATTGATCATTGATCCTTGTTCATTCTTCATCGTTCATTCTTCATTTATCATTCATCCTTATTCATTCTTCATCGTTCATTCTTCATTGATCATTGATCCTTGTTCATTCTTCATCGTTCATTCGTCATTGATCATTGATCCTAGTTCATTCTTCATCGTTCATTCTTCACTGATCATTGATCCTTGTTCCTTCTTCATCGTTCATTCGTCATTGACCATTGATCCTTGTTCATTCTTCATCGTTCATTTTTCATTGATCATTGATCCTTGTTCATTCTTCATCGTTCATTCGTCATTGACCATTGATCCTTGTTCATTCTTCATCGTTCATTTTTCATTGATCATTGATCCTTGTTCATTCTTCATCGTTCATTCGTCATTGATCATTGATCCTTGTTCATTCTTCATCGTTCATTCTTCATTGATCATTGATCCTTGTTCATTCTTCATCGTTCATTCGTCATTGATCATTGATCCTAGTTCATTCTTCATCGTTCATTCTTCATTGATCATTGATCCTTGTTCATTCTTCATCTTTCATTCTTCATTGATCATTGATCCTTGTTCATTCTTTATCGTTCATTCTTCATTGATCATTGATCCTTGTTCATTCATCATCATTCAATCTTCATTTATCCTTGTTCATTCTTCATCGTTCATTCGTCATTGACCATTGATCCTTGTTCATTCTTCATCGTTCATTCTTCATTGATCATTGATCCTTGTTCATTCTTCATCGTTCATTCGTCATTGATCATTGATCCTGGTTCATTCTTCATCGTTCATTCTTCATTGATCATTAATCCTTGTTCATTCTTCATCGTTCATTCTTCATTGATCATTAATCCTTGTTCATTCATCATCATTCAATCTTCATTTATCCTTGTTCATTCTTCATCGTTCATTCGTCATTGACCATTGATCCTTGTTCATTCTTCATCGTTCATTTTTCATTGATCATTGATCCTTGTTCATTCTTCATCGTTCATTCGTCATTGACCATTGATCCTTGTTCATTCTTCATCGTTCATTTTTCATTGATCATTGATCCTTGTTCATTCTTCATCGTTCATTCGTCATTGATCATTGATCCTTGTTCATTCTTCATCGTTCATTCTTCATTGATCATTGATCCTTGTTCACTCTTCATCGTTCATTCGTCATTGATCATTGATCCTAGTTCATTCTTCATCGTTCATTCTTCATTGATCATTGATCCTTGTTCATTCTTCATCTTTCATTCTTCATTGATCATTGATCCTTGTTCATTCTTCATCGTTCATTCTTCGTTGATCATTGATCCTTGTTCATTCATCATCATTCAATCTTCATTTATCCTTGTTCATTCTTCATCGTTCATTCGTCATTGACCATTGATCCTTGTTCATTCTTCATCGTTCATTCTTCATTGATCATTGATCCTTGTTCATTATTCATCGTTCATTCGTCATTGATCATTGATCCTTGTTCATTCTTCATCGTTCATTCTTCATTGATCATTGATCCTTGTTCATTCTTCATCGTTCATTCTTCATTGATCATTGATCCTTGTTCATTCTTCATCGTTCATTCGTCATTGATCATTGATCCTAGTTCATTCTTTATCGTTCATTCTTCATTGATCATTGATCCTTGTTCATTCTTCATCTTTCATTCTTCATTGATCATTGATCCTTGTTCGTTCTTCATCGTTCATTCTTCATTGATCATTGATCCTTGTTCATTCATCATCATTCAATCTTCATTTATCCTTGTTCATTCTTCATCGTTCATTCGTCATTGACCATTGATCCTTGTTCATTCTTCATCGTTCATTCTTCATTGATCATTGATCCTTGTTCATTCTTCATCGTTCATTCGTCATTGAACATTGATCCTTGTTCATTCTTCATCGTTCATTCTTCATTGATCATTGATCCTTGTTCATTCTTCATCGTTGATTCTTCATTGATCATTGATCCTTGTTCATTCTTCATCGTTCATTCTTCATTGATCATTGATCCTTGTTCATTCATCATCATTCAATCTTAATTTATCCTTGTTCATTCTTCATCGTTCATTCGTCATTGACCATTGATCCTTGTTCATTCTTCATCGTTCATTCTTCATTGATCATTGATCCTTGTTCATTCTTCATCGTTCATTCTTTATTGATCATTGATCCTTGTTCATTCTTCATCGTTCATTCGTCATTGATCATTGATCCTAGTTCATTCTTCATCGTTCATTCTTCATTGATCATTGATCCTTGTTCATTCTTCATCGTTGATTCGTCATTGACCATTGACCCTTGTTCATTATTCATCGTTCATTCTTCATTGATCATTGATCCTTGTTCATTCTTCATCGTTCAGTCGTCATTGATCATTGATCCTTGTTCATTCTTCATCGTTCATTCTTCATTGATCATTGATCCTTGTTCATTCTTCATTGTTTATTCGTCATTGATCATTGATCCTTGTTCATTCTTCATCGTTCATTCTTCATTTATCATTCATCCTTATTCATTCTTCATCGTTCATTCTTCATTGATCATTGATCCTTGTTCATTCTTCATCGTTCATTCATCATTGATCATTGATCCTAGTTCATTCTTCATCGTTCATTCTTCACTGATCATTGATCCTTGTTCCTTCTTCATCGTTCATTCGTCATTGACCATTGATCCTTGTTCATTCTTCATCGTTCATTTTTCATTGATCATTGATCCTTGTTCATTCTTCATCGTTCATTCGTCATTGACCATTGATCCTTGTTCATTCTTCATCGTTCATTTTTCATTGATCATTGATCCTCGTTCATTCTTCATCGTTCATTCGTCATTGATCATTGATCCTTGTTCATTCTTCATCGTTCATTCTTCATTGATCATTGATCCTTGTTCATTCTTCATCGTTCATTCGTCATTGATCATTGATCCTAGTTCATTCTTCATCGTTCATTCTTCATTGATCATTGATCCTTGTTCATTCTTCATCTTTCATTCTTCATTTATCATTGATCCTTGTTCATTCTTCATCGTTCATTCTTCATTGATCATTGATCCTTGTTCATTCATCATCATTCAATCTTCATTTATCCTTGTTCATTCTTCATCGTTCATTCGTCATTGACCATTGATCCTTGTTCATTCTTCATCGTTCATTCTTCATTGATCATATATCCTTGTTCATTCTTCATCGTTCATTCGTCATTGATCATTGATCCTTGTTCATTCTTCATCGTTCATTCTTCATTGATCATTAATCCTTGTTCATTCTTCATCGTTCATTCTTCATTGATCATTAATCCTTGTTCATTCATCATCATTCAATCTTCATTTATCCTTGTTCATTCTTCATCGTTCATTCGTCTTTGACCATTGATCCTTGTTCATTCTTCATCGTTCATTTTTCATTGATCATTGATCCTTGTTCATTCTTCATCGTTCATTCGTCATTGACCATTGATCCTTGTTCATTCTTCATCGTTCATTTTTCATTGATCATTGATCCTTGTTCATTCTTCATCGTTCATTCGTCATTGATCATTGATCCTTGTTCATTCTTCATCGTTCATTCTTCATTGATCATTGATCCTTGTTCATTCTTCATCGTTCATTCGTCATTGATCATTGATCCTAGTTCATTCTTCATCGTTCATTCTTCATTGATCATTGATCCTTGTTCATTCTTCATCTTTCATTCTTCATTGATCATTGATCCTTGTTCATTCTTCATCGTTCATTCTTCATTGATCATTGATCCTTGTTCATTCATCATCATTCAATCTTCATTTATCCTTGTTCATTCTTCATCGTTCATTCGTCATTGACCATTGATCCTTGTTCATTCTTCATCGTTCATTCTTCATTGATCATTGATCCTTGTTCATTCTTCATCGTTCATTCGTCATTGATCATTGATCCTTGTTCATTCTTCATCGTTCATTCTTCATTGATCATTGATCCTTGTTCATTCTTCATCGTTCATTCTTCATTGATCATTGATCCTTGTTCATTCTTCATCGTTCATTCGTCATTGATCATTGATCCTAGTTCATTCTTTATCGTTCATTCTTCATTGATCATTGATCCTTGTTCATTCTTCATCTTTCATTCTTCATTGATCATTGATCCTTGTTCATTCTTCATCGTTCATTCTTCATTGATCATTGATCCTTGTTCATTCATCATCATTCAATCTTCATTTATCCTTGTTCATTCTTCATCGTTCATTCGTCATTGACCATTGATCCTTGTTCATTCTTCATCGTTCATTCTTCATTGATCATTGATCCTTGTTCATTCTTCATCGTTCATTCGTCATTGAACATTGATCCTTGTTCATTCTTCATCGTTCATTCTTCATTGATCATTGATCCTTGTTCATTCTTCATCGTTCATTCTTCATTGATCATTGATCCTTGTTCATTCTTCATCGTTCATTCTTCATTGATCATTGATCCTTGTTCATTCATCATCATTCAGTCTTCATTTATCCTTGTTCATTCTTCATCGTTCATTCGTCATTGACCATTGATCCTTGTTCATTCTTCATCGTTCATTTTTCATTGATCATTGATCCTTGTTCATTCTTCATCGTTCATTCGTCATTGACCATTGATCCTTGTTCATTCTTCATCGTTCATTTTTCATTGATCATTGATCCTTGTTCATTCTTCATCGTTCAATCGTCATTGATCATTGATCCTTGTTCATTCTTCATCGTTCATTCTTCATTGATCATTGATCCTTGTTCATTCTTCATCGTTCATTCTTCATTGATCATTGATCCTTGTTCATTCTTCATCGTTCATTCGTCATTGATCATTGATCCTGGTTCATTTCATCATCGTTCATTCTTCTTTGAACATTGATCCTTGTTCATTCTTCATCGTTTATTCTTCATTGATCATTGATCCTTATTCATTCTTCATCGTTCATTCGTCATTGATCATTGATCCTTGTTCATTCTTCATCGTTCATTCTTTATTGATCATTGATCCTTGTTCATTCTTCATCGTTCATTCTTCATTGATCATTGATCCTTGTTCATTCTTCATCATTCATTCGTCATTGACCATTGATCCTTTTTCATTCTTCATCATTCATTCTTCATTGATCATTGATCCTTGTTCATTCTTCATCGTTCATATTTCATTGATCATTGATCCTTGTTCATTCTTCATCATTTATTCTTCATTGATCATTGATCCTTGTTCATTCTTCGTCGTTAATTTGTCATTGACCATTAACCCTTGTTCATTCTTCATCTTTCATTCTTCATTGATCATTGATCCTTGTTCATTCTTCATCGTTCATTCTTCATTGATCATTGATCCTTGTTCATTCTTCATCGTTCATTGGTCATTGACCATTAATCCTTTTTCATTCTTCATCGTTCATTCTTCATTGATCATTGATCCTTGTTCATTCTTCATCGTTCATACTTCATTGAACATTGATCCTTGTTCATTCTTCATCGTTCATTCGTCATTGACCATTGACCCTTGTTCATTATTCATCATTCATTCTTCGTTGATCATTGATCCTTGTTCATTCTTCATCGTTCAGTCGTCATTGATCATTGATCCTTGTTCATTCTTCATCGTTCATTCTTCATTGATCATTGATCCTGGTTCATTCTTCATTGTTCATTCGTCATTGATCATTGATCCTTGTTCATTTTTCATCGTTCTTTCTTCATTTATCATTCATCCTTGTTCATTCTTCATCGTTCATTCTTCATTGATCATTGATCCTTGTTCATTCTTCATCGTTCATTTGTCATTGACCATTAATCCTTGTTCATTCTTCATCGTTCATTCTTCATTGATCATTGATCCTTGTTCATTCTTCATCATTCATTTGTCATTGACCATTGATCCTTTTTCATTCTTCATCATTCATTCTTCATTGATCATTGATCCTTGTTCATTCTTCATCGTTCATTTTTCATTGATCATTGATCCTTGTTCATTCTTCATCGTTTATTCTTCATTGATCATTTATCCTTGTTCATTCTTCATCGTTCATTCGTCATTGACCATTGATCCTTGTTCATTCTTCATCGTTCATTGTTCATTGATCATTGATCCTTGTTCATTCTTCATCGTTCATTCGTCATTGATCATTGATCCTTGTTCATTCTTCATCGTTCATTCTTCATTGATCATTGATCCTTGTTCATTCTTCATCGTTCATTCTTCATTGATCATTGATCCTTGTTCATTCTTCATCGTTCATTCTTCATTGATCATTGATCCTTGTTCATTCATCATCATTCAATCTTCATTTATCCTTGTTCATTCTTCATCGTTCATTCGTCATTGACCATTGATCCTTGTTCATTCTTCATCGTTCATTTTTCATTGATCATTCATCCTTGTTCAATCTTCATCGTTCATTCGTCATTGACCATTGATCCTTGTTCATTCTTCATCGTTCATTTTTCATTGATCATTGATCCTTGTTCATTCTTCATCGTTCATTCGTCATTGATCATTGATCCTTGTTCATTCTTCATCGTTCATTCTTCATTGATCATTCATCCTTGTTCATTCTTCATCGTTCATTCTTCATTGATCATTGATCCTTGTTCATTCTTCATCGTTCATTCGTCATTGATCATTGATCCTGGTTCATTCTTCATCGTTCATTCTTCTTTGAACATTTATCCTTGTTCATTCTTCATCATTTATTCTTCATTGATCATTGATCCTTATTCATTCTTCATCGTTCATTCGTCATTGATCATTGATCCTTGTTCATTCTTCATCGTTCATTCTTCATTGATCATTGATCCTTGTTCATTCTTCATCGTTCATTCTTCATTTATCATTGATCCTTGTTCATTCTTCATCGTTCATTCGTCATTGACCATTGATCCTTGTTCATTCTTCATCGTTCATTTTTCATTGATCATTGATCCTTGTTCATTCTTCATCGTTCATTCGTCATTGACCATTGATCCTTGTTCATTCTTCATCGTTCATTTTTCATTGATCATTGATCCTTGTTCATTCTTCATCGTTCATTCGTCATTGATCATTGATCCTTGTTCATTCTTCATCGTTCATTCTTCATTGATCATTGATCCTTGTTCATTCTTCATCGTTCATTCTTCATTGATCATTGATCCTTGTTCATTCTTCATCGTTCATTCGTCATTGATCATTGATCCTGGTTCATTTCATCATCGTTCATTCTTCTTTGAACATTGATCCTTGTTCATTCTTCATCGTTTATTCTTCATTGATCATTGATCCTTATTCATTCTTCATCGTTCATTCGTCATTGATCATTGATCCTTGTTCATTCTTCATCGTTCATTCTTTATTGATCATTGATCCTTGTTCATTCTTCATCGTTCATTCTTCATTGATCATTGATCCTTGTTCATTCTTCATCATTCATTCGTCATTGACCATTGATCCTTTTTCATTCTTCATCATTCATTCTTCATTGATCATTGATCCTTGTTCATTCTTCATCGTTCATTTTTCATTGATCATTGATCCTTGTTCATTCTTCATCGTTTATTCTTCATTGATCATTGATCCTTGTTCATTCTTCGTCGTTAATTTGTCATTGACCATTAACCCTTGTTCATTCTTCATCTTTCATTTTTCATTGATCATTGATCCTTGTTCATTCTTCATCGTTCATTCTTCATTGATCATTGATCCTTATTCATTCTTCATCGTTCATTGGTCATTGACCATTAATCCTTTTTCATTCTTCATCGTTCATTCTTCATTGATCATTGATCCTTGTTCATTCTTCATCGTTCATACTTCATTGAACATTGATCCTTGTTCATTCTTCATCGTTCATTCGTCATTGACCATTGACCCTTGTTCATTATTCATCTTTCATTCTTCGTTGATCATTGATCCTTGTTCATTCTTCATCGTTCAGTCGTCATTGATCATTGATCCTTGTTCATTCTTCATCGTTCATTCTTCATTGATCATTGATCCTGGTTCATTCTTCATTGTTCATTCGTCATTGATCATTGATCCTTGTTCATTTTTCATCGTTCATTCTTCATTTATCATTCATCCTTGTTCATTCTTCATCGTTTATTCTTCATTGATCATTGATCCTTGTTCATTCTTCATCGTTCATTCGTCATTGACCATTGATCCTTGTTCATTCTTCATCGTTCATTGTTCATTGATCATTGATCCTTGTTCATTCTTCATCGTTCATTCGTCATTGATCATTGATCCTTGTTCATTCTTCATCGTTCATTCTTCATTGATCATTGAGCCTTGTTCATTCTTCATCGTTCCTTCTTCATTGATCATTGATCCTTGTTCATTCTTCATCGTTCATTCTTCATTGATCATTGATCCTTGTTCATTCATCATCATTCAATCTTCATTTATCCTTGTTCATTCTTCATCGTTCATTCGTCATTGACCATTGATCCTTGTTCATTCTTCATCGTTCATTTTTCATTGATCATTCATCCTTGTTCAATCTTCATCGTTCATTCGTCATTGACCATTGATCCTTGTTCATTCTTCATCGTTCATTTTTCATTGATCATTGATCCTTGTTCATTAATCATCGTTCATTCGTCATTGATCATTGATCCTTGTTCATTCTTCATCGTTCATTCTTCATTGATCATTCATCCTTGTTCATTCTTCATCGTTCATTCTTCATTGATCATTGATCCTTGTTCATTCTTCATCGTTCATTCGTCATTGAACATTGATCCTGGTTCATTCTTCATCGTTCATTCTTCTTTGAACATTTATCCTTGTTCATTCTTCATCGTTTATTCTTCATTGATCATTGATCCTTATTCATTCTTCATCGTTCATTCGTCATTGATCATTCATCCTTGTTCATTCTTCATCGTTCATTCTTCATTGATCATTGATCCTTGTTCATTCTTCATCGTTCATTCTTCATTTATCATTGATCCTTGTTCATTCTTCATCGTTCATTCGTCATTGACCATTAATCCTTTTTCATTCTTCATCGTTCATTCTTCATTGATCATTGATCCTTGTTCATTCTTCATCGTTCATACTTCATTGAACATTGATCCTTGTTCATTCTTCATCGTTCATTCGTCATTGACCATTGACCCTTGTTCATTATTCATCGTTCATTCTTCGTTGATCATTGATCCTTGTTCATTCTTCATCGTTCAGTCGTCATTGATCATTGATCCTTGTTCATTCTTCATCGTTCATTCTTCATTGATCATTGATCCTGGTTCATTCTTCATTGTTCATTCGTCATTGATCATTGATCCTTGTTCATTTTTCATCGTTCATTCTTCATTTATCATTCATCCTTGTTCATTCTTCATCGTTTATTCTTCATTGATCATTGATCCTTGTTCATTCTTCATCGTTCATTCGTCATTGACCATTGATCCTTGTTCATTCTTCATCGTTCATTGTTCATTGATCATTGATCCTTGTTCATTCTTCATCGTTCATTCGTCATTGATCATTGATCCTTGTTCATTCTTCATCGTTCATTCTTCATTGATCATTGATCCTTGTTCATTCTTCATCGTTCATTCTTCATTGATCATTGATCCTTGTTCATTCTTCATCGTTCATTCTTCATTGATCATTGATCCTTGTTCATTCATCATCATTCAATCTTCATTTATCCTTGTTCATTCTTCATCGTTCATTCGTCATTGACCATTGATCCTTGTTCATTCTTCATCGTTCATTTTTCATTGATCATTCATCCTTGTTCAATCTTCATCGTTCATTCGTCATTGACCATTGATCCTTGTTCATTCTTCATCGTTCATTTTTCATTGATCATTGATCCTTGTTCATTCTTCATCGTTCATTCGTCATTGATCATTGATCCTTGTTCATTCTTCATCGTTCATTCTTCATTGATCATTCATCCTTGTTCATTCTTCATTGATCATTGATCCTTGTTCATTCTTCATCGTTCATTCGTCATTGATCATTGATCCTGGTTCATTCTTCATCGTTCATTCTTCTTTGAACATTTATCCTTGTTCATTCTTCATCGCTTATTCTTCATTGATCATTGATCCTTATTCATTCTTCATCGTTCATTCGTCATTGATCTTTCATCCTTGTTCATTCTTCATCGTTCATTCTTCATTGATCATTGATCCTTGTTCATTCTTCATCGTTCATTCTTCATTTATCATTGATCCTTGTTCATTCTTCATCGTTCATTCGTCATTGACCATTAATCCTTTTTCATTCTTCATCGTTCATTCTTCATTGATCATTGATCCTTGTTCATTCTTCATCGTTCATACTTCATTGATCATTGATCCTTGTTCATTCTTCATCGTTCATTCGTCATTGACCATTGACCGTTGTTCATTCTTCATCGTTCATTCTTCATTGATCATTGATCCTTGTTCATTCTTCATCGTTCATTCGTCATTGATCATTGATCCTTGTTCGAATAAATAAATTGATAATAATAAGATAAGTAAAGAAAATAATGATCAATAGAGAAAATAATTTAATAATTTTGCGGATATAAATCTTATTATATAATTGATAATAATAAGATAAGTAAAGAAAGTTAGATTTATTTGAGATAAGACTTAAACAAAAGAAAATTACAGGATGCTCTCATCTTAGAGCTAAACACTTTATTTATACACAAAGGAAGAGATAAGGTGCAATCTGCTCTTCCAATAAGAAATTAAAGAGAAAAAGTAAATAGTACAAACATAATTATTAAAGTTACACTATAATACTGTAGAAGATGCTTTGAATTACTATTGAAGATGCTTTACTGTTGAAGATGCTTTGAATCACTGTTGGAGATACTTTACTGTTGAAGATGCTTTGAATTACTGTTGGAGATGCTTTTGATTTCGTCATTGCTTACGTTTGTGCTTCCGGATGAATTAATTTGAGTTGTTGAACATTTGAATGATACTTTTGATTTCGTCATTGCTTACGTTTGTGCTTCCGGATGAATTAATTTGAGTTGTTGAACATTTGAATTGAACTTTTGTGAACTAAATATTAAAAGTCGTATGGATCTTGAGCAAATGGGCCACCAAATGTTGGATCATAAGACTCATTTGAAAACTCCGATAAAATCTCATCAGAGGATTCTTCTGATAATATTTTCTTTGCATATTGTGGATCTTCAAGAATCTTTTTGAGAATAGCTTTCTGGACTTTAGATAATGATTCTGAATTTGGACTTTCTACTTTGGGGTTTTAAATTCTCTTATTAATGATTATGGATATGGACGTGGAAGGTGTTGTTTGAGACAGTAACTCCAACATAGAATCCATGGAATTTTAAATTCTGCATGAAACATGACTAGAGTTTCATAAGCTTGATAATTTGAATTGGCAACAAAAGTTGTGAAACCCTCATTGCATTCTTTTGGATAAATTTGAGGAGTTGGTCCAAATAAATACCACCAATGATAAAACCACATAGGATATTTCTTTGGACAATATTTGTCAAATATAAAAAACCATGAATGATCAAATGGTCTGAATAAAAATGCTCTATACCAGGCCATTTTGTAATCATAGTATGAGTAATTTTGAGGGAAAAATCTTTTTGAAAAAATTCGTTCTGCATAAGGGTCTCCCCATTCTACAGACGAAATAATTTTCTTAAAAATACATTTTGAATAAATTATTTTTTCTGAAGAATCCTTGATATGTTGGATTTCAACAGAGTTTGAATCTACTAAAATAAATTCATAAAACCTTTGAGTTTTAAAACGATTTTCTGGTATCCATTCGCAACCTTTTGGAAAAGTTTTTTGATTGATGGAATTAATAATTTGTGGGCTTTGAGGAATTGTAAAATTAGTGAGATATACATTTTCTATTTCGGTTTTTGTAATGTATGCAGATTTGGTAAAGCTTTGTGTTGGTATTTTTGTAGTTGGTTCTTTTTGTTTTGAATTTGGAATAATATTTTGTGAAGTAGGCTCTTGAACAATTTGTGAATATGGAAGTGGGGGAAAATCATTTAGTTGAGTAAATTTGTTTGAAATGGATAGGGTAGTTTGAAGATTTTTGGAGGATGAAAATTTATTTTGTTCTGTTTTGCTTGGTTTTGGATCTGGTTCCATTTCGTAATCATCTGAACTCTGGAACCCTTTGAGTTTTTCTTGCTGATTCTTCTTCCTTGGCATTATGATGTCCCTGTAGAAATTCTCTGGTTAAGAAATCAGGGAGAGAGTTACTTTCGCCTCTTATATGCTCTATTTGAAAATCAAATACTGATAAAATTGCTTGCCATCTTGCAAAAATTTGTTTAGAAACAATGTTTTTGACATCCTTTTCTAGAACCTCTTTTGCAGATTTGCAGTCGATCCTTATCAAAAATTTTTTGTTGTAAAGATCATCTTGAAATTTTGAAACGCATAGTACTATAGATAAAATTTCCTTTTTAATGGTAGAATAATTTTTTTGAGGTCCGAGCCAGAGACCTGAATGAAATCTAACTAATTGTTCTTTTGTATCTATTCTTTGTTTTAATATGCCACCATATCCTATTTCTGATGCATCTGTTTCTACTATCATGAATGCAGATGGATCTGGAATGCCTAGACATGGAAGTGATTTGATTTTTTGTTTTAATTCAATAATAGTCTTAGTATGAATTTCTGACCAGGGAGGCGGATTTTTTTGAAGTCTTTGAAAGAGGGGCATGCAAATTTGTCTGAGCTTTGGGAAAAAATCTGATATATAATTTAGACATCCCAAAAATCTTTGTAACTGGGTTTTGTCTTTAATTTCGTTAGGGAATTTTTCTGCAAATTCTAAAGACCTTGTAATTGGCTTGATTGTTCCTTTATAAATGTCATGTCCCAAAAATCTAATTTTTGTTTGAAATAATTTCATTTTAGTGGCAGAAACTACTAAACCATTTTTTTCAACAGTGTTTAGAAATATATGTAAATGTTTGAAATGTTGATCAATATCATGAGAAAAAAATTAAAACATCATCTATATAAACAATTATGAATGAAGAAAATTGATTGAAAATATCATTCATTATATGTTGAAATTCAGAAGGAGCATTTTTAAGTCCAAAAGGCATTACATTCCACTCATAATGTCCAAATGGTACCGTGAATGCAGTTTTATACCTATCTTCTTTAGCAATTTGTATTTGCCAGAAACCAGATTTCATATCAAATTTTGAAAATATTTTGGCTTTATATAAGCGATTAATTAAATCTCTTTTATTTGGGATTGGATATCTTATCCATTGAAGAACTTTGTTTAAAGGTTTGTAATTAATAACTAATCTAGGAACTCCTCTTTCTTTTTCTGCTGCATTCATAACATAAAATGCTGCACAGCTCCAAGGAGATTTGGATGGAGTTATTAATTTTTTTATCTAAAAGAGTTTGAATTTCTTTCTTGCAGAATTCAAGATGCTCAGAATTCATTTGGATGGGTCTAGCTTTTGTAGGAATATTTTTTCAGACAAATCCTTTTCATATGGCAATGTGACAATATGCCTTTTTCTATCCCAAAAGGCATTTGGAATATCAGCACAAACTTTTGATTTAAAAATATTTTCTAAATTAAAAATTTTTTGTTGCAATTTTGATTGTTGTAATTGTTCTTCAATCCTTTGAAAAGAAATTTCTTCTTTTAAAGTGGAAATTTGAAATTCTTTTTGTTTTATTAAATTTATACTTTGTATTACTGAAGAACTTTGTAATAAATTAATATCTTTTTGTAACATGGGACTTAAAAAAGGAAATGATAATTGTTTCCCTAAAATTTTTGTATGAACACCTTTGTCATCAACCCAAAAAGGATAAATTTGTGTTAAAAAGGGAGTGCCTAATATTATTTCTTCCTTAATATCATTAATAATAATGAAAGTATTAGTAAAACTATAATTTTCATTTATGATCTTTCCTTTTGAAATTTTATATTTAATATCCATGGGTGAACTATTTGCACTATATAACCGAGTTTTTGTTTTTTCATAAAATTTGGTTGGGACTAATCCTTCCCTTAAGCAATTTTGATCCGCTCCACTATCAATTAAAGCAATATAGGTTTTTTGAAAATCTCCAATTTGAAAAGTAACTGGTGCATACCATTTTTGAAAATTAATTTTATTAATAACAGTGATAAAATCATCATCATCCCCATTAACTTTCTCTTTTCCCAAAGACAGATTTTCTTTATAGATGGGGTTTTCTAAAATAGATAATTTTGTTTCAAGTTCGAAATCTTTGATTTCTAAATGCTTTAAACTATTTTTGATAAAAATGATGTCTTCTTTGATTTTATTTATTTCAAGTTGAAGATCTTTGACCGAAAGAGTTTGATTCTTAATAGGAATTAATTTAGAAGTCATTTCTTTGGAAGAGTATTTTTCTAATAATTTTGAAATATTGAAAGGTTCAATTTGAGGAATTGGAATACTTTCTTTGTTTTTAGAGGTAGAGGTTTCACCCAAAACCATAGTTTTGAGTTTCAAAAGGGTTTCTCTTTTGATCTCTTTATCTTGGATTTTGTCAACGAGATCAAAAAGAAATTCCACATTTTTCTCTGTATCTGTTAAAACATTAATGCATTTGATAGGAGAGGAAGAAATCGAAGATTCAGAATCAGAAGTTTGATCATTAATTTGTAAAATTTCAGCATCTTCCTTTTCTGAAGAAGAAGTAGACTCAGGAGTTTGTAATAATATTTTGGATATTTTATCTCCTAGCTCAGAGTCGTTAATAAATAATTCTTAAATCTTTTTCTTTGTGGTACAAGCATTTGCTTTATGCCCAGGTTTTCCACACGAATAACAAAAGATTTTGAAAGCTTTGTTTGATTTTCGGAAATTTCCGAAATTTTTCTTTCCTCGTTTCTTTCGATAATAAGAAGGATAAGAATTCTTATTTTTATCTTTTGAAAATTTATAAAATTGTTTTTTAATTTTCTTTTTTGTAGAGGGAGCTCTAATAGCTTCCATACCAAATGCTTCACAGAAACATCCAATTTCTTTCCTAGATTGTTTCTTTTCAGAGGTATATTTGGCTTGGAGTTTGAGTTCTTCACATAAAGAAAGACCTTCCTTTTTAATGAAAGCGAATAGTCCTCCATAAGTAGTATTATTAAGAGCTTGTTCTTTATCTGTATCATGTTCAGCTATTTTTCTAAAAATTCTTTGAGCAAACAATTTTGGTAGTCCTGATATAAATTTTTCTTTCCAAAAACTTTGATTGCAATCTTGTCTTTGTAAAACATAACTAAAGAAGGTATCTTTATACCATCTATAGTCACTTAAAGTTGGGCAACGTAAATTTTGTAAAATCGTTTCTCCAGAAGAAAGAGTTTGAGTAGGGTTACCGACAAAATGAAAGGCAATAACTATGATTAAGAAATCACAGCAGTCAGATTTTTGAAATACATTTCCTTGATCATCCATGATGTCAGTAACGTGATTCAAAATTTCTAATCTGTCTTGTAAAGTGAGAAGATTATCCTACCAGTTTTTTAATTGCCCAGTAAATCCTGATATAATAAAACCAAAAATTATTTGTTCATCCAAAGGTTTTGCCTTGTAAGCTACAATAGCCATTCCCATATTTTGAAGAGTATTAAGAATTTCATAATCAGATTTTCCATCTATGTTCCATTCATGGATCATATCTGGGGAAAAGGATTTGGAGGTAAATGTAGACCTTTCTTCATATTGAAGATCAACAGGAGTAGGCCTAGGATAATAGTTTTTTGTAGGGATATTCTTCCAAGATGATCGAATTTAGTTTATTTGATGAGGATCATTATCAGATTCTTGAAATTGCTTTGCAACTTTTGAAATGATTAAAGACTGAAAATTTTCTTCATCAGAAGATATCTCTGAACTTTGATATTTACTCAAAACCTTAATATGACTTGGATTATCTGCTAATTTTTGTAAACATTTTTGAATTTTATCTAACACTACAGAGTTAGAGTTAGAAGAAGTAAAACCATTTTTTGGAAACATTTGAGTCATAGGTATAGTTAATCCTGGTGGTTTGAAATGTGGTGTAGAAACCTTATCAGATCCTAATGATGCAATCGTATTAGGGGCTATGGATCTAGAGGTTTCTTTTTGTAAATTATCAACCTTATTTGAAAGTTGATCTACTTGTGTAGCAACGGTATGAAGGATTTGATTTGTAAAATTATTTTGATGATAAATTTTAATGATGTCTTCTACATTTGGAGTTTTATCTGTTTGATCTACTCTTCCTTCTTTAAAAGGACTAGCCTTTATTTCACGGTCATAATAGGGAAAAGTAATGTTTTGTAATGGTGGATGAACTGAACTAATTGTTTGTCCATCTTTCAAAACCCAATTTTTTTGAAGTTTGGTTTGTACAAATATGTGATTTTGAGAATATGGATTAGCAATACCTTGTTTTTCACAAAACAATAAAAACCATGTAAAAAATGGGATATTAATTTGAAGAGTATTCATATCTTTATACCATACATCTCTTATTGAGTCTTTAAAGGAGCGAGAAAAAGATCTAAACCAATCTCGATGTTCAGCATTGTGAGAGGAATTAAATTCATCTCTTAGATAGTTTTTATCTATTTCAAAATCTTTAGTAATTGTATTGATAGAGTCAAAATTTTGCATATCAGACATTGTGGGAGATGCAGGTCTAGATGAAGATATTTGAGAAGTTTGAGAAGCGATTGCTTCATATTCAGGAATAGGAGATTTATATCTGACTTTGATTGGTTCAGAAATGACTGAAGTTGTTTTTTGAGGAAAAGAAAAAGATCTTCGTGGATAGTTGGAAGAAGAAGTACAAGGAGAACTAGATAATTCTCTCATAGACCCAAACCTTATAAGAACTTTATTTTCGTCTTCCTCAATGCTTTCTATTTCTTGTCTTATGTTTCTAGGAGGCATTGGATTTGAGAATTGAAATGTCTCAGGAATAGAAATTTGATCCCATCTCAAGGTTTTTGCTGTAGAAACTATTGATTTAGTATCTCAGCATGAACCTCTATTAAAATAGTTTCTTCTTTTGAAGAAGCCTCATGTATGAATTTTGGATTAACTGTGGAATTCATTAATCTAAAATAAACACGGAAAACAATTGCAAAATTTCTAGCAAACTCTTTAAATTTATTATTTAAAATTTGAATATCTAAAATTAATGAAGATAAGATTAATGGGTCTTGAAGATCTACTGTAAAGTTTGGAAAACAATTGAAATATATTGGGCCATTACAGATATTAGTTTGAATCATAGCCAAAACAGAATCCTTATAATTATTAAGTCGATCGTCTCTGAGAGCTAGGAAAATTGGACAATCAACTCCTTTATGAACTAATGGTTTTATTCCTATTTGAACAAGGCCAAAATGAATGAATCTAAATCTGTGTTTGAGATAAGCTTTAATGCTGGATTCTGAAAGTAAATGCATAGTTTCAGATTCTTTTTGAATGCTTCTAGTCTCTTCATGAGTTTTGATGCTAAATGCAGTCTTAAAATCAGTAATGCCTATATGATAAATTTTAGTAAGATTTTCTTTTGGAATTTCCCAATTTGAAAAGTTCTTTTCTATATGAACTTCACTACTTTGAATTATATTATTAGGTGATCCTAAACTAATAGCTTTCCTTAACCAGTTTGCCATTAATAAATTAAATGTTGCATAAACTAAATATGACTGAATTGAATGGGAACAGTGGGACCACCTAACCGGGATCACCAAGACTTAAAATGGCTTACCAACAATTTAATTAGGCTGACCAAGCACTTTACCAACACTCAATACCGATGCAATTTAATAAATGCACAATTAATCAATTTAATAACTTACTGGCTCTGATACCAATAGGGAGTACAGGATCGATAGAGAAAATAATTTAATAATTTTGTGGATATAAATCTTATTATATAATTGATAATAATAAGATAAGTAAAGAAAGTTAGATTTATTTGAGATAAGACTTAAACAAAAGAAAATTACAAGATACTCTCATCTTAGAGCTAGACACTTAATTTATACACAAAGGAAGAGATAAGGTGCAATCTGCTCTTCCAATAAGAAACTAAAGAGAAAAAGTAAATAGTACAAACATAATTATTAAAGTTACACTATAATATTGTAGAAGATGCTTTGAATTACTATTGAAGATGCTTTACTGTTGAAGATGCTTTGAATCACTGTTGGAGATGCTTTACTGTTGAAGATGCTTTGAATTAATGTTGGAGATGCTTTTGATTTCGTCATTGCTTACGTTTGTGCTTCCGGATGAATTAATTTGAGTTGTTGAACATTTGAATGATACTTTTGATTTCGTCATTGCTTACGTTTGTGCTTCCGGATAAATTAATTTGAGTTGTTGAACATTTGAATTGAACTTTTGTGAACTCAATATTAAAAGTCATATGGATCTTGAGCAAATGGGCCACCAAATGTTGGATCATAGGACTCATTTGAAAACTCCGATAAAATCTCATCAGAGGATTCTTCTGATAATATTTTCTTTGCATATTGTGGATCTTCAAGAATCTTTTTGAGAATAGCTTTCTGGACTTTAGATAATGATTCTGAATTTGGACTTTCTACTTTGGGGTTTTTATTGTGTTGAGGAGAGTTTGAATTTGATGTTGCTTTTGAGGGTGAAGGTTTGTTGGTGGTTGATGGAGATTGGTATTCCATTTTTATACCGGTTTGAAAAAAGGAGATAACATTTTTTGTTGAACAAATTTCTAAGGTAAATTTGTCCCACCATTTAATTTTGAATTCTCTTATTAATGATTATGGATATGGACGTGGAAGGTGTTGTTTGAGACAGTAACTCCAACATAGAATCCATGGAATTTTAAATTCTGCATGAAACATGACTAGAGTTTCATAAGCTTGATAATTTGAATTGGCAACAAAAGTTGTGAAACCCTCATTGCATTCTTTTGGATAAATTTGAGGAGTTGGTCCAAATAAATACCACCAATGATAAAACCACATAGGATATTTCTTTGGACAATATTTGTCAAATATAAAAAACCATGAATGATCAAATGGTCTGAATAAAAATGCTCTATACTAGGCCATTTTGTAATCATAGTATGAGTAATTTTGAGGGAAAAATCTTTTTGAAAAAATTCGTTCTGCATAAGGGTCTCCCCATTCTACAGAAGAAATAATTTTCTTAAAAATACATTTTGAATAAATTATTTTTTCTGAAGAATCCTTGATATGTTGGATTTCAACAGAGTTTGAATCTACTAAAATAAATTCATAAAACCTTTGAGTTTTAAAACGATTTTCTGGTATCCATTCGCAACCTTTTGGAAAAGTTTTTTGATTGATTGAATTAATAATTTGTGGGCTTTGAGGAATTGTAAAATTAGTGAGATATACATTTTCTATTTCGGTTTTTGTAATGTATGCAGATTTGGTAAAGCTTTGTGTTGGTATTTTTGTAGTTGGTTCTTTTTGTTTTGAATTTGGAATAATATTTTGTGAAGTAGGCTCTTGAACAATTTGTGAATATGGAAGTGGGGGAAAATCATTTAGTTGAGTAAATTTGTTTGAAATGGATATGGTAGTTTGAAGATTTTTGGAGGATGAAAATTTATATTGTTCTGTTTTGTTTGGTTTTGGATCTGGTTCCATTTCGTAATCATCTGAACTCTGGAACCCTTTGAGTTTTTCTTGCTGATTCTTCTTCCTTGGCATTATGATGTCCCTGTAGAAATTCTCTGGTTAAGAAATCAAGGAGAGAGTTTCTTTCGCCTCTTATATGCTCTATTTGAAAATCAAATACTGATAAAATTGTTTGCCATCTTGCAAAAATTTGTTTAGAAACAATGTTTTTGACATCCTTTTCTAGAACCTCTTTTGCAGATTTGCAGTCGATCCTTATCAAAAAATTTTTGTTGTAAAGATCATCTTGAAATTTTGAAACGCATAGTACTATAGATAAAATTTCTTTTTTAATGGTAGAATAATATTTTTGAGGTCCGAGCCAGAGACCTGAATGAAATTTAACTAATTGTTCTTTTGTATCTATTCTTTATTTTAATATGCCACCATATCCTATTTCTGATGCATCTGTTTCTACTATCATGAATGCAGATGGATCTGGAATGCCTAGACATGGAAGTGATTTGATTTTTTGTTTTAATTCAATAATAGTCTTAGTATGAATTTCTGACCAGGGAGGAGGATTTTTTTGAAGTCTTTGAAAGAGGGCATGCAAATTTGTCTGAGCTTTGGGAAAAAATCTGATATATAATTTAGACATCCCAAAAATCTTTGTAACTGGGTTTTGTCTTTAATTTCGTTAGGGAATTTTTCTGCAAATTCTAAAGACCTTGTAATTGGCTTGATTGTTCCTTTATAAATGTCATGTCCCAAAAATCTAATTTTTGTTTGAAATAATTTCATTTTAGTGGCAGAAACTACTAAACCATTTTTTTCAACAGTGTTTAGAAATATATGTAAATGTTTGAAATGTTGATCAATATCATGAGAAAAAATTAAAACATCATCTATATAAACAATTATGAATGAAGAAAATTGATTGCAAATATCATTCATTATATGTTGAAATTCAGAAGGAGCATTTTTAAGTCCAAAAGGCATTACATTCCACTCATAATGTCCAAATGGTACCGTGAATGCAGTTTTATACCTATCTTCTTTAGCAATTTGTATTTGCCAGAAACCAGATTTCATATCAAATTTTGAAAATATTTTGGCTTTATATAAGCGATTAATTAAATCTCTTTTATTTGGGATTGGATATCTTATCCATTGAAGAACTTTGTTTAAAGGTTTGTAATTAATAACTAATCTAGGAACTCCTCTTTCTTTTTCTGCTGCATTCATAACATAAAATGCTGCACAGCTCCAAGGAGATTTGGATGGAGTTATTAATTTTTTATCTAAAAGAGTTTGAATTTCTTTCTTGCAGAATTCAAGATGCTCAGAATTCATTTGGATGGGTCTAGCTTTTGTAGGAATATTTTTTTCAGAGAAATCCTTTTCATATGGCAATGTGACAATATGCCTTTTTCTATCCCAAAAGGCATTTGGAATATCAGCACAAACTTTTGATTTAAAATTATTTTCTAAATTAAAAATTTTTTGTTGCAATTTTGATTGTTGTAATTGTTCTTCAATCCTTTGAAAAGAAATTTCTTCTTTTAAAGAGGAAATTTGAAATTCTTTTTGTTTTATTAAATTTATACTTTGTATTACTGAAGAATTTTGTAATAAATTAATATCTTTTTGTAACATGGGACTTAAAAAAGGAAATGATAATTGTTTCCCTAAAATTTTTGTATGAACACCTTTGTCATCAACCCAAAAAGGATAAATTTGTGTTAAAAAGGGAGTACCTAATATTATTTCTTCCTTAATATCATTAATAATAATGAAAGTATTAGTAAAACTATAATTTTCATTTATGATCTTCCCTTTTGAAATTTTATATTTAATATCCATGGGTGAACTATTTGCACTATATAACCGAGTTTTTGTTTTTTCATAAAATTTGGTTGGGACTAATCCTTCCCTTAAGCAATTTTGATCCGCTCCACTATCAATTAAAGCAATATAGGTTTTTTGAAAATCTCCAATTTGAAAAGTAACTGGTGCGTACCATTTTTGAAAATTAATTTTATTAATAACGGTGATAAAATCATCATCATCCCCATTAACTTTCTCTTTTCCCAAAGAAAGATTTTCTTTATAGATGGGGTTTTCTAAAATAGGTAATTTTGTTTCAAGTTCGAAATCTTTGATTTCTAAATGCTTTAAACTATTTTTGATAGAAATGATGTCTTCTTTGATTTTATTTATTTCAAGTTGAAGATCTTTGACCGAAAGAGTTTGATTCTTAATAGGAATTAATTTAGAAGTCATTTCTTTGGAAGAGTATTTTTCTAATAATTTTGAAATATTGAAAGGTTCAATTTGAGGAATTGGAATACTTTCTTTGTTTTTAGAGGTAGAGGTTTCACCCAAAACCATAGTTTTGAGTTTCAAAAGGGTTTCTCTTTTGATCTCTTTATCTTGGATTTTGTCAACGAGATCAAAAAGAAATTCCACATTTTTCTCTTTATCTGTTAAAACATTAATGCATTTGATAGGAGAGGAAGAAATCGAAGATTCAGAATCAGAAGTTTGATCATTAATTTGTAAAATTTCGTCATCTTCCTTTTCTGAAGAAGAAGAAGAAGAAGTAGACTCAGGAGTTTGTAATAATATTTTGGATATTTTATCTCCTACCTCAGAGTCGTTAATAAATAATTCTTGAATCTTTTTCTTTGTGGTACAAGCATTTGCTTTATGCCCAGGTTTTCCACACGAATAACAAAAGATTTTGAAAGCTTTGTTTCATTTTCGGAAATTTCCGAAATTTTTCTTTCCTCGTTTCTTTCGATAATAAGAAGGATAAGAATTTTTATTTTTATCTTTTGAAAATTTAGAAAATTGTTTTTTAATTTTCTTTTTTGTAGAGGGAGCTCTAATAGCTTCCATACCAAATGCTTCACAGAAACATCCAATTTCTTTCCTAGATTGTTTCTTTTCAGAGGTATATTTGGCTTGGAGTTTGAGTTCTTCACATAAAGAAAGACCTTCCTTTTTAATGAAAGCGAATAGTCCTCCATAAGTAGTATTATTAAGAGCTTGTTCTTTATCTGTATCATGTTCAGCTATTTTTCTAAAAATTCTTTGAGCAAATAATTTTGGTAGTCCTGATATAAATTTTTCTTTCCAAAAACTTTGATTGCAATCTTGTCTTTGTAAAACATAACTAAAGAAGGTATCTTTATACCATCTATAGTCACTTAAAGTTGGGCAACGTAAATTTTGTAAAATCGTTTCTCCAAAAGAGTTTGAGTAGGGTTACCGACAAAATGAAAGGCAATAACTATGATTAAGAAATCACAGCAGTCAGATTTTTGAAATACATTTCCTTGATCATCCATGATGTCAGTAACGTGATTCAAAATTTCTAATCTGTCTTGTAAAGTGAGAAGATTATCCCACCAGTTTTTTAATTGCCCAGTAAAACCTGATATAATAAAACCAAAAATTATTTGTTCATCCAAAGGTTTTGCCTTGTAAGCTACAATAGCCATTCCCATATTTTGAAGAGTATTAAGAATTTCATAATCAGATTTTCCATCTATGTTCCATTCATGGATCATATCTGGGGAAAAGGATTTGGAGGTAAATGTAGACCTTTCTTCATATTGAAGATCAACAGGAGTAGGCCTAGGATAATAGTTTTTTGTAGGGATATTCTTCCAAGATGATCGAATTTAATTTATTTGATGAGGATCATTATCAGATTCTTGAAATTGCTTTGCAACTTTTGAAATGATTAAAGACTGAAAATTTTCTTCATCAGAAGATATCTCTGAACTTTGATATTTACTCAAAACCTTAATATGACTTGGACTATCTGCTAATTTTTGTAAACATTTTTGAATTTTATCTAACACTACAGAGTTAGAGTTAGAAGAAGTAAAACCATTTTTTGGAAACATTTGAGTCATAGGTATAGTTAATCCTGGTGGTTTGAAATGTGGTGCAGAAACCTTATCAGATCCTAATGATGCAATCGTATTAGGGGCTATGGATCTAGAGGTTTCTTTTTGTAAATTATCAACCTTATTTGAAAGTTGATCTACTTGTGTAGCAACGGTATGAAGGATTTGATTTGTAAAATTATTTTGATGATAAATTTTAATGATGTCTTCTACATTTGGAGTTTTATCTGTTTGATCTACTCTTCCTTCTTTAAAAGGACTAGCCTTTATTTCATGGTCATAATAGGGAAAAGTAATGTTTTGTAATGGTGGATGAACTGAACTAATTGTTTGTCCATCTTTCAAAACCCAATTTTTTTGAAGTTTGGTTTGTACAAATATGTGATTTTGAGAATATGGATTAGCAATACCTTGTTTTTCACAAAACAATAAAAACCATGTAAAAAACGGGATATTAATTTGAAGAGTATTCATATCTTTATACCATACATCTCTTATTGAGTCTTTAAAGGAGCGAGAAAAAGATCTAAACCAATCTCGATGTTCAGCATTGTGAGAGGAATTAAATTCATCTCTTAGATAGTTTTTATCTATTTCAAAATCTTTAGTAATTGTATTGATAGAGTCAAAATTTTGCATATCAGACATTGTGGGAGATGCAGGTCTAGATGAAGATATTTGAGAAGTTTGAGAAGCAATTGCTTCATATTCAGGAATAGGAGATTTATATCTGACTTTGATTGGTTTAGAAATGACTGAAGTTGTTTTTTGTGGAAAAGAAAAAGATCTTCGTGGATAGTTGGAAGAAGAAGTACAAGGAGAACTAGATAATTCTCTCATAGACCCAAACCTTATAAGAACTTTATTTTCGTCTTCCTCAATGCATTCTATTTCTTGTCTTATGTTTCTAGGAGGCATTGGATTTGAGAATTGAAATGTCTCAGGAATAGAAATTTGATCCCATCTCAAGGTTTTTGCTGTAGAAACTATTGATTTAGTATTCTCAGCATGAACCTCTATAAAAATAGTTTCTTCTTTTGAAGAAGCCTCATGTATGAATTTTGGATTAACTGTGGAATTCGTTAATCTAAAATAAACACGGAAAACAATTGCAAAATTTCTAGCAAACTCTTTAAATTTATTATTTAAAATTTGAATATCTAAAATTAATGAAGATAAGATTAATGGGTCTTGAAGATCTACTGTAAAGTTTGGAAAACAATTGAAATATATTGGGCCATTACAGATATTAGTTTGAATCATAGCCAAAACAGAATCTTTATAATTATTAAGTCGATCGTCTCTGAGAGCTAGGAAAATTGGACAATAACCTCCTTTATGAACTAATGGTTTTATTCCTATTTGAACAAGGCCAAAATGAATGAATCTAAATCTGTGTTTGAGATAAGCTTTAATGCTGGATTCTGAAAGTAAATGCATAGTTTCAGATTCTTTTTGAATGCTTCTAGTCTCTTCATGAGTTTTGATGCTAAATGCAGTCTTAAAATCAGTAATGCCTATATATTATCCAAATGCAGAAGCCATCATTAAAATTTATCATCAAAATAATTTTACAAATCAAATCCTTCATACCGTTGCTACACAAGTAGATCAACTTTCAAATAAGGTTGATAATTTACAAAAAGAAACCTCTAGATCCATAGCCCCTAATACGATTGCATCATTAGGATCTGATAAGGTTTCCGCGCCACATTTCAAACCACCAGGATTAACTATACCTATGACTCAAATGTTTCCAAAAAATGGTTTTACTTCTTCTAACTCTAATTCTGCAGTGTTAGATAAAATTCAAAAATGTTTACAAAAATTAGCAGATAGTCCAAGTCATATTAAGGTTTTGAGTAAATATCAAAGTTCAGAGATATCTTCTGATGAAGAAAATTTTCAGTCTTTAATCATTTCAAAAGTTGCAAAGCAATTTCAAGAATCTGATAATGATCCTCATCAAATTAATAAAATTCGATCATCTTGGAAGAATATCCCTACAAAAAACTATTATCCTAGGCCTACTCCTGTTGATCTTCAATATGAAGAAAGGTCTACATTTACCTCAAAATCCTTTTCCCCAGATATGATCCATGAATGGAACATAGATGGAAAATCTGATTATGAAATTCTTAATACTCTTCAAAATATGGGAATGGCTATTGTAGCTTACAAGGCAAAACCTTTGGATGAACAAATAATTTTTGGTTTTATTATATCAGGTTTTACTGGGCAATTAAAAAACTGGTGGGATAATCTTCTCACTTTACAAGATAGATTAGAAATTTTGAATCACGTTACTGACATCATGGATGATCAAGGAAATGTATTTCAAAAATCTGACTGTTGTGATTTCTTAATCATAGTTATTGCCTTTCATTTTCTCGGTAACCCTACTCAAACTCTTTCTTCTAGAGAAACGATTTTACAAAATTTACGTTGCCCAACTTTAAGTGACTATAGATGGTATAAAGATACCTTCTTTAGTTATGTTTTACAAAGACAAGATTGCAATCAAAGTTTTTGGAAAGAAAAATTTATATCAGGACTACCAAAATTATTTGCTCAAAGAATTTTTAGAAAAATAGCTGAACATGATACAGATAAAGAACAAGCTCTTAATAATACTACTTATGGAGGACTATTCGCTTTCATTAAAAAGGAAGGTCTTTCTTTATGTGAAGAACTCAAACTCCAAGCCAAATATACCTCTGAAAAGAAACAATCTAGGAAAGAAATTGGATGTTTCTGTGAAGCATTTGGTATGGAAGCTATTAGAGCTCCCTCTACAAAAAAGAAAATTAAAAAACAATTTTCTAAATTTTCAAAAGATAAAAAGAAAAATTATTATCCTTCTTATTATCGAAAGAAACGAGGAAAGAAAAATTTCGGAAATTTCCGAAAATCAAACAAAGCTTTCAAAATCTTTTGTTATTCGTGTGGAAAACCTGGGCATAAAGCAAATGCTTGTACCACAAAGAAAAACATTCAAGAATTATTTATTAACGACTCTGAGCTAGGAGATAAAATATCCAAAATATTATTACAAACTCCTGAGTCTACTACTTCTTCTTCTTCTTCAGAAAAGGAAGATGACGAAATTTTACAAATTAATGATCAAACTTCTGATTCTGAATCTTCGATTTCTTCCTCTCCTATCAAATGCATTAATGTTTTAACAGATAAAGAGAAAAATGTGGAATTTCTTTTTGATCTCATTGACAAAATCCAAGATAAAGAGATCAAAAGAGAAACCCTTTTGAAACTCAAAAATATGGTTTTGGGTGAAACCTCTACCTCTAAAAACAAAGAAAGTATTCCAATTCCTCAAATTGAACCTTTCAATATTTCAAAATTATTAGAAAAATACTCTTCCAAAGAAATGACTTCTAAATTAATTCCTATTAAGAATCAAACTCTTTCGGTCAAAGATCTTCAACTTGAAATAAATAAAATCAAAGAAGACATCATTTCTATCAAAAATAGTTTAAAGCATTTAGAAATCAAAGATTTCGAACTTGAAACAAAATTATCTATTTTAGAAAACCCCATCTATAAAGAAAATCTTTCTTTGGGAAAAGAGAAAGTTAATGGGGATGATGATGATTTTATCACCGTTATTAATAAAATTAATTTTCAAAAATGGTACGCACCAGTTACTTTTCAAATTGGAGATTTTCAAAAAACCTATATTGCTTTAATTGATAGAGGAGCGGATCAAAATTGCTTAAGGGAAGGATTAGTCCCAACCAAATTTTATGAAAAAACAAAAACTCGGTTATATAGTGCAAATAGTTCACCCATGGATATTAAATATAAAATTTCAAAAGGGAAGATCATAAATGAAAATTATAGTTTTACTAATACTTTCATTATTATTAATGATATTAAGGAAGAAATAATATTAGGTACTCCCTTTTTAACACAAATTTATCCTTTTTGGGTTGATGACAAAGGTGTTCATACAAAAATTTTAGGGAAACAATTATCATTTCCTTTTTTAAGTCCCATGTTACAAAAAGATATTAATTTATTACAAAATTCTTCAGTAATACAAAGTATAAATTTAATAAAACAAAAAGAATTTCAAATTTCCTCTTTAAAAGAAGAAATTTCTTTTCAAAGGATTGAAGAACAATTACAACAATCAAAATTGCAACAAAAAATTTTTAATTTAGAAAATAATTTTAAATCAAAAGTTTGTGCTGATATTCCAAATGCCTTTTGGGATAGAAAAAGGCATATTGTCACATTGCCATATGAAAAGGATTTCTCTGAAAAAAATATTCCTACAAAAGCTAGACCCATCCAAATGAATTCTGAGCATCTTGAATTCTGCAAGAAAGAAATTCAAACTCTTTTAGATAAAAAATTAATAACTCCATCCAAATCTCCTTGGAGCTGTGCAGCATTTTATGTTATGAATGCAGCAGAAAAAGAAAGAGGAGTTCCTAGATTAGTTATTAATTACAAACCTTTAAACAAAGTTCTTCAATGGATAAGATATCCAATCCCAAATAAAAGAGATTTAATTAATCGCTTATATAAAGCCAAAATATTTTCAAAATTTGATATGAAATCTGGTTTCTGGCAAATACAAATTGCTAAAGAAGATAGGTACAAAACTGCATTCACGGTACCATTTGGACATTATGAGTGGAATGTAATGCCTTTTGGACTTAAAAATGCTCCTTCTGAATTTCAACATATAATGAATGATATTTTCAATCAATTTTCTTCAATCATAATTGTTTATATAGATGATGTTTTAATTTTTTTCTCATGATATTGATCAACATTTCAAACATTTACATATATTTCTAAACACTGTTGAAAAAAATGGTTTAGTAGTTTCTGCCACTAAAATGAAATTATTTCAAACAAAAATTAGATTTTTGGGACATTACATTTATAAAGGAACAATCAAGCCAATTACAAGGTCTTTAGAATTTGCAGAAAAATTCCCTAACGAAATTAAAGACAAAACCCAGTTACAAAGATTTTTGGGATGTCTAAATTATATATCAGATTTTTTCCCAAAGCTCAGACAAATTTGCATGCCCCTCTTTCAAAGACTTCAAAAAAATCCGCCACCCTGGTCAGAAATTCATACTAAGACTATTATTGAATTAAAACAAAAAATCAAATCACTTCCATGTCTAGGCATTCCAGATCCATCTGCATTCATGATACTAGAAACAGATGCATCAGAAATAGGATATGGTGGCATATTAAAACAAAGAATAGATACAAAAGAACAATTAGTTAGATTTCATTCAGGTCTCTGGCTCGGACCTCAAAAAAATTATTTTACCATTAAAAAAGAAATTTTATCTATAGTACTATGCGTTTCAAAATTTCAAGATGATCTTTACAACAAAAATTTTTTTGATAAGGATCGACTGCAAATCTGCAAAAGAGGTTCTAGAAAAGGATGTCAAAAACATTGTTTCTAAACAAATTTTTGCAAGATGGCAAGCAATTTTATCAGTATTTGATTTTCAAATAGAGCATATAAGAGGCGAAAGTAACTCTCTCCCTGATTTCTTAACCAGAGAATTTCTACAGGGACATCATAATGCCAAGGAAGAAGAATCAGCAAGAAAAACTCAAAGGGTTCCAGAGTTCAGATGATTACGAAATGGAACCAGATCCAAAACCAAACAAAACAGAACAAAATAAATTTTCATCCTCCAAAAATCTTCAAACTACCCTATCCATTTCAAACAAATTTACTCAACTAAATGATTTTCCCCCACTTCCATATTCACAAATTGTTCAAGAGCCTACTTCACAAAATATTATTCCAAATTCAAAACAAAAAGAACCAACTACAAAAATACCAACACAAAGCTTTACCAAATCTGCATACATTACAAAAACCGAAATAGAAAATGTATATCTCACTAATTTTACAATTCCTCAAAGTCCACAAATTATTAATTCAATCAATCAAAAAACTTTTCCAAAAGGTTGTGAATGGATACCAGAAAATCGTTTTAAAACTCAAAGGTTTTATGAATTTATTTTAGTAGATTCAAACTCTGTTGAAATCCAACATATCAAGGATTCTTCAGAAAAAATAATTTATTCAAAATGTATTTTTAAGAAAATTATTTCTTCTGTAGAATGGGGAGACCCTTATGCAGAACGAATTTTTTCAAAAAGCTTTTTCCCTCAAAATTACTCATACTATGATTACAAAATGGCCTGGTATAGAGCATTTTTATTCAGACCATTTGATCATTCATGGTTTTTTATATTTGACAAATATTGTCCAAAGAAATATCCTATGTGGTTTTATCATTGGTGGTATTTATTTTGACCAACTCCTCAAATTTATCCAAAAGAATGCAATGAGGGTTTCACAACTTTTGTTGCCAATTCAAATTATCAAGCTTATGAAACTCCAGTCATGTTTCATGCAGAATTTAAAATTCCATGGATTCTATGTTGGAGTTACTGTCTCAAACAACACCTTCCACGTCCATATCCATATTCATTAATAAGAGAATTCAAAATTAAATGGTGGGACAAATTTACCTTAAAAATTTGTTCAACAAAAAATGTTATCTCCTTTTTTCAAACCGGTATAAAAATGGAATACCAATCTCCATCAACCACCAACAAACCTTCATCCTCAAAAGCAACATCAAATTCAAACTCTCCTCAACATAATAAAAACCCCAAAGTAGAAAGTCCAAATTCAGAATCATTATCTAAAGTCCAGAAAGCTATTCTCAAAAAGATTCTTGAAGATCCACAATATGCAAAGAAAATATTATTAGAAGAATCCTCTGATGAGATTTTATCGGAGTTTTCAAATGAGTCTTATGATCCAACATTTGGTGGCCCATTTGCTCAAGATCCATATGACTTTTAATATTGAGTTCACAAAAGTTCAATTCAAATGTTCAACAACTCAAATTAATTCATCCGGAAGCACAAACGTAAGCAATGACGAAATCAAAAGTATCATTCAAATGTTCAACAAATCAAATTAATTCATCCGGAAGCACAAACGTAAGCAATGACGAAATCAAAAGCATCTCCAACATTAATTCAAAGCATCTTCAACAGTAAAGCATCTCCAACAGTGATTCAAAGCATCTTCAACAGTAAAGCATCTTCAATAGTAATTCAAAGCATCTTCTACAATATTATAGTGTAACTTTAATAATTATGTTTGTACTATTTACTTTTTCTCTTTAGTTTCTTATTGGAAGAGCAGATTGCACCTTATCTCTTCCTTTGTGTATAAATTAAGTGTCTAGCTCTAAGATGAGAGCATCCTGTAATTTTCTTTTGTTTAAGTCTTATCTCAAATAAATCTAACTTTCTTTACTTATCTTATTATTATCAATTATATAATAAGATTTATATCCACAAAATTATTAAATTATTTTCTCTATCGATCCTGTACTCCCTATTGGTATCAGAGCCAGTAAGTTATTAAATTGATTAATTGTGCATTTATTAAATTGCATCGGTATTGAGTGTTGGTAAAGTGCTTGGTCAGCCTAATTAAATTGTTGGTAAGCCATTTTAAGTCTTGGTGATCCCGGTTAGGTGGTCCCACTGTTCCCATTCAATTCAGTCATATTTAGTTTATGCAACATTTAATTTATTAATGGCAAACTGGTTAAGGAAAGCTATTAGTTTAGGATCACCTAATAATATAATTCAAAGTAGTGAAGTTCATATAGAAAAGAACTTTTCAAATTGGGAAATTCCAAAAGAAAATCTTACTAAAATTTATCATATAGGCATTACTGATTTTAAGACTGCATTTAGCATCAAAACTCATGAAGAGACTAGAAGCATTCAAAAAGAATCTGAAACTATGCATTTACTTTCAGAATCCAGCATTAAAGCTTATCTCAAACACAGATTTAGATTCATTCATTTTGGCCTTGTTCAAATAGGAATAAAACCATTAGTTCATAAAGGAGTTGATTGTCCAATTTTCCTAGCTCTCAAACACGATCGACTTAATAATTATAAAGATTTTGTTTTGGCTATGATTCAAACTAATATCTGTAATGGCCCAATATATTTCAATTGTTTTCCAAACTTTACAGTAGATCTTCAAGACCCATTAATCTTATCTTCATTAATTTTAGATATTCAAATTTTAAATAATAAATTTAAAGAGTTTGCTAGAAATTTTGCAATTGTTTTCCGTGTTTATTTTAGATTAATGAATTCCATAGTTAATCCAAAATTCATACATGAGGCTTCTTCAAAAGAAGAAACTATTTTTATAGAGGTTCATGCTGAGAATACTAAATCAATAGTTTCTACAGCAAAAACCTTGAGATGGGATCAAATTTCTATTCCTGAGACATTTCAATTCTCAAATCCAATGCCTCCTAGAAACATAAGACAAGAAATAGAATGCATTGAGGAAGACGAAAATAAAGTTCTTATAAGGTTTGGGTCTATGAGAGAATTATCTAGTTCTCCTTGTACTTCTTCTTCCAACTATCCACAAAGATCTTTTTCTTTTCCTCAAAAAACAACTTCAGCCATTTCTGAACCAATCAAAGTCAGATATAAATCTCCTATTCCTGAATATGAAGCAATTGCTTCTCAAACTTCTCAAATATCTTCATCTAGACCTGCATCTCCCACAATGTCTGATATGCAAAATTTTGACTCTATCAATACAATTACTAAAGATTTTGAAATAGATAAAAACTATCTAAGAGATGAATTTAATTCCTCTCACAATGCTGAACATCGAGATTGGTTTAGATCTTTTTCTCGCTCCTTTAAAGACTCAATAAGAGATGTATGGTATAAAGATATGAATACTCTTCAAATTAATATCCCATTTTTTACATGGTTTTTATTGTTTTGTGAAAAACAAGGTATTGCTAATCCATATTCTCAAAATCACATATTTGTACAAACCAAACTTCAAAAAAATTGGGTTTTGAAAGATGGACAAACAATTAGTTCAGTTCATCCACCATTACAAAACATTACTTTTCCCTATTATGACCGTGAAATAAAGGCTAGTCCTTTTAAAGAAGGAAGAGTAGATCAAACAGATAAAACTCCAAATGTAGAAGACATCATTAAAATTTATCATCAAAATAATTTTACAAATCAAATCCTTCATACCGTCGCTACACAAGTAGATCAACTTTCAAATAAGGTTGATAATTTACAAAAAGAAACCTCTAGATCCATAGCCCCTAATACGATTGCATCATTAGGATCTGATAAGGTTTCTGCACCACATTTCAAACCACCAGGATTTACTATACCTATGACTCACATTTCTGCACCATAGTTTTGAGTTTCAAAAGTGTTTCTCTTTTGATCTCTTTATCTTGGATTTTGTCAACGAGATCAAAAAGAAATTCCACATTTTTCTCTTTATCTGTTAAAACATTAATGCATTTGATAGGAGAGGAAGAAATCGAAGATTCAGAATCAGAAGTTTGATCATTAATTTGTAAAATTTCGTCATCTTCCTTTTCTGAAGAAGAAGAAGAAGAAGTAGACTCAGGAGTTTGTAATAATATTTTGGATATTTTATCTCCTAGCTCAGAGTCGTTAATAAATAATTCTTGAATCTTTTTCTTTGTGGTACAAGCATTTGCTTTATGCCCAGGTTTTCCACACGAATAACAAAAGATTTTGAAAGTTTTGTTTGATTTTCGGAAATTTCCGAAATTTTTCTTTCCTCGTTTCTTTCGATAATAAGAAGGATAAGAATTTTTATTTTTATCTTTTGAAAATTTAGAAAATTGTTTTTTAATTTTCTTTTTTGTAGAAGGAGCTCTAATAGCTTCCATACCAAATGCTTCACAGAAACATCCAATTTCTTTCCTAGATTATTTCTTTTCAGAGGTATATTTGGCTTGGAGTTTGAGTTCTTCACATAAAGAAAGACCTTCCTTTTTAATGAAAGCGAATAGTCCTCCATAAGTAGTATTATTAAGAGCTTGTTCTTTATCTGTATCATGTTCAACTATTTTTCTAAAAATTCTTTGAGCAAATAATTTTGGTAGTCTTGATATAAATTTTTCTTTCCAAAAACTTTGATTGCAATCTTGTCTTTGTAAAACATAACTAAAGAAGGTATCTTTATACCATCTATAGTCACTTAAAGTTGGGCAACGTAAATTTTGTAAAATCGTTTCTCCAGAAGAAAGAGTTTGAGTAGGGTTACCGACAAAATGAAAGGCAATAACTATGATTAAGAAATCACAGCAGTCAGATTTTTGAAATACATTTCCTTGATCATCCATGATGTCAGTAACGTGATTCAAAATTTCTAATCTGTCTTGTAAAGTGAGAAGATTATCCCACCAGTTTTTTAATTGCCCAGTAAAACCTGATATAATAAAACCAAAAATTATTTGTTCATCCAAAGGTTTTGCCTTGTAAGCTACAATAGCCATTCCCATATTTTGAAGAGTATTAAGAATTTCATAATCAGATTTTCCATCTATGTTCCATTGATGGATCATATCTGGGGAAAAGGATTTGGAGGTAAATGTAGACCTTTCTTCATATTGAAGATCAACAGGAGTAGGCCTAGGATAATAGTTTTTTGTAGGGATATTCTTCCAAGATGATCGAATTTTATTAATTTGATGAGGATCATTATCAGATTCTTGAAATTGCTTTGCTACTTTTGAAATGATTAAAGACTGAAAATTTTCTTCATCAGAAGATATCTCTGAACTTTGATATTTACTCAAAACCTTAATATGAGTTGGACTATCTGCTAATTTTTGTAAACATTTTTGAATTTTATCTAACACTGCAGAATTAGAGTTAGAAGAACTAAAACCATTTTTTGGAAACATTTGAGTCATAGGTATAGTTAATCCTGGTGGTTTGAAATGTGGTGCAGAAACCTTATCAGATCCTAATGATGCAATCGTATTAGGGGCTATGGATCTAGAGGTTTCTTTTTGTAAATTATCAACCTTATTTGAAAGTTGATCTACTTGTGTAGCAACGGTATGAAGGATTTGATTTGTAAAATTATATTGATGATAAATTTTAATGATGTCTTCTACATTTGGAGTTTTATCTGTTTGATCTACTCTTCCTTCTTTGAAAGGACTAGCCTTTATTTCACGGTCATAATAGGGAAAAGTAATGTTTTGTAATGGTGGATGAACTAAACTAATTGTTTTTCCATCTTTCAAAACCCAATTTTTTTGAAGTTTGGTTTGTACAAATATGTGATTTTGAGAATATGGATTAGCAATACCTTGTTTTTCACAAAACAATAAAAACCATGTAAAAAACGAGATATTAATTTGAAGAGTATTCATATCTTTATACCATACATCTCTTATTGAGTCTTTAAAGGAGCGAGAAAAAGATCTAAACCAATCTCGATGTTCAGCATTGTGAGAGGAATTAAATTGATCTCTTAGATAGTTTTTATCTATTTCAAAATCTTTAGTAATTGTATTGATAGAGTCAAAATTTTGCATATCAGACATTGTGGGAGATGCAGGTCTAGATGAAGATATTTGAGAAGTTTGAGAAGCAATTGCTTCATATTCAGGAATAGGAGATTTATATCTGACTTTGATTGGTTCTGAAATGACTGAAGTTGTTTTTTGAGGAAAAGAAAAAGATCTTCGTGGATAGTTGGAAGAAGAAGTACAAGGAGAACTAGATAATTCTCTCATAGACCCAAACCTTATAAGAACTTTATTTTCGTCTTCCTCAATGCATTCTATTTCTTGTCTTATGTTTCTAGGAGGCATTGGATTTGAGAATTGAAATGTCTCAGGAATAGAAATTTGATCCCATCTCAAGGTTTTTGCTGTAGAAATTATTGATTTAGTATTCTCAGCATGAACCTCTATAAAAATAGTTTCTTCATTTGAAGAAGCCTCATGTATGAATTTTGGATTAACTGTGGAATTCATTAATCTAAAATAAACACGGAAAACAATTGCAAAATTTCTAGCAAACTCTTTAAATTTATTATTTAAAATTTGAATATCTAAAATTAATGAAGATAAGATTAATGGGTCTTGAAGATCTACTGTAAAGTTTGGAAAACAATTGAAATATATTGGGCCATTACAGATATTAGTTTGAATCATAGCGAAAACAGAATCTTTATAATTATTAAGTCGATCGTCTTTGAGAGCTAGGAAAATTGGACAATCAACTCCTTTATGACCTAATGGTTTTATTCCTATTTGAACAAGGCCAAAATGAATGAATCTAAATCTGTGTTTGAGATAAGCTTTAATGCTGGATTCTGAAAGTAAATGCATAGTTTCAGATTCTTTTTGAATGCTTCTAGTCTCTTCATGAGTTTTGATGCTAAATGCAGTCTTAAAATCAGTAATGCCTATATGATAAATTTTAGTAAGATTTTCTTTTGGAATTTCCCAATTTGAAAAGTTCTTTTCTATATGAACTTCACTACTTTGAATTATATTATTAGGTGATCCTAAACTAATAGCTTTCCTTAACCAGTTTGCCATTAATAAATTAAATGTTGCATAAACTAAATATGACTGAATTGAATGGGAACAGTGAGACCACCTAACCGGGATCACCAAGACTTAAAATGGCTTACCAACAATTTAATTAGGCTGACCAAGCACTTTACCAACACTCAATACCGATGCAATTTAATAAATGCACAATTAATCAATTTAATAACTTACTGGCTCTGATACCAATAGGGAGTACAGGATCGATAGAGAAAATAATTTAATAATTTTGTGGATATAAATCTTATTATATAAATGATAATAATAAGATAAGTAAAGAAAGTTAGATTTATTTGAGATAAGACTTAAACAAAAGAAAATTACAGGATGCTCTCATCTTAGAGCTAGACACTTAATTTATACACAAAGGAAGTGATAAGGTGCAATCTGCTCTTCCAATAAGAAACTAAAGAGAAAAAGTAAATAGTACAAACATAATTATTAAAGTTACACTATAATATTGAAGAAGATGCTTTGAATTACTATTGAAGATGCTTTACTGTTGAAGATGCTTTGAATCACTGTTGGAGATGCTTTACTGTTGAAGATGCTTTGAATTAATGTTGGAGATGCTTTTGATTTCGTCATTGCTTACGTTTGTGCTTCCGGATGAATTAATTTGAGTTGTTGAACATTTGAATGATACTTTTGATTTCGTCATTGCTTACGTTTGTCCTTCCGGATGAATTAATTTGAGTTGTTGAACATTTGAATTGAACTTTTGTGAACTCAATATTAAAAGTCATATGGATCTTGAGCAAATGGGCCACCAAATGTTGGATCATAAGACTCATTTGAAAACTCCGATAAAATCTCATCAGAGGATTCTTCTGATAATATTTTCTTTGCATATTGTGGATCTTCAAGAATCTTTTTGAGAATAGCTTTCTGGACTTTAGATAATGATTCTGAATTTGGACTTTCTACTCTGGGGTTTTTATTGTGTTGAGGAGAGTTTGAATTTGATGTTGCTTTTGAGGGTGAAGGTTTGTTGGTGGTTGATGGAGATTGGTATTCCATTTTTATACCGGTTTGAAAAAAGGAGATAACATTTTTTGTTGAACAAATTTCTAAGGTAAATTTGTCCCACCATTTAATTTTTGAATTCTCTTATTAATGAATATAGATATGGACGTGGAAGGTGTTGTTTGAGACAGTAACTCCAACATAGAATCCATGGAATTTTAAATTCTGCATGAAACATGACTGGAGTTTCATAAGCTTGATAATTTGAATTGGCAACAAAAGTTGTGAAACCCTCATTGCATTCTTTTGGATAAATTTGAGGAGTTGGTCCAAATAAATACCACCAATGATAAAACCACATAGGATATTTCTTTGGACAATATTTGTCAAATATAAAAAACCATGAATGATCAAATGGTCTGAATAAATATGCTCTATACCAGGCCATTTTGTAATCATAGTATGAGTAATTTTGAGGGAAAAATCTTTTTGAAAAATTTCGTTCTGCATAAGGGTCTCCCCATTCTACAGAAGAAATAATTTTCTTAAAAATACATTTTGAATAAATTATTTTTTCTGAATAATCCTTGATATGTTGGATTTCAACAGAGTTTGAATCTACTAAAATAAATTCATAAAACCTTTGAGTTTTAAAACGATTTTCTGGTATCGATTCGCAACCTTTCGGAAAAGTTTTTTGATTGATTGAATTAATAATTTGTGGGCTTTGAGGAATTGTAAAATTAGTGAGATATACATTTTCTATTTCGGTTTTTGTAATGTATGTAGATTTGGTAAAGCTTTGTGTTGGTATTTTTGTAGTTGGTTCTTTTTGTTTTGAATTTGGAATAATATTTTGTGAAGTAGGCTCTTGAACAATTTGTGAATATGGAAGTGGGGGAAAATCATTTAGTTGAGTAAATTTGTTTGAAATGGATAGGGTAGTTTGAAGATTTTTGGAGGATGAAAATTTATTTTGTTCTGTTTTGTTTGGTTTTGGATCTGGTTCCATTTCGTAATCATCTGAACTCAGGAACCCTTTGAGTTTTTCTTGCTGATTCTTCTTCCTTGGCATTATGATGTCCCTGTAGAAATTCTCTGGTTAAGAAATCAGGGAGAGAGTTACTTTAGCCTCTTATATGCTCTATTTGAAAATCAAATACTGATAAAATTGCTTGCCATCTTGCAAAAATTTGATTAGAAACAATGTTTTTGACATCCTTTTCTAGAACCTCTTTTGCAGATTTGCAGTCGATCCTTATCAAAAAATTTTTGTTGTAAAGATCATCTTGAAATTTTGAAACGCATAGTACTATAGATAAAATTTCTTTTTTAATGGTAGAATAATTTTTTTGAGGTCCGAGCCAGAGACCTGAATGAAATCTAACTAATTGTTATTTTGTATCTATTCTTTGTTTTAATATGCCACCATATCCTATTTCTGATGCATCTGTTTCTACTATCATGAATGCAGATGGATCTGGAATGCCTAGACATGGAAGTGATTTGATTTTTTGTTTTAATTCAATAATAGTCTTAGTATGAATTTTTGACCAGGGAGGCGGATTTTTTTGATGTCTTTGAAAGAGGGGCATGCAAATTTGTCTGAGCTTTGGGAAAAAATCTGATATATAATTTAGACATCCCAAAAATCTTTGTAATTGGGTTTTGTCTTTAATTTCGTTAGGGAATTTTTCTGCAAATTCTAAAGACCTTGTAATTGGCTTGATTGTTCCTTTATAAATGTCATGTCCCAAAAATCTAATTTTTGTTTGAAATAATTTCATTTTAGTGGCAGAAACTACTAAACCATTTTTTTCAACAGTGTTTAGAAATATATGTAAATGTTTGAAATGTTGATCAATATCATGAGAAAAAATTAAAACATCATCTATATAAACAATTATGAATGAAGAAAATTGATTGAAAATATCATTCATTATATGTTGAAATTCAGAAGGAGCATTTTTAAGTCCAAAAGGCATTACATTCCACTCATAATGTCCAAATGGTACCGTGAATGCAGTTTTATAGCTATCTTCTTTAGCAATTTGTATTTGCCAGAAACCAGATTTCATATCAAATTTTGAAAATATTTTGGCTTTATATAAGCGATTAATTAAATCTCTTTTATTTGGGATTGGATATCTTATCCATTGAAGAACTTTGTTTAAAGGTTTGTAATTAATAACTAATCTAGGAACTCCTCTTTCTTTTTCTGCTGCATTCATAACATAAAATGCTGCACAGCTCCAAGGAAATTTGGATGGAGTTATTAATTTTTTATCTAAAAGAGTTTGAATTTCTTTCTTGCAGAATTCAAGATGCTCAGAATTCATTTGGATGGGTCTAGCTTTTGTAGGAATATTTTTTTCAGAGAAATCCTTTTCATATGGCAATGTGACAATATGCCTTTTTCTATCCCAAAAGGCATTTGGAATATCAGCACAAACTTTTGATTTAAAAATATTTTCTAAATTAAAAATTTTTTGTTGCAATTTTGATTGTTGTAATTGTTCTTCAATCCTTTGAAAAGAAATTTCTTCTTTTAAAGAGGAAATTTGAAATTCTTTTTGTTTTATTAAATTTATACTTTGTATTACTAAAGAATTTTGTAATAAATTAATATCTTTTTGTAACATGGGACTTAAAAAAGGAAATGATAATTGTTTCCCTAAAATTTTTGTATGAACACCTTTGTCATCAACCCAAAAAGGATAAATTTGTGTTAAAAAGGGAGTACCTAATATTATTTCTTCCTTAATATCATTAATAATAATGAAAGTATTAGTAAAACTATAATTTTCATTTATGATCTTCCCTTTTGAAATTTTATATTTAATATCCATGGGTGAACTATTTGCACTATATAACCGAGTTTTTGTTTTTTCATAAAATTTGGTTGGGACTAATCCTTCCCTTAAGCAATTTTGATCCGCTCCACTATCAATTAAAGCAATATAGGTTTTTTGAAAATATCCAATTTGAAAAGTAACTGGTGCGTACCATTTTTGAAAATTAATTTTATTAATAACGGTGATAAAATCATTATCATCCCCATTAACTTTCTCTTTTCCTAAAGAAAGATTTTCTTTATAGATGGGGTTTTCTAAAATAGGTAATTTTGTTTCAAGTTCGAAATCTTTGATTTCTAAATGCTTTAAACTATTTTTGATAGAAATGATGTCTTCTTTGATTTTATTTATTTCAAGTTGAAGATCTTTGACCGAAAGAGTTTGATTCTTAATAGGAATTAATTTAGAAGTCATTTCTTTGGAAGAGTATTTTTCTAATAATTTTGAAATATTGAAAGGTTCAATTTGAGGAATTGGAATACTTTCTTTGTTTTTAGAGGTAGAGGTTTCACACAAAACCATAGTTTTGAGTTTCAAAAGGGTTTCTCTTTTGATCTCTTTATCTTGGATTTTGTCAACGAGATCAAAAAGAAATTCCACATTTTTCTCTTTATCTGTTAAAACATTAATGCATTTGATAGGAGAGGAAGAAATCGAAGATTCAGAATCAGAAGTTTGATCATTAATTTGTAAAATTTCGTCATCTTCCTTTTCTGAAGAAGAAGAAGAAGAAGTAGACTCAGGAGTTTGTAATAATATTTTGGATATTTTATCTCCTAGCTCAGAGTCGTTAATAAATAATTCTTGAATCTTTTTCTTTGTGGTACAAGCATTTGCTTTATGCCCAGGTTTTCCACACGAATAACAAAAGATTTTGAAAGTTTTGTTTGATTTTCGGAAATTTCGGAAATTTTTCTTTCCTCGTTTCTTTCGATAATAAGAAGGATAAGAATTTTTATTTTTATCTTTTGAAAATTTAGAAAATTGTTTTTTAATTTTCTTTTTTGTAGAGGGAGCTCTAATAGCTTCCATACCAAATGCTTCACAGAAACATCCAATTTCTTTCCTAGATTGTTTCTTTTCAGAGGTATATTTGGCTTGGAGTTTGAGTTCTTCACATAAAGAAAGACCTTCCTTTTTAATGAAAGCGAATAGTCCTCCATAAGTAGTATTATTAAGAGCTTGTTCTTTATCTGTATCATGTTCAGCTATTTTTCTAAAAATTCTTTGAGCAAATAATTTTGGTAGTCTTGATATAAATTTTTCTTTCCAAAAACTTTGATTGCAATCTTGTCTTTGTAAAACATAACTAAAGAAGGTATCTTTATACCATCTATAGTCACTTAAAGTTGGGCAACGTAAATTTTGTAAAATCGTTTCTCCAGAAGAAAGAGTTTGAGTAGGGTTACCGACAAAATGAAAGGCAATAACTATGATTAAGAAATCACAGCAGTCAGATTTTTGAAATACATTTCCTTGATCATCCATGATGTCAGTAACGTGATTCAAAATTTCTAATCTGTCTTGTAAAGTGAGAAGATTATCCCACCAGTTTTTTAATTGCCCAGTAAAACCTGATATAATAAAACCAAAAATTATTTGTTCATCCAAAGGTTTTGCCTTGTAAGCTACAATAGCCATTCCCATATTTTGAAGAGTATTAAGAATTTCATAATCAGATTTTCCATCTATGTTCCATTGATGGATCATATCTGGGGAAAAGGATTTGGAGGTAAATGTAGACCTTTCTTCATATTGAAGATCAACAGGAGTAGGCCTAGGATAATAGTTTTTTGTAGGGATATTCTTCCAAGATGATCGAATTTTATTAATTTGATGAGGATCATTATCAGATTCTTGAAATTGCTTTGCTACTTTTGAAATGATTAAAGACTGAAAATTTTCTTCATCAGAAGATATCTCTGAACTTTGATATTTACTCAAAGCCTTAATATGAGTTGGACTATCTGCTAATTTTTGTAAACATTTTTGAATTTTATCTAACACTGCAGAATTAGAGTTAGAAGAAGTAAAACCATTTTTTGGAAACATTTGAGTCATAGGTATAGTTAATCCTGGTGGTTTGAAATGTGGTGCAGAAACCTTATCAGATCCTAATGATGCAATCGTATTAGGGGCTATGGATCTAGAGGTTTCTTTTTGTAAATTATCAACCTTATTTGAAAGTTGATCTACTTGTGTAGCAACGGTATGAAGGATTTGATTTGTAAAATTATTTTGATGATAAATTTTAATGATGTCTTCTACATTTGGAGTTTTATCTATTTGATCTACTCTTCCTTCTTTAAAAGGACTAGCCTTTATTTCACGGTCATAATAGGGAAAAGTAATGTTTTGTAATGGTGGATGAACTAAACTAATTGTTTGTCCATCTTTCAAAACCCAATTTTTTTGATGTTTGGTTTGTACAAATATGTGATTTTGAGAATATGGATTAGCAATACCTTGTTTTTCACAAAACAATAAAAACCATGTAAAAAACGGGATATTAATTTGAAGAGTATTCATATCTTTATACCATACATCTCTTATTGAGTCTTTAAAGGAGCGAGAAAAAGATCTAAACCAATCTCGATGTTCAGCATTGTGAGAGGAATTAAATTCATCTCTTAGATAGTTTTTATCTATTTCAAAATCTTTAGTAATTGTATTGATAGAGTCAAAATTTTGCATATCAGACATTGTGGGAGATGCAGGTCTAGATGAAGATATTTGAGAAGTTTGAGAAGCAATTGCTTCATATTCAGGAATAGGAGATTTATATCTGACTTTGATTGGTTCAGAAATGACTGAAGTTGTTTTTTGAGGAAAAGAAAAAGATCTTCGTGGATAGTTGGAAGAAGAAGTACAAGGAGAACTAGATAATTCTCTCATAGACCCAAACCTTATAAGAACTTTATTTTCGTCTTCCTCAATGCATTCTATTTCTTGTCTTATGTTTCTAGGAGGCATTGGATTTGAGAATTGAAATGTCTCAGGAATAGAAATTTGATCCCATCTCAAGGTTTTTGCTGTAGAAACTATTGATTTAGTATTCTCAGCATGAACCTCTATAAAAATAGTTTCTTCATTTGAAGAAGCCTCATGTATGAATTTTGAATTAACTGTGGAATTCATTAATCTAAAATAAACACGGAAAACAATTGCAAAATTTCTAGCAAACTCTTTAAATTTATTATTTAAAATTTGAATATCTAAAATTAATGAAGATAAGATTAATGGGTCTTGAAGATCTACTATAAAGTTTGGAAAACAATTGAAATATATTGGGCCATTACAGATATTAGTTTGAATCATAGCCAAAACAAAATCTTTATAATTATTAAGTCGATCGTCTTTGAGAGCTAGGAAAATTGGATAATCAACTCCTTTATGAACTAATGGTTTTATTCCTATTTGAACAAGGCCAAAATGAATGAATCTAAATCTGTGTTTGAGATAAGCTTTAATGCTGGATTCTGAAAGTAAATGCATAGTTTCAGATTCTTTTTGAATGCTTCTAGTCTCTTCATGAGTTTTGATGCTAAATGCAGTCTTAAAATCAGTAATGCCTATATGATAAATTTTAGTAAGATTTTCTTTTGGAATTTCCCAATTTGAAAAGTTCTTTTCTATATGAACTTCACTACTTTGAATTATATTATTAGGTGATCCTAAACTAATAGCTTTCCTTAACCAGTTTGCCATTAATAATTTAAATGTTGCATAAACTAAATATGACTGAATTGAATGGGAACAGTGGGACCACCTAACCGGGATCACCAAGACTTAAAATGGCTTACCAACAATTTAATTAGGCTGACCAAGCACTTTACCAATACTCAATACCGATGCAATTTAATAAATGCACAATTAATCAATTTAATAACTTACTGGCTCTGATACCAATAGGGAGTACAGGATCGATAGAGAAAATAATTTAATAATTTTGTGGATATAAATCTTATTATATAAATGATAATAATAAGATAAGTAAAGAAAGTTAGATTTATTTGAGATAAGACTTAAACAAAAGAAAATTACAGGATGCTCTCATCTTAGAGCTAGACACTTAATTTATACACAAAGGAAGAGATAAGGTGCAATCTGCTCTTCCAATAAGAAACTAAAGAGAAAAAGTAAATAGTACAAACATAATTATTAAAGTTACACTATAATATTGTAGAAGATGCTTTGAATTACTATTGAAGATGCTTTACTGTTGAAGATGCTTTGAATCACTGTTGGAGATGCTTTACTGTTGAAGATGCTTTGAATTAATGTTGGAGATGCTTTTGATTTCGTCATTGCTTACGTTTGTGCTTCCGGATGAATTAATTTGAGTTGTTGAACATTTGAATGATACTTTTGATTTCGTCATTGCTTACGTTTGTCCTTCCGGATGAATTAATTTGAGTTGTTGAACATTTGAATTGAACTTTTGTGAACTCAATATTAAAAGTCATATGGATCTTGAGCAAATGGGCCACCAAATGTTGGATCATAAGACTCATTTGAAAACTCCGATAAAATCTCATCAGAGGATTCTTCTGATAATATTTTCTTTGCATATTGTGGATCTTCAAGAATCTTTTTGAGAATAGCTTTCTGGACTTTAGATAATGATTCTGAATTTGGACTTTCTACTCTGGGGTTTTTATTGTGTTGAGGAGAGTTTGAATTTGATGTTGCTTTTGAGGGTGAAGGTTTGTTGGTGGTTGATGGAGATTGGTATTCCATTTTTATACCGGTTTGAAAAAAGGAGATAACATTTTTTGTTGAACAAATTTCTAAGGTAAATTTGTCCCACCATTTAATTTTGAATTCTCTTATTAATGAATATGGATATGGACGTGGAAGGTGTTGTTTGAGACAGTAACTCCAACATAGAATCCATGGAATTTTAAATTCTGCATGAAACATGACTGGAGTTTCATAAGCTTGATAATTTGAATTGGCAACAAAAGTTGTGAAACCCTCATTGCATTCTTTTGGATAAATTTGAGGAGTTGGTCCAAATAAATACCACCAATGATAAAACCACATAGGATATTTCTTTGGACAATATTTGTCAAATATAAAAAACCATGAATGATCAAATGGTCTGAATAAAAATGCTCTATACCAGGCCATTTTGTAATCATAGTATGAGTAATTTTGAGGGAAAAATCTTTTTGAAAAATTTCGTTCTGCATAAGGGTCTCCCCATTCTACAGAAGAAATAATTTTCTTAAAAATACATTTTGAATAAATTATTTTTTCTGAAGAATCCTTGATATGTTGGATTTCAACAGAGTTTGAATCTACTAAAATAAATTCATAAAACCTTTGAGTTTTAAAACGATTTTCTGGTATCGATTCGCAACCTTTCGGAAAAGTTTTTTGATTGATTGAATTAATAATTTGTGGGCTTTGAGGAATTGTAAAATTAGTGAGATATACATTTTCTATTTCGGTTTTTGTAATGTATGTAGATTTGGTAAAGCTTTGTGTTGGTATTTTTGTAGTTGGTTCTTTTTGTTTTGAATTTGGAATAATATTTTGTGAAGTAGGCTCTTGAACGATTTGTGAATATGGAAGTGGGGGAAAATCATTTAGTTGAGTAAATTTGTTTGAAATGGATAGGGTAGTTTGAAGATTTTTGGAGGATGAAAATTTATTTTGTTCTGTTTTGTTTGGTTTTGGATCTGGTTCCATTTCGTAATCATCTGAACTCTGGAACCCTTTGAGTTTTTCTTGCTGATTCTTCTTCCTTGGCATTATGATGTCCCTGTAGAAATTCTCTGGTTAAGAAATCAGGGAGAGAGTTACTTTAGCCTCTTATATGCTCTATTTGAAAATCAAATACTGATAAAATTGCTTGCCATCTTGCAAAAATTTGATTAGAAACAATGTTTTTGACATCCTTTTCTAGAACCTCTTTTGCAGATTTGCAGTCGATCCTTATCAAAAATTTTTTGTTGTAAAGATCATCTTGAAATTTTGAAACGCATAGTACTATAGATAAAATTTCTTTTTTAATGGTAGAATAATTTTTTTGAGGTCCGAGCCAGAGACCTGAATGAAATCTAACTAATTGTTCTTTTGTATCTATTCTTTGTTTTAATATGCCACCATATCCTATTTCTGATGCATCTGTTTCTACTATCATGAATGCAGATAGATCTGGAATGCCTAGACATGGAAGTGATTTGATTTTTTGTTTTAATTCAATAATAGTCTTAGTATGAATTTCTGACCAGGGAGGCGGATTTTTTTGATGTCTTTGAAAGAGGGGCATGCAAATTTGTCTGAGCTTTGGGAAAAAATCTGATATATAATTTAGACATCCCAAAAATCTTTGTAATTGGGTTTTGTCTTTAATTTCGTTAGGGAATTTTTCTGCAAATTCTAAAGACCTTGTAATTGGCTTGATTGTTCCTTTATAAATGTCATGTCCCAAAAATCTAATTTTTGTTTGAAATAATTTCATTTTAGTGGCAGAAACTACTAAACCATTTTTTTCAACAGTGTTTAGAAATATATGTAAATGTTTGAAATGTTGATCAATATCATGAGAAAAAATTAAAACATCATCTATATAAACAATTATGAATGAAGAAAATTGATTGAAAATATCATTCATTATATGTTGAAATTCAGAAGGAGCATTTTTAAGTCCAAAAGGCATTACATTCCACTCATAATGTCCAAATGGTACCGTGAATGCAGTTTTATAGCTATCTTCTTTAGCAATTTGTATTTGCCAGAAACCAGATTTCATATCAAATTTTGAAAATATTTTGGCTTTATATAAGCGATTAATTAAATCTCTTTTATTTGGGATTGGATATCTTATCCATTGAAGAACTTTGTTTAAAGGTTTGTAATTAATAACTAATCTAGGAACTCCTCTTTCTTTTTCTGCTGCATTCATAACATAAAATGCTGCACAGCTCCAAGGAAATTTGGATGGAGTTATTAATTTTTTATCTAAAAGAGTTTGAATTTCTTTCTTGCAGAATTCAAGATGCTCAGAATTCATTTGGATGGGTCTAGCTTTTGTAGGAATATTTTTTTCAGAGAAATCCTTTTCATATGGCAATGTGACAATATGCCTTTTTCTATCCCAAAAGGCATTTGGAATATCAGCACAAACTTTTGATTTAAAAATATTTTCTAAATTAAAAATTTTTTGTTGCAATTTTGATTGTTGTAATTGTTCTTCAATCCTTTGAAAAGAAATTTCTTCTTTTAAAGAGGAAATTTGAAATTCTTTTTGTTTTATTAAATTTATACTTTGTATTACTAAAGAATTTTGTAGTAAATTAATATCTTTTTGTAACATGGGACTTAAAAAAGGAAATGATAATTGTTTCCCTAAAACTTTTGTATGAACACCTTTGTCATCAACCCAAAAAGGATAAATTTGTGTTAAAAAGGCAGTACCTAATATTATTTCTTCCTTAATATCATTAATAATAATGAAAGTATTAGTAAAACTATAATTTTCATTTATGATCTTCCCTTTTGAAATTTTATATTTAATATCCATGGGTGAACTATTTGCACTATATAACCGAGTTTTTGTTTTTTCATAAAATTTGGTTGGGACTAATCCTTCCCTTAAGAAATTTTGATCCGCTCCACTATCAATTAAAGCAATATAGGTTTTTTGAAAATCTCCAATTTGAAAAGTAACTGGTGCGTTTTTGAAAATTAATTTTATTAATAACGGTGATAAAATCATCATCATCCCCATTAACTTTCTCTTTTCTCAAAGAAATATTTTCTTTATAGATGGGGTTTTCTAAAATAGATAATTTTGTTTCAAGTTCGAAATCTTTGATTTCTAAATGCTTTAAACTATTTTTGATAGAAATGATGTCTTCTTTGATTTTATTTATTTCAAGTTGAAGATCTTTGACCGAAAGAGTTTGATTCTTAATAGGAATTAATTTAGAAGTCATTTCTTTGGAAGAGTATTTTTCTAATAATTTTGAAATATTGAAAGGTTCAATTTGAGGAATTGGAATACTTTCTTTGTTTTTAGAGGTAGAGGTTTCACCCAAAACCATAGTTTTGAGTTTCAAAAGGGTTTCTCTTTTGATCTCTTTATCTTGGTTTTTGTCAACGAGATCAAAAAGAAATTCCACATTTTTCTCTTTATCTGTTAAAACATTAATGCATTTGATAGGAGAGGAAGAAATCGAAGATTCAGAATCAAAAGTTTGATCATTAATTTGTAAAATTTCGTCATCTTCCTTTTCTGAAGAAGAAGAAGAAGAAGAAGTAGACTCAGGAGTTTGTAATAATATTTTGGATATTTTATCTCCTAGCTCAGAGTCGTTAATAAATAATTCTTGAATCTTTTTCTTTGTGGTACAAGCATTTGCTTTATGCCCAGGTTTTCCACACGAATAACAAAAGATTTTGAAAGCTTTGTTTGATTTTCGGAAATTTCCGAAATTTTTCTTTCCTCTTTTCTTTCGATAATAAGAAGGATAAGAATTCTTATTTTTATCTTTTGAAAATTTAGAAAATTGTTTTTTAATTTTCTTTTTTGTAGAGGGAGCTCTAATAGCTTCCATACCAAATGCTTCACAGAAACATCCAATTTCTTTCCTAGATTGTTTCTTTTCAGAGGTATATTTGGCTTGGAGTTTGAGTTCTTCACATAAAGAAAGACCTTCCTTTTTAATGAAAGTGAATAGTCCTCCATAAGTAGTATTATTAAGAGCTTGTTCTTTATCTGTATCATGTTCAGCTATTTTTCTAAAAATTCTTTGAGCAAACAATTTTGGTAGTCCTGATATAAATTTTTCTTTCCAAAAACTTTGATTGCAATCTTGTCTTTGTAAAACATAACTAAAGAAGGTATCTTTATACCATCTATAGTCACTTAAAGTTGGGCAACGTAAATTTTGTAAAATCGTTTCTCCAGAAGAAAGAGTTTGAGTAGGGTTACCGACAAAATGAAAGGCAATAACTATGATTAAGAAATCACAGCAGTCAGATTTTTGAAATACATTTCCTTGATCATCCATGATGTCAGTAACGTGATTCAAAATTTCTAATCTGTCTTGTAAAGTGAGAAGATTATCCCACCAGTTTTTTAATTGCCCAGTAAAACCTGATATAATAAAACCAAAAATTATTTGTTCATCCAAAGGTTTTGCCTTGTAAGCTACAATAGCCATTCCCATATTTTGAAGAGTATTAAGAATTTCATAATCAGATTTTCCATCTATGTTCCATTGATGGATCATATCTGGGGAAAAGGATTTGGAGGTAAATGTAGACCTTTCTTCATATTGAAGATCAACAGGAGTAGGCCTAGGATAATAGTTTTTTGTAGGGATATTCTTTCAAGATGATCGAATTTTATTAATTTGATGAGGATCATTATCAGATTCTTGAAATTGCTTTGCTACTTTTGAAATGATTAAAGACTGAAAATTTTCTTCATCAGAAGATATCTCTGAACTTTGATATTTACTCAAAACCTTAATATGAGTTGGACTATCTGCTAATTTTTGTAAACATTTTTGAATTTTATCTAACACTGCAGAATTAGAGTTAGAAGAAGTAAAACCATTTTTTGGAAAATTTGAGTCATAGGTATAGTTAATCCTGGTGGTTTGAAATGTGGTGCAGAAACCTTATCAGATCCTAATGATGCAATCGTATTAGGGGCTATGGATCTAGAGGTTTCTTTTTGTAAATTATCAACCTTATTTGAAATTTGATCTACTTGTGTAGCAACGGTATGAAGGATTTGATTTGTAAAATTATTTTGATGATAAATTTTAATGATGTCTTCTACATTTGGAGTTTTATCTGTTTGATCTACTCTTCCTTCTTTAAAAGGACTAGCCTTTATTTCACGGTCATAATAGGGAAAAGTAATGTTTTGTAATGGTGGATGAACTAAACTAATTGTTTGTCCATCTTTCAAAACCCAATTTTTTTGAAGTTTGGTTTGTACAAATATGTGATTTTGAGAATATGGATTAGCAATACCTTGTTTTTCACAAAACAATAAAAACCATGTAAAAAACGGGATATTAATTTGAAGAGTATTCATATCTTTATACCATACATCTCTTATTGAGTCTTTAAAGGAGCGAGAAAAAGATCTAAACCAATCTCGATGTTCAGCATTGTGAGAGGAATTAAATTCATCTCTTAGATAGTTTTTATCTATTTCAAAATCTTTAGTAATTGTATTGATAGAGTCAAAATTTTGCATATCAGACATTGTGGGAGATGCAGGTCTAGATGAAGATATTTGAGAAGTTTGAGAAGCAATTGCTTCATATACAGGAATAGGAGATTTATATCTGACTTTGATTGGTTCAGAAATGACTGAAGTTGTTTTTTGAGGAAAAGAAAAAGATCTTCGTGGATAGTTGGAAGAAGAAGTACAAGGAGAACTAGATAATTCTCTCATAGACCCAAACCTTATAAGAACTTTATTTTCGTCTTCCTCAATGCATTCTATTTCTTGTCTTATGTTTCTAGGAGGCATTGGATTTGAGAATTGAAATGTCTCAGGAATAGAAATTTGATCCCATCTCAAGGTTTTTGCTGTAGAAACTATTGATTTAGTATCTCAGCATGAACCTCTATAAAAATAGTTTCTTCTTTTGAAGAAGCCTCATGTATGAATTTTGGATTAACTGTGGAATTCATTAATCTAAAATAAACACGGAAAACAATTGCAAAATTTCTAGCAAACTCTTTAAATTTATTATTTAAAATTTGAATATCTAAAATTAATGAAGATAAGATTAATAGGTCTTGAAGATCTACTGTAAAGTTTGGAAAACAATTGAAATATATTGGGCCATTACAGATATTAGTTTGAATCATAGCTAAAACAGAATCTTTATAATTATTAAGTCGATCGTCTCTGAGAGCTAGGAAAATTGGACAATCAACTCCTTTATGAACTAATGGTTTTATTCCTATTTGAACAAGGCCAAAATGAATGAATCTAAATCTGTGTTTGAGATAAGCTTTAATGCTGGATTCTGAAAGTAAATGCATAGTTTCAGATTCTTTTTGAATGCTTTTAGTCTCTTCATGAGTTTTGATGCTAAATGCAGTCTTAAAATCAGTAATGCCTATATGATAAATTTTAGTAAGATTTTCTTTTGGAATTTCCCAATTTGAAAAGTTCTTTTCTATATGAACTTCACTACTTTGAATTATATTATTAGGTGATCCTAAACTAATAGCTTTCCTTAACCAGTTTGCCATTAATAATTTAAATGTTGCATAAACTAAATATGACTGAATTGAATGGGAACAGTGGGACCACCTAACCGGGATCACCAAGACTTAAAATGGCTTACCAAAAATTTAAATAGGCTGACCAAGCACTTTACCAATACTCAATACCGATGCAATTTAATAAATGCACAATTAATCAATTTAATAACATACTGGCTCTGATACCAATAGGGAGTACAGGATCGATAGAGAAAATAATTTAATAATTTTGTGGATATAAATCTTATTATATAAATGATAATAATAAGATAAGTAAAGAAAGTTAGATTTATTTGAGATAAGACTTAAACAAAAGAAAATTACAGGATGCTCTCATCTTAGAGCTAGACACTTAATTTATACACAAAGGAAGAGATAAGGTGCAATCTACTCTTCCAATAAGAAACTAAAGAGAAAAAGTAAATAGTACAAACATAATTATTAAAGTTACACTATAATATTGTAGAAGATGCTTTGAATTACTATTGAAGATGCTTTACTGTTGAAGATGCTTTGAATCACTGTTGGAGATGCTTTACTGTTGAAGATGCTTTGAATTAATGTTGGAGATGCTTTTGATTTCGTCATTGCTTACGTTTGTGCTTCCGGATGAATTAATTTGAGTTGTTGAACATTTGAATGATACTTTTGATTTCGTCATTGCTTACGTTTGTCCTTCCGGATGAATTAATTTGAGTTGTTGAACATTTGAATTGAACTTTTGTGAACTCAATATTAAAAGTCATATGGATCTTGAGCAAATGGGCCACCAAATGTTGGATCATAAGACTCATTTGAAAACTCCGATAAAATCTCATCAGAGGATTCTTCTGATAATATTTTCTTTGCATATTGTGGATCTTCAAGAATCTTTTTGAGAATAGCTTTCTGGACTTTAGATAATGATTCTGAATTTGGACTTTCTACTCTGGGGTTTTTATTGTGTTGAGGAGAGTTTGAATTTGATGTTGCTTTTGAGGGTGAAGGTTTGTTGGTGGTTGATGGAGATTGGTATTCCATTTTTATACCGGTTTGAAAAAAGGAGATAACATTTTTTGTTGAACAAATTTCTAAGGTAAATTTGTCCCACCATTTAATTTTGAATTCTCTTATTAATGAATATGGATATGGACGTGGAAGGTGTTGTTTGAGACAGTAACTCCAACATAGAATCCATGAAATTTTAAATTCTGCATGAAACATGACTGGAGTTTCATAAGCTTGATAATTTGAATTGGCAACAAAAGTTGTGAAACCCTCATTGCATTCTTTTGGATAAATTTGAGGAGTTGGTCCAAATAAATACCACCAATGATAAAACCACATAGGATATTTCTTTGGACAATATTTGTCAAATATAAAAAACCATGAATGATTAAATGGTCTGAATAAAAATGCTCTATACCAGGCCATTTTGTAATCATAGTATGAGTAATTTTGAGGGAAAAATCTTTTTGAAAAATTTCGTTCTGCATAAGGGTCTCCCCATTCTACAGAAGAAATAATTTTCTTAAAAATACATTTTGAATAAATTATTTTTTCTGAAGAATACTTGATATGTTGGATTTCAACAGAGTTTGAATCTACTAAAATAAATTCATAAAACCTTTGAGTTTTAAAACGATTTTCTGGTATCGATTCGCAACCTTTCGGAAAAGTTTTTTGATTGATTGAATTAATAATTTGTGGGCTTTGAGGAATTGTAAAATTAGTGAGATATACATTTTCTATTTCGGTTTTTGTAATGTATGTAGATTTGGTAAAGCTTTGTGTTGGTATTTTTGTAGTTGGTTCTTTTTGTTTTGAATTTGGAATAATATTTTGTGAAGTAGGCTCTTGAACGATTTGTGAATATGGAAGTGGGGGAAAATCATTTAGTTGAGTAAATTTGTTTGAAATGGATAGGGTAGTTTGAAGATTTTTGGAGGATGAAAATTTATTTTGTTCTGTTTTGTTTGGTTTTGGATCTGGTTCCATTTCGTAATCATCTGAACTCTGGAACCCTTTGAGTTTTTCTTGCTGATTCTTCTTCCTTGGCATTATGATGTCCCTGTAGAAATTCTCTGGTTAAGAAATCAGGGAGAGAGTTACTTTAGCCTCTTATATGCTCTATTTGAAAATCAAATACTGATAAAATTGCTTGCCATCTTGCAAAAATTTGATTAGAAACAATGTTTTTGACATCCTTTTCTAGAACCTCTTTTGCAGATTTGCAGTCGATCCTTATCAAAAATTTTTTGTTGTAAAGATCATCTTGAAATTTTGAAACGCATAGTACTATAGATAAAATTTCTTTTTTAATGGTAGAATAATTTTTTTGAGGTCCGAGCCAGAGACCTGAATGAAATCTAACTAATTGTTCTTTTGTATCTATTCTTTGTTTTAATATGCCACCATATCCTATTTCTGATGCATCTGTTTCTACTATCATGAATGCAGATGGATCTGGAATGCCTAGACATGGAAGTGATTTGATTTTTTGTTTTAATTCAATAATAGTCTTAGTATGAATTTCTGACCAGGGAGGCGGATTTTTTTGATGTCTTTGAAAGAGGGGCATGCAAATTTGTCTGAGCTTTGGGAAAAAATCTGATATATAATTTAGACATCCCAAAAATCTTTGTAATTGGGTTTTGTCTTTAATTTCGTTAGGGAATTTTTCTGCAAATTCTAAAGACCTTGTAATTGGCTTGATTGTTCCTTTATAAATGTCATGTCCCAAAAATCTAATTTTTGTTTGAAATAATTTCATTTTAGTGGCAGAAACTACTAAACCATTTTTTTCAACAGTGTTTAGAAATATATGTAAATGTTTGAAATGTTGATCAATATCATGAGAAAAAATTAAAACATCATCTATATAAACAATTATGAATGAAGAAAATTGATTGAAAATATCATTCATTATATGTTGAAATTCAGAAGGAGCATTTTTAAGTCCAAAAGGCATTACATTCCACTCATAATGTCCAAATGGTACCGTGAATGCAGTTTTATAGCTATCTTCTTTAGCAATTTGTATTTGCCAGAAACCAGATTTCATATCAAATTTTGAAAATATTTTGGCTTTATATAAGCGATTAATTAAATCTCTTTTATTTGGGATTGGATATCTTATCCATTGAAGAACTTTGTTTAAAGGTTTGTAATTAATAACTAATCTAGGAACTCCTCTTTCTTTTTCTGCTGCATTCATAACATAAAATGCTGCACAGCTCCAAGGAAATTTGGATGGAGTTATTAATTTTTTATCTAAAAGAGTTTGAATTTCTTTCTTGCAGAATTCAAGATGCTCAGAATTCATTTGGATGGGTCTAGCTTTTGTAGGAATATTTTTTTCAGAGAAATCCTTTTCATATGGCAATGTGACAATATGCCTTTTTCTATCCCAAAAGGCATTTGGAATATCAGCACAAACTTTTGATTTAAAAATATTTTCTAAATTAAAAATTTTTTGTTGCAATTTTGATTGTTGTAATTGTTCTTCAATCCTTTGAAAAGAAATTTCTTCTTTTAAAGAGGAAATTTGAAATTCTTTTTGTTTTATTAAATTTATACTTTGTATTACTAAAGAATTTTGTAATAAATTAATATCTTTTTGTAACATGGGACTTAAAAAAGGAAATGATAATTGTTTCCCTAAAATTTTTGTATGAACACCTTTGTCATCAACCCAAAAAGGATAAATTTGTGTTAAAAAGGGAGTACCTAATATTATTTCTTCCTTAATATCATTAATAATAATGAAAGTATTAGTAAAACTATAATTTTCATTTATGATCTTCCCTTTTGAAATTTTATATTTAATATCCATGGGTGAACTATTTGCACTATATAACCGAGTTTTTGTTTTTTCATAAAATTTGGTTGGGACTAATCCTTCCCTTAAGCAATTTTGATCCGCTCCACTATAAATTAAAGCAATATAGGTTTTTTGAAAATCTCCAATTTGAAAAGTAACTGGTGCGTTTTTGAAAATTAATTTTATTAATAACGGTGATAAAATCATCATCATCCCCATTAACTTTCTCTTTTCTCAAAGAAAGATTTTCTTTATAGATGGGGTTTTCTAAAATAGATAATTTTGTTTCAAGTTCGAAATCTTTGATTTCTAAATGCTTTAAACTATTTTTGATAGAAATGATGTCTTCTTTGATTTTATTTATTTCAAGTTGAAGATCTTTGACCGAAAGAGTTTGATTCTTAATAGGAATTAATTTAGAAGTCATTTCTTTGGAAGAGTATTTTTCTAATAATTTTGAAATATTGAAAGGTTCAATTTGAGGAATTGGAATACTTTCTTTGTTTTTAGAGGTAGAGGTTTCACCCAAAACCATAGTTTTGAGTTTCAAAAGGGTTTCTCTTTTGATCTCTTTATCTTGGATTTTGTCAACGAGATCAAAAAGAAATTCCACATTTTTCTCTTTATCTGTTAAAACATTAATGCATTTGATAGGAGAGGAAGAAATCGAAGATTCAGAATCAAAAGTTTGATCATTAATTTGTAAAATTTCGTCATCTTCCTTTTCTGAAGAAGAAGAAGAAGAAGAAGTAGACTCAGGAGTTTGTAATAATATTTTGGATATTTTATCTCCTAGCTCAGAGTCGTTAATAAATAATTCTTGAATCTTTTTCTTTGTGGTACAAGCATTTGCTTTATGCCAAGGTTTTCCACACGAATAACAAAAGATTTTGAAAGCTTTGTTTGATTTTCGGAAATTTCCGAAATTTTTCTTTCCTCTTTTCTTTCGATAATAAGAAGGATAAGAATTCTTATTTTTATCTTTTGAAAATTTAGAAAATTGTTTTTTAATTTTCTTTTTTGTAGAGGGAGCTCTAATAGCTTCCATACCAAATGCTTCACAGAAACATCCAATTTCTTTCCTAGATTGTTTCTTTTCAGAGGTATATTTGGCTTGGAGTTTGAGTTCTTCACATAAAGAAAGACCTTCCTTTTTAATGAAAGTGAATAGTCCTCCATAAGTAGTATTATTAAGAGCTTGTTCTTTATCTGTATCATGTTCAGCTATTTTTCTAAAAATTCTTTGAGCAAATAATTTTGGTAGTCCTGATATAAATTTTTCTTTCCAAAAACTTTGATTGCAATCTTGTCTTTGTAAAACATAACTAAAGAAGGTATCTTTATACCATCTATAGTCACTTAAAGTTGGGCAACGTAAATTTTGTAAAATCGTTTCTCCAGAAGAAAGAGTTTGAGTAGGGTTACCGACAAAATGAAAGGTAATAACTATGATTAAGAAATCACAGCAGTCAGATTTTTGAAATACATTTCCTTGATCATCCATGATGTCAGTAACGTGATTCAAAATTTCTAATCTGTCTTGTAAAGTGAGAAGATTATCCCACCAGTTTTTTAATTGCCCAGTAAAACCTGATATAATAAAACCAAAAATTATTTGTTCATCCAAAGGTTTTGCCTTTTAAGCTACAATAGCCATTCCCATATTTTGAAGAGTATTAAGAATTTCATAATCATATTTTCCATCTATGTTCCATTCATGGATCATATCTGGGGAAAAGGATTTGGAGGTAAATGTAGACCTTTCTTCATATTGAAGATCAACAGGAGTAGGCCTAGGATAATAGTTTTTTGTAGGGATATTCTTCCAAGATGATCGAATTTTATTAATTTGATGAGGATCATTATCAGATTCTTTGTTGGACCTCTTGAGTTTTGATGATGACTACACTTTATTTAAGCGAACATGTTTTTAGAGATTGTGCAGGTCGATATCCGGTCGTGATAATGATCGTTGATAGTACCTATGATTTAGCTTATGGAAACGTACATGTCAAAAGGTTTCAAAAGAGGTTATGAGAAGCATATCGCTTGGGATGTAAAATGGAGACAGCAGGTCTACTGTTCCTAAGTTGGATGTTCTAGCTAAACTGAAGTCTGGAGACAGCGCACTGTTCCTAAGCTGAAGGTTGACTACGTTGACTGAAAATTCTGGTTATTATATTTTAATTAGTATTTTTAGTTAATGTATTTAATAAAATTAATTTGTTGCAGTAGTGATTTATTAAATTAATTGGCAAATCGTTTTTCTTAAATAAAATGAATTAACGTCCTTATTTTCTAAGATCCTTTATTTTAGGATCTATTTTTAGTAAATATTGGATTTACTAAAAATAGAATTAGTGGTTGTTTAATGGGTCTTAGCTATCATTCTTGACCGTCCTTATACCTACAAGTTAGCAAGTAACCGTTTGTAATAAGCATAACCGTTTCTATTTATAGCAAACACGTTCTAGCAATTAGTACTGGAACAGGAACAGCTATTGAAGAAACTGCTGCTTGAAGGAAACAGAAGACAGCGGTTATTTCTGTCTGGTTTGACTTAATCAAATAACCGTATGGCTGCTTTATCCACATTACTCCCATGATCTTTTGATAATGGGATAATGGATTGGAATATTCCTTATTCTTAGGGATTTTAGCTCTATAAATAAGAGACTCGGTTATTCTTCAAAACTCGCCTTAGTATGAGCCATTAAATCATACGTAATTATGGGAGAATTTTTACAAGAAAATTTTGTTTTAAAAATGCCAATTAATTTATAATATTTTTTTGTGCAACTCATTGATTTTATTTTAGAGAATTTTTATCCTTTTGTAAGGGTTTTTGAGAGAATTTGTAATTAGACTCGGGTGAGTCTAAGGGGGAAATTAGATAGCTTTTAATGAAGCTAGAGAAGAGATTAGCTTTGAGTAAAGCTAAGGAGAAAGCTTCTAGTGAAGCTAGTGGTGAGAATTAGCTTTTAGTGAAGCTAAATTTGTTGCTTTGAGTGAAGCAATTTAAGAGAGAAGAGTTGGCCTAGTTGATGCGCTTCGAGTGAAGTAAGATGTTTAATGTAATTGTAACGAGTTGCCTTAAACATAGTGGAGAATTTAGAAATCCCGAGGGGTCGTGGTTTTTCCTTCTATTTAGGCCTAGAAGGTTTCCACGTAAAAATCGTTTGTCTCTTTTAATTATTTCGCTCTAAGTTTAAGCTTTATTTATTTTATTCAATTCCGCAAAAACAGGGAAAAAACGCTTAAACTAGTAACAACAACAATTCACCTCCCCCCCCCCTCTTGTTGTTGTTCCCGTTCCTAATTGAGTCTACAATTGGTATCAGAGCCCTGTTCCCAGAAGATCAGGAAACCCTGAGGGCAGATTCTGGTGTTCCTGAAAATGTCAATTATGAACGAGAGAATGGAAGTAGGGTATTCAACTCAAAGACCGCCCATGTTCGATGGAAAATTCTATACATTATGGAAGAATAGGATGGAGATCTTCATCAAAGCAGAAAATTATCAAGTTTGGAGAGTCATCGAAATTGGAGATTTTGAGGTAACCATTACTAACTCCAATCATGAAATTGCTCCCAAACCCAAACCGTATTTGAAAAAGAAGATTTTTAGAAGATGGAAATTAATGCCCTTGCCATAAAGCAGGTAAATACTTCTAATCCATTTTCTATCCATTCATCCAGTTTAAGTAAAAATAAATTGATTGAGTTGCTAAAGGAGACACAAGCTAAACTTGAAAATTGCAATGTTAAGTGTCTCCAATTAGAAAAGGAACTTAAGGTAAGCAAAGACCATGTCTCATACATAAACACCTTTAGACATGATGTCCAAAACAGATTTTTCGGTTTGTTGGACCAAAATATAATCCTAAAGGAAAATATGGAGAGACTTAAGAAGGAAAATGTTATTCTTAACATTGAGCTATCGCAATACAAATTATTAGGCTTAAATGAGGAATTGATAGATGCATCTACCAAAGATTTATGCAATGATTTTCAATATTTAAAAATGAATTCGGAATCCAACCGTAACAACAATAACAATCTTGAATTAAATTCAAGAGAAAAAGGGAAAATCAAAATAACTCCCAAATGGATTCTAGATGCTAAAAGTAAGAAATCACAAGGCCTAAAATATTTTAAGAATAACAAAAGTAAGAAAGCTTACGTTGATCTTCCTAGAGACAGGTACTGTACCTTCTGTGGAAAAGCTGGCCATCTGAAGGAACAGTGCACCAAAAGGGAACAGTATACTGTCTCTAACAGAAACTATGTCGATAACATTCAAATTGATAAATATGATTCATGTAAGATCGACAAGGAACCCAAGAAAGTCTGGGTTCCTATAATTAACAATTAATTATCTTACAGGTCCAAGTGAGGGGGAACAGCTCATGGTATCTCGACAGTGGGTGTTCCAAGCATATGACAGGAGACAAATCTAAATTTCTCTCACTTGAAGCCTATGATGGGGGAACAGTAACCTTCGGTGACAATATGAAGGGTGAGATAATCGCCAAAGGGAAGGTTGGAAGGTCATGTTCCCACGCCATTGATAATGTATTTTTAGTCGAGAATTTGAAACACAACTTACTCAGCATTTCTCAATTTTGTGATAAGGGTAACTCTGTAAACTTTACTTCTGAAAAGTGCATTATTTCTAGGAACGACACAGGAGACATCATTCTTGAGGGAATCAGAAAAGGGAACACCTATGTGGTGGACCTGGACACTATTCCCAGAAACAGTCTAACGTGTCTAAGTGTTATAGAAGACGACCCACTTCTTTGGCATAAGCGTCTAGGTCATGCTAGTTATTCATTGATTAATACATTAAGATCTAAAGACCTAGTTAGAGGACTACCATCTATAAAATTCCTTAAGGATGAAATATGTGATCCTTGTGCCAAAGGAAAACAAGTAAGGTCATCTTTTAAACCAAAGAATGTTGTGACCACCTCAAAAACGCTTGAATTATTACATATGGATTTGTGTGGACCTATGAGAATACAAAGCCGTAGTGGCAAGAGATATGTGTTTGTTATTGTTGATGATTATAGTAGATTTACATGGACTTTATTTTTAGTTAGTAAAGATGAAGCCTTTAATGAGTTTGTCTCTTTCGCTAACAAAATACAAAAAACTACCAATAATCAAATTGTTCACATAAGGTCAGATCATGGTAAAGAATTTGAAAATTCAAGCTTTATGAGTTATTGCAATGAACATGGAATAAGTCACAATTTTTCCGCCCCTAGAACACCACAACAAAATGGTGTAGTAGAAAGGAAAAATAGAACTTTAGAAGAAATGGCTAGGACTATGTTGATTGCTAGTGGTTTACCTAGAAATTTTTGGGCCGAAGCTGTTAATACTACATGTTATATTTTAAATAGAGTATTAATAAGACCCATCACTTCTAAAACACCTTATGAATTGCTTAAAGGTGTTAAACCAAATATTTCCTATTTTTGTGTGTTTGGATGCAAATGTTTTGTACATGTTAATGGAAAACGGAATATAGGTAAATTTGATGAAAGAAGTGATGAAGCAGTATTTCTTGGCTACTCATCTCAAAGTAAGGCATATAGAGTCTATAACAAAAGAACAATGAGTGTGGAAGAATCCGTTCACATAATTATCGATGAAACTAACTTTTTGTCAAGTGAACAGGATACAAATAATTTCAAGATAGGTCTTGCAAATTTAGAGGACGATGATGAAGAATTGAAAGTGCAAGATCAAGGAACAGCTGGTGAACAGCCGGTTCCAGCAGAAGCAGAAAGTACTGATCAAGTTCAGGAACTGCCAAAACATCAGGAACAGCAAACTGTTCCCAATCCAGCTGTTCCCACAGATGAGCAGAACAATCCAGTAGCTGAACAGAATGTTAATCAAGCTGATGAACCAAAACATGCTACTGTTCCCACAAGAGATTTTATGCCAAAACCTTGGAGATATCAAAAATACCATCCTCTTGATTTGATTGTAAGTGATTTGAATAAAGCAACACAAATTAGATCTCAAATGAGAAACTTTTGTGCACATTTTGCGTTCCTATCATCACTTGAACCCAAAAATCACGAAGAAGCTCTAAGGGATTCGGAATGGGTCGTAGCCATGCAAGATGAATTGAACGAATTTGAAAGGAACAAAGTATGGCATTTAGAACCCAAACCGAAACACAAGAAGGTAATTGGTTTGAAATGGGTATTTCGGAACAAACTAGATGAGCATGGAATAATTGTAATAAACAAAGCAAGGCTCGTGGTCAAAGGGTACAATCAACAAGAAGGTATTGATTATACTGAGACATTTGCTCCAGTAGCAAGGTTAGAAGCTATTAGAATTTTAATTTCTTTTGCTGCATTTATGAACTTTAAATTATATCAAATGGATGTGAAATGTGCTTTCTTGAATGGTTTTCTTGATGAAGAAGTTTTTGTTGAACAACCGCCTGGCTTTGAGAATACCTCTTGTCTTGATCATGTCTATAAGCTTGATAAAGCTCTTTATGGGTTGAAACAAGCTCCTAGGCAATGGTATGAAAGACTATCAAAATTTTTGATTCAAAATAACTTTGTTAGAGGTAAAATTGATAAAACCTTATTCTTTAAGAATAAAGGTTCCAATATATTAGTTGTTCAAATATATGTTGATGATATTATTTTTGGTGCCACAAATGAATTGCTATGTAAAGAATTTGCTAACCTTATGAGCACTGAATTTGAAATGAGCATGATGGGAGAATTAAATTTCTTTCTTGATTTGCAAATTAAACAAACTACTAATGGTATCTTTATTCATCAACAAAAATATATAAAAGAACTTCTTAAGAAATATGGCTTGAATAACGCTAAAACCAACCATACACCCATGGCTACTAATGTAAGATTAGATGAAGATACAAATGGAACAAATATTGACCAAACTATGTATAGAGGCATGATTGGATCTTTATTATATCTAACTGCTAGTAGACCCGATATTTCATTTAGTGTTGGTTTATGTGCGAGATTTCAATCTAACCCTAAAGAATCACATCTAACTATAGTGAAACGTATTTTGAGATATCTAAAGGGAACAGATGATTTATCATTATTTTATCCTAAAAGTGATGTCTTTGATTTGAAAGGCTTTAGTGATGCAGATTATGCAGGAGATCTTGTTAATAGAAAAAGCACGTCAGGTATGGTACAATTTCTTGGCTCATGTTTAGTTTCGTGGAGTTCCAAGAAACAAAACACTGTTGCATTATCAACTGCTGAAGCTGAGTACGTAGCAGCAGCAGCTGTTCCCAAATGATATGGATAAAGCAGCAGCTAAGAGACTTTGGTATTAAGTATGCATGTGTTCCTATTTATTGCGATAATACTAGTGCCATATGCATATCCAAAGATCCAGTGCATCACTCACGAGTAAAGCACATCCATATTAGGCATCATTTTCTTAAGGATAATGTTGAAAATAAAAATATTATTGTTAAGCATGTAAACACTAACGAGCAAATAGCAGATATCATGACCAAACCGCTTCTAAGGGAACAGCATGAGAAAATGAGATTGGAACTTGGCATGATCAAGCTGCATTAAAGGAAGTGTCATATATGATTCTTAGAGACAAAATAAAAATTGAAAATGATCAATCAACCACAATAAACTTGATTGAAAGATCAATTATCGAAAGGATCAGGTACGCATTTTTTAAAGGTATATGCTTTGGATGTTCTTATGATTGCATGATTATTTTGATCAAACGGTAGTAGCATAATATTATCATTTTCTTATTATAAATGTATAATAAAAAATAAAAAATAAAAAATAAAAATTTTTTTTTCCAGCAATTTTTTTTGGAAGTAGGAGTTGAATCATCGAATTCATCTGTCTCCATTTCGTGTCTCTGTGTCAAAATGCATAAATAAGGAAAATGGAACATTTAAAACCTATAGAAGTAACCGTCACCTCTCACATAAATAAACCCACTCTCTCACGTCAAATCCATCACTTCATCTTCACTCATCAAACCGTCCCTCACTCACTGCATTTCAAAACAATTTTCATTTGCATTTCATCTTTGCTTTTCTTTCTCTTGATTATTCAAAGTCGCCATTAAAACCAAGAACCAAACACCAAAAATGAAACAACCCACACCTCTTCAAGTCATCTATCCAACACCACTCACTCCTAAAACTGAGTCTTCATCAAGAAAGCAACAGGAAACACCTAATCCTTCTGAAGTGCATGAAAGTTCGAAGCGCAAAAGAGATGCTACAGTAAGGAAATCATCCTCAAAGAGGGCAAAGGTTAATGTTAAGGTATCTGCTGAGGAGTTATCAAAAGAAATGATTGTTGGCTTCGGATTGGACAAACAATGGTATGAATCAAATTTTTTTCCTCAATTTCACGCCATATTGCAAAATCAAGCTTGGGAATCTTTAATGGAAAACTATTGCTGTAACCCAATGTATCCCAACTTAATGCGTGAGTTTGCTTTAAATTTTTCTTTTGACCATGGAGTTTGTACTGGTGAAGTAAAGGGGATTAAAATTGAATTTAATAACTTGATTTTAGGAGGATGGTTAGGTGTTCCCTCGACTGGTTTTGATAAATATGTTGTTGGATCAAAAATTAATTTTTCCAGTATAAATGAGAAGTTAGTGTGGAAGTTTTTAGGGTTGAATGAGAAAAAGGGAAAAGTTAGCCATAATGTGCTATCACCAATGCACAAACTGTTTTACAACATAGCAAGAAGATTTATTTTGCCTCGCACATCCAAAAGAAGTGAGGTTAGTTCACTAGTGGAAAAAACGTCTTTTGCTGCGGTTATTTTGCCATTATTTGCTGCGGTTTTGGCCCCCAGCAATTATAATAGCAGCAAATGTCCTTTTTTAAATGCTGCGGTTTAAAACCGCAGCAAATAAGGGCATTATTTGCTGCGGTCATGGGCAAAAACCGCAGCAAATAAGGAGAGTTATTTGCTGCGGTCAAGGGCAAAACCGCAGCAAATAAGTGGGGCATTATTTGCTGCGGTTTTGCCCTTGACCGCAGCAAATAACTCTATTTTTTTTTTTTCCTTTTTTCGTTTTATACTCATAATAATCCAATAATAATATACATTGTAATAACAATGATTAATCCAATAATAAATCAAATGATAATCACAAATAATCACCAAAAATCTCTTTGTAATAATAATCCAATATTAATAATATGTACGTACATATATATATATATAATATACATTAAAGTTATATAGTAATTAAAATCTATACTAATTACAAAAATGGCTTTTTCAACTCTTTACAATCCAGACAATGTGCTACTCACAGATACTCTGGATAATCAGAACAATGTGCCATCCATATACTCACAGATACTCACAGATAGAACGTGATACTCTGGGTAAACAGCAATGCCATCCATATCCGCATAATCTGATTGATCCATCCAGACAATGTGCTCATTCCGTGTTTTTTATGGGCTTGCGAAGAAAGCAAGGAGAAGCTGCTCAGAAGTTCGATGTGTGTGCTACGGTTGATGAGTTCAGGAACTCGACAAATATGTACTCTTACCGGAAACCAGGGATGGATATGCGTGTGTCCCATGTTTTAAGAAATTCACTTCCTGCTTTTGTTTTCCCCAAACGTTCTCGACAATCAATGCCTCAAGTGATGTCCAAGTACGAAGCTCAAGTGTATATCATCTGTGAAAAGAAAGCCAATAAAAAAGCTAAGAACCAAACCAATATATATATCATCTGTGTCTATTATAAAAAGTCAATTACAACATCTCCAAGAGGAACATTTGGAGCCTTTTTGGCATTACAAAAGAAACCGGAAAAATTCATGCTTTTTCAAATATTACTCATCAAGTGAACAACAAAGCACAAAGATAGAAGTGCAATAAAGAATCCAATTCACATGGAAATCTACAAGACTCGAACATCTCATTTCACTTCAAGCACCAATTTCACATTCTAAATCGAACACTTTATTTTGAGCGAATATCATGGAAAATCTTCACGAATAAGCGTAGTCATACACTAAGAACAAAATCGAGTCCAAGTAACATGTATTATTCGAAATAAATGTCAACTAGCCCATAATCTAGCCCTAAATATATTGTTAACTTGAAAAATCAACACAAGCTATCTACATTCTAGTTCTGAATACAAATTGTGAGCCAAAGAGCTCAACAATGAGCTTGTACTATATTGAATTCTTTCTAAAGCTACATGACACAAGCACTCGGCTATGTTGCATGGAAAATGCAAGTTTCTTCACAAAGGAGATTCATGTTTATGATAATTAAATGTAAACCTCGACAACTTTCCCTATAATGAGCTACAACAACATGACTCAATAAGAAGCAAAAGAAACCCACTTACTCCAATACTACACCAGAACATTAAATAAAAACAGCTATCTAAAACTTAATCTACTTGTGGTGAAAACCAATCGAGTCCCATGATATTAATCATTTGAAAGATATTTCATCTTTGAAGCATTGAAAATACAACTGAAACGGCAAAGCTTAGACTAATTATAAATTATAATCCATAACTTTCAATAGTCCTCAGAGGTAAAATAGCAGCAGCACTATACTATTCCACACGATAACACCTCATAATATGCAACTCAACACCTCACTTTTGATGTTTCCACACATTGCCCACCAGCAATTTTGAGCCTTCATCAAAGTGAATTTACAAGACTAATTACAAAATCAATGCATTAGGAAACACTAAACAGACAATCAAATCTTAATCAACTTATCCAATTCAACCAAATAATATTCCAAACTCAAAAAAAAAAAGCACAATGCAACTTCAATCAAGTAAAAAAAATTATACAATGAAAATCAACTTCAATCAACTTCAATTCAACCAAAAAAGGGGTAAAAAAAATTGAATGGAAGAATCAAGATTAAATACAAATAAATGAATAAAAAAAGGATTAAATGAAAAGCAAACCTCTTGTTTCCATGAAGGAAGAGTACGGAGCTGAGAAGAAGCTTCAGCGACGGCCTTTTTCTTACGACTGATGACATCCTCTTCTCTTCAGCGAAACTTATACAATGAAAAAAATTAGTATGAAAAAACTAAATCCCTAAAACATAATGAAGATGAAGAATTTAAATTAAGCTTGAAAAAATAATACCTTGAAGAACAATACAAGAATGTTCGATAATGAAGTTTGAAGTTTGAAGAATGTTCGAAGTTTGAAGTTTGATAATGAACAAGAAAAGTTTGAGGGAATTCTGGAATGGAACTGCTGTTTTGAAGAAGATGATGATGCATGTTCGATGTTTGAAGAAGTCTGGAAAGTTTCAAGAAGCTTAAGGGTTTGAAGAATGTTCGCGTGCGTTTAATGGTGGTAAACTGGTAATGAAGTCTGGAATGGAATTCTGGAAAGTATCGAAGAAGCTGAAGGGTTTTATATAATGAGGAGAATTTGCTGCGGTCAATTGGAAAAACCGGAGCAATTGACGTTATATAATGAGGAGAATTGTGGTAAACTGCGGTCAATTAACGTTATTTGCTGCGGGTAATGATGAACCGGAGCAATTGCGAGCTATATTTGCTGCGGGCAAGAAACAAACCGCAGCAATTGAAGGTGCACATGTGTATTTGCTGCGGTCGAGGCACAAAACCGCAGCAATTAAGGGTTTTTTTTTTTTTCTAATTCTGTTTTCTAGTTATTGCTGCGTATATTCAAAAACCGCAGCAAATGATAAGCAGCAAATACGTTTTTTTCCACTAGTGGTTTGAGGGATGCTACGTTGATCTACTGTATGGCGAACCACATCAAGATTAATTTTCCTTCTTTAATGATTTGTCATTTAAATGATTGTATTTTTAAAAGGAATGTGTTAGGATATGGTGGACTGATGACCTGGATATTTAAGAAATTGGGTGTTCCTCTTGATGGTCCAAACTATCCCATGGGTCCAAACAACAAAGTGGGTGTAAAATGTTTGAAAAATTTACATCTAAGATTAACTAAAAATGGGACCCTTGAGAACATTTTAGAACATTCAGAGGACACTGATGAAGAAGAAGAAGTTGAAGAAAATGTTGAGGAGGAGGAAGTAAACAAGGAGGAACAGGAGGAGCCTGTTCCCTCTGCCACTAAGAAGGCAGAGGGGCATTCTGAGGAGCAAGAACAGGAGGAAAACCTTTGTAAGGGGGAAGTAGTGAAGCAACTGGTGAAGGTTGCTGTGGAGGAAAAAGAAAAGAAAAATGAGGAGAGTTCTTCACCTGGTTTAACCCCTAGGAAGAGTAGTAGGCTAGCTTCTAAAGGAAAGAAACCTGTTGTTGTTATTGATGATGACTCTACCTCATACACAACAGCACAGCCAAGCCAACCTTCCTCACCTAAACCTACCACACCATCATTCCATATACCATCACCACCACAATCACCAATACAACCATCTTCACCACCAAAGTCACCTATACCATCATCACCACCAGTACCTTCTTCACCACATCAAGGTTTAGGTGACACTACAGTTCCCACTGACCATCTAACCTCCATTCTCCTGAAACTCAATGAGTTGCAGTCTAGCTTTCTTGTTTTTGAAGATGAAATTCGTGTCTCTATAGCCTCACTATCTGCTAAAATGGACCAAATGGAAGCACGTTTGGGGGCCAAACTGGACACAGTAGAGGTGGAGACAGAATATGTTGATGATGAAGCTCCTGCAACTTAATTTCTCCTTTTTCATTCCTTCTTATTTGTTGCAACTATCACTCTTAAACAATCTTTTTATGTTTCATTGCTACTATCTCTGTCACCAAACAATTTCTTTGCCTTTCGTACCAGCTGGGGTACACATCTTAAACATTGTTAACTTTGTTGAACCTTTTTACATATGCTACTAACTGTTAGGTTTGATTAGTCATTGCTTATCATGCTTGCATTCATTGTGTTCTTTTAATTTGTGCATCCTTGTTCTCTCTTTGACTATAACTATATGTTTAGTGCTGTGGTTTGATTGCTTATCTTCTTTTTGAATGATGTCAAAAGGGGGAATATTTGGCACAAACTTAAATAATGCTTGAGCATGTTTGAGATCTAGTTAAATCTATTATGTTGGGCTTATGGATTAAGGTGCTGGTTTGGTTTGTTTCTGATGATTGTGTTGCTAGTTGTTTGTTGTTATTCATTGACACTGAAACTAGGTTTCTCATTGCATTAAGGTTTAAGATGCTGATTTCTGGTTTTGTTTAGTTGTTTCTAATTTTTTTTTTGTTTATGCTAATTTCTTTTAGCTCTGATTATGGATGATTATGGATTAAATCTGCATTTTTTTTCATTGTTTGATTTTATGCTGAAATAATATAAAGTTGTTGTTTTGATTATTTCTAGAGTAACTTGTATCATGATATTTAGTTAAGAAGAGTTGTTTTGATCTCTAACATACTCTTCAACATTGGTTTACGCTATTTTTTTTAAGTTTGTTTGAAAGTTTGTCATCATCAAAAAGGGGGAATTTGTTGGACCTCTTGAGTTTTGATGATGACTACACTTTATTTAAGCGAACATGTTTTTAGAGATTGTGCAGGTCGATATCCGGTCGTGATAATGATCGTTGATAGTACCTATGATTTAGCTTATGGAAACGTACATGTCAAAAGGTTTCAAAAGAGGTTATGAGAAGCATATCGCTTGGGATGTAAAATGGAGACAGCAGGTCTATTGTTCCTAAGTTGGATGTTCTAGCTAAACTGAAGTCTGGAGACAGCGCACTGTTCCTAAGCTGAAGGTTGACTACGTTGACTGAAAATTCTGGTTATTATATTTTAATTAGTATTTTTAGTTAATGTATTTAATAAAATTAATTTGTTGCAGTAGTGATTTATTAAATTAATTGGCAAATCGTTTTTCTTAAATAAAATGAATTAACGTCCTTATTTTCTAAGATCCTTTATTTTAGGATCTATTTTTAGTAAATATTGGATTTACTAAAAATAGAATTAGTGGTTGTTGAATGGGTCTTAGCTATCATTCTTGACCGTCCTTATACCTACAAGTTAGCAAGTAACCGTTTGTAATAAGCATAACCGTTTCTATTTATAGCAAACACGTTCTAGCAATTAGTACTGGAACAAGAACAGCTATTGAAGAAACTGCTGCTTGAAGGGAACAGAAGACAGCGGTTATTTCTGTCTGGTTTGACTTAATCAAATAACCGTATGGCTGCTTTATCCACATTACTCCCATGATCTTTTGATAATGGGATAATGGATTGGAATATTCCTTATTCTTAGGGATTTTAGCTCTATAAATAAGAGACTCGGTTATTCTTCAAAACTCGCCTTAGTATGAGCCATTAAATCATACGTAATTATGGGAGAATTTTTACAAGAAAATTTTGTTTTAAAAATGCCAATTAATTTACAATATTTTTTTGTGCAACTCATTGATTTTATTTTAGAGAATTTTTATCCTTTTGTAAGGGTTTTTGAGAGAATTTGTAATTAGACTCGGGTGAGTCTAAGGGGGAAATTAGATAGCTTTTAATGAAGCTAGAGAAGAGATTAGCTTTGAGTAAAGCTAAGGAGAAAGCTTCTAGTGAAGCTAGTGGTGAGAATTAGCTTTTAGTGAAGCTAAATTTGTTGCTTTGTATGAAGCAATTTAAGAGAGAAGAGTTGGCCTAGTTGATGCGCTTCGAGTGAAGTAAGATGTTTAATGTAATTGTAACGAGTTGCCTTAAACATAGTGGAGAATTTAGAAATCCCGAGGGATCGTGGTTTTTCCTTCTATTTAGGCCTAGAAGGTTTCCACGTAAAAATCGTTTGTCTCTTTTAATTATTTCGCTCTAAGTTTAAGCTTTATTTATTTTATTCAATTCCGCAAAAACAGGGCAAAAACGCTTAAACTAGTAACAACAACAATTCACCCACCCCACCCCCCCCCCCCCCCCCCCCCCCCCCTCTTGTTGCTGTTCCCGTTCCTAATTGAGTCTACATTCTTGAAATTGCTTTGCAACTTTTGAAATGATTAAAGACTGAAAATTTTCTTCATCAGAAGATATCTCTGAACTTTGATATTTACTCAAAACCTTAATATGACTTGGACTATCTGCTAATTTTTGTAAACATTTTTGAATTTTATCTAACACTGCAGAATTAGAGTTAGAAGAAGTAAAACCATTTTTTGGAAACATTTGAGTCATAGGTATAGTTAATCCTGGTGGTTTGAAATGTGGTGCAGAAACCTTATCAGATCCTAATGATGCAATCGTATTAGGGGCTATGGATCTAGAGGTTTCTTTTTGTAAATTATCAACCTTATTTGAAAGTTGATCTACTTGTGTAGCAACGATATGAAGGATTTGATTTGTAAAATTATTTTGATGATAAATTTTAATGATGTCATCTACATTTGGAGTTTTATCTGTTTGATCTACTCTTCCTTCTTTAAAAGGACTAGCCTTTATTTCACGGTCATAATAGGGAAAAGTAATGTTTTGTAATGGTGGATGAACTGAACTAATTGTTTGTCCATCTTTCAAAACCCAATTTTTTTGAAGTTTGGTTTGTACAAATATGTGATTTTGAGAATATGGATTAGCAATACCTTGTTTTTCACAAAACAATAAAAACCATGTAAAAAACGGGATATTAATTTGAAGAGTATTCATATCTTTATACCATACATCTCTTATTGAGTCTTTAAAGGAGCGAGAAAAAGATCTAAACCAATCTCGATGTTCAGCATTGTGAGAGGAATTAAATTCATCTCTTAGATAGTTTTTATCTATTTCAAAATCTTTAGTAATTGTATTGATAGAGTCAAAATTTTGCATATCAGACATTGTGGGAGATGCAGGTCTAGATGAAGATATTTGAGAAGTTTGAGAAGCAATTGCTTCATATTCAGGAATAGGAGATTTATATCTGACTTTGATTGGTTCAGAAATGACTGAAGTTGTTTTTTGAGGAAATGAAAAAGATCTTCGTGGATAGTTGGAAGAAGAAGTACAAGGAGAACTAGATAATTCTCTCATAGACCCAAACCTTATAAGAACTTTATTTTCGTTTTCCTCAATGCATTCTATTTCTTGTCTTATGTTTCTAGGAGGCATTGGATTTGAGAATTGAAATGTCTCAGGAATAGAAATTTGATCCCATCTCAAGGTTTTTGCTGTAGAAACTATTGATTTAGTATTCTCAGCATGAACCTCTATAAAAATAGTTTCTTCATTTGAAGAAGCCTCATGTATGAATTTTGGATTAACTGTGGAATTCATTAATCTAAAATAAACACGGAAAACAATAGCAAAATTTCTAGCAAACTCTTTAAATTTATTATTTAAAATTTGAATATCTAAAATTATTGAAGATAAGATTAATGGGTCTTGAAGATCTACTATAAAGTTTGGAAAACAATTGAAATATATTGGGCCATTACAGATATTAGTGTGAATCATAGCCAAAACAGAATCTTTATAATTATTAAGTCGATCGTCTTTGAGAGCTAGGAAAATTGGACAATCAACTCCTTTATGAACTAATGGTTTTATTCCTATTTGAACAAGGCCAAAATGAATGAATCTAAATCTGTGTTTGAGATTAGAGTTGAAAATCATAGTGATAAGCTAGAAACTACGTGTTATGTTGCGATTTGAAGGGTTTTAAAGTGTTTTTGGCACTTTTACGCATAAAGTAGCTCAAACTTGGTTGGTGTTGCACTAAACTTGGCACAAAATACTTTTTAAGTTGCCATTTTAAGGGTTTTTAAACATTTTAAGGGTTTTTAAACATTTTTGGCAATTTTGCGCATAAAGCAGCTCAAACTTGGTTTGTTTTGCACGAAACTTAGCCCACAACACTCTTTGGTATATTTATGGTGTTGAAGTGGTTAGAGTTGAAAATTATTGTCATATGCTAGAAATTACGTGTTAATTTGCGATTTTAAGGGTTTTTTAGCGTATTTGGCACTTTTGCGCATAAACTAGCTCAAACTTGGTTTGTTTTCCACGAAACTAGGCACACAACACTATTTGGTATATATTATGGTGTTGAAGTGGTTAGAATTGAAAATAATAGTCATATGCTAGAAATTACTTGTTCAGTTGCTATTTTAAGGGTTTTTAAGCGTTTTTGGCACTTTTATTCAAAAAGTAGCTCAAACTTGGTGTGTTTTCAACGAAACATGGCAAAAAACACTTTTTGGTGTATATTATTTTGTTTAAGTAGTTAGAGCTTAAAATCATAGTCATAAGCTAGAAACTACGTGTTATGTTGCGATTTGAAGGGTTTTAAAGTGTTTTTGGCACTTTTACGCATAAAGTAGCTCAAACTTGGTTGGTTTTGCACAAAACTTTGCACACAATACTTTTTGGTATATATTATTGTGTTGAAGTGGTTAGAATTTAAAATCATAGTCATATGCTAGAAATTACGTGTTATGTTGCGATTTTAAGGATTTTTAAGCATTTTTCGCAATTTTGCGTATAAAGTAGCTTCAACTTGGATTGTTTTCCAGAAAACTTGGCACAGAACACTCTTTGGTATATATTATTGTGTTGAAGTGGTTAGAATTGAAAATCATAGTCATATGCTAGAAATTACGTGTTAAGTTGCGATTATATGGGTTTTTAAGCGTTTTTGGCACTTTTGTGCATAAAGTAGCTCAAACACTTTTTAGAGATGCACTGCTAGTACATCCTAAAAATCTTAATTGGCTAGTTGTAAATAGCCCCAGGACTATGGAACAAAAGATTCTCCCGGACCTACACCGAGGTATTGACAGAGATTTTCAAATAGCGCCGAACAGAATGAGAATGTGATACGACGAGATAGAAAAAGAGACAGGGAAGGGGTCACACACGTACTTTTAACGGTCAAAGCGAGCACCTTCGTTCTGAATTAAAAAATGAAGAATGAATCCAATCTCCTCAAGTAGGATTCGAACCTACGACCAATCGTTTAACAGCCGACCGCTCTACCACTGAGCTACTGAGGAACAACGGGAGACTCGATCTCATACAGTTCAATTCCCGTTCTTTCGTAACTCCCGTAACTTCTTCGTAGTGGCTCCCTTCCATGCCTCAATTCATAAGGAACCTCAAAGTGGCTCTATTTCATTTTTGTTGAAGTGGTTAGAATGGAAAATCATAGTCATAAGCCAGAAGTTACATGTTATGTGCCGATTTGATGGGTTTTTAAGCGTTTTTTGCACTTTTGCGCACAAAGTAGCTCAAACTTGGTTGGTTTTGCATGAAACTTGACACACAACACTTTTTGGTGTATATTATTGTGTTGAACTGGTTAGAATTGAAAATCATAGTCATATGCTAGAAATTACGTGTTAAGTTGCAATTTTATGGGTTTTTAAGCGTTTTTAGAACTTTTGCGCATAAAGTAGCTCAAACTTGGTTTGTTTTGCAAGAAACTTGGCATACAACACTTTTTGATTTATATTATTGTGTTGAAGTGGTTATAATTGAAAATCATAGTCATATGCTAGAAATTACGTGTTAAGTTGCGATTTTAAGTGTTTTTTAGCGTTTTTGACACTTTTGCGCATAAAGTACGCTCAAACCTCGTTTGATTTGCCCGAAACTTGGCACACAACTTAATTTGGTATATAATATTGTGTTGAAGTGGTTTAAATTGAATATCATAGTGAATATGATAAAAATTACGTATTCAGTTATGATTCTAAGGATTTTTAAGCGATTTTGGCACTTTTGTGCATAAAGTAGCAAACTTGGTGTGTTTTGCACGAAAATTGGCATACAACACTATTTGGTATATTTATTGTGTTGAACTGGTTAGAATTGAAAATCATAGTCATATGCTAGAAATTATGTGTTAAGTTGCTATTTTAAGGGTTTTTAAGCGTTTTTGGCACTTTTGCGCAAAAAGTAGCTCAAACTTGGTTTGTTTTGCACGAAACTTTCCACACAACACTTTTTAATATATATTATTGTTATGAAGTGGTTAGAATTGAAAATCATAGTCATATGTCAGAATTTAAGTGTTAAATTGCGATTTTATGGGTTTTTAAGAGTTTTTGGCACTTTTGCGCATAAATCAGCTCAAACTTGGTTTGTTTTGCACGAAACATGGAACACAACACTATTTGGTATATTTATTTTGTTGAAGTGGTTAGAAGTGAAAATCATAGTCATATGCTAGAAATTACGTGTTAAGTTGCTATTTTAAGGGTTTTTAAGTGTTTTAGGCACTGCGCAAAAAGTAGCTCAAACTTGGTTTTTTTTGCACGAATCTTGGAACAAAACACTATTTGGTATATATTATTGTGTTGAAGTTGTTAGAATTGAAAATCATAGACATATTCCAGAAATTATGTGTTAAGTTGCGATTTTAAGGGTTTTTAAGCGTTTTTTGCACTTTTGCGCATATAGTTGCTCAAACTTTGTTGGCTTTGCACGAAACTTGGCACAGAACACTTTTTGGTATATATTATTGTGTTGAAGTGGTTTGAATTGAAAATCATATTCATATGCTAGAAATTACGTGTTAAGATGCGATTTTAAGGGTTTTTAAGCGTTTTTGGCTCTTTTGCGCACAAAGTAACTCAAACTTGGTTTGTTTTGCACCAAACTTGGCACACCACATTATTTGGTATATATTATTTTGTTGAAGTGGTTAGAATTGAAAATGATAGTCAAATGCTAGAAATTACGTGTTAACTTGCGATTTTAAGGGTTTTTAAGCGTTTTTATCACTTTTGCGAATAAAGCAGCTCAAACCTGGTTTGTTTTGCACGAAACTTGGACACAACACTTTTTGGTATATTTATTGTGTTGAAGAGGTTAGAATTGAAAATCATAGTCATCTGTTAGAAATTACGTGTTAAGTTGCGATTTTAAGGATTTTTAAGAGTTTTTGGCACTTTTGCGCAGCTTAAATTTGGTTTGTTTTGCACAAAACTTGGCACACAACATTATTTGGTATATATTATTGTGTTGAAGTGGTTATAATTTAAAATCATAGTCATATGCTAGAAATTACGTGTTAAGTTGCTATTTTAAGGGTTTGTAAGCGTTTTTGACACTTTTGCGCAAAAAGTAGCTCAAACTTGGGTTGTTTTGCACGAAACTTGGCACAGAACACTTTTTGGTATACATTATTGTGTTGAAGTTGTTAGAATTGAAAATTATAGTCATATGCTAGAAATTACGTGTTAAGTTGCGATTTTATTGGTTTTTAAGCGGTTTTGGCACTTTTTCGCATAAAGTTACTCAAACTTTGTTGGTTTTGCACGAAACTTGGCACAGAACACTTTTTGGTATTTATTGTTGTGTTGAAGTGGTTAGAATTGAAAATCATAGTCATATGCTAGAAAATACGTGTTAAGATGGGATTTTAAGGGTTTTAAGAGTTTTTGGCTCTTTTGCGCATAAAGTAACTCAAACTTGGTTTGTTTTGCACCAAACTTGGCACACCACATTTTTGGTATATATTATTTTGTTGAAGTGGTTAGAATTGAAAATGATAGTCAAATGCTAGAAATTACGTGTTAAGTTGCGATTTTAAGGGTTTTTAAGCGTTTTAGCACTTTTGCGAATAAAGCAGCTCAAACTTAGTTTATTTTGCACGAAACTTGGCACACAACACTTTCTGGTTTATTTATTTTGTTGAAGTGGTTAGAATTGAAAATCATAGTCATATGTTAGAAATTACGTGTTAAGTTGCGATTTTAAGGATTTTTAAGAGTTTTTGGCACTTTTGCGCATAACGTTGCTCAAATTTGGTTTGTTTTGCACAAAACATGGCACAAAACACTATTTGGTATATATTATTGTGTTGAAGTGGTTATAATTTAAAATCATAGTCATATGCTAGAAATTACGTGTTAAGTTGCTATTTTAAGGGTTTGTAAGCGTTTTTGAAACTTTTGCGCAAAAAGTAGCTCAAACTTGGTTTGTTTTGCACGAAACTTAGCACAGAACAGTTTTTGGTATACATTATTGTGTTGAAGTTGTTAGAATTGAAAATTATAGTCATATGCTAGAAATTACGTGTTAAGTTGCGATTTTATGGGTTTTTAAGCGTTTTTGGCACATTTGCGCATAAAGTTGCGCAAACTTGGTTGGTTTTGCACGAATCTTGGCACACAACACTTTTTGGTATATGTTATTGTGTTGATGTGGTTATAATTTAAAATCATAGTGATATGCAAGAAATTACGTGTTAAGTTGCGATTTTAAGGGTCTTTAAGCATTTTTGGCAATATTGCGCATAAAGCAGCTCAAACTTGGCTTGTTTTGCATGAAACTTGGCACACAACACTATTTGGTATATTTATTGTGTTGAAGTGGTTAGAATTGTAAATCATAGTGATATGCTAGAAATTACGTGTTAAGTTGCTATTTTAAGGGTTTTTAAGCGGTTTGGCACTTTTGCGCAAAAAGTAGCTCAAACTTGGTTTTTTTGCACGAAACTTGGCACAGAAAACTTTTTGGTATATATTATTGTGTTGAAGTGGTTAGAATTGAAAATCATAGTCATATTCTAGAAATTATCTGTTAAGTTGCGATTTTAAGGGTTTTTAAGCGTTTTTGGCACTTTTGCGCATAAAGTTGCTCAAACTTTGTTGGTTTTGCACGAAACTTGGCACAGAGCACTTTTTGTTATATATTATTGTGTTGAAGTGGTTAGAATTGAAAATCATAGTCATATGCTAGAAATTACTCGTTAAGATGCGATTTTAAGGGTTTTTAAGCGTTTTTGGCTCTTTTACTCATAAAGTACCTCAAACTTGGTTTTTTTTTGCACCAAACTTGGCACACCACATTATTTGGTATATATTATTTTGTTGAAGTGGTTAGAATTGAAAATGATAGTCAAATGCTAGAAATTACGTGTTAACTTGCGATTTTAAGGGTTTTTAAGCGTTTTTAGCACTTTTGCGAATAAAGCAGCTCAAACTTGGTTTGTTTTGCACGAAACTTGGCACACAACACTTTTTGGTTTATTTATTGTGTTGAAGTGGTTAGAATTGAAAATCATAGTCATATGTTAGAAATTAAGTTTTAAGTTGCGATTTTAAGGATTTTTAAGAGTTTTTAGCACTTTTGCGCATAACGTTGCTCAAATTTGGTTTGTTTTGCACAAAACTTGGCACAACACTATTTGGTATATATTATTGTGTTGAAGTGGTTATAATTTAAAATCATAGTCATATGCTAGAAATTACGTGTTAAGTTGCTATTTTAAGGGTTTGTAAGCGTTTTTGACACTTTTGCGCAAAAAGGCTCAAACTTGGTTTGTTTTGCACGAAACTTGGCACAGAACACTTTTTGGTATACATTATTGTGTTGAAGTTTTTAGAATTGAAAATTATAGTCATATGTTAGAAATTACGTGTTAAGTTGCGATTTTATGGGTTTTTAAGCGTTTTTTGCACTTTTGCGCATAAAGTTGCTCAAACTTGGTTGGTTTTGCACGAAACTTGGCACACAACACTTTTTGGTATATGTTATTGTGTTGATGTGGTTATAATTTAAAATCATAGTGATATGCAAGAAATTACGTGTTGAGTTGCGATTTTAAGGGTCTTTAAGCATTTTTGGCAATATTGCGCATAAAGCAGCTCAAACTCGGCTGGTTTTGCACGAAACTTGGCACACAACACTATTTGGTATATTTATTGTGTTGAAGTGGTTATAATTGTAAATCATAGTCATATGCTAGAAATTACGTGTTAAGTTGGTATTTTAAGGGTTTGTAAGCGTTTTTGACACTTTTGGGTAAAAAGTAGCTCAAACTGGGTTTGTTTTGCACGAAACTTGGCATAGAACACTTTTTGGTATACATTATTGTGTTGAAGTTGTTAGAATTGAAAATTATAGTTATATGCTAGAAATTACGTGTTAAGTTGCGATTTTATGGGTTTTTAAGCGTTTTTGGCACTTTTGCGCATAAAGTTGCTTAAACTTTGTTGGTTTTGCACGAAACTTGGCACACAACACTTTTTTGTATATGTTATTGTTTTGAAGTGGTTATAACTTAAAATCATAGTCATATGCTAGAAATTACGTGTTAAGTTACGATTTTAAGGGTTTATAAGCATTTTTGGCAATTTTATGCATATAGTAGCTCAAACTTGGTTTGTTTTGCACGAAACTTGGCACACAACAGTTTTTCGTATTTTTATTGTGTTGAAGTTGTTAGAATTGACAATAATAGTCATATGCTAGAAATTACGTGTTAAGTAGCGATTTTAAGGGTTTTTTTAGCGTTTTTGGCACTTTTGCGCACAAGGTAGCTCAAACTTGGTTTGTTTTGCACAAAACTTGGCACACAAGACTATTTGGTATATATTATTGCGTTGAAGTGGTTATAATTTAAAATCATAGTCATATGCTAGAAATTACGTGTTAAGTTGCGATTTTAAGGGTTTTTAAGCATTTTTTGGCAATTTTGCACATAAAGCAGCTCAAACTTGGTATGTTTTGCACGACACTTGGCACACAACACTATTTGGTATATTTATTGTGTGGAAGTGGTTAGAATTGAAAATCATAGTCATATTTTAGAAATTACGTGTTAAGTTGCTATTTTAAGGGTCTTTAAGCGTTTTTGGCACTTTTGCGCAAAAAGTAGCTCAAACTTGGTTTCTTTTGCACGAAACTTGGCACTCAACACTATTTGGTATATATTATTGTGTTGAAGTGGTTATAATTTAAAATCATAGTCATATGCAAGAAATTACGTGTTAAGTTGTGATTTTAAAGGTCTTTAAGCATTTTTGGCAATTTTGCGCATAAAGCATCTCAAACTTGGTTTGTTTTGCACAAAACTTGGCACAAAACACTATTTGGTTATTTTATTGTGTTGAAGTGGTTGGATTGAAAATCATAGTCATATGCTACAAATTACGTGGTTAAGTTGCGATTTTCAGGGTATTTAAGCATTTTTGGGATTTTGCGCATAAAGCAGCTCAAACTTGGTTTGTTTTGCACGAAACTTGGCACAGAACACTTTTTGGTATATATTATTGTGTTGAAGTGGTTATAATTTAAAATCATAGTCATATGCTAGAAATTACGTGTTAGATTGCTATTTTAAGGGTTTGTAAGCGTTTTTGACACTTTTGCGCAAAAATGTAGCTCAAACTTGGTTTGTTTTGCACGAAACTTGGCACCGAACACTTTTTGGTATATGTTATTGTGTTGAAGGGGTTATAATTTAAAATCATAGTCATATGCAAGACATTACGTGTTAAGTTGCAATTTTAAGGGTCTTTAAGCATTTTTGGCAATATTGCGCATAAAGCAGCTCAAACTTGGTTTGTTTTGCACGAAACTTGGCACACAACACTATTTGGTATATTTATTGTGTTGAAGTGGTTAGAATTGAAAATCATATTCATATTCTAGAAATTACGTGTTAAGTTGCTATTTTAAGGGTCTTTAAGCGTTTTTTGGCACTTTTGCGCATAAAGCAGCTCAAACTTGGTTTGTTTTGCACGAAACTTGCCACACAACACTTTTTAGTATATATTATTGTGTTGAAGTGGTATTAGAATTGAAAATCATAGTCATATGGCAGAATTTACGTGTTAAGTTGCGATTTCAAGGGTTTCTAACAGTTTTTGGCACTTTTGCGCGTAAAGCAGCTCAAACTTGGTTTGTTTTGCACGACTCTTGGAACACAACACTATTTGGTATATTTATTGTGTTGAAGTGGTTAGAATTGAAAATCATAGTCATATGCTAGAAATTACGTGTTTAAGTTTCAATTTTAAGGGTCTTTAAGCATTTATGGCAATATTGCGCATAAAGCAGATCAAACTTGGTTTGTTTTGCACGAAACTTGGCACACAACACTATTTGGTATATTTATTGTGTTGAAGTGGTTAGATTTGAAAATCATAGTCATATGCTAGAAATTACGTGTTAAGTTGCGATTTTCAGGGTTTTTAAGCATTTTTGGCAATTTTGCGCATAGAGCAGCTCAAACTTGGTTTGTTTTGCATGAAACTTGGCACAGAACACTTTTTGGTATATATTATTGTGTTGAAGTGGTTATAATTTAAAATCATAGTCATATGCTAGAAATTACGTGTTAAGTTACTATTTTAAGGGTTTGTAAGCGTTTTTGACACTTTTGCGCAAAAAGTAGCTCAAACTTGGTTTGTTTTGCACGAAACTAGGCACTGAACACTTTTTGGTATATGTTATTGTGTTGAAGGGGTTATAATTTAAAATCATAGTCATATTCAAGACATTACGTGTTAAGTTGCAATTTTAAGGGTCTTTAAGCATTTTTGGCAATATTGCGCATAAAGCAGCTCAAACTTGGTTTGTTTTGCACGAAACTTGGCACACAACACCATTTGGTATATTTATTGCGTTGAAGTGGTTAGAATTGAAAATCATAGTCATATTCTACAAATTACGTGTTAAGTTGCTATTTTAAGGGTCTTTAAGCGTTTTTGGCACTTTTGCGCATAAAGCAGCTCAAACTTGGTTTGTTTTGCACGAAACTTGCAACACAACACTTTTTAGTATATATTATTGTGTTGAAGTGGTTAGAATTGAAAATCATAGACCATATGGCAGAATTTACGTGTTAAGTTGCGATTTCAAGGGTTTCTAAGAGTTTTTTGGCACTTTTGCGCATAAAGCAGCTCAAACTTGGTTTGTTTTGCACGAAACTTGGAACACAACACTATTTGGTATATTTATTGTGTTGAAGTGGTTAGAATTGAAAATCATAGTCATATGCTAGAAATTACGTGTTAAGTTGCTATTTTAAGGTTTTTAAGTGTTTTAGACACTTTTGCGAAAAAGTAGATCAAACTTGGTTTTTTTTTGCACGAAACATGGAACACAACACTATTTGGTATATATTATTGTGTTGAAGTTGTTAGAAAATAAAATCATATCCATATTCTAGAAATTACGTGTTAAGTTGCGATTTTTAAGGGTTTTTTAAGCGTTTTTGGCACTTTTGCGCATAAAGTTGCTCAAACATTGTTGGTTTTGCACGAAACTTGGCACATAACACTTTTAGGTATATATTATTGTGTTTAAGTGGTTAGAATTTAATATCATAGTCATATGCTAGAAATTACGTGTTAGGATGCGATTTTAAGGGTTTTTAAGCGTTTTTGGCTCTGATAAAGTAACTCAAACTTGGTTTGTTTTGCACCCAACATGGCACACCACATTATTTGGTATATATTATTTTGTTGAAGTCGTTAGAATTTAAAATGATAGTCAAATGCTAGAAATTACGTGTTAAGTTGCGGATTTTAAGGGTTTTTAAGCGTTTTTAGCACTTTTGCGAATAAAGCAGCTCAAACTTGGTTTGTTTTGCACGAAACATGGCACACAACACTTTTTGGTATATTTATTGTGTTGAAGTGGTTAGAATTGAAAATCATAGTCATATGTTAGAAATTACGTGTTAAGTTGCGATTTTAAGGATTTTTAAGAGTTTTTCGCACTTTTGCGCGTGAGGTTGCTATAATTTGGTTTGTTTTGCACAAAACTTTGCACACAACACTATTTGATATATATTATCGTGTTGAGGAAGTTATAATTTAAAATCATAGTCATATGCTAGAAATTACGTGTTAAGTTGCTATTTTAAGGGTTTGTAAGCGTTTTTGACACTTTTGCGCAAAAAGTAGAGCTCAAACTTGGTTTGTTTTGCATGAAACTTGGCACAGAACACTTTTTGGTATACATTTTTGTGTTGAAGTTGTTAGAATTGAAAATTATAGTCATATGCTAGAAATTACGTGTTAAGTTGCGATTTTATGCGTTTTTAAGCGTTTTTGGCACTTTTGCACATAAAGTTGCTCAAACTTGGTTGGTTTTGCACGAAACTTGACACACAACACTTTTTGGTATATGTTATTGTGTTGATGTGGTTATAATTTAAAATCATAGTGATATGCAAGAAATTACGTGTTAAGTTGCGATTTTAAGGGTCTTTAAGCATTTTTGGCAATATGCGCATAAAGCAGCTCAAACTTGGCTTGTTTTGCACGAAACTTGGCACACAACACTATTTGGTATATTTATTGTGTTGAAGTGGTTAGAATTGTAAATCATAGTCATATGCTAGAAATTACGTGTTAAGTTGCTATTTTAAGGGTTTTTAAGCGGTTTGGCACTTTTGCGAAAAAAGTAGCTCAAACTTGGTTTTTTTGCACGAAACTTGGCACAGAAAACTTTTTGGTTTATATTATAGTGTTGAAGTGGTTAGATTTGAAAATCATAGTCATATTCTAGAAATTACGTGTTAAGGTGCGATTTTAAGGGTTTTTAAGCGTTTTTGGCACTTTTGCGCATAAAGTAGCTTGGTTTGTTTTGCACGAAATTTGGCACAGAACACTTTTTGGTATATATTATTTTGTTGAAGTGGTAAGAATTGAAAATCATAGTCATATGTTAGAAATTACGTGTTAAGAAGCGATATTAAAGGTTTTTAAGCGTTTTTTGCTTTTTTGCGCATAAAGTAACTCAAACTTGGTTTGTTTTTCACAAAACATGGCACACCACACTATTTGGTATATATTATTTTGTTGAAATGGTTAATATTGAAAATCATAGTCAAATGCTAGAAATTACGTGTTAAGTTGCGATTTTAAGGGTTTTTAAGCGTTTTTGGCACTTTTGCGAATAAAGTAGCTCAAACTTGGTTTGTTTTGCACGAAACTTGGCACACAACAGTTTTTTGTATATTTATATTGTTGAAGTGGTTAGAATTGAAAATCATAGTCATATGTTAGAAATTACGTGTTAAGTTGCGATTTTAAGGATTTTTAAGAGTTTTTGACCATTTTGCACATAAAGTTGCTCAAGTATGGTTTGTTTTGCAAAAAACTTGGCACACATTACTATTTGGTATATATTAATGTGTTGAAGTGGTTATAATTTAAAATCATAGTCATATGCTAGAAATTACGTGTTAAGTTGCTATTTTAAGGGTTTGTAAGCGTTTTTGACACTTTTGGGCAAAAAGTAGCTCAAACTGGGTTTGTTTTGCACGAAACTTGGCACAGAACACTTTTTGGTATACATTATTGTGTTGAAGTTGTTAGAATTGAAAAATATAGTCATATGCTAGAAATTACGTGTTAAGTTGCGATTTTATGGGTTTTTAAGTGTTTTTGGCACTTTTGCGCATAAAGTTGCTCAAACTTTGTTGGTTTTGCACGAAACTTGGCACACAACACTTTTTTGTATATGTTATTGTGTTGAAGTGGTTATAATTTAAAATCATAGTCATATGCTAGAAATTACGTGTTAAGTTACGATTTTAAGGGTTTATAAGCATTTTTGTCATTTTATGCATAAAGTAGCTCAAACTTGGTTTGTTTTGCACGAAACTTGGCACACAACAGTTTGTCGTATTGTTATTGTGTTGAAGTTGTTAGAATTGAAAATAATAGTCATAAGCTCGAAATTACGTATTAAGTAGTGATTTTAAGAGTTTTTTAGCGTTTTTGCACTTTTGCGCACAAAGTAGCTCAAACTTGGTTTGTTTTGCACAAAACTTGGCACACAAGACTATTTGGTATATATTATTGCGTTGAAGTGGTTATAATTTAAAATCATAGTCATATGCTAGAAATTACGTGTTAAGTTGCGATTTTAAGGGTTTTTAAGCATTTTTGGCAATTTTGCGCATACAGCAGCTCAAACTTGGTTTGTTTTGCACGAAACTTGGCACACAACACTATTTGGTATATTTATTGTGTTGAAGTGATTATAATTTTATAATCATAGTCATATGCTAGAAATTACGTGTTAAGTTGCTATTTTAAGGGTTTGTAAGCGTTTTTGACACTTTTGCGCAAAACGTAGCTCAAACTTGGTTTGTTTTGCACGAAACTTGGCACCGAACACTTTTTGGTATATGCTATTGTGTTGAAATGGTTAGAATTGAAAATCATAGTCATATGCAAGACATTACGTGTTAAGTTGCGATTTTAAGGGTCTTTAAGCATTTTTGGCAATATTGCGCATAAAGCAGCTTAAACTTGGCTTGTTTTGCACGAAACATGGCACACAACACTATTTGGTATATTTATTGTGTTGAAGTGGTTAGAATTGTAAATCATAGTCATATGCTAGAAATTACGTGTTAAGTTGCTATTTTAAGTGTTTTTAAGCGTTTTGGAACTTTTGCGCAAAAAGTAGCTCAAACTTGGTTTTTTTGCACGAAAACTTGGCAAATAAAACTTTTTGGTATATATTATTGTGTTGAAGTGGTTAGAATTGAAAATCATAGTCATATTCTAGAAATTACGTGTTAAGTTGCGATTTTAAGGGTTTTTAAGCGTTTTTGGCACTTTTGCGCAAAAAGTAGCTCAAACTTGGTTTGTTTTGCACGAAACTTGGCACCGAACAATTTTTGGTATATGTTATTGTGTTGAAGTGGTTATAATTTAAAATCATACTCATATGCAAGAAATTACGTGTTAAGTTGCGATTTTAAGGGTCTTTAAGCTTTTTTTGCAATATTGCGCATAAAGCAGCTCAAACTTGGTTTGTTTTGCACGAAACATGGGCACACAACACTATTGGTATATTTATTGTGTTGAAGTGGTTAGATTTGAAAATCATAGTCATATTTTAGAAATTACGTGTTAAGTTGCTATTTTAAGGGTCTTTAAGCGTTTTTGGCACTTTTGCGCATAAAGCAGCTCAAACTTGGTTTGTTTTGCACGAAACTTGCCACACAACACTTTTAGTATACATTATTGTGTTGAAGTGGTTAGAATTGAAAATCATAGTCATACGTCAGAATTTACGTGTTAAGTTGCGATTTTAAGGGTTTTTAAGAGTTTTGGCACTTTTGCGCAAAAAGCAGCTCAAACTTGGTTTGTTTTGCACGAAACTTGGAACACAACAATATTTTGGTATATTTATTGTGTTGAAGTGGTTAGCATTGAAAATCATAGTCATATGCTAGAAATTACGTGTTAAGTTGCTATTTTAAGGGTTTGTAAGTGTTTTAGGCACTTTTGCGCCAAAAGTAGCTCAAACTTGGTTTTTTTTTTGCACGAAAATTGGAACACAATAATATTTGGTATATATTATTGTGTTGAAGTTGTTAGAAAATATTATTATAGCGATATTCTAGAAATTACGTGTTAAGTTGCGATTTTAAGGGTTTTTAAGCGTTTTTGGCACTTTTGCGAATAAAGTAGCTCAAACTTGGTTTGTTTTGCACGAAACTTGGCACACAACACTTTTTGGTATATTTATTGTGTTGAAGTGGTTAGAATTGAAAATGATAGTCAAATGCTAGAAATTACGTGTTAATTTGCGATTTTAAGGGTTTTTAAGCGTTTTTAGCACTTTTGCGAATAAAGCAGCTCAAACTTGGTTTGTTTTTCACGAAACTTGGCACACAACACTTTTTGGTATATTTATTGTGTTGAAGTGGTTGGAATTGTAAATCACAGTCCATATGCTAGAAATTACGTGTTAAGTTGCTATTTTAAGGGTTTTTAAGCGTTTTTGGCACTTTTGCGCAAAAAGTAGCTCAAACTTGGTTTGTTTTGCACGAAACTTGTCACCGAACACTTTTTGGTATATGTTATTGTGTTGAAGTGGTTATAATTTAAAATCATAGTCATATGCAAGAAATTACGTGTTAAGTTGCGATTTTAAGGGTCTTTAAGCATTTTTGGCAATATTGCGCATAAAGCAGCTCAAACTTGCTTTGTTTTGCACGAAACTTGGCACACAACACTATTTGGTATATTCATTGTGTTGAAGTGGTTAGAATTGAAAATCATAGTCATATGTTAGAATTTACGTGTTATGTTGCGATTTTAAGGGTTTTTAAAAGTTTTTGGCACTTTTGCGCAAAAAGCAGCTCAAACTTGGTTTGTTTTGCACGAAACTTGGAGCACAATACTATTTGGTATATTTATTGTGTTGAAGTGGTTAGAATTGAAAATCATAGTCATATGCTAGAAATTACGTGTTAAGTTGTTATTTTAAGAGTTTTTAAGCGTTTTAGGCACTTTTGCGCAAAAAGTAGCTCAAACTTGGTTTTTTTTTGCACGAAACTTGGAACACAACACTATTTGGTATACATTATTGTGTTGAAGTTATTAGAAAATAAAATCATAGCCATATTCTAGAAATCACGTTATTGACACTTTTAAGGGTTTGTAAGCGTTTTTGACACTTTTGCGCAAAAAGTAGCTCAAACTTGGTTTGTTTTCACAAAACTTGGCACAGAACACTTTTTGGTATACATTATTGTGTTGAAGTTGTTAGAATTGAAAATTATAGTCATATGCTAGAAATTACGTGTTAAATTGCGATTTTATGCGTTTTTAAGCGTTTTTGGCACTTTTGCGCATAAAGTTGCTCAAACTTGGTTGGTTTTGCACGAAACTTGGCACACAACACTTTTTGGTATATGTTATTGTGTTGATGTGGCTATAATTTAATATCATAGTGATATGCAAGAAATTACGTGTTAAGTTGCAATTTTAAGGGTCTTTAAGCATTTTTGGCAATATTGCGCATAAAGCAGCTCAAACTTGGCTTGTTTTGCACGAAACTTGGCACACAACACTATTTGGTATATTTATTGTGTTGAAGTAGTTAGAATTGTAAATCATAGGCATATGCTAGAAATTACGTGTGAAGTTGCTATTTTAAGGGTTTTTTAAGCGTTTTGGCACTTTTGCGCAAAAAGTAGCTCAAACTTGGTTTTTTTGCACGAAACATGGCACAGAAAACTTTTTGGTATATATTATTGTGTTGAAGTGGTTATAATTGAAAATCATAGTCATATTCTAGAAATTACGTGTTAAGATGCGATTTTAAGGGTTTTTAAGAGTTTTGGCACTTTTGCGCATAAAGTAGCTGAAACTTGGTTTGTTTTGCACGAAACATGGCACAGAACCCTTTTTGGTATATATTATTGTGTTGAAGTGGTTATACTTGAAAATCATAGTCATATACTAGAAATTACGTGCTAAGATGCGATTTTAAAGTTTTTTAAGCGTTTTTGGCTCTTTTGCGCATAAAGTAACTCAAACTTGGTTTGTTTTGCACAAATCTTGGCACACCACACTATTTGGTATATATTATTTTGTTGAAGTGGTTAAAATTGAATATCATAGTCAAATGTCAGAAATTACGTGTTAAGTTGCGATTTTAAGGGTTTTTAAGCGTTTTTAGCTCTTTTGCGAATAAAGTAGCTCAAACTTGGTTTGTTTTGCACGAAACTTGGCACACAACACTTTTTGGTATATTTATTTTGTTGAAGTGGTTAGAAATGAAAATCATAGTCATATGCTAGAAATTACGTGTTATGTTGCGATTTTTAAGGGTTTTTAAGCATTTTTGGCAATTTTGCGCATAAAGCAGCTCAAACTTGGTTTGTTTTGCACGAAACTTGGCACATAACACTTTTTGGTATATATTATTGTGTTGAAGTGGTTATAATTTAAAGTCATAGTCATATGCTAGAAATTACGTGTTAAGTTGCTATTTTAAGGGTTTGTAAGCGTTTTTGACACTTTTGCGCAAAAAGTAGCTCAAACTTGGTTTGTTTTGCACGAAACTTGGCACCGAACACTTTTTGGTATATGTTATTGTGTTGAAGTGGTTTTAATTTAAAATCATAGTCATATGCAAGAAATTACGTGTTAAGTTGCGATTTTAAGGGTCTTTAAGCATTTTTGGCAATATTGCGCATAAAGCCGCTCAGACTTGGTTTGTTTTGCACGAAACTTGGCACACAACACTATTTGATATATTTATTGTGTTGAAGTGGTTAGAATTGAATATCATTGTCATATTCTAGAAATTACGTGTTAAGTTGCTATTTTAAGGGTCTTTAAGCGTTTTTGGTACTTTTGCGCAAAAAGTAGCTCAAACTTGGTTTGTTTTGCACGAAACTTGCCACACAACACTTTTTATTATATTTATTGTGTTGAAGTGGTTAGAATTTAAAATCGTAGTCATATGTCAGAAATTACGTGTTAAGTTGCTATTTTAAGGGTTTTTGAGAGTTTTTGGCACTTTAGCGCATAAAGTAGCTCAACCTTGGTTTGTTTTGCACGAAACTTTGCACACAATACAATTTCGTATATATTATTGTGTTTAAGTGGTTATAATTTAAAATCATAGTTATATGCAAGAAATTACGTGTTAAGTTGTGATTTTAAGGGTCTTTAAGCATTTTTAGCAATTTTGCGCATAAAGTAGCTTAAAGTTGGTTTGTTTTGCATGAAACTTGGCACAAAACACTATTTGGAATATTTATTGTGTTGAAGTGCTTAGAATTGAAAATCATAGTCATATGTTAGAAATTACCTGCTAAGTTGCTATTTTAAGGGTTTTTAAGCGTTTTAAGCACTTTTGCGCAAAAAGTAGCTCAAACTTGGTTTGTTTTGCACGAAACTTGGCACAGAACACTTTTTGGTATATGTTATTGTGTTGAAGTGGTTATAATTTAAAATCATAGTCATATGCAAGAAATTACGTGTTAAGTTGCGATTTTAAGGGTCTTTAAGAATTTTTGGCAATATTGCGCATAAATCAGCTCAAACTTGGTTGGTTTTGCACGAAACATGGCACAAACACTATTTGGTATATTTATTGTGTTGAAGTGGTTAGAATTGAAAATCATAGTCATATTCTAGAAATTACGTGTTAAGTTGCGATTTTAAGGGTTTTTAAGCGTTTTTGGCACTTTTGCGCATAAAGTAGCTCAAACTTTGTTTGTTTTGCACGAAACTTGGCCCATAACACTTTTTGGTATATATTATTGTGTTGAAGTGGTTATAATTTAAAATCATAGTCATATGGTAGAAATTACGTGTTAAGTTGCTATTTTAAGGGTTTGTAAGCGTTTTTGACACTTTTGGGCAAAAAGTAGCTCAAACTGGGTTTGTTTTGCACGAAACGTGGAACAGAACACTTTTTGGTATACATTATTGTGTTGAAGTTGTTAGAATTGAAAATTATAGTCATATTCTAGAAATTACGTGTTAAGTTTCGATTTTATGGGTTTTTAAGCGTTTTTGGCACTTTTGCGCATAAAGTTGCTCAAACTTTGTTGGTTTTGCACGAAACTTGGCACAGAACAATTTTTGGTATATATTATTGTGTTGAAGTGGTTAGAATTGAATATCATAGTAATATGCTAGAAATTACGTGTCATGATGCGATTTTAAGGGTTTTTAAGCGTTTTTGGCTCTTTTGCGCAAAAAGTAACTCAAACTTGGTTTGTTTTGCACGAAACTTGGCACACCACATTATTTGGTATATATTAATTTGTTGAAGTGGTTAGAATTGAAAATGATAGTCAAATGCTAGAAATTTCGTGTTAAGTTGCGATTTTATGGGTTTTTAAGCGTTTTTGGCACTTTTGCGAATAAAGCAGCTCAAACTTGGTTTGTTTTGCATGAAACTTGGCACACAACACTTTTTGGTATATTTATTGTGTTGAAGTGGTTATAATTTAAAATCATAGTGATATGCAAGAAATTACGTGTTAAGTTGCGATTTTAAGGGTTTGTAAGCGTTTTTGACACTTTTGCGCAAAAAGCAGCTCAAATCTGGTTTATTTTGCACAAAACTTGGCATACAACACTATTTGGTATATATTATTGTGCTAAAGTGGTTATAATTTAAAATCATAGTCATATGCTAGAAATTACGTGTTAAGTTGCTATTTTAAGGGTTTGTAAGCGTTTTTGACACTTTTGCGCAAAAAGTAGCTCAAACTTGGTTTGTTTTGCACGAAACTTGGCACCGAACACTTTTTGGTATATGTTATTGTGTTGAAGTGGTTATAATTTAAAATCATAGTGATATGCAAGAAATTACGTGTTAAGTTGCGATTTTAAGGGTTTGTAAGCGTTTTTGACACTTTTGCGCAAAAAGCAGCTCAAATCTGGTTTATTTTGCACAAAACTTGGCATACAACACTATTTGGTATATATTATTGTGCTAAAGTGGTTATAATTTAAAATCTTAGTCATATGCTAGAAATTACGTGTTAAGTTGCTATTTTAAGGGTTTGTAAGCGTTTTTGACACTTTTGCGCAAAAAGTAGTTCAAACTTGGTTTGTTTTGCACGAAACTTGGCACCGAACACTTTTTGGTATATGTTATTGTGTTGAAGTGGTTATAATTTAAAAGTCATAGTCATATGCAAGAAATTACGTGTTAAGTTGCGATTTTATGGGTCTTTAAGCATTTTTGGCAATATTGTGCATAAAGCAACTCAAACTTGGTTTTTTTTTGCACGAAACTTGGCAAACAACTCTATTTGGTATATTTATTGTGCTGAAGTGGTTAGAATTGAAAATCATAGTCATATTATAAAAATTACCTGTTAAGTTGCTATTTTAAGGGTCTTTAAGCGTTTTTGGCACTTTTACGCATAAAGCAGCTCAAACTTGGTTTGTTTTGTACGAAACTTGCCACACAACACTTTTTAGTATATATTATTGTGTTGAAGTGGTTAGAATTGAAAATCATAGTCATATGTCAGAATTTACGTGTTAAGTTGCGATTTTAAGGGTTTTTAAGAGTTTTTGGCACTTTCGCGCAAAAAGTAGCTCAAACTTGGTTTTTTTTTGCACGAAACTTGGAACACAAAACTATTTGGTATATATTATTGTGTTGAAGTTGTTAGAAAATAAAATCATAGCCATATTCTAGAAATTACGTGTTAAGTTGCGATTTTTAGGGTTTTTAAGCGTTTTTGGCTCTTTTGCGGATAAAATAACTCAAACTTGGTTTCTTTTGCACCAAACTTGGCACACCAAATTATTAGGTATATATTATTTTTTTTGAAGTGGTTAGAATTGAAAATGATAGTCAAATGCTAGAAATTACGTGTTAATTTGCGATTTTAAGGGTTTTAAAGCGTTTTTAGCACTTTTGCGAATAAAGCAGCTCAAACTTGGTTTGTTTTTCACGAAACTTGGCACACAACACTTTTTGGTATATTTATTGTGTTGAAGTGGTTGGAATTGTAAATCACAGTCATATGCTAGAAATTACGTGTTAAGTTGCTATTTTAAGGGTTTTTAAGCGTTTTTGGCACTTTTGCGCAAAAAGTAGCTCAAACTTGGTTTTTTTTGCACGAAACTTGTCACCGAACACTTTTTGGTATATGTTATTGTGTTGAAGTGGTTATAATTTAAAATCATAGTCATATGCAAGAAATTACGTGTTAAGTTGCGATTTTAAGGGTCTTTAAGCATTTTTGGCAATATTGCGCATAAAGCAGCTCAAACTTGCTTTGTTTTGCACGAAACTTGGCACACAACACTATTTGGTATATTTATTGTGTTGAAGTGGTTAGAATTGAAAATCATAGTCATATGTTAGAATTTACGTGTTAAGTTGCGATTTTAAGGGTTTTTAAAAGTTTTTTGCACTTTTGCGCAAAAAGCAGCTCAAACTTGGTTTGTTTTGCACGAAACTTGGAGCACAATACTATTTGGTATATTTATTGTGTTGAAGTGGTTAGAATTGAAAATCATAGTCATATGCTAGAAATTACGTGTTAAGTTGTTATTTTAAGAGTTTTTAAGCGTTTTAGGCACTTTTGCGCAAAAAGTAGCTCAAACTTGGTTTTTTTTGCACGAAACTTGGAACACAACACTATTTGGTATACATTATTGTGTTGAAGTTATTAGAAAATAAAATCATAGCCATATTCTAGAAATTACGTGTTAAGTTGCTATTTTAAGGGTTTGTAAGCGTTTTTGACACTTTTGCGCAAAAAGTAGCTCAAACTTGGTTTGTTTTCACAAAACTTGGCACAGAACACTTTTTGGTATACATTATTGTGTTGAAGTTGTTAGAATTGAAAATTATAGTCATACGCTAGAAATTACGTGTTAAATTGCGATTTTATGCGTTTTTAAGCGTTTTTGGCACTTTTGCGCATAAAGTTGCTCAAACTTGGTTGGTTTTGCACGAAACTTGGCACACAACACTTTTTGGTATATGTTATTGTGTTGATGTGGCTATAATTTAATATCATAGTGATATGCAAGAAATTACGTGTTAAGTTGCGATTTTAAGGGTCTTTAAGCATTTTTGGCAATATTGCGCATAAAGCAGCTCAAACTTGGCTTGTTTTGCACGAAACTTGGCACACAACACTATTTGGTATATTTATTGTGTTGAAGTAGTTAGAATTGTAAATCATAGTCATATGCTAGAAATTACGTGTGAAGTTGCTATTTTAAGGGTTTTTAAGCGTTTTGGCACTTTTGCGCAAAAAGTAGCTCAAACTTGGTTTTTTTGCACGAAACTTGGCACAGAAAACTTTTTGGTATATATTATTGTGTTGAAGAGGTTATAATTGAAAATCATAGTCATATTCTAGAAATTACGTGTTAAGATGCGATTTTAAGGGTTTTTATGCGTTTTGGCACTTTTGCGCATAAAGTAGCTGAAACTTGGTTTGTTTTGCACGAAACAAGGCACAGAACCCTTTTTGGTATATATTATTGTGTTGAAGTGGTTATAATTGAAAATCATAGTCATATGCTAGAAATTACGTGTTAAGTTGCTATTTTAAGGGTTTGTAAGTGTTTTAGGCACTTTTGCGCCAAAAGTAGCTCAAACTTGGTTTTTTTTTTTGCACGAAAATTGGAACACAACAATATTTGGTATATATTATTGTGTTGAAGTTGTTAGAAAATATTATTATAGCGATATTCTAGAAATTACGTGTTAAGTTGCGATTTTAAGGGTTTTTAAGCGTTTTTGGCACTTTTGCGAATAAAGTAGCTCAAACTTGGTTTGTTTTGCACGAAACTTGGCACACAACACTTTTTGGTATATTTATTGTGTTGAAGTGGTTAGAATTGAAAATGATAGTCAAATGCTAGAAATTACGTGTTAATTTGCGATTTTAAGGGTTTTTAAGCGTTTTTAGCACTTTTGCGAATAAAGCAGCTCAAACTTGGTTTGTTTTTCACGAAACTTGGCACACAACACTTTTTGGTATATTTATTGTGTTGAAGTGGTTGGAATTGTAAATCACAGTCATATGCTAGAAATTACGTGTTAAGTTGCTATTTTAAGGGTTTTTAAGCGTTTTTGGCACTTTTGCGCAAAAAGTAGCTCAAACTTGGTTTGTTTTGCACGAAACTTGTCACCGAACACTTTTTGGTATATGTTATTGTGTTGAAGTGGTTATAATTTAAAATCATAGTCATATGCAAGAAATTACGTGTTAAGTTGCGATTTTAAGGGTCTTTAAGCATTTTTGGCAATATTGCGCATAAAGCAGCTCAAACTTGCTTTGTTTTGCACGAAACTTGGCACACAACACTATTTGGTATATTCATTGTGTTGAAGTGGTTAGAATTGAAAATCATAGTCATATGTTAGAATTTACGTGTTATGTTGCGATTTTAAGGGTTTTTAAAAGTTTTTGGCACTTTTGCGCAAAAAGCAGCTCAAACTTGGTTTGTTTTGCACGAAACTTGGAGCACAATACTATTTGGTATATTTATTGTGTTGAAGTGGTTAGAATTGAAAATCATAGTCATATGCTAGAAATTACGTGTTAAGTTGTTATTTTAAGAGTTTTTAAGCGTTTTAGGCACTTTTGCGCAAAAAGTAGCTCAAACTTGGTTTTTTTTGCACGAAACTTGGAACACAACACTATTTGGTATACATTATTGTGTTGAAGTTATTAGAAAATAAAATCATAGCCATATTCTAGAAATCACGTTATTGACACTTTTAAGGGTTTGTAAGCGTTTTTGACACTTTTGCGCAAAAAGTAGCTCAAACTTGGTTTGTTTTCACAAAACTTGGCACAGAACACTTTTTGGTATACATTATTGTGTTGAAGTTGTTAGAATTGAAAATTATAGTCATATGCTAGAAATTACGTGTTAAATTGCGATTTTATGCGTTTTTAAGCGTTTTTGGCACTTTTGCGCATAAAGTTGCTCAAACTTGGTTGGTTTTGCACGAAACTTGGCACACAACACTTTTTGGTACATGTTATTGTGTTGATGTGGCTATAATTTAATATCATAGTGATATGCAAGAAATTACGTGTTAAGTTGCAATTTTAAGGGTCTTTAAGCATTTTTGGCAATATTGCGCATAAAGCAGCTCAAACTTGGCTTGTTTTGCACGAAACTTGGCACACAACACTATTTGGTATATTTATTGTGTTGAAGTAGTTAGAATTGTAAATCATAGTCATATGCTAGAAATTACGTGTGAAGTTGCTATTTTAAGGGTTTTTAAGCGTTTTGGCACTTTTGCGCAAAAAGTAGCTCAAACTTGGTTTTTTTGCACGAAACATGGCACAGAAAACTTTTTGGTATATATTATTGTGTTGAAGTGGTTATAATTGAAAATCATAGTCATATTCTAGAAATTACGTGTTAAGATGCGATTTTAAGGGTTTTTAAGAGTTTTGGCACTTTTGCGCATAAAGTAGCTGAAACTTGGTTTGTTTTGCACGAAACATGGCACAGAACCCTTTTTGGTATATATTATTGTGTTGAAGTGGTTATAATTGAAAATCATAGTCATATACTAGAAATTACGTGTTAAGATGCGATTTTAAAGTTTTTTAAGCGTTTTTGGCTCTTTTGCGCATAAAGTAACTCAAACTTGGTTTGTTTTGCACAAATCTTGGCACACCACACTATTTGGTATATATTATTTTGTTGAAGTGGTTAAAATTGAATATCATAGTCAAATGTCAGAAATTACGTGTTAAGTTGCGATTTTAAGGGTTTTTAAGCGTTTTTAGCTCTTTTGCGAATAAAGTAGCTCAAACTTGGTTTGTTTTGCACGAAACTTGGCACACAACACTTTTTGGTATATTTATTGTGTTGAAGTGGTTAGAAATGAAAATCATAGTCATATGCTAGAAATTACGTGTTATGTTGCGATTTTTAAGGGTTTTTAAGCATTTTTGGCAATTTTGCGCATAAAGCAGCTCAAACTTGGTTTGTTTTGCACGAAACTTGGCACATAACACTTTTTGGTATATATTATTGTGTTGAAGTGGTTATAATTTAAAGTCATAGTCATATGCTAGAAATTACGTGTTAAGTTGCTATTTTAAGGGTTTGTAAGCGTTTTTGACACTTTTGCGCAAAAAGTAGCTCAAACTTGGTTTGTTTTGCACGAAACTTGGCACCGAACACTTTTTGGTATATGTTATTGTGTTGAAGTGGTTTTAATTTAAAATCATAGTCATATGCAAGAAATTACGTGTTAAGTTGCGATTTTAAGGGTCTTTAAGCATTTTTGGCAATATTGCGCATAAAGCCGCTCAGACTTGGTTTGTTTTGCACGAAACTTGGCACACAACACTATTTGATATATTTATTGTGTTGAAGTGGTTAGAATTGAATATCTTTGTCATATTCTAGAAATTACGTGTTAAGTTGCTATTTTAAGGGTCTTTAAGCGTTTTTGGTACTTTTGCGCAAAAAGTAGCTCAAACTTGGTTTGTTTTGCACGAAACTTGCCACACAACACTTTTTAGTATATTTATTGTGTTGAAGTGGTTAGAATTTAAAATCGTAGTCATATGTCAGAAATTACGTGTTAAGTTGCTATTTTAAGGGTTTTTGAGAGTTTTTGGCACTTTAGCGCATAAAGTAGCTCAACCTTGGTTTGTTTTGCACGAAACTTTGCACACAATACAATTTCGTATATATTATTGTGTTTAAGTGGTTATAATTTAAAATCATAGTTATATGCAAGAAATTACGTGTTAAGTTGTGATTTTAAGGGTCTTTAAGCATTTTTAGCAATTTTGCGCATAAAGTAGCTTAAAGTTGGTTTGTTTTGCATGAAACTTGACACAAAACACTATTTGGAATATTTATTGTGTTGAAGTGGTTAGAATTGAAAATCATAGTCATATGTTAGAAATTACCTGCTAAGTTGCTATTTTAAGGGTTTTTAAGCGTTTTAAGCACTTTTGCGCAAAAAGTAGCTCAAACTTGGTTCGTTTTGCACGAAACTTGGCACAGAATACTTTTTGGTATATGTTATTGTGTTGAAGTGGTTATAATTAAAAATCATAGTCATATGCAAGAAATTACGTGTTAACTTGCGATTTTAAGGGTCTTTAAGAATTTTTGGCAATATTGCGCATAAATCAGCTCAAACTTGGTTTGTTTTGCACGAAACATGGCACACAACACTATTTGGTATATTTATTGTGTTGAAGTGGTTAGAATTGAAAATCATAGTCATATTCTAGAAATTACGTGTTAAGTTGCGATTTTAAGGGTTTTTAAGCGTTTTTGGCACTTTTGCGCATAAAGTAGCTCAAACTTTGTTTGTTTTGCACGAAACTTGGCACATAACACATTTTGGTATATATTATTGTGTTGAAGTGGTTATAATTTGAAATCATAGTCATATGCTAGAAATTACGTGTTAAGTTGCTATTTTAAGGGTTTGTAAGTGTTTTTGACACTTTTGCGCAAAAAGTAGCTCAAACTTGGTTTGTTTTGCACGAAACTTGGCACCGAACACTTTTTGGTATATGTTACTGTGTTGAAGTGGTTATAATATAAAAGTCATAGTCATATGCAAGAAATTACGTGTTAAGTTGAGATTTTAAGGGTCTTTAAGCATTTTTGGCAATATTGCGCATAAAGCAACTCAAACTTGGTTTTTTTTTGCACGAAACTTGGCACACAACACTATTTGGTATATTTATTGTGTTGAAGTGGTTAGAATTGAAAATCATAGTCATATTCTAGAAAATACGTGTTAAGTTGCTATTTTAAGGGTCTTTAAGCGTTTTTGGCACTTTTGCGCATAAAGCAGCTCAAACTTGGTTTGTTTTGTACGAAACTTGCCACACAACACTTTTTAGTATATATTATTGTGTTGAAGTGGTTAGAATTGAAAATCATAGTCATAGGTCAGAATTTACGTGTTAAGTTGCGATTTTAAGGGTTTTTTAAGAGTTTTTGGCACTTTTGCGCAAAAAGTAGCTCAGACTTGGTTTGTTTTACACGAAACTTGAAACACAACAATATTTTGGTATATTTATTGTGTTGAAGTGGTTAGAATTGAAAATCATAGTCATATGCTAGAAATTACGTGTTAAGTTGCTATTTTAAGGGTTTTTAAGTGTTTTAGGCACTTTTGCGCAAAAAGTAACTCAAACTTGGTTTTTTTTGCACGAAACTTGGAACACAACACTATTTGGTATATATTATTGTGTTGAAGTTGTTAGAAAATAAAATCGTAGCCATATTCTAGAAAATACGTGTTAAGTTGCGATTTTAAGGGTTTTTTAAGCGTTTTTGGCACTTTTGCGCATAAAGTTGCTCAAACTTTGTTGGTTTTGCACGAAACTTGGCACAGAACACTTTTTGGTATATATTATTTTGTTCAAGTGGTTAGAATTGAATATCATAGTCATATGCTAGAAATTACGTGTTAAGATGCGATTTTAAGGGTTTTTAAGCGTTTTTGGCTCTTTTGCAGATAAAGTAACTCAAACTTGGTTTGTTTTGCACCAAACTTAGCACACCACATTATTTGGTATATATTATTTTTTTGAAGTGGTTAGAATTGAAAATGATAGTCAAATGCTAGAAATTACGTGTTAAGTTGCGATTTTAAGGGTTTTTAAGCGTTTTTAGCACTTTTGCGAATAAAGCAGCTCAAACTTGGTTTGTTTTGCACGAAACTTGGCACACAACACTTTTTGGTATATTTATTGTGTTGAAGTGGTTAGAATTGTAAATAGTCATATGCTAGAAATTACGTGTTAAATTGCTATTTTAAAGGTTTTTAAGCGTTTTTGGCACTTTTGCGCAAAAAGTAGCTTAAACTTGGTTTGTTTTGCACGAAACTTGGCACCGAACACTTTTTAGTATATGTTATTGTGTTGAAGTGGTTATAATTTAAAATCATAGTCATATGCAAGAAATTACGTGTTAAGTTGCGATTTTAAGGGTCTTTAAGAATTTTTGGCAATATTGCGCATAAATCAGCTCAAACTTGGTTTGTTTTGCACGAAACATGGCACACAACACTATTTGGTATATTTATAGTGTTGAAGTGGTTAGAATTGAAAATCATAGTCATATTCTAGAAATTACGTGTTAAGTTGCGATTTTAAGGGTTTTTAAGCGTTTTTGGCACTTTTGCGCATAAAGTAGCTCAAACTTTGTTTGTTTTGCACGAAACTTGGCACATAACACTTTTTGGTATATATTATTGTGTTGAAGTGGTTATAATTTGAAATCATAGTCATATGCAAGAAATTACGTGTTAAGTTGCTATTTTAAGGGTTTGTAAGCGTTTTTGACACTTTTGCGCAAAAAGTAGCTCAAACTTGGTTTGTTTTGCACGAAACTTGGCACCGAACACTTTTTGGTATATGTTACTGTGTTGAAGTGGTTATAATATAAAAGTCATAGTCATATGCAAGTAATTACGTGTTAAGTTGCGATTTTAAGGGTCTTTAAGCATTTTTGGCAATATTGCGCATAAAGCAACTCAAACTTGGTTTTTTTTTTTGCACGAAACTTGGCACACAACACTATTTGGTATATTTATTGTGTTGAAGTGGTTAGAATTGAAAATCATAGTCATATTCTAGAAAATACGTGTTAAGTTGCTATTTTAAGGGTCTTTAAGCGTTTTTGGCACTTTTGCGCATAAAGCAGCTCAAACTTGGTTTGTTTTGTACGAAACTTGCCACACAACACTTTTTAGTATATATTATTGTGTTGAAGTGGATAGAATTGAAAATCATAGTCATAGGTCAGAATTTACGTGTTAAGTTGCGATTTTAAGGGTTTTTAAGAGTTTTTGGCACTTTTGCGCAAAAAGCAGCTCAGACTTGGTTTGTTTTACACGAAACTTGAAACACAACAATATTTTGGTATATTTATTGTGTTGAAGTGGTTAGAATTGAAAATCATAGTCATATGCTAGAAATTACGTGTTAAGTTGCTATTTTAAGGGTTTTTAAGTGTTTTAGGCACTTTTGCGCAAAAAGTAGCTCAAACTTGGTTTTTTTTGTACGAAACTTGCAACACAACACTATTTGATATATATTATTGTGTTGAAGTTGTTAGAAAATAAAATCGTAGCCATATTCTAGAAAATACGTGTTAAGTTGCGATTTTAAGGGTTTTTTAAGCATTTTTGGCATTTTTGCGCATAAAGTTGCTCAAACTTTGTTGGTTTTGCACGAAACTTGGCACAGAACACTTTTTGGTATATATTATTTTGTTCAAGTGGTTAGAATTGAATATCATAGTCATATGCTAGAAATTACGTGTTAAGATGCGATTTTAAGGGTTTTTAAGCGTTTTTGGCTCTTTTGCAGATAAAGTAACTCAAACTTGGTTTGTTTTGCACCAAACTTAGCACACCACATTATTTGGTATATATTATTTTTTTGAAGTGGTTAGAATTGAAAATGATAGTCAAATGCTAGAAATTACGTGTTAAGTTGCGATTTTAAGGGTTTTTAAGCGTTTTTAGCACTTTTGCGAATAAAGCCGCTCAAACTTGGTTTGTTTTGCACGAAACTCGGCACACAACACTTTTTGGTATATTTATTGTGTTGAAGTGGTTAGAATTGTAAATAGTCTTATGCTAGAAATTACGTGTTAAATTGCTATTTTAAAGGTTTTTAAGCGTTTTTGGCACTTTTGCGCAAAAAGTAGCTTAAACTTGGTTTGTTTTGCACGAAACTTGGCACCGAACACTTTTTAGTATATGTTATTGTGTTGAAGTGGTTATAATTTAAGATCATAGTCATATGCAAGAAATTACGTGTTACGTTGCGATTTTAAGGATCTTTAAGCATTTTTGGCAATATTGCGCATAAAGCAGCTCAAACTTGCTTTGTTTTGCACGAAACTTGGCACAGAACACTATTTGGTATATTTATTGTGTTGAAGTGGTTGGAATTGAAAATCATAGTCATATGTCAGAATTTACGTGTTAAGTTGCGATTTTAAGGTTTTTTAAAAGTTTTTGGCACTTTTGCGCATAAAGTAGCTCAAACTTGGTTTTTTTTGCACGAAACTTGGAACACAACACTATTTGGTATATATTATTGTGTTGAAGTTGTTAGAAAATAAAATCATAGCCATATTCTAGAAATTACGTGTTAAGTTGCTATTTTAAGGGTTTGTAAGCGTTTTTCACACTTTTGCGCAAAAAGTAGCTCAAACTTGGTTTGTTTTCACGAAACTTGGCACAGAACACTTTTTGGTATACATTATTGTGTTGAAGTTGTTAGAATTGAAAATTATAGTCATATGCTAGAAATTACGTGTTAAATTGCGATTTTATGCGTTTTTAAGCGTTTTTGGCACTTTTGCGCATAAAGTTGCTCAAACTTGGTTGGTTTTGCACGAAACTTGGCACACAACACTTTTTGGTATATGTTATTGTGTTGATGTGGCTATAATTTAAAATCATAGTGATATGCAAGAAATTACCTGTTAAGTTGCGATTTTAAGGGTCTTTAAGCTTTTTTGGAAATATTGCGCATAAAGCAGCTCAAACTTGGCTTGTTTTGCACGAAACTTGGCACACAACACTATTTGGTATATTTATTGTGTTGAAGTGGTTAGAATTGAAAATCATAGTCATATGCTAGAAATTACGTGTTAAGTTGCTATTTTAAGGGTTTTTAAGCGTTTTGGCACTTTTGCGCAAAAAGTAGCTCAAATTTGGTTTTTTTGCATGAAACTTGGCACAGAAAAGTTTTTGGTATATATTATTGTGTTGAAGTTGTTATAATTGAAAATCATAGTCATATGCTAGAAATTACGTGTTAAGATGCGATTTTAAGGGTTTTTAAACGTTTTTGGCACTTTTGCGCATAAAGTAAACTTGGTTTGTTTTGCACGAAACATGGCACCGAACCCTTTTTGGTATATATTATTGTGTCTAAGTGGTAAGAATTGAAAATCATAGTCATATGCTAGAAATTACGTGTTAAGATGCGATTTTAAAGGTTTTTAAGCGTTTTTGGCTCTTTTGCGCATAAAGTAACTCAAACTTGGTTTGTTTTGCACAAAACATGGCACACCACACTATTTGGTATATATTATTTTGTTGAAGTGGTTAAAATTGAATATCATAGTCAAATGCCAGAAATTACGTGTTAAGTTGCGATTTTAAGGGTTTTTAAGCGTTTTTAGCACTTTTGCGAATAAAGTAGCTCAAACTTGGTTTGTTTTGCACGAAACTTGGCACACAACACTTTTTGGTATATTTATTGTGTTGAAGTGGTTAGAATTGAAAATCATAGTCATATGTTAGAAATTACGTGTTAAGTTGCTATTTTAAGGGTTTGTAAGCGTTTTTGACACTTTTGCGCAAAAAGTAGCTCAAACTGGGTTTTTTTTTGCACGAAACTTGGCACACAAGACTATTTGGTATTTATTATTGCGTTGAAGTGGTTATAATTTAAAATCATAGCCATATGCTAGAAATTACGTGTTAAGTTGCGATTTTAAGGGTTTTTAAGCATTTTTGGCAATTGTGCGCATAAAGCTGCTCAAACTTGGTTTGTTTTGCACGAAACTTGGCACACAACACTATTTGGTATATTTAATGTGTTCAAGTGGTTAGAATTGAAAATCATAGTCATATTTTAGAAATCACGTGTTAAGTTGCTATTTTAAGGGTCTTTAAGCGTTTTTGGTCCTTTTGCGCAAAAAGTAGCCCAAACTTGGTTTATTTTGGACGAAACTTGCCACACAAAACTTTTTAGTATATTTATTGTGTTGAAGTGGTTAGAATTTAGAATCGTAGTCATATGTCAGAAATTACGTGTTAAGTTGCTATTTTAAGGGTTTTTAAGAGTTTTTGGCACTTTTGCGCATAAAGTAGCTCAAACTTGGTTTGTTTTGCACGAAACTTGGCACCGAAAACTTTTTGGTATATGTTATTGTGTTGAAGTGGTTATAATTTAAAATCATAGTCATATGCAAGAAATTACGTGTTAAGTTGCGATTTTAAGGGTTTTTAAGCGTTTTTGGCACTTTTGCGCATAAAGTAGCTCAAACTTTGTTTGTTTTGCACGAAACTTGGTACAGAACACTTTTTGGTATATATTATTGTGTTGAAGTGGTTATAATTTGAAATCATAGTCATATGTTAAAAGTTACGTGTTAAGTTGCTATTTTAAGGGTTTGTAAGCGTTTTTGACACTTTTGCGCAAAAAGTAGCTCAAACTTGGTTTGTTTTGCACGAAACTTGGCACACAAAACTTTTTTGTATATTTATTGTGTTGAAGTGGTTAGAATTGAAAATCATAGTCATATGTTAGTAATTACGTGTTAAGTTGCGATTTTAAGGATTTTTAACAGTTTTTTGGTACTTTTGCGCATAAAGTTGCTCAAATTTGGTTTGTTTTGCAAAAAACTTGGCACACAACACTATTTGGTATATATTATTGTGTTGAAGTGGATGTAATTTAAAATCATAGTCATATGCTAGAAATTACATGTTAAGTTGCTATTTTAAAGGTTTGTAAGCGTTTTTGACACTTTTGCGCAAAAAGTAGCTCAAACTGGGTTTTTTTTGCACGAAACTTGGCACAGAAAACTTTTTGGTATACATTAATGTGTTGAAGTTGTTAGAATTGAAAATTATAGTCATATGCTAGAAATTACGTGTTAAGTTGTGATTTTATGGGTTTTTAAGTGTTTTTGGCACTTTTGCGCATAAAGTTGCTCAAACTTTGTTGGTTTTGAACGAAACATGGCACACAACACTTTTTTGTATATGTTATTGTGTTGAAGTGGTTATAATTTAAAATTATAGTCATATGCTAGAAATTACGTGTTAAGCTACGATTTTAAGGGTTTATAAGCATTTTTGGCAATTTTATGCATAAAGTAGCTCAAACTTGGTTTGTTTTGCACGAAACTTGGCACACAATAGTTTTTGGTATTTCTATTGTGTTGAAGTGGTTAGAATTGAAAATCATAGTCATATGCTAGAAATTACGTGTTAAGTTGCGATTTTAAGGGTTTTTTGGCGTTTTTGGCACTTTTGCACACAAAGTAGCTCAAACTTGGTTTGTTTTGTACAAAACTTGGCACACAAGACTATTTGGTATATATTATTGCGTTGAAGTGGTTATAATTTAAAATCATAGTCATATGCTAAAAATTACGTGTTAAGTTGCGATTTTAAGGCTTTTAAAGTATTTTTGGCAATTTTGCGCATAAAGCAGCTCAAACTTGTTTTGTTTTGTACGAAACATGGCACACTACACTATTTGGTATATTTATTGTGTTGAAGTGGTTGGAATTGAAAATCATAGTCATATTTTAGAAATTACGTGTTACGTTGCTATTTTAAGGGTCTTTAAGCGTTTTTGGCACTTTTGCGCAAAAAGCAGCCCAACTTGGTTTGTTTTGCACGAAACTTGCCACACAACACTTTTTAGTATATTTATTGTGTTGAAGTGGTTAGAATATAAAATCGTAGTCATATGTCAGAAATTACGTGTTAAGTTGCGATTTTAAGGGTTTTTAAGAGTTTTTGGCACTGTTACGCATAAAGTACCTCAAACTTGGTTTGTTTTGCACGAAACTTGGTACTCAACACTATTTGGTATATATTATTGTGTTTAAGTGGTTATAATTTAAAATCATAGTCATATGCAAGAAATTACGTGTTAAGTAGCGATTTTAAGGGTATTTAAGCATTTTTGGCAATTTTGCGCATAAAGCAGCTCAAACTTGGTTTATTTTGCACCAAACTTAGCACAAATCACTATTTGGTATATTTAATGTGTTGAAGTGGTTAGAATTGAAAATCATAGTCATATGATAGAAATTACGTGTTAAGTTGCGATTTTCAGGGTTTTTAAGCATTTTTGGCAATTTTACGCATAAAGTAGCTCAAACTTGGTTGGTTTGTACGAAACTTGGCACAGAACACTTTTTGGTACATATTATTGTGTTGAAGTGGTTATAATTTAAAATCATAGTCATATGCTAGAAATTACGTGTTAAGTTGCTATTTTAAGGGTTTGTAAGCGTTTTTGACACTTTTGCGCAAAAAGTAGCTCAAACTTGGTTTGTTTTGCACGAAATTTGGCACCGAAAACTTTTTGGTATATGTTATTGTGTTGAAGTGGTTATAATTTAAAATCATAGTCATATGCAAGAAATTACGTGTTAAGTTGCGATTTTAAGGGTCTTTAAGCATTTTTGGCAATATTGCGCATAAATCAGCTCAAACTTAGTTTGTTTTGCACGAAACATGGCACACAACACTATTTGGTATATTTATTGTGTTGAAGTGGTTAGAATTGAAAATCATAGTCATATGCTAGAAATTACGTGTTAAGTTGCTATTTTAAGGGTTTTTAAGCGTTTTGGCACTTTTGCGCAAAAAGTAGCTCAAACATCGTTTTTTTTGCACGAAACTTAGCACAGAACAATTTTTGGTATATATTATTGTGTTGAAGTGGTTAGAATTGAAAATCATAGTCATATTCTAGAAATTACGTGTTAAGTTGCGATTTTTAGGGTTTTTAAGCGTTTTCGGCACTTTTGCGCATAAAGTAGCTCAAACTTTGTTTGTTTTTCACGAAACTTGGCACAGAACACTTTTTGGTATATATTGTTGTGTTGAAGTGGTTATAATTTAAAATCATAGTCATATGCTAGAAGTTACGTCTTAAGTTGCTATTTTAAGCGTTTGTAAGCGTTTTTGACACTTTTGCGCAAAAAGTAGCTCAAACTTGGTTTGTTTTGCACGAAACTTGGCACCGAAAACTTTTTGGTATATGTTATTGTGTTGAAGTGGTTATAATTTAAAATCATAGTCTGCAAGAAATTACATGTTAAGTTGCGATTTTAAGGGTCTTTAAGCATTTTTGGCAATATTGCGCATAAAGCAGCTCAAACTTGGTTTGTTTTGCACGAAACCTGGCACACAACACTATTTGGTATATTTATTGTGTTGAAGTGGTTAGAATTGAAAATCATAGTCATATGCTAGAAATTACGTGTTAAATTGCTATTTTAAGGCTTTTTAAGCGTTTTGGCACTTTTGCGCAAAAAGTAGCTCAAACTTCGTTTTTTTGCACGAAACTTGGCACAAAAAACTTTTTGGTATATATTATTGTGTTGAAGTGGTTAGAATTGAAAATCAGTCATATTCTATAAATTACGTGTTAAGTTGCGATTTTAAGGGTTTTTAAGCGTTTTTGGCACTTTTGCGCATAAAGTAGCTCAAACTTGGTTTGTTTTGCACAAAACTTGGCACACAAGAGTATTTGGTATATATTATTGCGTTGAAGTGGTTATAATTTAAAATTATAGTCATATGCTAGAAATTACGTGTTAAGCTACGATTTTAAGGGTTTAGAAGCATTTTTGGCAATTTTATGCATAAAGTAGCTCAAACTTGGTTTGTTTTGCACGAAACTTGGCACACAACAGTGTTTGGTATTTTTATTGTGTTGAAGTGGTTAGAATTGAAAATCATAGTCATATGCTAGAAATTACGTGTTAAGTTGCGATTTTAAGGGTTTTTTTAGCGTTTTTGGCACTTTTGCATACAAAGTAGCTCAAACTTGGTTTGTTTTGCACAAAACTTGGCACACAAGACTATTTGGTATATATTATTGCGTTGAAGTGGTTATAATTTAAAATCATAGTCATATGCTAAAAATTACGTGTTAAGTTGCGATTTTAAGGGTTTTTAAGCATTTTTGGCAATTTTGCGCATAAAGTAGCTCAAACTTGGTTTGTTTTGCACGAAACTTGGCACACAACACTATTTGGTATATTTATTGTGTTGAAGTTGTTAGAATTAAAAATCATAGTCATATTTTAGAAATTACGTGTGAAGTTGCTATTTTAAGGGTCTTTAAGCGTTTTTGGAACTTTTGCGCAAAAAGTAGCCCAACTTGGTTTGTTTTGCACGAAACTTGCCACACAACACTTTTTAGTATATTTATTGTGTTGAAGTGGTTAGAATATAAAATCGTAGTCATATGTCAGAAATTACGTGTTAAGTTGCGATTTTAAGGGTTTTTAAGAGTTTTTGGCACTTTTGCGCATAAAGTAGCTCAAACTTGGTTTGTTTTGCACGAAACTTGGTACACAACACTATTTGGTATATATTATTGTATTTAAGTGGTTATAATTTAAAATCAAAGTCATATGCAAGAAATTACGTGTTAAGTTGCGATTTAAAGGGTCTTTAAGCATTTTTAGCAATTTTGCGCATAAAGCAGCTCAAACTTTGTTTGTTTTGCATGAAACTTGGCACAAAACACTATTTGGTATATTTATTGTGTTGAAGTGGTTAGAATTGAAAATCATAGTCATATGCTAGAAATTACCTGTTAAGTTTCTATTTTAAGGGTTTTTAAGCGTTTTAGGCACTTTTGCGAAAAAGTAGCTCAAACTTGGTTTTTTTGCACGAAACTTGGCATAGAACACTTTTTGGGATATATTATTGTGTTGAAGTGGTTAGAATTGAAAATCATAGTCATATTCTACAAATTACGTGTTAAGTTGCGATTTTAAGGGTTTTTAAGCGTTTTTGGCACTTTTGCGCATAAAGTAGCTCAAACTTGGTTTGTTTTGCACGAAACTTGGCACACAACACTATTTGGTATATATTATTGTGTTGAAGTTGTTATAATTTAAAATTATAGTCATATGCTAGAAATTACGTGTTAAGTTGCTATTTTGAGGGTTTTTAAGCGTTTTTGACACTTTTGCGTAAAAAGTAGCTCAAACATGGTTTGTTTTGCACGAAACTTGGCACAGAACACTTTTTGGTATATGTTATTGTGTTGAAGTGGTTATAATTTAAATTCATAGGCATATGCAAGAAAATTACTTGTTAAGTTGCTATTTTAAGGGTCTTTAAGCATTTTTGGCAATATTGCGCATAAATAAGCTCAAACTTGGTTTGTTTTGCACGAAACATGGCACACAACACTATTTTGTATATTTATTGTGTTGAAGTGGTTAGAATTGAAAATCATAGTCATATGCTAGAAATTACGTGTTAAGTTGCTATTTTAAGGGTTTTTTTTTAGCATTTTTGGCACTTTTGTTCACAAAGTAGCTCAAACTTGGTTTGTTTTGCACAAAACTCGCCACACAAGACTATTTGGAATATGTTATTGCGTTGAAGTGGTTATAATTTAAAATCATAGTCATATGCTAGAAATTACGTGTTAAGTTGCGATTTTAAGGGTTTTTAAGCATTTTTGGCAATTTTGCGCATAAAGCAGCTCAAACTTGGTTTGTTTTGCACGAAACATGGCACACAACACTATTTGATATATTTATTGTGTTGAAGTGGTTAGAATTGAAAATCATAGTCATAGTTGAGAAATTACGTGTTAATTTGCTATTATAAGGGTCTTTAAGCGTTTTTTTCACTTTTGCGCAAAAAGTAGCCCAACTTGGTTTGTTTTGCACGAAACTTGCCACACAACACTTTTTAGTATATTTATTTTGTTGAAGTGGTTTGAATTTAAAATCATAGTCATATGTCAGAAATTACGTGTTAAGTTACGATTTTAAGGGTTTTTAAGAGTTTTTGGTACTTTTGCGCATAAAGTAGCTCAAACTTGGTTTGTTTTGCACGAAACTTGGTACACAACACTATTTGGTATATATTATTGTGTTTAAGTGGTTATAATTTAATATCATAGTCATATGCAAGAAATTACGTGTTAAGTTGCGATTTTAAGGGTCTTTAAGCATTTTTGGCAATTTTTCGCATAAAGCTGCTCAAACTTGGTTTGTTTTGCACGAAACATGGCACACAACACTATTTGGTATATTTATTGTGTTGAAGTGGTTAGAATTTAAAATCATAGTCATATGCAAGCAATTACGTGTTAAGTTGCGATTTTAAGGGTCTTTAAGCATTTTTGGCAATTTTGCTCATAAAGCATCTCAAACTTGGTTTGTTTTGCATGAAATTTGGCACAAAACACTATTTGGTATATTTATTGTGTTGAAGTGGTTAGAATTGAAAATCATAGTTATATGCTAGAAATTACCTGTTAAGTTTCTATTTTAAGGGTTTTTAAGCGTTCTAGGCACTTTTGCGAAAAAGTAGCTCAAACTTGGTTTTTTTGCACGAAACTTAGCACAGAACAATTTTTGGTATATATTATTGTGTTGAAGTGGTTAGAATTGAAAATCATAGTCATATTCTAGAAATTACGTGTTAAGTTGCGATTTTTAGGGTTTTTAAGCGTTTTCGGCACTTTTGCGCATAAAGTAGCTCAAACTTTGTTTGTTTTTCACGAAACTTGGCACAGAACACTTTATGGTATATATTGTTGTGTTGAAGTGGTTATAATTTAAAATCATAGTCATATGCTAGAAGTTACGTCTTAAGTTGCTATTTTAAGCGTTTGTAAGCGTTTTTGACACTTTTGCGCAAAAAGTAGCTCAAACTTGGTTTGTTTTGCACGAAACTTGGCACCGAAAACTTTTTGGTATATGTTATTGTGTTGAAGTGGTTATAATTTAAAATCATAGTCTGCAAGAAATTACGTGTTAAGTTGCGATTTTAAGGGTCTTTAAGCATTTTTGGCAATATTGCGCATAAAGCAGCTCAAACTTGGTTTGTTTTGCACGAAACCTGGCACACAACACTATTTGGTATATTTATTGTGTTGAAGTGGTTAGAATTGAAAATCATAGTCATATGCTAGAAATTACGTGTTAAATTGCTATTTTAAGGCTTTTTAAGCGTTTTGGCACTTTTGCGCAAAAAGTAGCTCAAACTTCGTTTTTTTTGCACGAAACTTGGCACAAAAAACTTTTTGATATATATTATTGTGTTGAAGTGGTTAGAATTGAAAATCAGTCATATTCTATAAATTACGTGTTAAGTTGCGATTTTAAGGGTTTTTAAGCGTTTTTGGCACTTTTGCGCATAAAGTAGCTCAAACTTGGTTTGTTTTGCACAAAACTTGGCACACAAGAGTATTTGGTATATATTATTGCGTTGAAGTGGTTATAATTTAAAATTATAGTCATATGCTAGAAATTACGTGTTAAGCTACGATTTTAAGGGTTTAGAAGCATTTTTTGCAATTTTATGCATAAAGTAGCTCAAACTTGGTTTGTTTTGCACGAAACTTGGCACACAACAGTGTTTGGTATTTTTATTGTGTTGAAGTGGTTAGAATTGAAAATCATAGTCATATGCTAGAAATTACGTGTTAAGTTGCGATTTTAAGGGTTTTTTAGCGTTTTTGGCACTTTTGCATACAAAGTAGCTCAAACTTGGTTTGTTTTGCACAAAACTTGGCACACAAGACTATTTGGTATATATTATTGCGTTGAAGTGGTTATAATTTAAAATCATAGTCATATGCAAAAAATTACGTGTTAAGTTGCGATTTTAAGGGTTTTTAAGCATTTTTGGCAATTTTGCGCATAAAGTAGCTCAAACTTGGTTTGTTTTGCACGAAACATGGCACACAACACTATTTTTTATATTTATATTGTTGAAGTGGTTAGAATTAAAAATCATAGTCATATTTTAGAAATTACGTGTGAAGTTGCTATTATAAGGGTCTTTAAGCGTTTTTGGAACTTTTGCGCAAAAAGTAGCCCAACTTGGTTTGTTTTGCACGAAACTTGCCACACAACGCTTTTTATTATATTTATTGTGTTGAAGTGGTTAGAATATAAAATCGTAGTCATATGTCAGAAATTACGTGTTAAGTTGCGATTTTAAGGGTTTTTAAGAGTTTTTGGCACTTTTGCGCATAAAGTAGCTCAAACTTGGTTTGTTTTGCACGAAACTTGGTACACAACACTATTTGGTATATATTATTGTGTTTAAGTGGTTATAATTTAATATCATAGTCATATGCAAGAAATTACGTGTTAAGTTGCGATTTTAAGGGTCTTTAAGCATTTTTGGCAATTTTTCGCATAAAGCAGCTCAAACTTGGTTTGTTTTGCACGAAACATGGCACACAACACTATTTGGTATATTTATTGTGTTGAAGTGGTTAGAATTTAAAATCATAGTCATATGCAAGCAATTACGTGTTAAGTTTCTATTTTAAGGGTCTTTAAGCATTTTTGGCACTTTTGCTCATAAAGCATCTCAAACTTGGTTTGTTTTGCATGAAATTTGGCACAAAACACTATTTGGTATATTTATTGTGTTGAAGTGGTTAGAATTGAAAATCATAGTTATATGCTAGAAATTACCTGTTAAGTTTCTATTTTAAGGGTTTTTAAGCGTTCTAGGCACTTTTGCGAAAAAGTAGCTCAAACTTGGTTTTTTTTGCACGAAACTTAGCACAGAACAATTTTTGGTATATATTATTGTGTTGAAGTGGTTAGAATTGAAAATCATAGTCATATTCTAGAAATTACGTGTTAAGTTGCGATTTTTAGGGTTTTTAAGCGTTTTCGGCACTTTTGCGCATAAAGTAGCTCAAACTTTGTTTGTTTTTCACGAAACTTGGCACAGAACACTTTATGGTATATATTGTTGTGTTGAAGTGGTTATAATTTAAAATCATAGTCATATGCTAGAAGTTACGTCTTAAGTTGCTATTTTAAGCGTTTGTAAGCGTTTTTGACACTTTTGCGCAAAAAGTAGCTCAAACTTGGTTTGTTTTGCACGAAACTTGGCACCGAAAACTTTTTGGTATATGTTATTGTGTTGAAGTGGTTATAATTTAAAATCATAGTCTGCAAGAAATTACGTGTTAAGTTGCGATTTTAAGGGTCTTTAAGCATTTTTGGCAATATTGCGCATAAAGCAGCTCAAACTTGGTTTGTTTTGCACGAAACCTGGCACACAACACTATTTGGTATATTTATTGTGTTGAAGTGGTTAGAATTGAAAATCATAGTCATATGCTAGAAATTACGTGTTAAATTGCTATTTTAAGGCTTTTTAAGCGTTTTGGCACTTTTGCGCAAAAAGTAGCTCAAACTTCGTTTTTTTGCACGAAACTTGGCACAAAAAACTTTTTGATATATATTATTGTGTTGAAGTGGTTAGAATTGAAAATCAGTCATATTCTATAAATTACGTGTTAAGTTGCGATTTTAAGGGTTTTTAAGCGTTTTTGGCACTTTTGCGCATAAAGTAGCTCAAACTTGGTTTGTTTTGCACAAAACTTGGCACACAAGAGTATTTGGTATATATTATTGCGTTGAAGTGGTTATAATTTAAAATTATAGTCATATGCTAGAAATTACGTGTTAAGCTACGATTTTAAGGGTTTAGAAGCATTTTTTGCAATTTTATGCATAAAGTAGCTCAAACTTGGTTTGTTTTGCACGAAACTTGGCACACAACAGTGTTTGGTATTTTTATTGTGTTGAAGTGGTTAGAATTGAAAATCATAGTCATATGCTAGAAATTACGTGTTAAGTTGCGATTTTAAGGGTTTTTTAGCGTTTTTGGCACTTTTGCATACAAAGTAGCTCAAACTTGGTTTGTTTTGCACAAAACTTGGCACACAAGACTATTTGGTATATATTATTGCGTTGAAGTGGTTATAATTTAAAATCATAGTCATATGCAAAAAATTACGTGTTAAGTTGCGATTTTAAGGGTTTTTAAGCATTTTTGGCAATTTTGCGCATAAAGTAGCTCAAACTTGGTTTGTTTTGCACGAAACATGGCACACAACACTATTTTTTATATTTATATTGTTGAAGTGGTTAGAATTAAAAATCATAGTCATATTTTAGAAATTACGTGTGAAGTTGCTATTATAAGGGTCTTTAAGCGTTTTTGGAACTTTTGCGCAAAAAGTAGCCCAACTTGGTTTGTTTTGCACGAAACTTGCCACACAACGCTTTTTATTATATTTATTGTGTTGAAGTGGTTAGAATATAAAATCGTAGTCATATGTCAGAAATTACGTGTTAAGTTGCGATTTTAAGGGTTTTTAAGAGTTTTTGGCACTTTTGCGCATAAAGTAGCTCAAACTTGGTTTGTTTTGCACGAAACTTGGTACACAACACTATTTGGTATATATTATTGTATTTAAGTGGTTATAATTTAAAATCAAAGTCATATGCAAGAAATTACGTGTTAAGTTGCGATTTTAAGGGTCTTTAAGCATTTTTAGCAATTTTGCGCATAAAGCAGCTCAAACTTTGTTTGTTTTACATGAAACTTGGCACAAAACACTATTTGGTATATTTATTGTGTTGAAGTGGTTAGAATTGAAAATCATAGTCATATGCTAGAAATTACCTGTTAAGTTTCTATTTTAAGGGTTTTTAAGCGTTTTAGGCACTTTTGCGAAAAAGTAGCTCAAACTTGGTTTTTTTGCACGAAACTTGGCATAGAACACTTTTTGGGATATATTATTGTGTTGAAATGGTTAGAATTGAAAATTATAGTCATATTCTACAAATTACGTGTTAAGTTGCGAATTTAAGGGTTTTTAAGCGTTTTTGGCACTTTTGCGCATAAAGTAGCTCAAACTTGGTTTGTTTTGCACGAAACTTGGCACACAACACTATTTGGTATATATTATTGTGTTGAAGTTGTTATAATTTAAAATTATAGTCATATGCTAGAAATTACGTGTTAAGTTGCTATTTTGAGGGTTTTTAAGCGTTTTTGACACTTTTGCGTAAAAAGTAGCTCAAACTTGGTTTGTTTTGCACGAAACTTGGCACAGAACACTTTTTGGTATATGTTATTGTGTTGAAGTGGTTATAATTTAAATTCATAGGCATATGCAAGAAAATTACTTGTTAAGTTGCTATTTTAAGGGTCTTTAAGCATTTTTGGCAATATTGCGCATAAATAAGCTCAAACTTGGTTTGTTTTGCACGAAACATGGCACACAACACTATTTTGTATATTTATTGTGTTGAAGTGGTTAGAATTGAAAATCATAGTCATATGCTAGAAATTACGTGTTAAGTTGCTATTTTAAGGGTTTTTTTAGCATTTTTGGCACTTTTGTTCACAAAGTAGCTCAAACTTGGTTTGTTTTGCACAAAACTCGCCACACAAGACTATTTGGAATGTGTTATTGCGTTGAAGTGGTTATAATTTAAAATCATAGTCATATGCTAGAAATTACGTGTTAAGTTGCGATTTTAAGGGTTTTTAAGCATTTTTGGCAATTTTGCGCATAAAGCAGCTCAAACTTGGTTTGTTTTGCACGAAACTTGGCACACAACACTATTTGATATATTTATTGTGTTGAAGTGGTTAGAATTGAAAATCATAGTCATAGTTGAGAAATTACGTGTTAATTTGCTATTATAAGGGTCTTTAAGCGTTTTTTTGCACTTTTGCGCAAAAAGTAGCCCAACTTGGTTTGTTTTGCACGAAACTTGCCACACAACACTTTTTAGTATATTTATTTTGTTGAAGTGGTTTGAATTTAAAATCATAGTCATATGTCAGAAATTACGTGTTAAGTTACGATTTTAAGGGTTTTTAAGAGTTTTTGGCACTTTTGCGCATAAAGTAGCTCAAACTTTGTTTGTTTTGCACGAAACTTGGTACACAACACTATTTGGTATATATTATTGTGATTAAGTGGTTATAATTTAATATCATAGTCATATGCAAGAAATTACGTTAAGTTGCGATTTTAAGGGTCTTTAAGCATTTTTGGCAATTTTTCGCATAAAGCTGCTCAAACTTGGTTTGTTTTGCACGAAACATGGCACACAACACTATTTGGTATATTTATTGTGTTGAAGTGGTTAGAATTTAAAATCATAGTCATATGCAAGCAATTACGTGTTAAGTTGCGATTTTAAGGGTCTTTAAGCATTTTTGGCAATTTTGCTCATAAAGCATCTCAAACTTGGTTTGTTTTGCATGAAACTTGGCACAAAACACTATTTGGTATATTTATTGTGTTGAAGTGGTTAGAATTGAAAATCATAGTCATATGCTAGAAATTACCTGTTAAGTTTCTATTTTAAGGGTTTTTAAGCGTTCTAGGCACTTTTGCGAAAAAGTAGCTCAAACTTGGTTTTTTTGCACGAAACTTGGCATAGAACACTTTTTGGGATATATTATTGTGTTGAAGTGGTTAGAATTGAAAATCATAATCATATTCTACAAATTACGTGTTAAGTTGCGATTCTAAGGGTTTTTAAGCGTTTTTGACACTTTTGCGCATAAAGTAGCTCAAACTTGGTTTGTTTTGCACGAAACTTGGCACGCAACACTATTTGGTATATATTATTATGTTGAAGTGGTTATAATTTAAAATCATAGTCATATGCTAGAAATTACGTGTTAAGTTGCTATTTTAAGGGTTTTTAAGCGTTTTTGACACTTTTGCGCAAAAAGTAGCTCAAACTTGGTTTGTTTTGCACGAAACATGGCACAGAACACTTTTTGGTATATGTTATTGTGTTGAAGTGGTTATAATTTAAAATCATAGTCATATGCAAGAAATAACGTGTTAAGTTGCGATTTTAAGGGTCTTTAAGCATTATTGGCAATATTGCGCATAAATCAGCTCAAACTTGGTTTGTTTTGCACGAAACATGGTACACAACACTATTTGGTATATTTATTGTGTTGAAGTGGTTAGAATTGAAAATCATAGTCATATGCTAGAAATTACGTGTTAAGTTGCTATTTTAAGGGTTTTTAAGCGTTTTGGCACTTTTGCGCAAAAAGTAGCTCAAACTTCGTTTTTTTGCACGAAACTTGGCACAGAACAATTTTTGGTATATATTATTGTCTTGAAGTGGTTAGAATTGAAAATCATAGTCATATTCCAGAAATTACGTGTTAAGTTGCGATTTTAAGGGTTTTTAACCGTTTTTGGCACTTTTGCGCATAAACTAGCTCAAAGCTTGTTTGTTTTGCACGAAACTTGGCACAGAACACTTTTTGGTATATATTATTGTGTTGAAGTGGTTATAATTTAAAATCATAGTCATATGCTAGAAATTACGTGTAATGTTGCTATTTTAAGGGTTTGTAAGCGTTTTTCACACTTTTGCGCAAAAAAGAACCTCAAACTTTGTTTGTTTTGCACGAAACTTGGAACCAAACACTTTTTGGTATATGTTATTGTGTTGAAGTGATTATAATTTAAAATCATAGTCATATGCAAGAAATTACGTGTGGAGTTGCGATTTTAAGGGTCTTTAAGCATTTTTGGCAATATTGCGCATAAAGCAGCTCAAACTAGGTTTGTTTTGCACGAAACTTGGCACACAACACTATTTGGTATATTTATTGTGTTGAAGTGGTTAGAATTGAAAATCATAGTCATATACTAGAAATTACGTGTTAAGTTGCTATTTTAAGGGTTTTTAAGCGTTTTGGCACTTTTGCGCAAAAAGTAGCTCAAACTTCGTTTTTTTGCACGAAACTTAGCACAAAACACTTTTTGGTATATATTATTGTGTTGAAGTGGTTAGAATTGAAAATCATAGTCATATTCTAGAAATTACGTGTTAAGTTGCGATTTTAAGGGTTTTTTAGCGTTTATGGCACTTTTGCACACAAAGTAGCTCAAACTTGGTTTGTTTTGCACAAAACTTGGCACTCAAGACTATTTGGTATATATTATTGCGTTGAAGTGGTTATAATTTAAAATCATAGTCATATGCTAAAAATTACGTGTTAAGTTGCGATTTTAAGGGTTTTTAAGCATTTTTGGCAATTTTGCGCATAAAGTAGCTCAAACTTGGTTTGTTTTGCACGAAACTTGGCACACAACAGTTTTTGGTATTTTTATTGTGTTGAAGTGGTTAGAATTTAAAATCATAGTCATATGCTAAAAATTACGTGTTAAGTTGCGATTTTAAGGGTTTTTTAGCGTTTTTGGCACTTTTGCACACAAAGTAGCTCAAACTTGGTTTGTTTTGCACAAAACTTGGCACTCAAGACTATTTGGTATATATTATTGCGTTGAAGTGGTTATAATTTAAAATCATAGTCATATGCTAAAAATTACGTGTTAAGTTGCGATTTTAAGGGTTTTTAAGCATTTTTGGCAATTTTGCGCATAAAGTAGCTCAAACTTGGTTTGTTTTGCACGAAACTTGGCACACAACACTATTTGGTATATTTATTGTGTTGAAGTGGTTAGAATTGAAAATCATAGTCATATTTTAGAAATTACGTGTTAAGTTGCTATTTTAAGGGTCTTTAAGCGTTTTTGGCACTTTTGCGCAAAAAGTAGCCCAACTTGGTTTGTTTTGCACGAAACTTGCCACATAACACTTTTTAGTATATTTATTGTGTTGAAGTGGTTAGAATATAAAATCGTAGTCATATGTCAGAAATTACGTGTTAAGTTGCGATTTTAATGGTTTTTAAGAGTTTTTGGCACTTTTGCGCATAAAGTAGCTCAAACTTGGTTTGTTTTGCACGAAACTTGGTACACAACACTATTTGGTATATATTATTGTGTTTAAGTGGTTATAATTTAAAATCATAGTCATATGCAAGAAATTACGTGTTAAGTTGCGATTTTAAGGGTCTTTAAGCATTTTTGGCAATTTTGCGAATAAAGCAGCTCAAACTTGGTTTATTTTGCACGAAACTTGGCACAAATCACTATTTGGTATACTTATTTTGTTGAAGTGGTTAGAATTGAAAATCATAGTCATATGCTAGAAATTACGTGTTAAGTTGCGATTTTCAGGGTTTTTAATCATTTTTGGACATTTTACGCATAATGCAGCTCAAACTTGGTTTGTTTTGCACGAAACTTGGCACAGAACACTTTTTGGTATATATTATTGTGTTGAAGTGGTTATAATTTAAAATCATAGTCATATGCTAGAAATTACGTGTTAAGTTGCTATTTAAAGGGTTTGTAAGCGTTTTTGACACTTTTGCACAAAAAGTAGCTCAAACTTCGTTTGTTTTGCACGAAACGTGGCACACAACACTATTTGGTATATTTATTGTGTTGAAGTGGTTAGAATTTAAAATCATAGTCATATGCAAGCAATTACGTGTTAAGTTGCGATTTTAAGGGTCTTTAAGCATTTTTGGCAATTTTGCTCATAAAGCATCTCAAACTTGGTTTGTGTTGCATGAAACTTGGCACAAAACACTATTTGGTATATTTATTGTGTTGAAGTGGTTAGAATTGAAAATCATAGTCATATGCTAGAAATTACTTGTTAAGTTATTTTAAGGGTTTTTAAGCGTTCTAGGCACTTTTGCGAAAAAGTAGCTTAAACTTGGTTTTTTTGCACGAAACTTGGCATAGAACACGTTTTGGGATATATTATTGTGTTGAAGTGGTTAGAATTAAAATCATAATCATATTCTACAAATTACGTGTTAAGTTGCGATTTTAAGGGTTTTTTAAGCGTTTTTGACACTTTTGCGCATAAAGTAGCTCAAACTTGGTTTGTTTTGCACGAAACTTGGCACGCAACACTATTTGGTATATATTATTATGTTGAAGTGGTTATATTTAAATCATAGTCATATGCCTAGAAATTACGTGTTAAGCAACGATTTTAAGGGTTTAGAAGCATTTTTGGCAATTTTATGCATAAAGTAGCTCAAACTTGGTTTGTTTTGCACGAAACTTGGCACACAACAGTGTTAGGTATTTTTATTGTGTTGAAGTGGTTAGAATTGAAAATCATAGTCATATGCTAGAAATTACGTGTTAAGTTGCGATTTTAAGGGTTTTTTAGCGTTTTTGGCACTTTTGCACACAAAGTAGCTCAAACTTTGTTTGTTTTGCACAAAACTTGGCACACAAGACTATTTGGTATATATTATTGCGTTGAAGTGGTTATAATTTAAAATCATAGTTCATATGCTAAAAATTACGTGGTTAAGTTGCGATTTTAAGGGTTTTTAAGCATTTTTGGCAATTTTGCGCATAAAGTAGCTCAAACTTGGTTTGTTTTGCACGAAACTTGGCACACAACACTAGTTGGTATATTTATTGTGTTGAAGTGGTTAGAATTAAAAATCATAGTCATATTTTAGAAATTACGTGTGAAGTTGCTATTTTAAGGGTCTTTAAGCGTTTTTGGAACTTTTGCGCAAAAAGTAGCCCAACTTGGTTTGTTTTGCACGAAACTTGCCACACAACACTTTTTAGTATATTTATTGTGTTGAAGTGGTTAAAATATAAAATCGTAGTCAATATGTCAGAGAATTACGTGTTAGTTGCGATTTTAAGGGTTTTTAAGAGTTTTTGGCACTTTTGCGCATAAAGTAGCTCAAACTTGGTTTGTTTTGCACGAAACTTGGTACACAACACTATTTCGGTATATATTATTGTATTTAAGTGGTTATAATTTAAAATCAAAGTCATATGCAAGAAATTACGTGTTAAGTTGCGATTTTAAGGGTCTTTAAGCATTTTTAGCAATTTTGCGCATAAAGCAGCTCAAACTTTGTTTGTTTTGCATGAAACTTGGCACAAAACACTATTTGGTATATTTATTGTGTTGAAGTGGTTAGAATTGAAAATCATAGTCATATGCTAGAAATTACCTGTTAAGTTTCTATTTTAAGGGTTTTTAAGCGTTTTAGGCACTTTTGCGAAAAAGTAGCTCAAACTTGGTTTTTTTGCACGAAACTTGGCATAGAACACTTTTTGGGATATATTATTGTGTTGAAGTGGTTAGAATTGAAAATCATAGTCATATTCTACAAATTACGTGTTAAGTTGCGATTTTAAGGGTCTTTAAGCATTTTTGGCAATATTGCGCATAAAGCAGCTCAAACTTGGTTTGTTTTGCACGAAACCTGGCACACAACACTATTTGGTATATTTATTGTGTTGAAGTGGTTAGAATTGAAAATCATAGTCATATGCTAGAAATTACGTGTTAAATTGCTATTTTAAGGGCTTTTTAAGCGTTTTGGCACTTTTGCGCAAAAAGTAGCTCAAACTTCGTTTTTTTGCACGAAACTTGGCACAAAAAACTTTTTTGGTATATATTATTGGTGTTGAAGTGGTTAGAATTGAAAATCAGTCATATTCTATAAATTACGTGTTAAGTTGCGATTTTAAGGGTTTTTAAGCGTTTTTGGCACTTTTGCGCATAAAGTAGCTCAAACTTGGTTTGTTTTGCACAAAACTTGGCACACAAGAGTATTTGGTATATATTATTGCGCTTGAAGTGGTTATAATTTAAAATTATAGTCATATGCTAGAAATTACGTGTTAAGCTACGATTTTAAGGGTTTAGAAGCATTTTTGGCAATTTTATGCATAAAGTAGCTCAAACTTGGTTTGTTTTGCACGAAACTTGGCACACAACAGTGTTTGGTATTTTTATTGTGTTGAAGTGGTTAGAATTGAAAATCATAGTCATATGCTAGAAATTACGTGTTAAGTTGCGATTTTAAGGGTTTTTTAGCGTTTTTGGCACTTTTGCATACAAAGTAGCTCAAACTTGGTTTGTTTTGCACAAAACTTGGCACACAAGACTATTTGGTATATATTATTGCGTTGAAGTGGTTATAATTTAAAATCATAGTCATATGCTAAAAATTACGTGTTAAGTTGCGATTTTAAGGGTTTTTTAAGCATTTTTGGCAATTTTGCGCATAAAGTAGCTCAAACTTGGTTTGGTTTTGCACGAAACTTGGCACACAACACTATTTGGTATATTTATTGTGTTGAAGTGGTTAGAATAAAAATCATAGTCATATTTAGAAATTACGTGTGAAGTTGCTATGTTAAGGGTCTTTTAAGCGTTTTTGGAACTTTTGCGCAAAAAGTAGCCCAACTTGGTTTGTTTTGCACGAAACTTGCCACACAACACTTTTTAGTATATTTATTGTATGAAGTGGTTAGAATATAAAATCGTAGTCATATGTCAGAAATTACGTGTTAAGTTGCGATTTTAAGGGTTTTTAAGAGTTTTTGGCACTTTTGCGCATAAAGTAGCTCAAACTTGGTTTGTTTTGCACGAAACTTGGTACACAACACTATTTGGTATATATTATTGTATTTAAGTGGTTATAATTTAAAATCAAAGTCATATGCAAGAAATTACGTGTTAAGTTGCGATTTTAAGGGTCTTTAAGCATTTTTTAGCAATTTTGCGCATAAAGCAGCTCAAACTTTGTTTGTTTTGCATGAAACTTGGCACAAAACACTATTTGGTATATTTATTGTGTTGAAGTGGTTAGAAATTGAAAATCATAGTCATATGCTAGAAATTACCTGTTAAGTTTCTATTTTAAGGGTTTTTAAGCGTTTTAGGCACTTTTGCGAAAAAAGTAGCTCAAACTTGGTTTTTTTTGCACGAAACTTGGCATAGAACACTTTTTGGGATATATTATTGTGTTGAAGTGGTTAGAATTGAAAATCATAGTCATATTCTACAAATTACGTGTTAAGTTGCGATTTTAAGGGTTTTGAAGCGTTTTTGGCACTTTGGCGCATAAAGTAGCTCAAACTTGGTTTGTTTTGCACGAAACTTGGCACACAACACTATTTGGTATATATTATTGTGTTGAAGTTGTTATAATTTAAAATTATAGTCATATGCTAGAAATTACGTGTTAAGTTGCTATTTTGAGGGTTTTTAAGCGTTTTTGACACTTTTGCGTAAAAAGTAGCTCAAACTTTGTTTGTTTTGCACGAAACTTGGCACAGAACCCTTTTGGTATATTTATTGTGTTGAAGTGGTTATAATTTAAATTCATAGGCATATGCAAGAAAATTACTTGCTAAGTTGCCATTTTAAGGGTCTTTAAGCATTTTTGGCAATATTGCGCATAAATAAGCTCAAACTTGGTTTGTTTGCACGAAACATGGCACACAACACTATTTTGTATATTTATTGTGTTGAAGTGGTAGAATTGAAAATCATAGTCATATGCTAGAAATTACGTGTTAAGTTGCTATTTTAAGGGTTTTTTTTTAGCATTTTTGGCACTTTTGTTCACAAAGTAGCTCAAACTTGGTTTGTTTTGCACAAAACTCGCCACACAAGACTATTTGGAAAATGTTATTGCGTTGAAGTGGTTATAATTTAAAATCATAGTCATATGCTAGAAATTACGTGTTAAGTTGGCGATTTTAAGGGTTTTTAAGCATTTTTTGGCAATTTTGCGCATAAAGCAGCTCAAACTTGGTTTGTTTTGCACGAAACTTGGCACACAACACTATTTGGTTATATTTATTGTGTTGAAGTGGTTAGAATTTAATATCATAGTCATATGCAAGAAATTACGTGTTAAGTTGCGATTTTAAGGGTCTTTAAGCATTTTTGGCAATTTTTCGCATAAAGCTGCTCAACTTGGTTTGTTTTGCACGAAACATGGCACACAACACTATTTGGTATATTTATTGTGTTGAAGTGGTTAGAATTTAAAATCATAGTCATATGCAAGCAATTACGTGTTAAGTTGCGATTTTAAGGGTCTTTAAGCATTTTTGGCAATTTTGCTCATAAAGCATCTCAAACTTGGTTTGTTTTGCATGAAACTTGGCACAAAACACTATTTGGTATATTATTGTGTTGAAGTGGTTAGAATTGAAAATCATAGTCATATGCTAGAAATTACCTGTTAAGTTTCTATTTTAAGGGTTTTTAAGCGTTCTAGGCACTTTTGCGAAAAAGTAGCTCAAACTTGCTTTTGTTTTCACGAAACTTAGCACAGAACAATTTTTGGTATATATTATTGTGTTGAAGTGGTTAGAATTGAAAATCATAGTCATATTCTAGAAATTACGTGTTAAGTTGCGATTTTTAGGGTTTTTAAGCGTTTTCGGCACTTTTGCGCATAAAGTAGCTCAAACTTTGTTTGTTTTTCACGAAACTTGGCACAGAACACTTTTTGGTGATATATTGTTGTGTTGAAGTGGTTATAATTTAAAATCATAGTCATATGCTAGAAGTTACGTCTTAAGTTGCTATTTTAAGCGTTGTAAGCGTTTTTGACACTTTTGCGCAAAAAGTAGCTCAAACTTGGTTTGTTTTGCACGAAACATGGCACCGAAAACTTTTGGTATATGTTATTGTGTTGAAGTGGTTATAATTTAAAATCATAGTCTGCAAAAAATTACGTGTTAAGTTGCGATTTTAAGGGTCCTTTAAGCATTTTTGGCAATATTGCGCATATAAGCAGCTCAAACTTGGTTTGTTTTGCACGAAACCTGGCACACAACACTATTTGGGTATATTTATTGTATTGAAGTGGTTAGAATTGAAAATCATAGTCATATGCTAGAAATTACGTGTTAAATTGCTATTTAAGGCTTTTTAAGCGTTTTGGCACTTTGCGCAAAAAGTAGCTCAAACTTCGTTTTTTGCACGAAACTTGGCACAAAAAACTTTTTGGTATATATTATTGTGTTGAAGTGGTTAGAATTGAAAATCAGTCATATTCTATAAATTACGTGTTAAGTTGCGATTTTAAGGGTTTTTTAAGCGTTTTTGGCACTTTTGCGCATAAAGTAGCTCAAACTTGGTTTGTTTTGCACAAAACTTTGCACACAAGAGTATTTGGTATATATTATTGCGTTGAAGTGGTTATAATTTAAAATTATAGTCATATGCTAGAAATTACGTGTTAAGCTACGATTTTAAGGGTTTAGAAGCATTTTTGGCAATTTTATGCATAAAGTAGCTCAAACTTGGTTTGTTTTGCACGAAACTTGGCACACAACAGTGTTTGGTATTTTTATTGTGTTGAAGTGGTTAGAATTGAAAATCATAGTCCATATGCTAGAAATTACGTGTTAAGTTGCGATTTTAAGGGTTTTTGGGCGGTTTTTGGCACTTTTGCACACAAAGTAGCTCAAACTTGGTTTGTTTTGCACAAAACTTGGCACACAAGACTATTTGGTATATATATTGCGTTGAAGTGGTTATAATTTAAAATCATAGTCATATGCTAAAAATTACGTGTTAAGTTGCGATTTTAAGGGTTTTTAAGCATTTTTGGCAATTTTGCGCATAAAGTAGCTCAAACTTGGTTTGTTTTGCACGAAACATGGCACACAACACTATTTTTTATATTTATATTGTTGAAGTGGTTAGAATTAAAAATCATAGTCATATTTTAGAAATTACGTGTGAAGTTGCTATTTTAAGGGTCTTTAAGCGTTTTTGGAACTTTTGCGCAAAACGTAGCCCAACTTGGGTTTGTTTTGCACGAAACTTGCCACACAACACTTTTTAGTATATTTATTGTGTTGAGTGGTTAGAATATAAAATCGTAGTCATATGTCAGAAATTACGTGTTAAGTTGCGATTTTAATGGTTTTTAAGAGTTTTTGGCACTTTTGCGCATAAAGTAGCTCAACTTGGTTTGTTTTGCACGAAACTTGGTACACAACACTATTTGGTATATATTATTGTATTTAAGTGGTTATAATTTAAAATCAAAGTCATATGCAAGAAATTACGTGTTAAGTTGCGATTTTAAGGGTCTTTAAGCATTTTTAGCAATTTTGCGCATAAAGCAGCTCAAACTTTGTTTGTTTTGCATGAAACTTGGCACAAAACACTATTTGGTATATTTATTGTGTTGAAGTGGTTAGAATTGAAAATCATAGTCATATGCTAGAAATTACCTGTTAAGTTTCTATTTTAAGGGTTTTTAAGCGTTTTAGGCACTTTTGCGAAAAAGTAGCTCAAACTTGGTTTTTTTGCACGAAACTTGGCATAGAACACTTTTTGGGATATATTATTGTGTTGAAGTGGTTAGAATTGAAAATCATAGTCATATTCTACAAATTACGTGTTAAGTTGCGATTTTAAGGGGTTTGTTAAGCGGTTTTTGGCACTTTTGGCCATAAAGTAGCTCAAACTTGGTTTGTTTTGCACGAAACTTGGCACACAACACTATTTGGTATATATTATTGTGTTGAAGTTGTTATAATTTAAAATTATAGTCATATGCTAGAAATTACGTGTTAAGTTGCTATTTTGAGGGTTTTTAAGCGTTTTTGACACTTTTGCGTAAAAAGTAGCTCAAACTTGGTTTGTTTTGCACGAAACTTGGCACAGAACACTTTTTGGTATATGTTATTCGTGTTGAAGTGGTTATAATTTAAATTCATAGGCGTATGCAAGAAAATTACTTGTTAAGTTGCTATTTTAAGGGTCTTTAAGCATTTTTGGCAATATTGCGCATAAATAAGCTCAAACTTGGTTTGTTTTGCACGAAACATGGCACACAACACTATTTTGTATATTATTGTGTTGAAGTGGTTAGAATTGAAAATCATAGTCATATGCTAGAAAATTACGTGTTAAGTTGCTATTTTAAGGGTTTTTTTAGCATTTTTGGCACTTTTGTGCACAAAGTAGCTCAAACTTTGTTTGTTTTGCACAAAACTCGCCACACAAGACTATTTGGAATATGTTATTGCGTTGAAGTGGTTATAATTTAAAATCATAGTCATATGCTAGAAATTACGTGTTAAGTTGCGATTTTAAGGGTTTTTAAGCATTTTTGGCAATTTTGCGCATAAAGCAGCTCAAACTTGGTTTGTTTTGCACGAAACTTGGCACACAACACTATTTGATATATTTATTGTGTTGAAGTGGTTAGAATTGAAAATCATAGTCATAGTTGAGAAATTACGTGTTAATTTGCTATTATAAGGGTCTTTAAGCGTTTTTTGCACTTTTGCGCAAAAAGTAGCCCAACTTGGTTTGTTTGCACGAATACTTGCCACACAACACTTTTTAGTATATTTATTTTGTTGAAGTGGTTTGAATTTAAAATCATAGTCATATGTCAGAAATTACGTGTTAAGTTACGATTTTAAGGGTTTTTAAGAGTTTTTGGCACTTTTGCGCATAAAGTAGCTCAAACTTGGTTTGTTTTGCACGAAACTTGGTACACAACACTATTTGGTATATATTATTGTGTTTAAGTGGTTATAATTTAATATCATAGTCATATGCAAGAAATTACATGTTAAGTTGCGATTTTAAGGGTCTTTAAGCATTTTTGGCAATTTTTCGCATAAAGCTGCTCAAACTTGGTTTGTTTTGCACGAAACATGGCACACAACACTATTTGGTATATTTATTGTGTTGAAGTGGTTAGAATTTAAAATCATAGTCATATGCAAGCAATTACGTGTTAAGTTGCGATTTTAAGGGTCTTTAAGCATTTTTGGCAATTTTGCTCATAAAGCATCTCAAACTTGGTTTGTTTTGCATGAAACTTGGCACAAAACACTATTTGGTATATTTATTGTGTTGAAGTGGTTAGAATTGAAAATCATAGTCATATGCTAGAAATTACCTGTTAAGTTTCTATTTTAAGGGTTTTTAAGCGTTCTAGGCACTTTTGCGAAAAAGTAGCTCAAACTTGGTTTTTTTGCACGAAACTTGGCATAGAACACTTTTTGGGATATATTATTGTGTTGAAGTGGTTAGAATTGAAAATCATAATCATATTCTACAAATTACGTGTTAAGTTGCGATTTTAAGGGTTTTTAAGCGTTTTTGACACTTTTGCGCATAAAAGTAGCTCAAACTTGGTTTGTATTGCACGAAACTTGGCACGCAACACTATTTGGTATATATTATTATGTTGAAGTGGTTATAATTTAAAATCATAGTCATATGCTAGAAATTACGTGTTAAGTTGCTATTTTAAGGGTTTTTAAGCGTTTTTGACACTTTTGCGCAAAAAGTAGCTCAAACTTGGTTTGTTTTGCACGAAACATGGCACAGAACACTTTTTGGTATATGTTATTGTGTTGAAGTGGTTATAATTTAAAATCATAGTCATATGCAAGAAATAACGTGTTAAGTTGCGATTTTAAGGGTCTTTAAGCATTATTGGCAATATTGCGCATAAATCAGCTCAAACTTGGTTTGTTTTGCACGAAACATGGCACACAACACTATTTGGTATATTTATTGTGTTGAAGTGGTTAGAATTGAAAATCATAGTCATATGCTAGAAATTACGTGTTAAGTTGCTATTTTAAGGGTTTTTAAGCGTTTTGGCACTTTTGCGCAAAAAGTAGCTCAAACTTCGTTTTTTTGCACGAAACTTGGCACAGAACAATTTTTGGTATATATTATTGTCTTGAAGTGGTTAGAATTGAAAATCATAGTCATATTCTAGAAATTACGTGTTAAGTTGCGATTTTAAGGGTTTTTAAGCGTTTTTGGCACTTTTGCGCATAAACTAGCTCAAAGTTTGTTTGTTTTGCACGAAACTTGGCACAGAACACTTTTTGGTATATATTATTGTGTGAAGTGGTTATAATTTAAAATCATAGTCATATGCTAGAAATTACGTGTAATGTTGCTATTTTAAGGGTTTGTAAGCGTTTTTGACACTTTTGCGCAAAAAAGAACCTCAAACTTTGTTTGTTTTGCACGAAACTTGGAACCAAACACTTTTTGGTATATGTTATTGTGTTGAAGTGATTATAATTTAAAATCATAGCCATATGCAAGAAATTACGTGTGGAGTTGCGATTTTAAGGGTCTTTAAGCATTTTTGGCAATATTGCGCATAAAGCAGCTCAAACTAGGTTTGTTTTGCACGAAACTTGGCACACAACACTATTTGGTATATTTATTGTGTTGAAGTGGTTAGAATTGAAAATCATAGTCATATGCTAGAAATTACGTGTTAAGTTGCTATTTTAAGGGTTTTTTAAGCGTTTTGGCACTTTTGCGCAAAAAGTAGCTCAAACTTCGTTTTTTTGCACGAAACTTAGCACAAAACACTTTTTGGTATATATTATTGTGTTGAAGTGGTTAGAATTGAAAATCATAGTCATATTCTAGAAATTACGTGTTAAGTTGCGATTTTAAGGGTTTTTTTAGCGTTTATGGCACTTTTGCACACAAGTAGCTCAAACTTGGTTTGTTTTGCACAAAACTTGGCACTCAAGACTATTTGGTATATATTATTGCGTTGAAGTGGTTATAATTTAAAATCATAGTCATATGCTAAAAATTACGTGTTAAGTTACGATTTTAAGGGTTTTAAAGCATTTTTTGGCAATTTTTGCGCATAAAGTAGCTCAAACTTGGTTTGTTTTGCACGAAACTTGGCACACAACAGTTTTTGGTATTTTTATTGTGTTGAAGTGGTTAGAATTTAAAATCATAGTCATATGCTAAAAATTACGTTGTTAAGTTGCGATTTTAAGGGTTTTTTTAGCGTTTTTGGCACTTTTGCCCACAAAGTAGCTCAAACTTGGTTTGTTTTGCACAAAACTTGGCACTCAAGACTATTTGGTATATATTATTGCGTTGAAGTGGTTATAATTTAAAATCATAGTCATATGCTAAAAATTACGTGTTAAGTTGCGATTTTAAGGGTTTTTTAAGCATTTTTGGCAATTTTGCGCATAAAGTAGCTCAAACTTGGTTTGTTTTGCACGAAACTTGGCACACAACACTATTTGGTATATTTATTGTGTTGAAGTGGTTAGAATTGAAAATCATAGTCATATTTTAGAAATTACGTGTTAAGTTGCTATTTTAAGAGTCCTTAAGCGTTTTTGGCACTTTTGCGCAAAAAGTAGCCGCAACTTGGTTTGTTTTGCACGAAACTTGCCACATAACACTTTTTAGTATATTTATTGTGTTGAAGTGGTTAGAATATAAAATCGTAGTCATATGTCAGAAATTACGTGTTAAGTTGCGATTTTAATGGTTTTTAAGAGTTTTTGGCACTTTTGCACATAAAGTAGCTCAAACTTGGTTTGTTTTGCACGAAACTTGGTACACAACACTATTTGGTATATATTATTGTGTTTAAGTGGTTATAATTTAAATCATAGTCATATGCAAGAAATTACGTGTTAAGTTGCGATTTTAGGGTCTTTAAGCATTTTTGGCAATTTTGCGAATAAAGCAGCTCAAACTTGGTTTATTTTGCACGAAACTTGGCACAAATCACTATTTGGTATATTTATTGTGTTGAAGTGGTTAGAATTGAAAATCATAGTCATATTTTAGAAATTACGTGTTAAGTTGCTGTTTTAAGGGTCTTTAAGCGTTTTTGGCACTTTTGCGCAAAAAAGTAGCCCAACTTGGTTTGTTTTGCACGAAACTTGCCACATAACACTTTTTAGTATATTTATTGTGTTGAAGTGGTTAGAATATAAAATCGTAGTCATATGTCAGAAATTACGTGTTAAGTTGCGATTTTAATGGTTTTTTAAGAGTTTTTGGCACTTTTGCGCATAAAGTAGCTCAAACTTGGTTTGTTTTGCACGAAACTTGGTACACAACACTATTTGGTATATATTATTGTGTTTAAGTGGTTAGAATTGAAAATCATAGTCACATGCTAGAAATTACGTGTTAAGTTGCGATTTTCAGGGTTTTTAATCATTTTTGGACATTTTACGCATAATGCAGCTCAAACTTGGTTTGTTTTGCACGAAACTTGGCACAGAACACTTTTTGGTATATATTATTGTGTTGAAGTGGTTATAATTTAAAATCATAGTCATATGCTAGAAATTACGTGTTAAGTTGCTATTTAAAGGGTTTGTAAGCGTTTTTAAGCACTTTTGCACAAAAAGTAGCTCAAACTTCGTTTGTTTTGCACGAAACGTGGCACACAACACTATTTGGTATATTTATTGTGTTGAAGTGGGTTAGAATTTAAAATCATAGTCATATGCAAGCAATTACGTGTTAAGTTGCGATTTTAAGGGTCTTTAAGCATTTTTGGCAATTTTGCTCATAAAGCATCTCAAACTTGGTTTGTGTTGCATGAAACTTGGCACAAAACACTATTTGGTATATTTATTGTGTTGAAGTGGTTAGAATTGAAAATCATAGTCATATGCTAGAAATTACTTGTTAAGTTTCTATTTTAAGGGTTTTTAAGCGTTCTAGGCACTTTTGCGAAAAAGTAGCTCAAACTTGGTTTTTTTGCACGAAACTTGGCATAGAACACTTTTTGGGATATATTATTGTGTTGAAGTGGTTATAATTGAAAATCATAATCATATTCTACAAATTACGTGTTAAGTTGCGATTTTAAGGGGTTTTAAGCGTTTTTGACACTTTTGCGCATAAAGTAGCTCAAACTTGGTTTGTTTTGCACGAAACTTGGCACGCAACACTATTTGGTATATATTATTATGTTGAAGTGGTTATAATTTAAAATCATAGTCATATGCTAGAAATTACGTGTTAAAGTTGCTATTTTAAGGGTTTTTAAGCGTTTTTGACACTTTTGCGCAAAAAGTAGCTCAAACTTGGTTTGTTTTGCACGAAACTTGGCACCGAAAACTTTTTGGTATATGTTATTGTGTTGAAGTGGTTATAATTTAAAATCATAGTCTGCAAGAAATTACGTGTGTTAAGTTGCGATTTTAAGGGTCTTTAAGCATTTTTGGCAATATTGCGCATAAAGCAGCTCAAACTTGGTTTGTTTTGCACGAAACCTGGCACACAACACTATTTGGTATATTTATTGTGGTTGAAGTGGTTAGAATTGAAAATCATAGTCATATGCTAGAAATTACGTGTTAAATTGCTATTTTAAGGCTTTTTAAGCGTTTTGGCACTTTTGCGCAAAAAGTAGCTCAAACTTCGTTTTTTTGCACGAAACTTGGCACAAAAACTTTTGGTATATATTATTGTGTTGAAGTGTTTAGAATTGAAATCAGTCATATTCTATAAATTACGTGTTAAGTTGCGATTTTTAAGGGTTTTTAAGCGGTTTTTTGCACTTTTGCGCATAAAGTAGCTCAAACTTGGTTTGTTTTGCACAAAACTTGGCACACAAGAGGATTTGGTATATATTATTGCGTTGAAGTGGTTATAATTTAAAATTATAGTCATATGCTAGAAATTACGTGTTAAGCTACGATTTTAAGGGTTTAGAAGCATTTTTGGCAATTTTATGCATAAAGTAGCTCAAACTTGGTTTGTTTTGCACGAAACTTGGCACACAACAGTGTTTGGTATTTTTATTGTGTTGAAGTGGTTAGAATTGAAAATCATAGTCATATGCTAGAAATTACGTGTTAAGTTGCGATTTTAAGGGTTTTTGGGCGTTTTTTGGCACTTTTGCACACAAAGTAGCTCAAACTTGGTTTGTTTTGCACAAAACTTGGCACACAAGACTATTTGGTATATATTATTGCGTTGAAGTGGTTATAATTTAAAATCATAGTCATATGCTAAAAATTACGTGTTAAGTTGCGATTTTAAGGGTTTTTAAGCATTTTTGGCAATTTTGCGCATAAAGTAGCTCAAACTTGGTTTGTTTTGCACGAAACTTGGCACACAACACTATTTGGTATATTTATTGTGTTGAAGTGGTTAGAATTAAAAATCATAGTCATATTTTAGAAATTACGTGTGAAGTTGCTATTTTAAGGGTCTTTAAGCGTTTTTGGAACTTTTGCGCAAAACGTAGCCCAACTTGGTTTGTTTTGCACGAAACTTGCCACACAACACTTTTTAGTATATTTATTGTGTTGAAGTGGTTAGAATATAAAATCGTAGTCATATGTCAGAAATTACGTGTCAAGTTGCGATTTTAATGGTTTTTAAAGAGTTTTTGGCACTTTTGCGCATAAAGTAGCTCAAACTTGGTTTGTTTTGCACGAAACTTGGTACACAACACTATTTGGTATATAT